>NW_028324301.1:22040000-22717500 GCF_058129835.1 Hydra viridissima | reverse complement strand
ATGTTTTTTAACCCCCCACACATCCTCATTCAAGAAATAGGAAAGACAACAAATAAAGACAAGTTTTTTTTTAGATTATATGAAATTAATAGAGCTTTAAAATGAAGAAATTAATTAAAAGATGAATGAAACATTAACTTGTGAAAATATTTGCGTTTTTTTTAATGCTGGTAAAGAATATTTTTATCAGCAATCCTAAAATATTTGAAATACAGAGAAAAAAAATGGAAAGATGACTTATAATATTTCTACAACTGACTTACATAGTCGACAAACACAAAAGAATAATTAATCAATTTTTTAAACCTTTTGAAAGGATTGCACCGAGTTGAGCATGAATTCCTAAGAACAAAAACGAGATTACTCGGAGTATTTCAAAAGAAGTTGTAGGTTATAAATATATGAATAAATATAAGGCAACATATCATAAATATTTAGAAATATATATTCACCTATAAAAATACTAAAGCTATTTTTATTTTTCATTCCTACTAGTTTTTGTATGCTTAAAATATTTTTTGATTTTTTCACAGAAAAATTAATAGAAATGTTAACTTATTTAACTTTGAAACTCAGATATCCTGAACAAATATCCTTGATATTAATAATAATGATATAAATAAATATAAACTTATAAATGTAAGCACGTGATAAACGTAATACGTGATACTCGACGAGTAAATGAATTTCAAAGTTTCCTGTTTTAAACATTTCGGGAAATTTAGAACTTTTTGCGGACCGAAACGAAGATAGCTAAGCATTAATAACAGTAATTTCAATTCATGAAATTATTGTATAAAAATAATTGAAAGTATATTAGTGATATGTTTTATCATGTGCTTTTCTGGGCTCAGAACAAAAGTCTTTTTTTCAAAACTTTTTTCAGGATTTTTTAAGCTAAATATGATGATCGATATCACAAGATTTCGGCATTTTGATATCTCGATAACTTTAAAAATGTTAAAAAGGAATAGTAAAATATTAAACGCAGCGTTTACATTTTTTCTTAAAAAAAGGAACAAAAGACCGGAATGTATGACCCATTAAGAACTTCCCCTCTACCCTCTATTAGATCCTAGCCATTGTATTCTTTCGCCAAAGAAACCAAAATCGGAAGCTAATTTGTATTTTCTTCCATCATTTAAAAAAACCTACATTTTCACCTTTGTGAATCTTTCAACTTTAAAAATAAGAAGTAAACGCAGTGATTCTTAATTGAAATAATTAAGGTGGTACACCCCCATTCTAAAAAATTTCCTTAAAATAATCAATACAAAATTAAAACTACAATACACAAGTTAAAACAAGTATGCTGATTTTTTTTTTTAAATAAGAAATCTCGATTGCTCAACTTTTGCCTCACTTATTCCATACGAATTGCCAAAATATGGGTGTAATTTAAAACAAGATATCTCCAGTTCTATATATCTTTTAACTCTGAAATTTTCACACTATGTTCCTAAAAGGTACGAAGAGGTTATGAACCAAAATCATGCATTAAAGATGCATAAAACATTTTAAAAATAATTTTCTATATATTTAAAAAAATTGTTAACAAAAAAAGCAAGAAAAAAAGATTTTAAACATACTTATACATCATATTTATTTGTAGTTTTGGTTTATTACCTAAGTCAATTAATAACAAAAACACCCTGAAAATTTCAAGTCAGCATATGGTCCCAAACAGAAAATATTGCGTTTTAAAATTTAGGTATTTGGTAAACATGACATTTTGAGAAAAACACAAAAAACAAAATAAAAGTTCGTTATATTAGGAAAAGAAGCACGAGCCCAATTAAAAACCTCCACTATTATATTGTGGGTCCTTTTCGTATTAAATCATATGATTAGTAAGTAGTTTACATTTTTTGTTTTTAAAATGCGTTGCTATGGCGTTGCTACGGACTTCTCAATTTACTATGGCCAAAAAACACATAATTATACACACTTCCTTATTTATTTATTAAAAAAAAAAATTAATAATATTGTTCTATGAAAAATTTTGAATTTAAAAAACCAATTTTCAAAAAATTGATTTTTTCTAAAAAATTTCAAAATTAATGGGGATGTACCACCTTAAATCATAGTTTAAATCATAATTTAAAATAATCTCACATAATCTTAATAAAATTACATGTTATCCTATCTTGATTTTACATTTTAGTTTAAAATTCATATGAGTTAAAAACCTTTAAAAGAATTTATTTAAAAACTCAAGTATACAGAATGCCCACAAAGTCTCTTTACAATTTGAAAAATTTCCTACAACAGCAGTTTTTGTTTGATTTTATTTAATTTTAACAACTGTTTGTTTGAGTTTTTTAACTCTATTCAACAGACCTCTATATGGATACCATTAGTTGCACAAAGGGCATCAAGTCGGTACTTTTTTCTTGGCAGGTTCGCTGTACCATAGGTCCATCAATAATGGCAATGGCACTACGAATCCTTTGCTTCAAGTCATTAATATCCTGTATTTAGGATTTTACCAGACTCGGTTCCGGCATAAAGTCTAAAGCTATAAGTCCAGTAGCGTGTCACAACTTTGCATCAGTAAATATTCCACTTAGAACATTAATCGGTTCTTGCAAACGAAGTAAATTTCTTGAATAAGATCTTCTGTCAATTTTCTTACATCTGTTTGCAAAAATGAACATCGTTCATTTAACAGTTGAGAATAAATCGAAAGCAACGTTTTTCTCATTCGCAAAAAGTTTGAGAGAGCGTCCTCTGTTCGGGCAGATTATGATTGAAGCAAATGGGAAATGTTTTATTTGCATTTTAAGTTCGATTACTTTCAATCTGTTCGATTAAAATTTCTTTATCAAATTTCTCTTCTTTAAATACTTCAAAAATATTTTAAATTTTCAATTTTTACAAATTCTTCGATAAAGCTGTTTTTTTGAACTCATTAGTCGAAGATAATTACAACACGAGTAAGCGAAAAGATTGGAACATTAGAACACGAGTAAACGAGAAGATTTGAACATTAGAACACAAGCATGCGAGAAGATAGTTCCTTGTGTTCTTGCTTGTTTTCTCACTTACGTAAGAATACAAGAATTCCATTAAAGAACAAAATTAAGGAAAATTTCTGATCAGTATTCTATCTTTTTCAATAACATCAAAAAAATCTGTTCTTTTTGATTCAAGCGAGCTTAAACCTCTAACCTTAAGTAACTCTTTGCCAATATGATTTTTGAAACTCAAGGTTTTTAGGAATTTTCATTTGTTACTTTCCTGAGTAACGCGTCACTTTCCTGAGTAACGCGTCAAAAATAATACAATTGATGATTTAAAGTAAAATAAAATATTTGAATGTCGTTAATTTCTTAACGATGATTTCCCAATGATTTATTCGCTTTTAATGAAACCAGTTCTTCGCAGATATTGTGGAAAATATAAGAGACCCTTTCCCAGAAAAGTTTTTTTGGCATTCTGTTTTTTATAACTTTTATCTAAAAAGTTAAATGTTAGCAGAAGCTAATAGCAAAAAGAGTTTGTATATATAACTATTAGTGATTATATGAAAAAAATATTTTACAATTATTTTTTGATTACTGTTTGTCTTTGGGCTCATAAACAGTTGAGGGTTTCTTTAGACAACTTGTTTTGGTGCGTACTTTGACTTAAAAAGCAACGAAGAAATTATACAAATAAATAGCTTTAATTCAAGTCTTAATTTTCATTTCCAAATTTCATCCAATTTATAATTGTATTAATTATTGCTCTAAATAAAATTGTCGAAACGCTAGTTTTTGAAATAGACAGAATTTTAAAATAACACCCAGTTATCGTTATAAATCCAAACATTCCAGTCTTTAAATTCAGATACTAAAATTCTTCGTTTTTATTTGAAACAATATGTTCTTCAACAGGTTGAAATTCTTTCGACCTATTGAAAAGAATTTCTTTCTGACTTCAACAGGTTAAAATTCTTTTGAAGGATGTGCTATAGAAGCAAGAATTTGAACCTGTTTTTCAACAGGTTGAAAATCTTGCTTCTATAGCACATCCTTCTGAAGCTGCTCTTTTTGATTGAGCAGCTTTGACGAAGCCAGAGCCTAGTCTCATCCCTTCTACAATCAACGTTCGCTGCTATCACATGAGCATCACTGTTCAATATTAGGGTATTAAAGGTGTTGATTTAGTACTCAAATTCTAGAATTAGAAATGTTTGTGTCAGTTGCTTTATAAATGCGTGTTAAACTCTTTGTAGTGTAAATGGATGCAATATAAGTGGAATGCAACCTAAATATAATGTATGCTTAACGGGCTTAATAATGCCCGACTTCTTTTCGTCGCCACGAAGATAAGCACAATCCATCCCTCTTCACCCAAAAAAAATAAAACTTTAAATATGTTTCTTGAACATACTAAAATCAGTTACCAACGTTGAGTAGTTTGCATTTTCAAATTGTACAAGGTCAGTTTTCTCCATTCATCTCTAAAATTTACACAATAAAAGTTTCTTAAAGCCACAGCTCATATTAAAATTAAATTTTATTTTGCACAATAAAATGTCAAACATTGCTGTAAGAAAAGTTTGTCTTGAAAGAGGATGCCAGCCCATCTAGCCAGTCTAACCATATACCACGCGTTAATGTGTTCATTAATAAAAAAAGCAGCATCAGCATAAATTATAAAAAATCTTACGAAATTCAAATTGTACTTCAGGTGAACATCTTATTCCAATCTGGTTCGATTTGAATAAATAAATGTCGCTGACATCACAATAGTAATAAAGAAAATGATAAAAAATAACCGATCAAATATCTTTGCTATTGTCTCCCATTCCTCTCCGGCGCGTTCCTCTTCGTTACGCTGCTTTGCTCTGTCCGCGAGTACTCCTATCCCTTTCAAAATTTCTTTCGGTATAGAAGCAGTACTACGTTGGTGGGGCGTAACTGGATTCCATGTTTGTGCTCTGTGTGATGATTGCACGTTTGTGGCGTGTCCATTTACTTGAGCTTTACCGATGTTGGGGAGCTTTTCGTTTCGAAGAATCTTCTTTGATGATATTAAGTTCTTTGATGATAGCAAATCTTTATCAAATCCCACGTGCAAAAATGGCGCTAAGTAATCCAAAAATACGATTCTTAAAAATCGAGGAACAATATTTGGTGAATGCTTACATTCGTGCAAATTCAACACCACACACGTTGCTATCAATGATAAACCTATGATCACCATCGACGAAATAAAGAATTTTCCGATAAGAGGAGTTACTTTAGAAGTATGCGGTGTCTTCTCATCAATTGAGAGCATGATAACCGTCATTGCTAGGAAGGTAGTTATGACTAAAGTGACACGTTCACCTGTTTCTGGAGGCATAAGAAATGTGAATAAGCATAAAATTGTAATCAAGAAACAAGGTCCAATCAAGTTGTTAAAATAAAATAAAGTCTTCCTTTGAATATGAATTGTATATACCACGTTCATGAATGGTGCCTCACAATCGCTGAAAAACGAGCCATGCATAAATATATACCCTAAGCAATCTTGCTTTTAGTTTAATTTAATCTAGAATTCAGAATTTTATACTATTATATCGTTGTAGCTGTATGTGTTTGTGTTTGTGTATGTGTTTGTGTATGTGTTTGTGTATGTGTTTGTGTATATTATACTATTAACATGCGATTCACGTATGCGTAATGAAGTGTATACGCGTGCGCGCGAACTGTAACTTTTAAAAATAAATTGGATTGATGATTCAAATGTTTTGTTGATTTACAACTTACTCACCCGTGATAAAACTCTTGAACGTCTACTTTTGCGGAAAGTAAGTTAAACTCTGCACTTTCAAGGTAAAATATCCTATCAGCTTGGCTGGTTTTATTTGTTATGTTCAATCTCGTCTTATCATAACTCAAACTTAAAAACGAGAGCTTACATTTTTGATCGTCAAAAGGGAAGTATTCCACATTAATTTCGCAACGACTCCGGAGTATTGTTGGAGCGTAAAACTTATTTTCTCCGGTTTTTTTTAAAATGACTTTCGTCTTGTATAAATCCATTTGACCGGCGCCGAGAGATTCTTCAGCACTAAAGATCGACAAAAATAATAACAACTGTTTTTGTTTACTTTTATTAATATGAAAACAATAAAATCAAGATTTATTTATATATTGTTCATATTAATTCAAACACCTAGTATGCAACTGAATTCATAAATAGAATTGAAAAAAAAAAGAACTTTATTAGAAGGAAAACTTTTTTTTTTTAAAGTTCAAAGAAGAAAAAAAATATCATCTGCCCCGATGAATGAAATTTTGATCATGATGCTTGATGAATGAAATTTTGTTTTACTTTTGGTTTATTCTGTTATAAATTTAGAAAATAAAGTTTAACGTGTATGACGATTACAGCAAACTATTTTTTTTTTTTTAACTTTTAAGCGAATTAGCAATAAAATCCTTTTGTTGCGTGATTTGCTTTTTTTTTAGTCGATTATAAAAACTCACTTTGAGCCGTAAAAGAAATCTTATTATGCAATCAATTAATTCGATTTGCTTTTACATCAAGTTTTTTTTTATTACAATATAATTAGCAAAATTAACAAAACATTTTTCCAGCTTTGATAACACGGAGTCTTAAAAAAGCGTAATAATTTCAAAATCTTCAATTTAAAATCTTTCTCTTTTAACGTCTGGTGACAATGTGGCAGCGGTATGATGCCACTTTGACAGATAAATTTTGTGATGAACAGGCAGACCAAAGTTAACCAAAAGATCTTTGTTTTATTACAATTCTATTTGTTTTTTGCATAATGATACGTTTATAGAAAAGAATGTTTAGTATGAACGTCATTGAAATAAAAACTGCCATTTCACATTACTTTTCTCCGCAAATGTTTTCAGCCCTACATATTTAAGTTTTCTCGCTGCTTTTAAGCCACTTCTTTGTGTAAAATAAAAAAAATTTAGTTGCTATTTTTCCATTAACAAAAGTAAATTACTTGTTTTGGAGTGCAACGTCCGGAATCCAAATTCTCGAAGAATCTATATTGATTGTTTCTATCCCACCAAAATCTTCACTGTTCCACTTTAATAGTTCGTTATACCATTCCTTAACATACAAACACTTTATAAATGTAATGTTACGTTGGAGTTTGAAGTCGGTGTGAGGATACTATCTTTGAGAATTATAACAAAAAACTTACACTTTTTCACGTTTTCATTTGGTAGTTTTTGTTTTTTGTTTTTTTTTTTTGCATTTATTGATATTTACATTGAAAGTAAAAGAAAATGTAAGAATTTATAAAAAAAAAAAGAGAAAAAGAATTGGAGAGCTCATGCTTTAAATGTCTCTTCTACGATTCGATATATATATATATATATATATATATATATATATATATATATATATATATATATATATATATATATATATATATATATATATATATATATATATATATATATATATATATGTATATATATATATATATAGTCCTTAAATAAATTTTTAAATATAATTTTTTTAGGTATTTATAAGCAAATTGAAAAGTACTGAAATTACCATTCGAACCCAAACATTACTGACAAGTACTTGATTTTTTTCATCCTATAGAAAATCAGATCATTCTGAATTAGACAAAATACTGGCCAGGTGATATTACAATGCTAATAAAAATAGTTTTTTTTGTTTTGTGCTCTACCTATTCAGATTCTATTATGGGACTAACTTACCAAATCAAGCAGCTGTGTATATGCCAAATCAAAGACGACTTGAACTATTTCCTCTTTATTCGTGACTGGTCTGACATCTTTATTATAACCATTGACGTTAAATAAGAGATTGACTAACCTTAGCTCATCGTCATCAATCAGATTTTCACCTGAGTTATTGTTCTGAGTAAAATTAAAAGAGGTTTGTTGATTTCCTTGAGTACCAGTTTTTCGATCAGAAATTCGGTTGTTTAAAGATAATTTGCTATTTTGATCATTGCTATTAACTCCATCGATACCCCTGCTTCCTCCTCTATTTGGTCTTGTGTTCTTCGTTTCCAAAGTTCCTATATAAAAAAAAAAGTTACATTTTTAACTGTGTAAATTTATTTTGTGTGTTTTTTTAGTTGTTGTTGTTGTAGTTGTTTTTTTGCTTTTTTTTTTTTTTTTTTTTTCTGTTTTTGTCTAATTTAAAAAAAAAGGGAAAAAGAGTTGATTTAAAGTTTCTTACCCTGAAATTGTTAATCTTATTTATCAATGATAATCTTATTAATCAATGTCATACATAAAAGAGTAATGATGCTAAAAGAGCTTATATTTGTAAGTTTTATCTTTTACCTATCATTGAGACGCTCATCCATAAGATATAAACTTTAAGTTTAAAACTTATTCCAGATTTCAAAGAATTCATTGACACCATGTTAAATTGTTGTGATGTAAAAAACACCAATAAACCTTGATAATAAAAACTTGCATAAAAGAGAATACGGGTTTAAAAAATGAAACAGAATATAAATTTTAATATTAATTAATTCATAAAAAGTAAATATATAATTTTTTTTTTTAGTAATTACAACTACTAAAATCTTTGTTTTTATTTTATTATGGTAAGAGATTGCTTTAAAATTACTAAAGACTATCCTTTGCACGAAGAATTTCTCTGTCTTGAGTTCGAGATTCATTCATTAATAATCACTTCGTAATAAAAGCCATTGGAGCTTTTTCTTTTTTTGAATTTTCATTTATATGTGTAATTTGTATGAGATAAGTTAAGGCACAAAAGATTTGATTGAACAAAAAAGAGATTTACTCATTTACTCATTGAAGAACCTGCTTCAATTTTTTGAATCTGAAACTATTCACACGCGTATATTACTTCATGTCACGTAAACTTCATTTCCTTAAATAAAATAAAAACTATTTGCCTTGGTGTTACAAATTGCTTATGTTACCCAAGTTTTGTTTCGTCTGTCTATTTTATGTAGTTTTGAGAGGTAAGTTGAAACGTGATTTTTTTTATCAAACTTCTCCCCTTTTCTGAATTTTTGCAAATTGGACATTAGTATAACAATGCTACTACGCACATGAGCACCTTAAAATAGTTTTTTCTGACCCATTTTAGGGTACTAATATGCGTGTTACTATTAAATACCACCCTTCCTCCTCAAATAACAATCTTACAAACATATTGATCAATACCTGTACAGATCGTCAGTTTTTGTTGTACAAATATGTATTAATTAACATTTTCAGTTGTAGATGGTGATCATGGAACAAACGACGAAACAAAACTTTTAAACCATCTATTCTCTCGTTATAATAAAGAAGTGCGACCGACACTAAGTAAATCTGAACCATTAAATTTGACGTTTGATCTGGCATACGTGCAAGTTGTTAAGTTGGTAAGCTGCTATATTTGTTTTTTTTTATATTACACGTTTGAGTTTCTTTAAAAAAAAAAAATGAAAATAAAAATTATAAACCAAAGGTTTTATGGATATTTAAATCGCTCAAAATCAATTCATTTAGTGTTCATTGAAAACTTAAAAAAAAAAAAAAAAAATCATCTTAGATATTACTTCAAATGTTTATAACCCAGTTGGACTCAGTTCTTGATAAATTTTTCATTAAACCTTCCTGCAATAGTACGATAACGTTTTTCAATGCACATATATTTAGATATCTAAATTTTAAAACGCACTTGGAAATTGATCATTCAGAGTATAAAACTTTTTTTATTTGGATTGAAAAGTTCTCCATCAGCTAAAAAACACTTTAAAGTAACTTTTTCCTTAATAGTATACGATACAATCGCTTTTTTGGTGGTAGTAGATGAGAAAGGCATCAAACCGTATCGACATGTTTTATCTTCAAATGTCTTTTTAGTCATAAATGAATTGCTTTATGCTTAATGTAAAGAAGATAAAATGAGTTGACGAATTCCACTTTTTAAAATATTAGTTTTCAAATTTATGATTGCACTTATTAAATGTAAAATTGTTAAATTAATTAAAAATCTGTAAACGTTATTGTAATTATTAATACTTTTAAAAATATTTTTCTATTTGTTAAGAATGATCGAGAACAAACGTTGATCAGCAACGTGTGGGTCGGACAGGTATTTATGCTAAAAAAACTGACTTTTTAATGTTTTTAACGTTCATCAAACATTTGAGAAAATAAAAAATTTTTTAAACTTCAATCACTTCTTTCAAACATTTGCGCTTTTTTTTACTTGCTTTTGTTTTCTCTAAATAAACTTTAGAAATGGTATAATCAGCATTTAGTTTGGAATCCAAAGGAATTTAACGGTATTGATGTGGTTAACATTGATCCAGATAAAATCTGGTTGCCTGATATTGTTTTGTATAATAGGTAACTTGATAATGTATATCATAAATGTATCGTCAACATCCATAAATTCATCGCAATCCTCGTCATCAACGTTTTATTCTTCATTCATTAAGGCTAATTTCATCATCTTTATGCAAGCTGCCTTCAAAACATTACGCTTGCACTGAATTTTTTTTAGTGCGAGTGATGGCATCGGTGGCGCCATGTATCATTTTAAAACCAAAGTTATTATGAGACACGACGGTCTACATTCTTGGTAAGTTTCATTTTGTTTTACTTTGAGCTGAAAATTTTTTTAAACTTTAAATGGAAGATTTTTTTATCTTTTGGCAAAATTTAATTTATCTAAAGTTTTACTTCTCCAAAAAAAAAGAGGAATTATTATTATATATTACTAATATTATTATTATTAACAATACTGACCAGAAACTGATAACTTCTTAAAAGCGAAAGCTGTTTTTAGTGATTAGATGATTACAAAAGCTTGTAAAAAACTCAATTCAAAACTCAGTTTTTCATTTGCAGCTTTAAACAATTACTTTGCTGCATTACCACGTTACCATCAACATTTCACAAACGTCACAATCTGCCACAAAACTTGAAAACTTGTTTAGCCTAACTTCAAAACTGGAAGATTGTTTAGCCTAACTTCAAAACTGGAAGATTGTTTAGCCTAACTTCAATGCCAGGGTAAAATCCGAAAAAAATAAAATAAGTTGTTAAACAATTTGTATAATTTTGGTGAGCAGGGTGTAAAAATGTGAAGATATGCTACCATATCTTTTTTTTTTTGCTATCATTTTATAATGTATACGAATTTTTCAAGTTTTCAAAATGAAATATTGAATGCAGTAATACAATATCAACAGCAACAATATAAAGTTTCCTAAAGTATAAAGTTTTCTAACTAACATCGTCAAACTATTCGCATTTTATAATTTCACACTTTACTAGGTATGCTCCTGCAATTATTAGAAGCAGCTGTAATATAGACACGACATACTTTCCGTTTGACAATCAGAATTGTATTCTTCGTTTCGGAAGTTGGACATTTGATGGGTATCAAATCGACTTATTTCAGAGCAATAGCTCTGCTGATTTGAGATATTACTTAAACAGCACAGAGTTTGTGCTGTTGAGCGCTATGGCTGTTAAGGAGGTTGTTAAATATAGGTAAAGATAACTTTGAAAGTTCTTTCAATGCAAACTATGTTCAGGTTTTATGTTACAGGAAAGAAAAATACTTTTGAATTCTTTTTTTAGCTGTTGTCAAACTCCGTACCCGAACATCGTGTTTACAATTCACTTGCATCGCCAGCCAGCTTTCTTTCTAATCAACGTGATAATTCCGAGCACAGTCATGACGTTTTCAGGAGTTCTTACTTTTGCACTGCCTCTTTTAACCGGACAAAGAATAAGTTTGGTAATTGAGTCTTTCCTATCCCTTACCTTCTTATGCATGTTGGTATCAGATAGCACCCCTATTAACTCAGACGTATCACCACTTATTACCAAGTCCTTAATGTTGTATATGGGACTGCTTTCAACAACACTACTCTTTAATGTTGTTTCAATTAACTTGCGTCGGCAGAAGCCAGTTCCAAAATGGTTACGTCTACTGGCTTTTTCTTGCATTGGCCCATTAGTGGGTGTTAATCATACTATGCAGAAATCAACAAAACATCATGATGAAGAAAGTCAAGAAATAAATTGCAAAAAAAACCTTTTAGCTAAATTCAAAAAAAAACACCATAAAAACAAAATTAAAAAGTGCGAGAAAAATTATGAAACGAATAGACTGAGTTCAGACATTGATATATTAGTTGACCGATCAACGCAAAAAACGGAGTTGAGATGTTTTGAAAAGTTCTGGACTTGTATAGCAAAAACTGTGGATCGTTTATGTTTAATTACATTTGGTTTGAGTTTCTTGACAACTTCCGTAATTTTATTTATAAAAGGTTACCGCTATCAAATGAAAGTAGAAGGATCTTTCAAATAAATTCGTCAAAAAAACACCAATCAAATATTCTCAATTGTCTGTATCATTAAAGTTTTGGCTCAATAAATAAAAATTAGTTGAAAGACGTAGAATCAAAGGAATCGAAAAAATGGAAATTTGAGTAATCGAGGGTTTGGTATTATCCTACATTCGTCACACATTTGTATAGTAAAAAACTTGTATAAAATTCTATTAAATAAGTCCAAAACTTATCATCTGTAGGAAAATTTATATTAAATCTCAAAATTTAATCTCATTATTACAATATAAATTCTTGAACGCAAAAAATAAGAGTTTAATAACGGGCAATCTTTCTGTGAAAGATAAAAATAATTTGAATCTATAAAAAATTTCTAATATAAAAACATTATTTAGAAATTAAAAAGCTTTAAAACAAAGCACTGTCAAAATAGAAAAAAAAAAAGGATTTCACGACATTAAAATAGGTTGTTCCCTAAAGAGTTATTTCGCTCCATAAATAGATTTTAAAAAAATGAAATGTCACTATGGTTAAGGCTTGAAACTTTTTCATTCAACGAAAATTAGCTTTCGTGTTCATTTTTACATAAATTATTAAAAAAAAATTAAAAAAATACCTTGAATTACTTAATAAAACAATACAATATATTAATATTACTTAAAAATATATAAATTAATAAAAATTAATCTTGCCTGTTTCGTAATACATCGAGAAAATGTAAAAAAAGTCATGAACATCCGATAAACAACTTGTAGAGCTGCAGTGTTTCTTTCCGACTCAAAGCCAAGCCACACATTTTGTTCAACATAAAAACAGAAAAAAAAAGAAAAAAAGAATTCAGAATTATTTTAAACCAAAGATATAAAGCACGAGACAATTTCTTTATTGCATAACGTTGTCATCTAAATACTGCCTATTTTCTTGGAACCAATCTTCTAAGGTCCATTGCAACGTCTCAAATGTAGGTCTTTCGTCAGGATTAAAGTTCCACGTACTTAGCATTAAGTTATAAAAATCTAACGGACATGTGTTAGGTCTAGGCAAACGGTACCCCTGTTCGACACTCCGAAGTACCTTTAAAAAAACGAACTCAATAACTTTTTTAAAAACAATTTTTAATGAAATAAAGATGACATCTTTTACATAACAACGGGTGTAAAACAAATCATGACATAGCAAATATTGCTTTTAACGAAAACAGAACTTACTTCAAGATTAGTCATAGCTGCATATGGTGTTTTTCCATATGTTACAACTTCATACATTAGAATACCAAAGGACCAGACATCTGATTTTGTTGTAAAACGATTATACGAACAAGATTCTGGTGCAGTCCATTTTATAGGAAAACGAGATCCTTGAAGAGCATTATATTCACCATCAACAATACAACGCGATAATCCTAATGTTTTTAAAAAAATCTAATCGAAATAAAATCCACTAAAATTAGTGATTCAGGGGAGAATTTAGAGAAATGATAAAAAAAAAAAGTTTTGATTTTAAGCAAAGATAAAACCTTTAAGAAGCAGAAAACTTTAGTTAACATTTTTACATGATTAAAGCAACTTTTTTTACAATTTATTTTAGTAGGAAAATATAAAAGTCTACTAAAGAATCGTTTTACCAAAATCTGCAATTCTGACAATGTTATGCTCGCCAACAAGAATATTTCGTGCAGCTAGATCTCGGTGAATGTAGTTTTTCAATTCCAAGAATGCCATTCCTTGGGCAACTTCTGCACATATGTCAACTAGTTCTTGAAACTGCAATTTTGAACCTTCTCCATGTCGTAAAAAATCAAGTAAAGAACCTTTACTCATAAGTTCAGTTACAATAAGGATAGGTTCATCAACAGTAACAACAGCATACAGCTGAATAAGTTTTGGATGTCTTAACTTTTTCATAATATTAGCTTCTGCTAGAAATTGTTCTTTATCCATGGACCCTGGTTTCAATGACTTGATAGCAACAGAAGTAGTATTATTCCATACTCCTTTAAACACTTCACCAAATTGACCTGAGCCCACACGATTATAAAATACTAACGAACCTCTAGGTATTTCCCATTTGTCTTTATGAGATAAATCATAAATTTGGGCCTTTTCCTAAAAGAAAATGGTCATAAAATCTTTCAACCATAACTTTTAAGCATGAAATCAAATACTTTGTTCTGGTGTATGGTTTTATAATGAAATGCTTAATGAGACCTAGCACACACGACAAACTAAAATTTTATTGGATTTTAAAACTTTAAAACTTTATTGGATTTTAAAATTTTATTAGATTTTAAAACTTTATTGGATTCTTAACTTTGTTTTTAAATTCAGCTATAGTACCATAAAAAAGAAAAAAGACCCATCTTTACCTTTCTACATGGCTCCATCAATTTTATCATCAAGTTGTTAGAGAATTGCTTATAAAAAAATACAAGTTCATTTAAGGTACTAAACTCTTGTGAAGGTGAAATGAAAAACTTCTCACTATCAGAAGTCTTGATACGATAATGGCGAACTTTATCTCCATCACGAAGAGACAAGGCAAACCAATTTATGCACTGGTCATTTCTAACTTCACTTTTTCGTATCAAGAATGCACCATGCTGATTTTCAGCTTGCATTAATAGTTTTTCAGCATCTTGACGCTTAATATCTCCAAAATACCATCTGAAAAAGAAATTTAGTGATCACAAATAATATTATGAGTTTAAAAAAATTACAGTGCACATACCAAAAAAGATTACTAAGGTTTTCATGAAAAAGAGATGCACTTACAGGGTGTCATACACTATATTTGTTAAAAAATTATTAAAAAATTTTTGAAGAAAAAAAATTTTTATATCCAACTTTTGTCATAAGATTTTATTTTATTTTCATTCTGCAACTTCAATTTTTCTTCACTGGAAATTTGCACACACTTCTTTATGTTTTTGCTACTATTTATTTTCTAATCAAATAATTGGATGTGAGTAAAAAATAGAACATGAAAAATTTTTAGTACACTAATATCCTAATACTTTTCAAATTTTTTTTTTTTTCAATCTTTTTATTTATGTACCTGATGTTAGTGACCACCAGACACAACTGTGTTTTTGGTGACTGTGTTTTATGACTGATGTTGTTTATTCAAACTTTTCTTATTACATCTAATATATTTATACATATTAACCAGGTACAATTGTTACTATAATAAAGGTTAAATATCTTTTGTTAATCTAATCGATGCATTTGGCCTTTAATGCAAATCAGCACTTTTTACTGATACTTTAAATCAAACCTTTTATTTTAATGACTTTTAATAAAAATGATATTGAAAAAATGAACAGTTACTTGTACCTAAAGTATCAAATACTCTAAAAATTTAGAACACAAAAATTAGATTTTAAAATGCTACAAATTGGATGTTGATTTTCTCATACTGATAAACATTCTTTATAAATTCAGGTAGAAACTGGTTAGAAACTCAAATTTATTCAAAAGTTTTAAGCCATCAAAAATTGCCCATGCCAAGATTTTAAAAAAGTCATGCCTCCAATTTAAAAGGTTAATTACCCATGATTGAATCAATAATCTTGCTTGAAGTTTTTTGTACGTATCAACCTAATTGTTTTATCTAAAAAGTCAAAAAAAACAAGTGGGGGGGGGGGGGGGGGGTTCATTCATAGATAGATAAATCCATAAATCTCACTTTTCAGACACAAAAAAAAAAAAAAAAAAAAAAAAAAAAAAATGATGTGCATCTTTTTGAAACTCAAAAGTCTTAGAAAAAATACGTAAAAAAAAATTGCAAAGAATTTAAATTACCACGTTATTTACTAAAAACTCAAGCATAATATTTGTAATTGAGTAAACCTTGCAAACTGCTGGATATTGTTGATTGAAGCAAATTGGATTTTCAGAATTTAAAGTAAAATTTTTTTATGCTCTTAAGGTAATTATGAGAAGTACATCTGAACCTTCACCTTATTGCATTGGTAAAGTACTAACTGGACCTTGTCAACTTGTTACAGCCACCAAATTATTATCATTTTGTAAATAATGGCGTTTATATTCTTTTAACTAGGTTTATGAACATCTTGTTTAAAAAAACTGAAATGAGAAAAAAAAAAGCTAATAGAACAAACCTTTTAAATTGGAGACATTTTATAAAATCTTGACAGGGCAAAGTTTGATTACTCAAAACATTTGAATAAAGAAAAGAAAATCTAATAACCTGAATTTATTTGGTAGATGCTGCATTTTGAAAATGAGTTTTTAAGAACAAGCTCTTCAAAATTAAAAACATCTACAATTTAGAGAAGAAAATTTTAACTAACCATTAAGGAAAAAGGTTAAAAATCAGATTTTAAATTTTTTCATTCACCTGAAATTATCCAAAGAGTACCAACTAGCTTGGAAAAAATAAGAAAAAAACCCGCTTAAAAATTATTAACCTCTAAAAGTGAAGAAAAAAACAGATTTTTATCTGTTAGAATAATTTCAAACAAAACAGCTCATTTTTTAAATTAGTTGTTTCACAAGTACCAATTGGAATGTAAAGACCCAGCAAACTATTAGGAAAACAAAGACAGATTGAATGCTTTTGGTTACTTGGCTTGGAAAGACTTCTTCTTACACACAGATAAATTGTAATCATCATATGAACTTAGCAAAATGTTGCTCAAGAGTACTTCAGACTATTAAATCATTAAAAAGTAATCAGAAGAAGTTTAACAAAGAAATAAGACAAAAATTAGTGAAAAAAAGTTGGTGAAAAAATAACACTATTTGACATAGCAATAAGTTTGAGAAGATAAAAAGGGTTTATGTTAAATTACTGGTTTCTAACAAAATGGTTAATGTTACTGATGCAGGTTAGAAAAAAAGAAAATATTTATGCGTTTAGTAACAGGTCTTTTAATGTAAATAGAATATGTAACTAACTTAACTTGAGCAATGTTACTGTTCTAAAAATTTATTGAAAAAAAAAACAGATGAACTCATTGAAATCATCAGACTGTAGAGAGAAAAAATGTTGTAGCCTTTTTATTCCCACACCTATTCAACTAATTAAGCATCATTTTCCTGAGAAAAATCCAACATGGATTTACATTCTGCAAAAAATCAAATAGCTGAGACAAGACATCAGTGTATGAAGTGTGATGTGGGTCTCTGTTACAACTTTATTGACAGATAATATATAAAGCATCTTTATATTTTAATACAAAGATGTTTTATATATTATCTTTTTATATACTAATTCTACTTTTTTTAGCTAAGTAACCATATAAATTATTAAACTTAAAAATAATATTTAAAATGGTTATAATTTTGTTAAATAAAAAAGAATAAAAAGTAATTTTTAAAAAAATTAACAAAAAAAAGTTATTACAATTCAGCCTCTAAAGTTTGTATCGGAGCAACATAGTTGCAAGGAATGTAACCCTTCTTTCCATTTTTCCTAGAGCGAGCATACCACCAATCTGCTGCCTCTTCTCTCACTTCAAGTAAATCACCTAAAGAAAGAATAAATACTAGAGATGGGAATCAAACTCTTTTTTTAAAGTTTGGGTTTGGTTCGGTTATATCTAATGTTCGAGTTCGGTTCGGTCTTAAGCACAGCTTGGGTTCGGTTCAGTTCGGTATCAACACAACTGTTTTTTTATTAGTTACACAGCTTTACATTTGCAATGATAAAACAAAAATAAATTAAAGTTATGTCAAGTAGTTAAATCATTGCAAATAATTTGAAATAATTTGCAATGCTTTTATACTGCAATTTCAAAAGTTCAAAAAACAATGCAGTTGCAAATAGCTGCAGTTAAAGTGCACAAAACATTAAAGCAGTAACTTTCTGAACACAGATAATGGTAGCTCAAGTAGCCTACTGTCAAAATTTTAGCTTAGTTTTTAAAGAAATAATAACTTATGCTTTAAATAACTTTGATATAAACAAATTATTTAGACAGAAATTTAAAAAATAAAATATATTTTAAATGTAATTATTACTTACTAAAATTACTAACTCATTTTCTCCCAACACTTAAAATGAGAGATAGAACAAAATAATTCTAAACTTGCGATATGTTACATATTAGGTTATGTATTGTTATGTATTATGTTATGTATTGTAGTGATGTGCGAATTGCAAAATTTTCAAACGAATTTGGCTTGGTTAGGGTAAGGATAGTTGGTTTAATTTGGTTCGTTCCCAACAGTTTTAAAGTTTGGGTTCGGTTCGGTTTGGTAACAACTAAAGCTCGGGTTCGGTTCGGTTCTGTCGTAAATAAGGTTCTAGTTCGGTTCGTTCAGTTCAGGTTTGGTTCGTTTCCCATCTCTAATAAATACTATTAATGACACAACTGAACAAAAAACCCTATGTAGCAAACTTGTTAAACTTACATCTTAAAATTTTGTTTGTCAGCTACTTAATTCAAAAAACAGAATTTTTCTTTTTTTTTTTGCAGAGTTCAAAAAGGGATAATTCCTTTATTTTTTTTACCCAAAATTAAAAAGAAACTTTAAAAAAAAAACACTTCATTTTTTCATTAGCGTTTTTTATTGTTTACTATATATAATAATACAAAAATTTTTTTATGACACAAATTCTTCACAATTTTCCAAATTGAAGGCGGTTTTTTAAAGCTATTTTACAAGGTCAAGATTTTCAGAGATTTTTGCTTGCCAGCCTTTTGTGTAGACCATTCTTTTTAAGATGCCCCTTTTTCATTAGAAAACATTCAAGTAAGTTTGGCAGATTATTAGCTTTTGCTGATAAATTTTTTTGATACAAAACTTTATTCATAAAGATTGATTGTGAGCAAAATAATCCTTTGAATCTCCTTTCAGGAAATCCAAGCCAGACAAGCAACTTGGATTCAATGTTTGCACTCACTAAGTACTGCAGCTTAAATATTCAAAACACAGTTATAAATACACCCATTAAAACTTAATGGTTTCAGCATAAGTACTACAAAATGCTGCAAGACACCAGGGTAAATAAACTTCTATTATTTAGAGGAAACCTGGGAAAATTTTTAAATTTAAAACCTTGCAAAACATTAAGATTTACTGAATTTTATCCAAACTTTAACTATATTATGTGATTTTAAAATATTTATAATTATATGTTATACATCTAATATGAGCACTGCACAAATAAGTTCATTTTTTAAAAAGTTGTTGAAAAAAAATCTATTACTTATAGAAAGATATAATGGTATTGAAAAGATTAGTAAAAATATTATCTTAAAACATTAACAGGTATTTATTTTTTGCATCCAGCACTATTCTTAGGAAAGTTATGCTTTCAAAGACTTTTTACAAAACTTTCAATCAAAAAATTAATTAATTAATCCACTTTTGTCTTTGATTGTTAATGGTAAGTGTGAGTTTTTTTTTTTTTTTTGCCAATTATAAAGATTTGACAGGATAAGAAAACATAGACATAAGATAATAGACATAATGTTCATCATTTCTCTAGTTAAATTGTACAATAAGATACTTTTAGTTCAGTCTTAAGTAGGTACTGGAAATAACTTCAAAGATCTTCTAAATACTAAAAAAAAGGCCCAAAACACAACAAATTAATTCAACTAAGAAAGGTCTTTACTTTGTTAATATTCTTACTATGCGAGTGATTCTCTGACTGCCAAACTTTATTATATAATACAATACTTAGTTTGAAATACATTGATTTATATTAAACTTTGTAATAATAGTAGTATTTTCTTTTAAATTAATTAGATACTTGTTAATTCTATAGAATCTGCAGAGAAATTTCTTTCACAAATGTAAATTTTTCCTGCAGCTGGTTTATTTTTCAAATATTTTATCTATAAAATATTTTATCTATAAAATATTTTATCTATAAAATATTTTATCTATAAAATATTTTATCTATAAAATATTTATCTATAAAACAATTTGATACAAAATTTTAAATATTCTTTTCTCTTGTTGGAATGAACCTTTTCTGATTAGAAGTTGGAATATGTCGATTCCTTGATAGATACTGTATAATAATAATAATAATAATAATAATAATAATAATAATAATAATAATAATAATAATAATAATAATAATGATGATGATAATAATAATAATAATAATAATAATAATGATGATGATAATAATAATAATAATAATAATAATAATAATAATAATAATAATAATAATAATAATAATAATAATAATAATAATGATAGTAATAATAATAATAATAATAATAATAATAATAATAATAATAATAATAATAATAATAATAATAATAATAATAATAATAATAATAATAATAATAATAATAATAATAATAATAATAATAATAATAATAATAATAATAATAATAATAATAATAATAATAATAATAATAATAATAATAATAATAATAATAATAATAATAATAATAATAATAATAATAATAATAATAATAATAAGTAGTAGTAGTAGTAGTAGTAGTATTAGTTGTTGTTGTTGTTGTTGTGGTAGCAGTAGTAGTCATAGTAGTAGCAGCAGCAGTAGCAGCAGTAGTAGTAGGCCGTTTCTAAGATACTCTTCACCCTACTACTATTGTCATGGAACCAAGTTTTTTTGTAAAACTATATTGTAAAGTATGGTTAGACATAAAATGAGGTTTAATCAAAAGTTAAAAAAACTTAATAAAAACCAAAAAACCTTAACAGCTTTTGTATCTGTTTCTTTAAATACAAGGTATGATATCTTTAAAGTAATGGACGGCAATATTATGTTTTAAAATTTTTCAAAACATGTCATGTGCTAAGTTTGATGCTTTATAGAAATTTGATATCTTCTATTAAATTTTAATAATTTGATAGTTGTAGAATTGAATCTAACTTGATAATGTAAATCTGTCCATTTAAAAAGAAATGCAATGTAGTTTTCATGGCAATTTTTCATGAAAAATTACATTGATATCCTCTTCATGGACAGATTAGAAACTTGTAAACATTTTTAGATTTATATCTTGATGGACCAGTTTAAATTTATGTACAAGATTGCTGATTTGAAAGTTCTCTAATTGAAGCAACTTGCAACTTAAAATGTTTAATTGAAGCAACTTCCACTTTGAAATGTTTAATTGAAGCAACTTCCACTTTGAAATGTTTAATTGAAGCAACTTCCACTTTGAAATGTTTAATTGAAGCAAAAAAAAAAGTCAAACACAAATGTTATTATATTGTAATCCAAATTTAAATTAATAATACTTTCATTATAAATCCAAAAGAATTTTGTAGAATTGAAGTTCAAACAGATAGCTGCTAACAATACAAAACTTATTAAACTTACTCAAACTTTTTTGTATAATATGTAGCATACCTTTTGTAAATGCTAAGTCATCATCTGATCTTGCATCATAATCATAAAGAGCCACAACAACTTTAGCATTATTATCAGGGAATGGAGGTGTTGGGGGCAATGAACCGCTTCGAGTTTGAGAAGTTCCAGTAGGAGTTGCGCTTATTAGTCTGGCTGGATTATTTGGTAAAGCAACTGAATTTATATATGGTTTTGAACTCCCTTCTGGTTTTTTTGTTTCAGTATTAAAACAATTTCCCATTTCAAAAGGAGATGGCTACATTTTAGTTTATTTTCATAACTTATCTGTTAAAGAAATATAACTTTACTTTCATTTAGATATAAATATAAATTTATATATACATATACAGGGTGGCCAGCTAAAAGTAAATTTTAAATTCCAGGATATTTCCAGGATTTTTCAAGGAACTTTTGGGTTATTCAAGGATATATTGATTTTTTCTCAACAATAAAAAGGATCAGTAAATGCAAAATATATTGTCCTAGAACGAAACAACTAAATATTTATAATTGAATACGCATATAAATCATTCATACATACATATATTTATGTAAAGTTTTTTCAAACTCATTTAAAGATATATATAAAAAATTTAATATATATATATATATATATATATATATATATATATATATATATATATATATATATATATATATATATATATATATATATATATATATATATATATATATATATATATATATAACTTTTTTTTTAAAAACTTTGTAAAAGATGAAAACAAGAAAACGGAATATACAGTATTCCATTTTTTTGCTTTCCTAATAAACAGAATATATAACTGTATAAAAAAAAGTTCCAGGATTTTTTGTAAAAAGGGGTGTTTTTCCAGGACTTTTCCAGGACCTATAAATATTCAGGACTATTCCAGGATTTCAAGGATTTCAAGGACCACTGACCACCCTGATATATATACACACACACTTATATATACATACATATACAAAAATATATGCAAATGTACACACACACAAATAAATATTATAAATATATATATATATATATATATATATATATATATATATATATATATATATATATATATATATATATATATATACATACAAGTTTTTTTATGCCTTTTTAGGAATTAAACTTTTAAAACTAAGTTTTGAAATGTTTTAGTTCAATTTGATAAATGCATGAAGACATGAATGATGTAAAGTAAATAAATTTTTATATTGATACTAATATGAATTTAGTATTATGTGGGTTCCCTTTTTTTTTTTTTTTATTAACTTTTGCTAATATTTGGTATAGAGTAGACATGATTCTTGGTAACATCTGTAATATCTGATTGGAAGAGCATTCAGTTAAGAGAGTATTTTTCAAATCCTGTATAATTTTTATGGATTTTAAAATTCTATGTTCAAGTTCATATTATAAAAATTAATTAGGTTTAAAAGTAAGATAACTTGGATGGTGAATTTAACTGTTTCAGGTAGTTATAAACAACCAATAATAGAAAACTCTTGAGGTATACTTGAGATTTTTGCTTTGTCAGAAAATTGTATTCGTATCTCAATTTTATGGTACTTTATTTCATAATTTTTTTCAGTATATATAAGTAACTAAAATGGACCATAATATTTTTGATAGACATCAAGTTACCTCTTCCAGAAGTTAACACAGCCTCCAACCATCAAACCATCTCAAAGCACCATCCGTGTAATAAACTGTGTGGGTTACTTGTATCACTATACTTGTTGTCCATGATATTGAGAGTTCTGTTCTGTCATTGCCGCATCTATTTCACGTTATTTTTTAAGTTTCTAATAATTGCTTAAACACTTTTATTTTTCTTGAAGAATCAGGTGATTTCATTTAGAAATTTACCTCCGTTTGTTAAATTTATGAAAAGATCGAACATCGAAAAGGATATTCCTTTCGCAACTTTGAATGAATTATTTCCTTTTATTATTCAATTAAGCGCATTAATAACTAGCCAGTCTTAAAAGTACAAAAAAAAGAAAAAGATTCTTTTAATTAGTAGATGAGATTTTGCAACATTTTTATATCAATTAGCATGTTAGCATGCTACGCAATATACCTGTACAAGTAATAAAAGTACCTCGGATAATAGCTGTGTCAACTTTAGCTGTCATTTTCACCTTATCCACAGTGCTTCTTTTCTACTTACGTATTTTATACCAAAAATTTCATTAGAGCCCTTGTAACATGGGTGGTATATTATATCAGTATTTTTTTAAAAATTTCCTGATTGAAATGTCATCTCTGTAGGTTTAAACCACTGATCAGAATAATAATACAAAGATGGTTTAATAAAATTGTAATTACTTTATAATGTAAAAGTATTGCCATTTTGTTTTGCTGTTTTATAGTTCAGTCTTTGAGATTCCACGTTATCGAAATTTCCACACGAATGAATATTCACCATGTTTTTTAATTAATAATGGAATTTGTAGCATAGTGTTTTTTTTGGTTACAATCAAATATTTCAAACTGTCACAAAATGTTACAACCTCTTCAAAGGAGGGTTGTGGCTATTTTATATTTGTCTTTTGATTTATTGACAGATTGTTATCGCTGTTTTATAAATTTCTCAACTGAGTTTTGAATTTCTCACGTTTCCCTGAGGAATTGTTTACATTTCTGATCGAAAATAATTTCGGTTAGTTGAGTATTGGTAGATATTTCCATTTCATTAACTATGTTAAAGTTGTTTTTTTTTATATCTTTATTTTCGGAAATGAAAGTTGTTGTTATTTATACATTTTTTTCCATAAACTTTGGGCTAATTAACTGAAACATGTGGCTACACGTGATAGTATATCACATATTTATCGTATATATATTTATCAAACATTTATCATACATATTTTTATCACACTTTCAATATCAATTATCTTTTGAGCACATGTTTGTTTCAAAATCATGGTCTTAAGAGATAAAAAGATTCAACTACAGTTAATTTTATCTTACTGAATTATCAAGATTACATGATTTATGATGCTCAAGATTACTTGATTTATGATGCTCAAGTTAAGTGTTTTTGTTTGGACCTAGATTCAAATAATATAAAATCAGAAGATGCTATGAGATTGATGAAGAATATAGGAGAGTTTGTTTTCTTTAGAAACTACGAAAATGATCTTGAAAAAGAAGAACCTAAATTGAAAATTTAGAACACCAAGGGTTGAACGTAATTCATGAGAAAATTGGAAAAGTAATGAAGAATAGCTCTCACTTACTTGGTTTTTTGTAAAATAAACACCTAAAGAAAAAGTATTCTACAAAATTGAATTTAAAAAAATGAGGCCCAGAAATTGTTCAAGACAGTTAATTAAGAGGCATGAGACATATTTAAACTTCTAGTATGTTGGTACTTGTATTGAATGAGGATGACTTACAAAGAATGAGGGTAATTTTAGCTAAACTAAAATCGCTCCTATTTCTAATTGCCCACTTCCAAAAACTACGTCTCCTGAAATCAAAATTTTTTTTGTTCTATCAATTTTTTTTTGTTCTATAAATTAGATCGAAATTCATTATTTTTTAAAAAAAGTTCTTTTTGTTTAAGATTTATGACCATGTAAAGTTTAAAACTACCACATTTACCCCCTGAAATAGTTTCATGTACCGTAACTTTTAAATGAGAAAATTTTTTTTGATGAAATCTAAAATCTGCCGATGAATTTCAATCTCATTTAACATAACGCGCGCGCACGCACACACACACATACACACACACACGAAATGAACTATTAGGAATGGAAAAATGAAAGCAGTAATAACATTTAAAATTTTTTTCAGTGAATATAACATTTCAATGACATATTGAATATTTTTGAAGTAATGCAACACAAATATAACATTTTATCACAAATGAAATGATGAATAAACGTTCATTTCTGGTATAATGTATGACTCACGTCGAGAACACAAGTTTCGATAGCTGATTTTTCTTTTTGCACTTTTCATGTTTCCTTATATATACAAGCTTATCTTCCTTATCTGGCCACCGATTAAAAGAAATGTCACTCTTAACCATTGTGGCTACCTCATGGCAATCAGCCACAACTTGCACTATTTTCATTGGAAAATGGCTGCCTTCATTCTCTACAATTACAAAGTCATCCTTTTCCAGGTAATTGTATCTTCACCTGAAGAATCTTTATAGTAGTCAGAATCTTTACCATCACTAAGCTCAGGGAAGGAAATAGATGCGTCTGAATCAGAAATACAGTCAGCCAATTTCCCCAGACACTAAAGAGGGGATTATTTCTTTTAGTTTTTTCTTCTTATATTTTTAAAACGGAGATGGCTTTATTGACTGTCCTTCAATTGAGGTATTTTCCTTGCCTTCAACATTTGGAGACAGCACATGTGATGGTCCTGCGATTGTGGTATCTTCATTACCTTCAACAATAGGAGGTAATACATTCAATGGTCCTGCAATGTCCTCACCCTCTTCAAAACGGGTGCTGTCATTCAAAACTATTTGTTTAGATTTAGTGTTAAGCCTCTTAAGTTCTAACTCTTCAATTTTCATTCACAACAATAAAAGTGATCTGCTAAAGAATCCCATTCCCAATCAACTGTAGATTGCTAAAATAATTCCGATTCGCCATACTCTCATTCAAGAATTGGAATCTCTGCTTAACATATTTCATAACTGAATGTAAGTTGTAATTCTGCATAGCATTCTGCACAGCAATGTCATTTTTATATCCTGAAACTGTAGGTACGGTTGGATCCCAGGAATTGAGTCCCCAATGGCGGAAACCGTTGGCCATGAGTAACATGCTTATCCACTACTTCTTTCTTCCACTAAAATTTTTTTTCTTCAAGATGGGGTCATCTAAATGAATGCTGCACCATTCATGAACATGTTGCTTCCAATTTTCCTTAAATGTGCGAAACATTGCAACATCCAAAGGCTGTAGAATGTGCGTAGCATTAGTATGTAAGTTACCAAAAGTAGTCCCATTTTAGTCACAGAACTTGTCTGAAGGTTTAAATAGGAAACACGTACATCAACAAATAAAAAAATAGGAAGCGTTATATTATCTCCTTTAAACCAAGGGTAAAAAAATATTTTGCAAAGAATTCTAAAAAAGGTTCCGTCTGCATCTAACTGAAATCACATTTTCCAAGTGCCTATCTGGAAGGAAAGTTTAGCGTTATCTTTCGGAGGCAGGTACTCATATTTGTAGACCAATTATGGAGTTACAACACTGCCGTTGGCATTGCCAGTAATTGGTGGTGTGAGACACTCCTTGTCATCTGAACTAACTTGTTGATATATTGTCTTAATCTCCTTTTCCTGCCAGAACTTTAATTCCTTTTGGGTTTAGAAAAAAGGTAGTCTCGTCACAATTAAAGAGCTGTGAGGTATCATTTGGAACTTGTAAAATATCTTTTTTTTTTTAAATATTCTTCAACTTCCATGACCCACCCTAAAATATTGTCCTGTGTCACTGATGTACGGGAAACTGTTAAGTTTTGGTTTAGATATATTGCCAACTCTTCTTAAAAATCCTTGAGTCCATGTTCTTCTAAAACGATTGTCAGCAAAGGGATTGTCTCTCCTAAGGTCAGTCATCAATCGTTTTACATTATCTTGACACTGTCTTATAATTACAGGGAGCCCTGCTTCTGCCATTTTTAGAACCGCATCTAGAAGGCATACATCTACAATTCTTCTTAATAAGTCATTTGGCAAAGCATTCCAACCAACAAGAAGAATTTGGAACATTTTGTCTTCTTTTTTTCCCCTACGATTTTCTATCCAATATAGACCAAGGGTTTTCTATTGGATTTAAATCAGGAGACTGTTCTGGCCATGACATCACTGGTATCAATTTAGATTCTAGATATCTTTTATTCAACCGTGTTTGGGATCGTTATCCTGTCGAAAAATGTAGTTGCCATTAGGAAAAAGTTCTTTTATAGTTGGTCCAAGTTCATTAACTAAAATTTTGTGATACAAATGCTGGTCCATGGTGCCTTTCACCCTGTAAAGTTTTCCAACTTTGTGTGCACTAAAACAATCCCAAACATTAATCTTTTTCTCATGTTAAATGTTAAATGGTTTAGTTACATGTTTGGGGGTTTATTTTTAACTAATTTCCAACAGTGAGATTGACTATTATAAAATAAGACGAAAGGAGACTTGTCTCTTTAAATAACTTTAGCCCATTGTTCACATCTCCAATATTTATGCTCAATGCGCCACTTTAATCATTTTTTTGCGATTGATTTCCATTACAAATTATTTTTTTTATTTGCTTTCCAGAAAAAAGTTCATCTTTAGTTTTTATGCAAAAAAAAAATTCACCTGATGCTTTTACTCAATAAGACAATGTCCACTTTGAGAAATTAGTAAGGTTCAGAGTAAGTTTCATCTCAGAACATGTGATTTTGCCATCTTAAAGAATGTTGCGATCTTTTTTGAATTTTTAGGCTTTCTTTCTGATTCAATACCCAGTAAGCACACAACGTTGAAACAACGTTGAAATATTGTTGATCGACGTTGATCAACTTTATTTCAACGTTGTTTCAACGTTGTGTGCTTGCTGGGTAGACCTTTTCAGTTTTACCAGTTTGTTTATATTTCTTCACCAATATACTAATTGTTGAGTTTTGCAGTTTAAAATGCTTTCTAATGCTTCTAGGATTCTTCTTGGTCAGCAGCTTCAATAAATCTCTATTTCCGTTATTTTCTATTTTTTTTAAATATTAAATGTTTTCATATTATTCCGTAATTTTAAAGATTTTATTTATATAAATGTTAGTGTATATAAAAACATGCCTCTTCTGTCCTTAATTTGCCACATCCAATTTTTTTTGCTTTGCTTGATTATACATTTTATGCTTAATATCAAGAAAAAATGTAAGTGTGGCTTTTTTTTTGCACCCCATTGTATGTTAACTAATTGACTTATAACCGATTTTAAATTTTATACTTTTTACATGATTCATTTAGTGTTGTTCCAGTGTTGTGACGTTTTGTATAAAAAAATTTTTGACGTTTTGTATGGAAATTGACCAAATAACGGGGTTTTGTCGCAAATTCCGGTACTTGCCAGTCTTTCTTTGATTGTCTTTGCCATTTTTGTGCTCAGGCTGAAAGATTACTATATAAAATGTGCAAAGTTTCAAAGAAGTTTTGATGAAATGTTTAAATTTAACGAAATAATCACAGAATTGACATTACAAGCGAATTCTAAGCATTTCTGTGCATTTGTCGCAAATTTCGGTAACTTATACAAGGTAATCATTATAACGTGAAAGACGAACAAAACTTTTCTGTCATCCTTAATTAAAAATCATATTCAAAATGAGCAATTTATTATTACATTGCAGTGCTATCCTACAATTGAACAGTACTAAGATTAACGTTAAATATTACTTTTTTTTAAACTGCTTTGTATTCGTACACTAAAACAGTTAAAAGAGAAAACAAAAACAAAGAAATATATATTTCACATTTGTTAGCAAATAGCATATCAAGTATTTTTAAGTTAAAACTGATTAGAAAGTTGTTATAATCATTTTAAATATTTTTATTTCCTGGATATTGAATGGGATGACTTTATAAAAGAAGAAAATGATGTAAATTATTCCATTAAAAAGTTAATCGAAATTTTTGATTGCATTTTGAACAAACATGCCCCATACAAAAAATTGACAAAAGATCAAATAACTAGTGATAATAAACCTTGGATAAAGAAAGGCATTCTCAAGTCAATAACAATTAAAAATAAACTTCATAAAAAATATTTAAAATCAAAAGACTGTAGAAAGAAAAATTTACTTTTTATAAAGTTTAAACAATATCGTAATAGTATAAGCAATCTAATAAAGTTTAGCAAAAAGGAATATTACACAAGCTTTTTTAGTCACAATATCAATAATATAAAAAACACCTGGAAAGGTATAAAAGAGTTGATAAATGTAAAGCCAAATAAAAGTTACTCCCCGACAAGCATACTGATCAACAACAAATGCGAAACTAATCCTAAAGCTATATCTAATCATTTCAACAATTTCTTTACTACGAATACTTCAAAATTATCCAATGGAATTCCAAATTCTAAATTCAACTTTCAAAAGTATCTGACCAATCCAAATAGCAACTCTTTTTATGTGCAACCAATAACCGAAGAGGAAACCCTCGACTATATAAATTCCACTATCATAGAAGGTAAGAGTGTTGGACCGAACAGCCTTCCAATAAAACTTCTTAAACTGGTATCAAAAATTCTATGCAAAACGCTAAGTATCATCTTAAACAAATCATTTTGCAAAGGAATATTTCCTGATGTCTTCAAGCTGGCCCAAGTTATTCCAGTCCACAAAAAAGGATCAACGGTTGACTGCACCAACTATCGTCCGATCTCTCTTCTTTCAAATTTAAACAAAATTTTTGAAAAAGTTATGCATAATAAATTATACGACTTCCTAAACCAAAATCAATGCTTACATGAACACCAGCTTGGTTTTCGTAAAAACCATTCAACAGCTCACGCTCTTATCGAAATTACAGAAAGTATAAGAGTTGCTCTTGATAATGGAAACTTAAAGTCACTCCATCATTTTTACCTAAAAATTTACGCTTAACTTTATTCTTTACCTCTATAACTTTTTTCTTTATGTTTATGCACATTTTGTAATTTCTTATTTGTGTATATGTGTATATATGTATGTATATGTGAATACATTGTAATAACTATTTGACCTATAATTTAACTCTTTTAAAAGTCTGTTTTGTAAGTATTAGTTATAAATTTTTGTAAAGTTCTACTTTTACTATGCGACTAGTTTATTTCTTATGTTTTTCTTTTGTCTTTTTTTAATATTATTTAGGTCATTGCGTTTTATTAGTAAATTACTATTTGCAATGACCTGTATTTTTTGTAACATCCTTAACACGAAATATATTGATATTGATATATATTGATTGATATTGGAAAAGTATTTTATATTTAAGTTCCCTTAGCCTTGAAGGACAGTGCACGTGATTTTTTTCTTACTGTGTTCATTTTTATTGTCATTTTTATCATTTTTATTCTCAAAAGAAGATTTTGGTTTTTAATAAAAATTATTACTAATATATCAAAGAAATGAAATAAAAATAGATTAAATGAAAATGTTATAAAATTTTGTTTATGGGTGAGGTACCAATTATCACCATATATTCAACGAAACACATTACCATGTTCAAATACATTCACCATATATTCAAAGCAAGATAATTTTGACAAAAAAAAATTTAATGAAGCATTCGTCAAATAATGATGAAAAATATTTTAAATGATATTCAAACGTGTCGATCATGATGACAAGTTTTCAGCATGAAATCTTGACATTGATGTTTGAGTTTTTTGGCATCTCTCTACCCCACTGTACCATGTCTTAAAACGTTGAAACAAAATAATATAAGGAGTGCGAGGTAAAGTTTTTATGGAATTGTAACTTGATAATCAAGTATTCACAAACTTGAACAAGTTTTATTTGTGACACTTGCAAAGCAATCAAAAAAATTAAAACTGTAACTAATATTGCTCAGCAGATACAAGTTACTTTAATAACCATTTAGTTGCACCATATCATCAGAAAAACATTTGAGCTGAGGTTTTGATTTTTTAATGTTAATCAATCTAAGGTTAAGCTTTTGTGGAACAGAACAAGGTTAGTTTGGAGATCGAAATGCTAACGTAACATTGCATAAAAAAAGGTCATAATTACAAAAAAACAAATTTTATTTTTAGGCCAATTCGTAATTCTGACTGAAATATTTAGTGATTTTTCCCGTTACGGGAAACTACTTAGGTTATTTTAAGATATTAAAATCGACATCTACCTAACAAGGTATCAAAACATGGAATATAGTTAATCAGGTTTTTTTCCAAATGCATTATATGCATTTGCATACGCATGCAGCGTTTGGAAAAAACTTGCTTAATTGTTAAAAATGCAGAAATCTTACGACAACACACTAAGAAACTTGTAAATAGTTAGCTTATCAGCTGAAAGAGATAAAATGAATCGTCTATTCTCAAAATGCAATGAATAAACTGGACAAAAATACTTCACATCATTTCAACGACTTTATTCCTCTTTAGTTACCAAGTACTAAATGTGGAAGGATCATAAAAAAATTAGTAATTTCAGTTCTCTTAGCGAGTAACAGTTCCCAATATAAATTAGTTCTTCAAGTTTTTACTTTTGAACCAATAAAAGAATAAAGTTTATTTTTTATATTAAATATTTTACAAATTAGTATAGCGGAATTAAGAGTAATACCTGGATAAAAATCATGTAAAGTTAGACCTTTCACGAAGATCAATCAGTATTCCGGATCGCAGGAATGAGAAAACAGTATTTGATATCAGGAAGAAGAAAACCCAAGAAGAATTCTTTGAAAGACTATCTCTTCATAAAGACAAGGTGTGACCAGGAGGTACAGTGGAGCTACTAATGATTTTTAAGAAGTTATGAACTACCTACTGATGTAACTAAAGAAAAATTTAATTTAAAGGTGTTTGTTGGGTTATTCTTCAAGCCTGATCAAGGAAATCAAGACAAAAACAACAATAAACAACAATCAAGTCAAAACAAGCCTTGTATTTTTGAAAGCAGGAAACCCTAGTTTTGGGCCGATTTTACAAATATTCAATCCTAAAAAAGGAAAATTTTGTAAATGTTTGCCGGATTTCTCTGGGATTGTCAGTTTTGTTTGCACTCAAATACTGGGAAATTATATATCTGTAAAAGTCCGCACAAATTTTGCTTACGCAAACATTTTCATAACATTTTTTATAATATAGGAGTCGGAATACCACTGGGGCTTATCAAATAAGTACAGCGGAGAAAATAGAATTAGCCTCACCTTTATTTTTTGTTCTAATTTAACAAAAATTGCAGGTAAACAATTATGAAATCTACTTTATTTCTTGTTACTTCTACTACAACTAAAAAGTTTATAAATTGGTATGTTTAATTAATTCGAAATGGAAAAAAAAATTAAAAATATTCAATTTGTGGAGAAAATAGAATTAGCCTCATTAGCGTTATATACAAAAAATAAATAAAATATTTTGTTTTTTCGCTCATTTAGTATTTAGTATAGCTTCCTGAATTTTTAATGACTTCAAATATGCGGTTTGACATACTAGTCACAAGATTTTGGATAGTTTCTATAGATATTTCATTCCAAGCTTCTCTGATACGAGTTTTCAGCTCCAAGGTGCAATCAAATTGCTTACCATTTTCATAAACCTTTCTAGAAAGTATTCCCCATAGATTTTCAATTGGGTTAAGGTCTGGACTACGTGCGGGCCATTCCATTACGTGAATATTCTTTTCTCTAAACCAAGCTTTTGTAAGCTTTGAATTATGGATAGTAGCATTATCTTGTTGGAAAGTGAAAGTTTCACCCATCAATTCCTCACCATGTTCAAGTAAACTTATTTCTAATAAGTCAATGTAGTCCTGTGAATTCATTTTTGTTGAAATCCATGCCAGTGGAAGTTTTCCAGCAAAGGAAAAAGCCCCCCAAACCATAACATTTCCACCCCCAAAGTTACGACTCATCCGAGTTTCTTTCTCTTTTCGAAAATCGTGCCAGTAATATTGATAACCATCAGGACCATCTAGATTGAACTTTTTTTCATCACTAAAAAGAACTTGATGCCACTCTTCTTGCCAAGACATGTGTTCTTTCGCAAATTGTAATCTAACTTTTTTATGACGAGCAGTAAGTTTTGGTTTTGGTTTACGCTTTTTCCAAACTGTGTTTGGATCTTCATGTAAGATTTGTCTCACACGTTGAACAGATACAGGTAATTGTAAATCAGCACGAATTTGAGATGCAGTCATGTGCTGAGCAGCAGCACGACGTACAATAACTCGTTTAGTACGATTATCAATTTTACGTTTGCCACCACTTCCCTTATAGGCTCCATAATTAACGCCAATCTTGAAGTAATTGTTAACCACTTTTGGAGATCTTTTAATTTTCTTTGCAATTTCCCGATTAGATAAGCCTGTATCTTTGTATGCTTTGATTACTGCTAATTCTTCATTCGTTAAACGCTTACCACGTCCCATTTCAAATAAAGGTATCAAAAACCAAATGTTAAAAACTTTATGAGCACTGATTTCACAGTCTTTGTTTAACTTACAAATAATAATAAAAAACTAACTCACAAATGCGTATCACCAGATCAAAATATACAAGTAAACTGAAAATAATTATTGATGAGGCTAATTCTATTTGTTACCGCAAATATCAAGTATTATACATTTTATGGTTTTATCAAATGTTCCGCAATTTAATTATGCTATATTATAATCTAAAAAGTTGTTGTTTGTAACAGTAATTATATGTGTGTGGATACAAAAGTTGTACCGCACAAACTTGTTTACAGATTTACAAAATATTGGATCAGCACATGGTGAGGCTAATTCTATTTTCTCCGCTGTATTAACTAAGGGTCTGCGTATCGAAACATATCGTATTATGATATGATACGATAAGGTATCGGAATGTGCATATCGTAAGTTTTTTTATATTACGATAATATCGTACCCAAAAAGTTTGCACGATAAAGTTTCGATATTTATCGATTCATTACGATATTTATCGGTCAATTACCTAAATATCGTAACTCATATCGTAACTCAAACGATAACGATACTTATCGATTCATTTCGATATTATTTTTTCCGACTAAAAAAATAATTTTTTTAAAAACCTAAATACTGTCATAAAATTGCTGACAAGTGCACTATTTAATGTAAAAAAAAGAAATAAACAAAACTTTATTTGTAATTTTGATTTTTTAATTTATTCAAGACTTAAGTTGAAGCAAAAAACAGCTAAAAACAAAAAATAATTTTTTACTTGATAAATTGTTGACGTGACATGTTTAACACGTTAAGGTTTGTGCCTGTGACTTAGGGTGGAATGCAAGAACCGAACTTCAAATTTGAAGTCGAACTTCAAACCTTAAGCGCGACTTGAGCGAATGCACAAAGCGAACTTCAACTCAAGTCAGACTTGAAAACCGCTAAAAATAGACCGTTTTCAAGTCTGACTTCAAACCAGACTTGAGAGAGCAAAAATTCCTTCCGAATGCAAGAACCCGACTTGAAATTTCAAGTCAGACTTCAAATCTCAAGTCTGACTTGAACGGAATGCAAGAAGCGAACTTGAACTGAAGTCAGACTTGAAAAACGAGAATTTTTGAATTTTCAAGTCATTTTTTCAAGTCTGCTCCAGACCAATCTTGAAACCAAACTTGAAAAAAAAAACAGACCGCCATTATCATTTTGCTGATGCGTAACAAAACTTTACTATTACTATATAACTTATTACAACCTTTGCAAATATGAAAATGAGTCTTTAACAAGCAAAAGTAGTTACTTGGGCATATTGACGTAATTAATTTAGAAGGTTACATTGTGAAAGTATATTTGTCAATGAATTCATTACAGAAAACTGAATACCAACATTGTGAAAACGTGTGTCTTTTAAAACATCCTGTAACTCGTATGTAATGATCCAACATGTCATATTTTGATGCCATTAGAAATGTTTATTAGCTTTTTGAAATGTCGAACTTCCTACCATTATAAAAGCTGTTGATTAAGGCACGTTTTTGTGATACAGTATAAAAGTAAATTCCATTTAGTAATAAACAGTTGCAGTTATACAAAGAAGTGATACATGTAAAAGGAGTAAAAGAGAATTCACGAGAAGGAGTAGTTATAATATGAAGTATTAAAAAAAAATTGTTTTAAAACGTTCAAAAATGAATCGGTATGAGCTGAATTTTAGAAGAAGAAGAAGAAGAAGAAGAAATATGCCAAATCTCATTCCAAGGTTTATTATTGACAGAGCCAATCCTTTAGAAGTTTATAATGATATAGAATTTAAAAGGCGCTACAGATTTTCCAAAGAAACCTTTTTAATATTGGCTAATGACATTATTAACAACAATGTTAGCAATCGAGGGTGCCCTCTTTCATCTGTACAACAACTGGCTATTGCATTTCGGTTTTATGCTACTGGTTCATTCCAAGTGAGTAGATATTCAAGAAATGGTATTAGACAATGGTACCTTTTTATTGTATTGTATTCTTATTGTATTCTTATTGTAGATTTTGTATTATGTTTTTAAATAACACCATTTTATAACAACAAATAAAGTAATCATATACTCAAGTAACAAAAAATAAAGAACTTCACATTTAAATTTGTATGATTTGATCTAATTAAGTACACTCTTTTAGAGAGTAATAGGAGATTTGGAGGAGCTGAAAGTTAATCAGTCAACTGTTTGTCGAGTAGTTAAAAACATTTCAATTCAAATTGCCAACAAAAGATATCAGTATATAAAGTTTCCAACAGAAGCTGATTCTTTGATAATTCAACAAAGGTGATTATAAGTTTTCATGGATATTTGCATTTTGCTATTTCATACAAACTCTAAAATTTTCTTTGATAACAAAAATATTTATATTTGTCAACCATTGTTTAGATTTTACCAAATTCAAAGATTCCCAGGATGTATAGGAGCAATTGATGGAACACATATTCCTATAATAAACCCTGGTGGAGAAAACCCAGAAATATATCGAAACAGAAAGGGTTTTTTTTTCTTTGAATTGCCAGGTCATTGCAGGTCCTTCAAAAGAAATTTTATCTGCTTGTGTTCAATGGCCTGGAAGTGTTCATGATTCACGAGTTTTTTCCAACTCAGCTATTAAAGAAGTTTTAGAAGCTCGCCAACATGTTCATGTTATAGGTGATTCTGGCTATCCTTGTAAACAATATTTAATGACACCTTTTTCAAACCCAAAAAATGAAAATGAAATCCAATACAATTACAGTTTGAGAAGTACACGTATGGCAGTTGAATGTTGTTTTGGTATATTAAAAAAACGATTTCCTTGTCTTAGCATTCCCTTACGAACTAAATTACAAAATTCCATAGCCATAATTGTATCCTGTTTTGTGCTTCACAACATTGCCCTTCTAGAAAATGATCATTGGGAAGACAATGAAATACAAAATAGCAATCAAGAAGATGGCGCTGAAGCATTTACAAGAGATATTTATGGAGAAGCAAAAAGAAATCAAATTGTGGACCAATTTTTTTAAAAAATCTTTTTTGTTTGTCTGATTATAGATAAAAGTTATATTTGCATATTATTTCAAAAAAAAAAAAATACATTTCAAATTAGTACTATATATCAAAAAACAATTTCACTAAGAAATAAAATAATAATTTAAAACATAAAATAAAAAACACCAGATCTGATGTCGTTTAAAAATAATTTTCCTCAATTAGAATAATTCTGTTGTGTTTTTTTTAATACTTATAACTGTGACAATTTTTTTTGGTAAATTTCCATTTTAATTTCATGTTCTTTTAGTTTGTATTGTTGCTTTTGCTGGAGTAAGTTTATTTTTATGTTAGCTATTTCTATTTGTTTTTGCATTAGTTTTTTATCAAGTTCATGAATTTCATTATATTGCTTTTTTTTCGATTTTTTTAGAGAGAGATATCTTTTTTAATGTTGAGCATTGTTCTTTTTCATGTGTTAATGAACCAGATGCAATCAAAGGCTCAGTAAAAGTTTTCTTTTCTGTTTCTATGATTGGCCCAATAGTATCAGAAGTCCTGTCTCCATATGTGATCTCCATTGACTCGTTTGAAATACCTATATAAATAAATAATATATTTAAATGATGAAAAATGTGTGTATATATATATATATATATATATATATATATATATGTATATGTATATGTCTATATATGTGTATGTGTGTGTGTGTATATATATATATATATATATATATATATATATATATATATATATATATATATATATATAGTTTTAGCATTGAGAAAACCAAGTTTGTTTAAAATAATTAGTTTTGTCAGTATTTGTAAAAAACCTTAATTTTCATTAAAATTTAAGAAAAAAGATAAAATTGAAAAATAAAATATGAAATTAAAAAAATAAATAAATATATAGTATTAAAAAGAAATAAAATTAAAAAATAAAATAAAATTACATTGCAGTATAGCATCATCCCCAAATGGTGTCAAAATAGGATTCAACGATTTTGGTGGTAATATCTGCAGAACGCTTTCAATTTCCTGTGACGGAACAGGAGTTTGACTAGGACCTCCGCCAGTTTTGTTTAGCTCTTTTCTTTCACTAAAATCCAAAGAATTGGTTAGAAAAACCCCATATTATTAACTTTAAAGTAATATCGACAAGAAAACATGTTGTAAAAGTCTGACAGAGAGAAGTCCAGCACTGTATAAACTTTACTGGTAACCATACAGTTTGGACAAGAAAATCATTGTCCCACAATTCATATTTTAATAACATTTTTCGATATAAATAACGTTTGTTAAATGTACACAAGACTTCTTTTAGATGTCTAAAACATGTCTTATGTTTACTGGGTGCTTGCCTATAAAAATAATCTTTGTTTTTTTTTCTTTATTTGGTACTTACAAATCAACAAATTGTTTTGCTTTTTGCTTTGAGTTCATCCAGCATTTCTTTAGTTCTTTTTGATCTCTTTTAACTCCGATGCCTTGGCTGTTGAATAATTGCGTTATTTCTTCCCACAAAGATTTTTTTTTTTTTAAGGGAGACATTATCCGTTTTCTTTTCTTCGATGTCTTTGTAGTCTTTGATTATATTGATCAAAAGTGATTTTTCTTGCTGACTGAAAATTCGTCTTTTAGAATTCATTTTACAAATATTTACAAAGTAAGCAAAAAGTCTATAGTGGATATGCATTTTGAAATTTTTGTTCTTTTATATGATGAGCAATTCCGATCATAAATATTTACGACAAAATTTTCATTTTGATAAAAGGAAACAGAATAGGCAGTAAACAAAAAAACAGACTATAATAACACATTTATTTGTTATCTTTTCCTTTTCACTGCTTTAAAGTTGTAAAAGTGTCATGATTAACTAAACTAATACCTGTAGTTAAATTGTAATTTATATTGTCATATAATTTATATATTGATCGTATATTATACAAATATCATTAAACGAATTTGTTTCAGTAAAAGGTTTTTCCCGTAAAAAAAATCCATTACCGCTATTGGTTGCGAAGTGCATTTTCCGATAAACGCCCTAAATTCAACGCCTCGACTATTTTTCAAGTTCGACTTTCTCAAGCACGAACTTGAAATTTTCAAGTCTCGTTTACGCATTCGCTCAAGTCAATTTTTCAAGTCTGACTTGACAAAGTCGAACTTGAGATTTCAAGTCGAACTTGACTCAAGTTCGGTTCTTGCATTCCACCCTTAATCTCAAAGTCAAGGTTTATTGAAATCACTAAATCACTACATGGCAAATTTTATAAACTTTAAGCAGTAAAAAAAACCAATGACGCCACTAAGGCAATGAACCAATTTAAGTTAGTCATCCATTTCAACTGCTGATGTAAGAGTTGAAGTAGGAAGTCCCTGACTTGAAGCAGCTGAGTTCTGAGAGTTATTGGTAGAAGCCTCTTCAAACAATTCTTCTTTTTCATCCCGACTGGTTAGAAGCCATCTTTTGATCTGGATCTTAGGGTAGTTTTGCTGAATGTACAACAATTTTTCAACTTGTTCAGGCTGCAATTTTGTTCTTTTATAAGAGACAATTCCACCACCGGCACTAAAAGCTCTTTCTGAAGATGCTGAGGAAGCAGGTACACATAGCCATTTTTTAGCAGCTTGACCAAGGAGAGGAAATTTGTATTTATTTGCTCTCCAAAATTCCAGCACGTCCACACCAACAACCCCTGGGAGTTTTTGAAATATTTCCCATTCAGTGACAATGTCCGACTTTGGAGGTGGAGCCGGACCAGAATAGGAAGTCATAAGTGCAGGAGCTTCTTCCATTCCAACATTATAGAAAGGATCATCTTCCGAAACATGACCTTGGATTTCAGCATGTAACCGTTCATTAAATAATGTTGTTGCAGCAATCCATTCCTGATAAGCATTGGATTGAGTAATCAGTGCCTCATAGGCTTCATCAAATCCACCCAGTTTTTTCAGAGCTCTTCCCTTGTACAAGGGATTAAGCAAGTTGGCAACGGAGTAAAAAAGGTTTTGACAACCAATGTCCGGAAAACGAACATCCAAGTTTTCCACCAGCTTTTGGTGAAACATTTGTGCTGTTGGTGATCCCGCACCAGCCTTGATGAAATCCAGGCATTTGTGCCTCAGTCTATAAATGTTTGAGATAACGAGGTGAATGCTTACTTCTTTGTCTGCAGAGAAACATTCTGAAATCTCAGCAACTCTCCTCAGAATAGGCAAAATTTCGTCATAAAGATTGAATTCATCTTCTGAAGGAATGACTGGAGCTAGTTTGGTGTCATCTTTTCCAGGAATGTCTCTAATGGAGCTGAGGATACGACGCATTTTTACAATGCTTTCCAACATCATAAAAGTTGAGTTCCAGCGTGTTTTCACAGGAGTGATGATTTTCACAAATTTCAACTTATCCTTGCTAACAACATCACTGTCATCAAGCAACAGCTTTAGCTAAAAATTAAAATAGAATCATAAGAAACATAACATAAAAGTTGATTAGTACTATTTACTATAATAAAAAACTGATATTAACTATGTTATGTTTTTACTTTTTAAATGTTAACATTTTATCAGTTGAAAAATTTTGTCTCACAAAGTGTACTAAGAAGTTTATATTGCGCTTGTATTGTATTAAACTATAAACTAAATTACTATAAAAGCGAAAAAAGATATTAAACTAGTTACCTCTTTTTTAATTCTTTGCTCAGACAAAGATGACTTGTGGCATCTTGAACTTAATTCAGTTGCTCTTTGGATTGCTTCGTGAAGATCCAAACTGTCAAAGCCTTTTGTTTCTTTGACAGTTGCTTCAACTGCCAAATTCAAAAGATGATCAGCACACAAAAGAGATGCATCTACAAAATTGCACTTGTTAATTGCCGCCTTCATATTAGCGGCTGAATCATGGACACACACAACGGACGAAACTCCATTATTTCCGGCCAACTCTGAGACATTCCTGAAAAGCAAAGTAAAATTAGTTGTTTGCTTTTTGATGTTTTAAAATATAAACTAATACTTTTGTTGTTATTTTAGATATAAATAAAAGTGATAATTTGTGACATTAACTTTAAACTAAATGGCGGATTTTGCTTATCTTAATAATTCAAACGATTAACTTAATTTACAGAAATTTTAACGTAATAAAAATTAAATACTAAAACATACTTATCCAGACGAAGAGCAATGGCTTCAGCTGTATGTCGTCCGGAAAACGGAGAAACTCCAATCACAAACATCCTTAATCGGAAGTCTTCACTCACATAGTGCAATGTACTGGCTTGGTATGCATCATTGTTTCTACTTTGCCAGAGGTCAGTTGAGATTGCAAATCCAGCGGTCTTTGGCAATTCCTCCTTTAGAATGTCATCCACACAGATTTTCACATTTTTGTACAACAACGGCAACCTAAAGTTAAAATAAAAAATTATTGGTATTTCTCGTTACATATCAATTTGGTTACCTACTAAGATAACCCAAAAAAAAATTGGTGTGGATTGGTCTTAAAAAAGTAGCTTTTTAAAAAATTTAGTTCTCTTGGAACTCCCATTGAATTGACTCCCCACAATAAAATTTTATTTAAAACAATTAAAATTTTTCGTACTTGAACCGGGAGTATGTTGTTGCAGCCTTCACATTCATTTTTGGGTTGCAGTAGTGAACAAAATCTTTAAAAGCTTCATGTTCAACCAAAGAGAATGGCAAATTTAAACGGGCCAAAAACTTGACAATTTCAATGTCTCCTCTGAGCTGCTCGTTGTCTTGTGGCTTGAATTTGACCCAATGCTTTAGATTTTGGACCTTTTCTGCTGATGGTCCGGAAAGTCTTCCTCGTTTAACTCTACTGCTCAACATTAATGGTGTCTTATCATCTCGGACCTGCTCATAAGCCTCGTCTTCATTGTAGGTCTAAAAATTAATATGAAACCCATTAAAATACCTAATATTGAAACATTCATCAGAATTTATCAAAAGTTATTGATATTTATCGTTAAATCTTGTTAAATCTTGGTATTGTAATAGTTATAATAACTAACACATATGAAAATAAAAGTTAATATTTAAATTAAAAAAGTAAAAACCTTTGTAAACTTTATTGCACCTGTTTTAACTCATCAAAAGCAACATGGCGATTTTCCTCCAGGGCTGCAAACTGAACAGGATGCTTCCTTGTCAAATGTGATCTCATGCCAGATGTGTTCCTGTCCGCCAACTTGCAAATTGCAAAACAATACTTGCATTTTGCAGTAACAAGTCGCTCTTCATCTGGTGTAGTACTGACCTCTTCATCAAAGTGATCCCAAATTTCGCTCCTTGACCTTGGCATTCTTCAAAATGTTGTTCAATTACAAATTTAATACTAATTCAAACTAAAATTTTAATATCTTTCCTTATAAAAAAAAATTTATTTTAAGGGCCTAATTATGTACATCTAAGTAATTTAAAGAGTATCCCAAAAACTTTTTCCCAGAGAGTTTTTAAAAACGTTTTTATTACAATTAGCTAGTTAATTTCGGTTCAGTAGAACCGTAATTAAAACCGTAACCAAAACCGAAACCGAAGTTTGAGTGAAGCCGAAATCGAAACAATCTGAAACATGAAAGCCAAATCAATATCAAAATAACATGAAATAACTATTTTACTTAACAGTGTCTCATAACTCATTACAAAAACTTATATATTATTCAAATGCATCTATCTATCGATCGATATTGTAGTTTTCTCGCAACACATCGATGAGATGACAATAATATTCTCTTCAAACAAATACCTATCTTTACAAATTTAGTCCTTCTTTTATACCAGACAATATCCCTCAAAAACGTCATAAAAACCAACAAGATTACGGAATTAATAATTTTGATAGTTGTTACAAACAACTATCAAAATTATTAACATAACGTTCTAACAAATTTCGCAACGGAACAACTTATCTCTATATATATCTCTATAGAACAATCCAACTGTTTATTTTTTTAAATAAAAACATACCGTTGTGTGACCTAACAAAGTCCTATGCTTTAAGAAAGTCCTAAATTAAAAATTGACAAATTTTGAAGATTTTTGTTATTATTATCAAATATATATATATATATATATATATATATATATATATATATATATATATATATATATATATATATATATATATATATATATATATATATATATATATATATATATATATATATTTGATAATAATAACAAAAATCTTCAAAAACTCCATAACTATGACATTTTTTTATCATTCAAATTTGTTTGAATAAATAAATATTTGAAAAAATAAAATAGATTTGTTTTTGTAATGATTTATGGGACATAAGGCATTTGAACGATCAGTATGTAACATGATTTGATAAAAAATAGAACATGTGAAAATATTTTAATATTTGATGATCGCTTAAAGAATGATTTGAGAATAGTAACTTGATTCAATTGTCACGTGATTTCAATTAATAATTACTTCAATTTTTGTAATTGATAATTGATTTACCCACAAACGATTAAAACATCAATATAATTAGGAAATCATCATGATCCCACACTAAATAAAAACAAGTTTTCTAAACTTAAAGAAAAAACCTCCCTATAAAAAGTTTTGGTTCATTACAGTAGTAGTTTGAACCGTAATTTTGCCCGAAACAGAATAAGTAAAAGGTTGTCGAAGCAGAAATTTTGAATTCGGTTTCGGCCGAAACCGGTAGCGAAAGTTTCCATTCGCTACAATTAGCGGCAACATTTCAGCTAGACGATATTTTAATCACATAAGTATTTTTTATTATTAGAAAAGCGGACTTTAATAATGAGTTTTAATCGAATAAACCACAATTGTTACGAATATTTAAAGAATAACTTTTTCTTTTTTAAAAATATAAAAATATTTTGGAGCGCTTACCGTGGTGTGACCTAACAAAGTCCTATGCTTTAAGAAAGTCCTAATTTAAGAAATGACAAGTTTCGTATACATAAAATAAACATTTAAAGAAAAAAATTTAGTTATTTTATCTAACTAGATATCTAGTTTAAACAACAGAATTATTTTCCGCAAATGATTCTTTTATATATACGAAATTTGTCAATTTTTAAATTAGGACTTTCTTAAAGCATAGGACTTTGTTAGGTCACACCACGGTATGTTTTTATTTTAAAAAATAAACAGTTGGATTGTTCTCCTAACTGCCTGAGCCGTTTTTAACAACTTAATCTAAAAAACGGCGTTAAAAAATGGGCGATTATTATTTTTTATCAATATTTTAATCAATAAATTGAGAAAATATATTGCAAAATATTTTAACTTAACATTTAGTTAAATCTAATACAAAATATTGTAAAATATCTAATATAAAACAACTTAACATTTAGTTATATCTAATACAAAATTTTGTAAAATATTGAAAAGTTTTGAAAACCAAACGATATTTTATCGGAACGTATCGTACATATCGAAACTCAAAAATATCGTTATACAATTTTTATCGGCAAATTATGCGATATTTATCGCTAAAAGCGATAATGATATCGTGCATATCGGAACCCAAACGATATTTTATCGGAATCATATCGTAACATATCGGATATACCAATTCATATCGAAACCCATTATCGTAAAAAATATCGGTTAGTTTCGATATTTCGATAACGATACGCAGATGCTTAGTATTAACTTAGAAATAACCAAGCGTAATCATGTTTTATACTTTGCGAATTGCGCATGTCAAAGTTATATAATGGCCAGTCTTACTCAAAATATACTCAAACTTAATGGAATATAAAAAATAAAAAGATTTAGATTAAATTTTTTTATTTGACAGAATGTTTTTTGAGTAGAATTGGGTTTGAACATCACACTTTTTTTTCACCAAGGTAAACAACAAAATATTAAATCAAATAAAACTACTGAATTTTTGATAATGAAGTTTTAAATCATTTCAATTTTCTCACTTGTTTGCATATCTTTGAAGCTGTTAACTTCAATCAAGTGTTAAATTGTGTTTAGTCAAGTAACTTTGACACAGCATGCTATTTTAATTGTTTTTTTGTAAGCACATTTTGGACCTATAGGCTAAAAGTATTGATTGTGAACTTGACCTTTTAAAGGTTCACTTAACTTGATAATCAAATGTTAACAAAAATTAAATAAGTGTTATATGTGTCTTTTGCAAAACAAAAAATTTACAGTTATTGTTAATATTGTTCAACAGATGCAAGCTACTTTGATAACCATTTAGTTGCATCATGTTATTACCAAAACGTTTTGAGCTGAGGTTTTGATATTCTAATGTCAATAAGTCTAAGATTAAACTTTTGTGGAAAAGATTTTGGTTATTGCTTTTTTTTGTTTTTTCTTAAAAAGAAGAAAAAAAAAGAAAAGATGTTTGAATAAAAAATTATCTACTAGAAAATGTTCTATTGTATACATACCTATAATTTTTAGGAAGATAAAAGTTGGAGATAAAACTATGGTGCATCTACTATTTCTTTTTATTGTTGTAAATTTATCATCAGTTGCATTTGGTGATTTGGGAGATTTGCGATGCAAGTGTATCTGCCCTAAAGAAGGACATAATTCTACAAATATTTTTGTTGTGAACAACATAACAGAGCCAGGTGAATGCACTTGTGAGAATGTAGTTATGAGAGGTGAAACATTTTGCTTAAAGTGTGAATGCAAGTTTGAAGCTCGTAACTCTTTACTTATCAAAGTTATCATTATTTTTGTCCTAACAACAATCGTCCTTCTCTATGTCTACATGGTGGTGGTATTTATCCAGTCAAAATGTAAATCATCAAAATTAAGTGTAACATCAGATGAATTACAAGAAAAGCTAAAAGAGCCTGCTGTCAAACAAAAGAGTACCCCAATAAGTAATCTATATCAAAAAATTACTGATTGGCAAAACACTGTAGACGAACAAAGAGACTATGTTTATGGAAAAAGAAGTGTTTTAAATTAATGCTTGTAAAATCAAGAGGTTGCAATTTTTATTGCGTTTGTTGTTTTAGTATTTTTCTTGTTTTATTGTTTTGTATAAATTTAATTTGTTGCTCCACTGTAAGTATTTTTGATTTGTGTTTGCTAAAAAATAAAGAGATGTTTTTGTTTCAAATTGTTATTATTCTCAAGTAAGTTAAAGTTTTAAAAATTTCATTTGATGAGCTGATTATTTGCAAAAAAATTTTTTTTTTCTCTAAAAAAAATGTAAATTTATTATTTTTTACTAATGTGTTTTAGTATTTTTCACTGATTTAAAATTTTTAGTAATAAGTTTGTTGTTTATTTCTCAACCAGTTAGATTCTTAGTGAAGTATTTATATTTTATTTACTGAGTTGTCATATGAAGTTGACTTGTGCATTGTAATACAACATTGTTATCTAAAAAAAAAATTTTTTTTTTTTCAAAAAAAAAGTTTAAAATTTACCAAGATTAAGTGCTGTAATTTAATTATTATGAAAATAATGCTGCTCAATACTTAAATTCTTTTATTGGTTTTAAATCTTTTTTTTTTTCTTTTTTTTTTTTTTATATATATCTTTGTTAAAAAGGATTTTGATTTTAAATTCTTCAACACAAAAGTTAGTGTTGTTAGGACTTTGAAATTATTTGCCTGTCAGCTAAATCGATTAATGTATTTTTCAAAGTCAACCAAACTCAACTAATACATTTTTAAAATTGACTAAGTCGATTTAGTCGCAATATTTAAATAAAAATTTTTATTATAATCATATACTTTAATGTTGCTTGACAATTTATTTTTTAGATGCTATGAAGCGAATAGAACTTTAGGAGAGTAAACAAAAATACTGGGTGGTATTTAATACTGTTACAATACTGTAAATGATAAAGAGCATTTTCTTTGTTCAATTTTAATTCATCTAATCTATTACATGAATTAAAATCAAATAAACAAAATAAAACGGAAGTTACTATCACAGAGTAAAGAAAAAAACACAGATGGGCATTTTAAATCATTTTTCACAACAATTAAAGCAAAAAATTTAACTAACAAAAAAAGGTGGCGTAGATAAGTGGGGGCAGATGGGTGGCTAAACTTTTTGGGGTGGCAGGTTTATGAAACGTTTTTGCATCCCCAACTGAGTACTATAAGACACTATTTAACATTTTGTTTTAAAAAGCATCAACTGGTTACTATAATGAGAAAAAGGAAACAGTGGTGTTACATGTAGTAAGCTAAGTGTTAAGTCTATGTGATACAGCAAATTAGGTTCAGATATTTTGTTGAATTAAAAAAACCGCTATGAATGATATTCGGTACGCATGACTCAATCTTTATAAGTAATTTATCTTTACAAGATAAACTACTTGTAAAGATATATCTTTACTAATTGGTCGGCATTATAACAATATTAAAAATTTATAAAGTAAATGTGAAAAAATTGAAATAAGGATATAAGGGTGATTACTCGATTATTCGATTTTTCAAAGTCGACTAATTTCGACTAGTCGATTTAGCCGAAGTCGATAACAACACTAACAAAAATTTATTCTTATGTTCAACCCCCCCCCCCCCCCTCTAAACAATAAAAATGAACAATGTACTAATTTTTAAAATTTGTAAACCATTAGATGAGCAATTGAGTTCCTTTTTACAAAATGCTTAGATATGTAAATTTTACCATTAGATGAGCATTGGGGTTTCTTTTTGCAAAATGCTTAAACCTTAAATAAAGAAGTCATTCTACGGCGAGTTAAATTATTTGTCTCCACTTTTTTAACTAAACCACTAACATATTTTAACACCAGGAGTCTTAGTTGTAAAAATTAAATCTCAGTTGTGTGTTTATATTGTTGTATATGCTGTGTTATACGTTTCAAAGCAGCTGGATAAGAATCTCTTCATTGTTGTTTTTAAGCAGACTTAATCGTTGCTCTTGCATTAAATAGCAATCAAACTTTCAGTTTAATTTAAAACTGAAAATATCGCATTGGCATTATTTCATCATCTCATTATTTCAGTGTAAAAAGTGTCTCTTTGATTGTAGTAGTTTCTATCATTTCTCAAGTAATTTGAAAAATCTGATTGGTTATTAATTTTCAAAAAATATTTGTTTTGGTACTTTTTTGTTTAGGAATATTTTTAAATGTCATTTTTTTAAATACATTTTTACTTGTTTACTAAAAAAAGGTCTTAAAATTAATTAACGGGGCGTCTTTGCAGTGATTCATTTCGCGCAGTTCGGAGTAAAACTGTGGCAGTATTAGCGTTTTTCAATAATTCATCATTGGTAGTGATTGTTCTGGTGAACAATCAAAAGAAAAATTTAGAAGAAATTCTCTTCATTAAACATGGATCACCTCGAAATTCAATGGAGACTAGTATAAAAACCCTTATTTTTCCTTACAAAAAAAAAATTCACATTTAACCAAAAAATTATTCCGCGTTACTTTTACATTTATCTTATTCCGTTAAATAGTTATAACAAAGGTATATTACAACTGAAACTCCCCCCCCCCCCCTCTCCTATTCTCAAATTAGACAAGACAGAAATATTTCTTGCTTTTTATTATTTATTATTTTCTATGTTTTTTTGTTTTTTTGTTTTTTTTTTGCATAATTCAGCACTGATTTGATTGTTGATGTGAATGTTGTGTTTTACTTTTACTTTATTGTAAATATAATAAATAATTCTCTTTCTTTTCCCTGTTATCACTTCTTCTAAACACTTTAAAATACCACTGTTGATTAAAGAGAAAAAGAGGATGAAGTTTAGCAATCTAGTGAACCTCTGTTTGCTTACCAACAGGAACTTGAACTTTCAAAAGCTTTTTCAGAACTGCTTACATACAAATTAAAAGAATGGAATCAATTAGCACAATAAAAGAAAAGATTTACAGCTAGGAACTTACAGTATGAGGAACATTGCTCTAGTACCTGTAGAAACTGTTTTTCTACCTCCATTTCGAATAGTATTGAGCTCAATAAATCACGAGCTTCATGTCACACAAAGTTGAGAGGTGCTCTGTTTTGGTTAGTAAATATTTTTTCTAGCTTTTAGAGCCCTTTTTTCCTGTGACCAAAAAAAAATCGAATACATTCATTAACATGGATTTAACTTCGGATAGCTTTGTTTGCATCAATCAAAAAATCATATAAATTTGACGTTAAGTTGTATAACTTCATAACATCGCCATGTAATATGCTTTACTTAATTAAGTTACCAGTGCCAACTGCTTCCAGTTCATCTTCTGCCTCTTTAACTCCTTGGCAGCTTCTGCCTCATCTGGTGTCTTTTGATTTTGTCACATTTCGATGAACTCATCTTTATAGTTGGACCGCAGGTGACCACTCAGGGTCGATGTTAAACTAGAAATCATCTTTAGGCCCTTCTTGCAAATGTTACACACATCATATTGAATTCACAAATCAAATATAGTAAATAAATGTTTTTGTTTTTTTATATATGAGAATCGTGTTTACAAAAAACTAGTACTAGAATCCCCAAAATCTTAAGAAACTATTAGTATTAAGTTACTTTTTGATAAGAAACTTATTTCATTAAGAGTTCGAGGAATATTTTCTTGTATGTGTTCTAAAAATCTATCTAAAATTATCTGCAAAGTGATTAGCAAAGTGATGACCATGCCCCGATCCCATCAAAACTCCATGTCAGGTCAATATTAAATATTTTTTTCTAATGAGTTAAACTGCGAAGTTAATATTTTTGTTTAAATTGGCTAGCTGCTCCATCCGAAAATATCTGCACTGATGTAATGCCTGGGGAATTTTCTAAAACATTTTGCAATATATAATTCAAGAACACAAACACAGTGTTTTTTAAGAGGAGTAATGTATGTGAGACAATGACACTTCTTTTTCATCACCTGAGTACCATGAGTACAAAGTGAAAATAGTAAAAATTGTTGATGAGCATTCTGAATCTCATCCTGTTAACAAAGTTGTAATTTTCAACAAAGTCAGCGTGGATGACAGCTGTTGAATCATTTACGTTGCGTTTTGCTAGTTGAAATGCCAAATCCTGTTTCTTTTTTACATACGTGTACACAGAGAATTGTTTTATCATGTCTTTTAACTCAAAAACACAGCGCCAAGCGTTCTATAAAATTGTTTGCCTATAACCTTCGCCTTCTCATATCTATTATCAGACAATGTCGATTGAATAAAGTTAACCGCAAAATCGATTCTTTCAGGAACAAATTCTTCTAGTTTGAGTTTACACAAAACAAATTCACAATCCATACATTTCTTGTCGGTCTGACCACAAGCAATCTGGGCGAGAAAATCCGAAAATGATGCACTAAGTTAAGAATGTATTTATAGCAAGAAGGAGGCAGACATTCTCATGGTAAATGCAAACACACATTGTGTAGTATTTTGTCATTGAGTTTAACATGAGGAGGTCTAAGCTAACAAAATTTTGATTTGCCAAATAATACACAATGCATGGGTCGGCAAAAAAAGACCATGAATATGACTTAGTAACATGAGCATATTTCTGGCTTGCACATGACTTTTAGTTTTCAAACCCTTCTTACAGTTCTTTTTAATCACAACACATTTGATAGGACACATCATCACTGCAATGAAATAACCGTCTCCTTAGTTTCATCACCAAGGTCTCTCTTGGATATTGGGTTTGGTGTTGAATTATTTACAATTAAGTCCTCTACTTTTGTAATAACTGAAACAAGTTATTTTCTTTTTCTTGGAAATTCTGAAAGAGATTTTTGTACGCGTTTTAAAACTTTACCCAAAAGAGAGGAGTGTAGAGTGCGTCAGTTGATTGCCCCATAGTGACATTCGTAGTTTGTATTAAATTTATGGCACTTATATTGGCCCTTTTTTTGTTTGCTTGTCTCCCCTTCAATACTCTTTTTCTTTCTTACTTTAAACCGTTTAATTTGAGCACTAATCATATCGAGCATTCGTTTCTTTCTGGTTATTCTTTTCCAACGTTACATCCGGCACGGCAGTTTATTCGATAATTACAGTATTTATTGAAATGATTTTTTTATTACAAATAAAATTTAGTGAACATAGGGAACTACTCTATTTCTTAACTTTTTGTTACTTTTTTGGTGTCAAATGCAACGCATAAAGTATACAGAATAGAAATCTGATTCATATACGAATGACTAAGAGTTAGTAAGACATCCTTAGCGAACTTATTTATTATGTATAAATGAAGTGTATAATCCACTTAAAAAGATACTTTCTTTAACGAGCAACACATAAAATACTTTAGTTAAAGAGGAAAGACTTTGTAAAATTGTACGCGAAATGTTGCCTTTCAGCTTATACTTTATTGTTTATCCTGTTTTCGAATTCAAATAAAATCTACATATTATCAAATACTTATATTTTATCTTTAACAAAATGCGGAAATTTTGAAAATCTGTCTTTTCTGTCCACGGTTTATGTTTTCGTGAAATTGCCCTGCTTATTATGTAGAACATTTCATCGCATGTTGCGTATATTTGTAAGTGTAATCAAACCGTTATATCTAGGCTACATCGCAGAAGTACCTCAAAATGCTATTCTGTTGTGTACAACCTATATGTTCGGTTGTGTACGAACTACATGTTTAGAGTTATTAACCTTTTTTTAGTAGAGCTATGAACTTTTTGTAACCTAATATTCCTATGTCATAAATCGATGAGCCTTTTTTCAAAGGTAACGAAAAAAAGTTTGATGTAATTTTTAAAAAGATATTTATGAAATGTAAAAAGAAAGAGAAAATAAGTTCAAATTGATTTTTCCTTCACAAACATAATAATTGCATATTGTATACTAAATTACGCTAAATACTCTGCAATCTTGAAGTTACATTGCACTAACTCTTCATAAATTATATAAGAATTCTACTTAGGTAGAGAAATTTTGGAGCAGTGGTTTGGATTTGACCTTTTCAAAAACTAAATCAAATTAATGTCTTTGTTATTAATCTGATTATGACCCAGGATCTAGAGGTTACAAAAATAATCATAACTGCAATGTGCAATAAACTTGTGTTGATATTTCATCATTTAATACTTAATAGAGAAAATTTCAGCAGTTAAATTTTATTTTTTCTTCTTAAAAGAATACTTACTTTTGCATTTTTGATGTCTAATTAGCCTAAAACTGACTTTGGTTTTTTGAAATAAAAATACATACCAAATAATATTGCCATTTATCATTATTATTATGATAATTGTTTTTTAGCTATTCTACCAGCTTCAAGTTCTACTGAAATTGTTTGTATTTTTATTAATTTAAAGTTAAATGTTAACAAGTGAAATTGATGAAAAAGAAAATGACTGAATCATTATTTGCACGATCTTTTAAAATTTTTACAGTGGTATGTGCATACTGGTAAGAGTATATAATTAACAACTGTTACATATATGTGTTTGTGAGTGTGAGTATATGATTTAGTGCTAAAAAGGCTAATTTCCAAAGTCTTGATTTGCAGCTACAGCTATTTACAGATTTGTTCCACTTTTCACAACTGAATTGCACAGTAAATTGAAAATAATCTTTTTTTTTTTGTGCTTTTGTGTGTTTTAACTTTATGTACATTAAGATTACATTTTTTACTTTTTTTTTTTTTTTTTTAACTCTAAATGTAGAGAAACAATTGTTGCACATTTTTACAAGTTTGAAAACTTTTAAAACTTGAATATGAATAATTGAATTAAATAGTCTGCACTTTTTTAATTAAAATCTTTCAAATTAAAAATGGAACAGACTACTGCAAAATGATTAACACTAGCATTCTAGAATAATGCCAATGTCTTGGTCAAAAATAAGCATAAAATTTCATTTTCTCCACAGTCATTTAAAAAAAAAATCTCACAAGGGTATATTCTATGGTAATATAGGAATTTGATAGGGTGTTGTAATAATGACCACACATTACTGTAACTTAAAGAGTAATAACTTAATTACCATGGAATTAAAACTTTTTTGTGCAAAATTTTTCAAAATATTGGTATTCTAAAAATAGAGCTAAAAGTGAAAAACAGATAAAACTTTTAGATTAAGTACTGCAGAATTATTTTGGATTACATCAAGCAATACCTTAAAATTATTATTTTGTTACTATTTTTGGCCTGTTTAATAAATAGCAAGCAGTTATTTTTAAATTAGGTTTCCAGTTGCTAATCACATGTGAGATATTCTTCAATTTTTTTTTCTTTTAGGGTTGTGTCAATATCATTAGTTTTTCTAAACAAATATTTGCTTAGCAGTGATGACTTAAAGGTAAACTTATGATAAATAGTTTTTTAAAAGCTTTCGTAGAGAAGAAGAATTGTGATGTATATACATTAGGATAGTGGAAAAAAATCATATTAATAAACCATATATCATGTACATATAATGAATAATAATATGTAATAAATCATATTATAAATTTTGCAAGATTTCATCTGATTCTTTTCAGTATTAAAACATTTGTGCAAAGTTATAGGTAAGAATAATAAATTTAAGGAGGTCTCTTATTGAGGTTAAAAACCTTAAAAAAACCTCTTTTTTTAAATTAGTTTATTCAATCAAAGTTTTCATATTTGATAAACAATTTAAAGTATCTGCATGAGAAGAGAAAATTTTGAAAGAATATTGTTAGTTTTTTGTAAAAACTTACATCAAATATAGGTTTTCAGCTACTATTGTTGCATTTTCCCCTAAAAATTATCTTTGTCTTTTGAAAAACCTTGAGAAATACAAAACTTCTAATGAAAAGTTAGCAAATTTAAATTTGCTGAAGTTTAAAAATAAGTGTTAAAAGCTATTAGAGGAAATAATTGCCTTGTCTTTCTTTATTAATGAAGTTAATCATGAGATGAAAAAAAGATGATACAACCCCTCACAAGACCATTAGATTCAAAACCACCTAAAAAAACAGATCTTTTTTCTAAGGGTCTGCGTATCGTTATGATTTTGAAATGATAACAATATCAAACGATATGAGTTTGTCTAAGAAACGATAACTTATCGTTTGAAACGATTATATCATGTTTTATTTATCGGTTTATCAGAATACATAAAAATAATGAGAGATACCGATATTTATTGGTATAATAACGATATTTTTTACAATATTTTAATTTTTTTTTTTTTAAAAGCCAAATTTTAGTTCAAATATATTATAAATCTTCAAGTCTAGTCAAGATGTCGTTTTGCCTATCTTTACCGGTTTTACAAGTTAATCCTTCCCAATTGTATATATTATCTAGATGTTTAACTTCACAAAAATTCTGTAAAGAAAAAGTGAAGCAACACTGTTCTCCAAATTGACCCCCAGGTTGAAACTCTCCCCACTCCTGATTTTTTTACATTTAATCAATCATATGCATTAGTAAACACAATATATGTTGTCAGAAAAATCTAAACTAAGTGCTAAATATGTATACTTCCAAAATTAAAACGCATAATTTTTGGCTTTTTTTCTTCCAAAGCTTTAACAAAGTCAGCCATTATGGTAGACAAAATAACCCATTAATATTTATTTATTGTAGAAATCATCAGCACTTAATAAAGAAGCAAAAATAAAATTTTGATGGATTTTAATGGATGAAATTTACTGTGAAAATAATTAACAAGATAAATGTTAAATCTAATCTCAATGGAACTTAATGTTAAGATTTGAATAGACTTTGTGACACACAAATCATTTGTAAGTTAGTGTCTAGGAAAAAGTTTAATGAAAAATTATTTTATCTTTTACACCAGAAGTTAACAAGTGTCATATAAAAAGGCCAGCCCAAAAATAGATGAATAAAGAAGATATTAGATTTTACAGAATTTATATTAATGAGACTTTCCAGCTGTTTTTTTAACTCTAAAAGACTGCAAAGAGTACTTTCTAAACAACCCAACAGTCCAATTATTAAGTTCTGCAAAATATTGAATTCGAAAAATCAATTAAAGAATACTATCCAACTTAAACTCTGAAATCAAAAGCATACTCACCCTCAACCAATTGAAATGTACTTAAAATATTATAGATTAGTTTAAGAGAATTAATGAAAAGCATCTTAGTTTTTCACATAAATTTCTTATTTTTTATATCAACAACTTCTTGCTATTGATTAACAAAAACCCTCTATCAGCAATAATCATCTTTATTTCATTTCTTAAGCTGTAATAGTTTTAAAAACTTGGTACTTCATCAGTTTGATATAAATTGTTGAATTTAATATAAAAATAGCATTCTGATTTATGCGTAACTAAAAGTTTTTAAACTAAAGTGCAGGTACTTACTTTTTATCTCAATTTGTAGTACAACTGGAAAGAAAATTTCAAAAGCCTTGATTTTAATTGAAAATATGATTGTTTTGAAGAAATAAAACTATGTGAAGTAAGAAAATAAAAGATGTTAAATATGTCTTCATCATTATGAAAGTATCTGAATTTGAAACAAGACAATTTTATAATGCAACCAGAAGAAAATTTCGAAAATGGCAGATCCAGAATTTGACCAAAAAAATGAAACTGAAAAACTGATTTCTGCAGCAGTAATTTCAGCCTTGCCATCCTTTAAATTTTACTTCAGTTTTTTTAATTTTTTAAACACCGCTACCTGATATTGTTTTTTGCTGATGATGAAACTGATTCAGCAAGCAGTTTCCATCTTTTCAATGGGTGAATTATTTTTTCACTTGAAACTTGCATCTGTTACAACACTTCTCCTTTATTTTCCAGTAGACATCAATTGGCTATTAAGTTTTCTAACAATAAAATATTAATTTAGGCCATCATATTTTCCCATTCTGAAACATTCACCATAAGTCTTCAGCACTTTTTTAAGCTTTGATCTTATTACTTGATCTAACACATGTGAGAAACTAAGTTTACTTAAAACATGATTTTTAACTTCTTTGATTATCTTTTGAATTTCTTCTTTTGACTTCCTCCCAAGAAACTGATGCTATCATATAACTCAAATTTGGAATGGAATTATGCATTTTTCTTCTAGGGATAATTCTTCTGAAGGCACACTTCCCCTTCTTCTATGTGACTGCTGATAACTCATTAGATTAATGATCCAGATATCCTTGTTCTTTTGTATAGCTTATCTTGTGCAACATCTGTTTCTTCTGAAAACATATAAACAAATGTAAACTATAGTAGTATAACTGTAGTGTAGAGTTGAACGCTTTTTTTTAAATCTAATATGTACACTTAAAGAGTTTTCAAAAACTCCTGAAAAATTTGAGAAGTTCTTTTTCAATTTTTTTATAAAAATGTTTATCCATTTAGACAAAATGATATAACCCTAATATATATATATTATTATTCTTTTTATTTTCAGCTTGATGCTCCAATGTTCATTACATGGTACCAGTGCATTGTTTCTGTGTTTGTTCTATTCTTACTCAGTTTTTTAGGCGACAAATACCCTCAAATTGATACATTTCCTGCGTTTCAACTTCATTTGAAAGTGGTAAAACAGGTATAAATGCTCAAACACTGTTCTGACATATTTCTTTGAAAATCACTTTCTTTTTTAAGTTAAAACTTCTCTTTACCTTTTATTTAGATATTACCACTCTCGATTGTATTTGTTGGAATGATCACATTCAATAACCTCTGCTTAAAGTATCTTGATGTTGCATTTTACAACGTAGCAAGAGCTTTAACCACATTTTTTAATGTTGTGAGTTAATACTATTTTGAAAATTTAATTCAATGTCAAGTATTTGAAATTAAAAATGTCATTGGGTGCATTTAAATGCAATATAAATATCTAAATTTTATGAACAAAACTAATTTTAATGTAAACAGTAGGGAACAATGAAACTCTATATTCACTTTGACAGTGAAGTACATACAGTTGATAATAGAGTAATTGTCTTTTAATAACCTTTAGTATCATTATTATCATGTCTTTAAATATCTTTGAGTATCAATTAATTTGTAAGAGTTGTATTAATTGTTGGAAAAAAGGCTTTGGCAAATGAAATCATATTTGCTTAATGCTCAGCTTTTTTTTTTTTAATTTTCAAGCCAGGTCAACTTTTTTTAGCCAATTTTTGACAGGTCAACCATTTTCAAATGGGTTTTTATTTGGCTATCAGCTATATGATTTACTTGGTTTATTTTGATAACTATTTAATGCCGAAATACCTTGTTTATATTTTTAATTACACCTGTTAATAAGTAAGAAGAACTTCAATCAAACCAAAAAACATAATTTTCGAACTCAAAAATTAGTCACCTCACACATTTGTATAAATTCTTTAATTCATCATAATATCTTTGCATCACAATTAAAAACAGTGAATGAAAAACATGTAAATAATGTTAAAAGGTTTTCAAAAGCTATTCTAAAAAAAAAACTTTACACAGACCTTTTTAGAAAATCTTTTTAAATAAATGTTAAATTGACATCCCAAAGTTTGTCTATTAAAGAATCCAAATGTTATCGACAAATATTAAAACATGAAAAGTTTGTCCTGCTCAAAATATGAAATCAACTTTACAAATGAAAATAATGGAAAATCTAAAAGGGGTTAGGGAATAACTGCAATTGATATGAGTGGTTAAATACTTCAATAAATAAAGCAGTAAACTGTATATAGCAAAATGAACTTTGTTTACAAACTCAAAACATTGTTTTTATCATTTCATATTTTCCAGGGAATTTTAAAAACTGTTAGGAGACTTAACCATCTGATTTTTTTTTTTTAGGTTTTTTCCTACTTTATTCTTGGTGAGAAAACATCCATGCGTGCGATTGGTTGCTGTATGCTGATTATATTTGGTTTCTTACTTGGGATTAAAGAAGAAGGAAGCCTTAACAATCTTTCTTATAAAGGTGTACTTTTTGGTGTGTTAGGGTCACTCTGTGTATGCTTGAATGCAATATACACAAAAAGAAGTATGCCCTTTGTAGATGGAAATATTTGGCGATTACAAGTCTATAATAATTTTAATGCTACGTTCTTGTTCATCCCATTAATATTGTTTAATCAAGAACATGTAATGGTGCTCAATTTTAGTCATATTTTTAATGGTTATTTTTGGGTGATGATGACATTATCTGGAGTTTTTGGTATTGCTATTGGTTATGTAACAGGGCTGCAAATAAAAGTCACATCACCTTTAACACATAACATTAGTGGTACAGCAAAAGCATGTTTCCAAACTGTAATTGCTGTAGTTGCATATTCTACGTTTAAGAGTGTATTGTGGTGGGGCTGTAATTTCATGGTTTTGGGTGGTTCTGGTTTGTATACCTATGTTAAGCATAATGATATGAAGGCAGAAGTTGTTAAAACAAACGAAAAAAAGCAAGTGGATACGTAGTTTCTGTTGCTTTTAAAACTTAAAATTCTTTTGGTTATTTAGTTAAGGTGTTTATTTAATTGATTTTCCATTTATATTATCTTGTACTAATAGTAAATATTTTTTCAGCATTTTGTTGTAATATTTATTTTTTGCTTCACTGCTTTACTTCACACAATTTGTAATTTAATACCATATTTCTGAAAAAAATACATGAAACTTATATTTGAAGGTTTTAATTTGAGTTTTGAGTTTAGATAAAAAGTTATTTAGATTTAGAAGAGTTGCTATAAAAAAAAAAAAACATTTAGTAAACAAAAGAATTTTATAACAATCAGTTGGAAAAAAAAAACTTTTTAGACTTTCTTTAATATTCTCATGAACATTTTGTATTTTGTAATAAAGAAAAAACTTTTGCCTTTATAAGTTTTGAAATTTTTCACATTTAAAAAGCAAAATTATTTTCATTTCTTTTAAAAAGATAACTTTTAAATTGTGTTCAATCACTTCAATCACTTTATTTAACTAAATTTATATGGTTATAGTTACTTAAATATTAGTTTTTATGAATTGATTTTCTTTGTTAAAAAAACTTTAGTAAAAACTGTTTTTAAAATTTTTTCTTATGCAGTTGATGTTGTGAAATGAAATTGAAAAAAATTTTTTTCAATCATTTTGATGTTGTTGTATATCACTATCCTAATGAATCATTTTGATGTTGTTGTATATCACTATCCTAATATATTACATTTTATTGAATAACTAATAAGTTAAGTTTTATTTATTCCTCTAATCTTATTTAAAATTTTTTGTTTGATTGTCTGTTTACATGATTATATTTACTATTACATTTTTTTTAGTTAACTTTAATTATCTGCTTTTACTTATTTTTTAAATTTGAATTTGATAGCAAAAATGAAAAGGAAAGTAAAGGTATTTTGTTTATTCTCTTTGAGATATTTTATTGAACTGAGATTTTGTCAAGATTGTGTTTAGTGTCAATCCTCCAATCTCTGAAAACCTTAGAATTCAGGTCAGCATTTTGAAATTGCAAACTAATCTCAAACTACTTAAAACCATTTAAAATAAAAAGAAAGTTTTGAATTTAAAATTTGTTATTTATTTACAGGACAAAGCTTAAATAGAAAAATGTTGATGTAGCTCTATCTTTTTTTTTTTTTTTTTTGGAATTTTTGTTAAATAGTTTAGATCTAATACAAGAGAAGTGAAGACCTAATACAAGAGAAGTGAAGAATGGTCAACATTAAACATTTAAAACATTAAAACATCAAATATTAAAAATGAAACAATCTTAAAGGTACCTAACTTATCACAAAATACTAATTTACCACATAACCTTATTATCACTAAAGAAAGACAAATTTGTTAATTTTAGTGTTGAAATTATTTTAATGTCTAAAATCCGTTCTCATCTTTTTGGACACTTATTGTGATCACACTTAATAGTGGATGACACCTCTGGGTGGCTATGAGAACTTTTGAAATGGGTAGGGGTTGTATATCTAATCTAGAGGTCATTTTTAATAATATCTATCTTATACATCATAAAAAGTTTTATCTACATGCAACAAAATTATTTAGATTTGCTAACAATATTATATGCTCTTACTGTTACTACCTTAGACAGTATGAACCTGATTACAAATTTATGCATAGTTGTTTAAAACATTTGGAAAGTTAAAATTCTGCTTTATAATGATGGAAAGTTCTTCAGAATATCTATGCACCACTCATTAATTTTTGTATCATTAAATCCTATATGTAACATTCCTTTGGATGGCAGTTACAATGAATTTTGAGTTTTGATGTTTAGCACAAGTTTGTTTGTATTTAGACCAAAAATGTAGAACAAGCTTTCTCAACAGTGAGGTATCTAATTTTAAGTTCTATGAAACGTTTTTGAAGTTAGCATAGAAGTTGTAGTGGAGAACCACCTTTAACACTGACATAATCTTTCTTACCATTCTTTATTTGAGAAAAAAGTTGTAATCTTAGAAGAAATCTTGAACAAAAGCTATAAAAAAAATCAGGTGTTTTTCCAATTATTTTATCTTATCAAGTATTGTAAAATACCCTATTTCAATTTTAAGTTTCCAGGTGCATTGTATAAGGTGCAAATACTTTGAAATATTCTGTAGCACCTTTTTGAGACAAGATTTTTGCGTAGATTAGTATTTGAATTTTACTTTTGTATTTTTTGTCACTACTTGTTGTTGTGCAGTTGTGAAGTTTTGATGGTAAGATGCCAATCGCTGATCAAGAAATTTTCTGTTTTTTTAGAAGATTCACCTTTGATAAATATTAAATCATTAACAAATTTAACCACCCTTTGAGTAACAGTAGCTTTATTTTGATAGAAATTAAAGAGTGAAAAAACTTCCATTAGTTTTCAGTATCTTTGAGCTTAATGTCTCATGCTGTATAAAGTGTTATAGATGTTTGACCTAAAAGAATACTCAAAGTATTGAATGAAAGATTTTTCTCTCTTACCTGAAGTTTACCTGAATTCTAAGTTAAATTATTATGTAATATGAAAACAGCCATTCTACAATTTACTTTTTTCAGGTTATCTAAATTATTTAAAGACTTCTAAAAAAAAAAGTTGGGCTACATTGACATTTTTCTACGTAAATTCAGTAAATAGAAACATGGGTGTCTGTTTGTTTTGAAATGTTTTAAGTAGTTTTATTGGGATCCTTGTCCCAAAATCTATAATGGTACAAATTTTAGGTTTCCTATTGCACACTGATTAGCAACCAGAGACAAAGTTACTGAAAATGATGGAATTTTTCACAAGAAAATGAAAAATTAAAAGTATTCCTATCTTTTTGACCATTTAGAGTTTTAGAGACTGAAATTTTTGGGGATCTTATTTGGAATCTTTCAGTGGTAAAAAAAATCAGAAAAATCTGAGACTTTGGGTCCCATCCCCTGGATGATTTTAAATGGAATTACCTTTACTATGAATAAATTTTTTTTTCTGTATTTGTGTTTTTTTTTGTTGTTTTTTTGTTGTTTTTTTTGTTTTTAGGGTCAAATATCAAACCTTTCAAAGAAATCAGAAATAAATAATCTGAGTTAGTTTTGTATTTGTATTAAATAATTTGAAATTGTTTAAAAGCATTTTGCAAGGGCCTGGTAATAAGTTTAGATACAAGTTGTTTTGTTGAGATTAGCAAAAAAATTTTGAAATATAATTTATAAGTTTTTTGAAATATCGATAATAAAACTTATTTGTTATAAATATTTGTTGTAAATATTTTGATAGCAGCCAAAATATTTTGCTTTAATGTTTAAAAAGTTGCTACGTATGAAATATCTGTAAAGTATTTGTTTTTACAACAATAACAAAAATCTTATCTATTAGCAAAGTTTCAACTTCTATCAAGTTCATCTGTTTTTATTTCAGTTTAGCAATTTTTTTACTTTATATTATTTTTCTCATAAAATGAGAACTAAGTATCTTTTGCATTTTAGTTGAGAGAACAACATTTTTTATTTTCTTTTTTCTAGGCTGTAAGTCTTTTTCTTTTTCAAACGAAGAAAATCTTGGGGAACCCAAAGGTCTTCTTGGTCATGTAAATATCGTCTTGTATCATCTTTGTGTTATTTGTTTTTTAAATACAGATAAAAATGATTTTAAAGTAAATCATATCCAAGTTATGCATGATTTGTGCTAACATTTGTATTTTCAGCATTGTTTGCTAAGGAATTTGAAAATGAATTACAAGTTGTCATCATAGTTGTTACTTTTTTTTGAATCTAAAAATTTTTGAATCTGAAAATCAACTGTAAACTGTTAATCTCAAATCTCAAAATTTGTTGATTCAAAATCTTATAAAAAAAACTTTCAAATCAATGTTCAAAATAAAAAGAATGTTCATTTTCAATAGTGTTTTATAGATTAATAAAACAAGTGCACATGAAGTTTTATTCAAACTTTTTATAAGCAGCAAGCAAGTATGTCACTTTCATTAAAAGTGTGGTGTACTATGTAAAAAATGATGTAAAAAAAAAGTGTGGTAGTACTATATAAAAAACGTGTGAAATGCTAATATTAAAACTATCCAAAGAAATACAGTAGGCTTAGAAACTTTTAATTTGAAAGTTTGCGTAGAAATGATTACTGGCCTTGTTTGTTGTACAACTGATATAGTAAGTGTCATGGTAAAATTCTGAAGATTGATGCCCAGTGTTCACCAATGATGTTTTGCACATGGTGCTCACTTTGTGTGTTATCCTTTAAAAAAGGTAAAAAAAAATGTCAGCAGCTGTTGCCACTACATCTAAGTGTTCAAGTAAGCTCAATGAAAGCTAAACTCATGATGAAGATGATGAAGATGAAGATGATAGCAGCAATGAATTGGTAAACAATTTGGTTGTTGAAAAAAAGTTCGAGCAAAAAAGAGCAAGTGTTTGTTTTTTAAGAATTCCCTTAACAAATGATAAACTACAACACTATGTGAAGGAGAAATTCAGAAAAGATATAAAATTAATACATGACAGCAAGAACATGAAATTCTCTAGTAAATATGATTATCAAGTACAGAAAGTTATAATTTACTTCAATTTTGATGCTGAACTTTAGTAAGAAAGAAATTGTTGTTTTGCAAAACTTTGTAATTGGATTAAAACCTAACATATTGGTAGTGCTATGAATTTGTAGTAGAGAAACCACTGCAGCTGAAGCATTTGAACTAGTAATACTTTTACTAAAAGCATTTGGTAAAAAAGAAGATTTTTTAGCTAATGAATTAAAAGAAGCTTTGTTAATGATGGATAACCACCTTAAGATAACTTTGACATTAAAGCTTCTATCTTATGTTTAAAAAGTTTTGTGTCAAAATAAAGAGAAATTTATTAAATAAACTATATTAGATCTTTTGAAATCCTTACAGGTGGTCAGCGTTTCAAAAGACCTCAATACTGAAGTAAAAAGTCATTGTATCAGCAAAAGAAGCATCACAATTATAAGAACTACCATTTACTGAAAAATTAAAAATGAAATTCCAACAAAATAAAAACTGTGATTAAAGTTGTAAATTAAAACCAGAAGATCTTTTAAATAAGAAATAAATGTTTAAAAATGGACTGGGTAGAGGAGTGCTACTAGATCTGGTATTTAAGTATCAACATCAGTAGAAGCAGAACATGTTTCCGGCATAAGTAATAATTTTATTACAAAGTTGTGGTTTAAATGACAAAATGCTATTTTATTTATGGTTTTTAAAGACACTTTTTAAAATCATCTATGTAATTATCTTGTGTTTAAAAAATAGGCTGGTTTTAATTTTGATTTCAAAATCTCACATTTTAGTCTCTCAACTGTATTTATCTCAAAGTTGTAATAATCATTGAAAATTGCAACTACTAATTAATACTTACAAAAAATTAATATTCAACTAAATATAAAATATTTTGAATAAAATTTGTTAAAATATTTCAATTAAAAAAATAGGCTTGCTTATCAAATGACCATAAACAGACCCAAGTTTATTAGAAAAGGCTGCTTGGTACAGTTGCTATTAAAAATAACATATGGCATTGGTAAATAGACAAAAAAAACTGCTGTTGAACTTAAGTGTATTAAAATATCTTTTAAAAATGAAGTCCATACCTTAAAAACTTTTTCACAATTCAGACAAAATGTCTCTATGTAACAAATGTCTCTGTAGTTCTCTGTGAAAGCACTTAAAGACAATTCTACAATTTGTCTTTAAGTGCTTTCACACAACCTTAAACAAAATTTTATTTGTTTTGTAATGCTGTATTGAAAGAGTATTGCATTTTAACTACTTTTGACATTTTAATAATTTTTGTCTGCAGAGTGATAGTGAAGATGAAATTGTTGGATTCTCTTCTGATAGTGAGATTGAAAGGTAGCAAATCATTTTATAAACATGTTTAAATATATACTTAAATATGTTTAAATATATACTTAAATATGTTTTATTAGAGAACTTTAATTTATCTTTTGATTTTTCAGAATAAGATAACTGAAACCAAAAAACCAGTTTTACTGGTTGGTTCCTAATTTACTGGTTCCTAATTCATGTTTTATTAGATATTTAGATAAAAGGATACTGATAAACAAAATCAGGCTTGAACAAAATACCATTGTTTTATTATACCATATAAAAACAACTGTCTCAACAAAAACAAACAAGAATGACAATCAAGTTGATGACAGGCAAAATTGATAGTTAATGAGGCTTAAAAAATATCTCATTATTTATCTTACCAAAATCTTAAATTTAAACTCTTAAATTTTTATTACCACAATTTATCTTAAATTTTATGTAAATAAAATTTATGATTTTTAATTTCTAATTTTTTTTTTTTTTGAAGTTCATCAAAAGGAAAAGCAAATAAAATTGAGGTATTATTTTTGTTATTATCAACATGTTATTATTTATGTGTCATAATTTATATGTTATTATCTATGTATTATTATTTGTCACTATTATTCTATTATTATTGTGTTTATTATTGCATTATTAACAATATGTTAATTGTTTTATTACTATTAATGTGTTATTATTTATATGTTAATATTTTTGTGTTATTGTTCATATGTTTTAGATTTCAATTTCTTAGATTTATGATTTATGTTAAATTTTTGATAAAAAGTTTTTTCTTGTTTTGTATTTGTTTACTTTTTATTGTTACTTTTCTCTGTAGTTTTTTGTTGTCAACAGTTTATTGTTTTCTTCTTTAACAATTTATCTGCCACTTTTATTAAATATTTTTCTTTGTTAGTTTTAAATCTCAAAAACTAGATCAATAAAAATATCATATTTTTATGTTTAAAAAAATAGGAGTTAGTTTTCATGTTATCCTGTAAATTGTTTTAAAAACATACAAACTGATCACAATATTGATGCAATTTTGTGTTGCTACTTTTTTGAAAGTTTATTTACAAAAATATATAGGATTTTTTTTGCCTCTAGAAAGTTCTGTCATATAATCAGCAATGCTATGATTCAGATTTTAACAAAATTATTTGGTCAGAAGACAGTAGTAGTGAATCTGAAGTTAGTGGTGAGTATTATTTCGATTTTAATTTGATTTATTGAGGAAACATTCTTACAAGAGAATACTTTTTCAATAAATCAACTTAAACAGTACGTACATTTAAACACATTTAATGAGAATATAAATTTCTTTTTAATGAAGTTTACCTTTTCGTTCAGTTTTTCAGTTTTTCTTTGTATTTGTATGTTGCATGTTTTGTAGAGCTTTTCAATAACAGTTAGGAAAACATAATCATTTTCATTTTAAAATACACAAAATATAATTGATACAGATACATATGGTTAAAGATTTAAAGAGTTTTTTTTTTCTTGGTCCAAACACAATACCTCATAGGGATGTGTCCTTACCAGGTATTGTGTTTTGACCAGGAAAAAATAAAATACCCTTTAAATCTTTAACCAGATGTATCTGTATCTATTATACTGCATCTGTATCAAATATATATCATATCACATATTTTTACTTTAGCAGCAAGTTTATACCCAATATGTAATGTAAGTTAAGATAAATTTAATTTTATATTGTTATTCATATAAGTGATCCAGTGCAGTCATCATTAAAGTTGCTTTTGCATTTCATTATAAATTATTCATTTTTTTAGAAAACCAAACAACCAGAACTACATCTTTCTGCTGTGAAAAATACGGGTAAAAATTTTAAAGCAAAAATTTATTCATTGATATTTTTGAGTTTTTAACATTTTCTTTTTTTTTTTTTTTTAGAATTAAAGAGAAATATTGATCAATTAAATTCAACAATAGAAAGTGATATTTCTATTGATGAATTCAATGAAGTGATTTCAACCGAGGAACCAGATAAAACTGAAGTAGAGAATTTCAAAGAGTCAAAGGAAATTATCAAACCTCTATTGTCGGTATTTTTATTTCTTTTTATATTTTGTTTTTTAAAATTAAAGCTTCTTTTTTATTTTACAGTATTTTTGTTTTTAGCCCATAGCTGGACACAGTTCAGATGATAAATTATGGAATGCAGTTAAGCAACCTTTGCATGTGTGTTCAAATGAATTTAAGGTATCCTTACCAATTTTTTACTTACTTGCCTGATAAAACTTCCTGTTTTGCATTTCCTTTGATACTTTCATATTTTACTTAACTAACAATCATGGATTATAAATAACTTTTTTCTTGTCTGTGAAATGTAAAGTCATGTAAAACATCTGTATGTAAAACAATCTAAAATGTCATACAATTTTTAACCATAAATTATCCTTTTGATAATGAAGTAATTTTGTTTCCCTATTGTTTTTTATCTATCCCCATCACTTTTACCACTCACCCACATATGCTGCCCTTCACTTTTTTTCCATATAAATTGTATCTAACATTTAAAATTCTACAAGTTTAACTGATTAACTACTCAATATTTTACTGAAGGTTGACAAACAATTTTTTTTTTTCTTGAATTGTTAGTAGTTAGTAGTGCTTACTTTTAGTCTTCGGAAGAATTGATAGAGGATCTGACACCTTCACAGTCTACAAAGAGTATTGATCCTATTTCCAATGAGGCATATCAACAAATTTGTGGCATGGATGAATCTATGAATGAACCTGTGTCTGTCAAAAAAAAGAAAAAAGTTATCAAGTAACATTTCATCCATTTTTATTTTTATTTTTTAAGAGCATTTGTTTTTTTACATAATAAAATTTATCAATATGTAGAAAAGTCAACTGCTGTCTTTACTTTTGACTGTCCGTTAAGATATAATTTGTTGTTTTTCTTAACAGAGGAGGCTTAGTAGAACGATTGCAAAAGTTGGTATCAAGAGAAAAGTCTGATCTGGCTTTTTGGAAACATGATTCTAATAAAAGTATATACTATAACTATTGTAATAATCTGTTTTTATCACATTGTCACACAGTTCTTTTAAATTGCACATAAAAAGGTTTAAAATAATTTTGAATCAATGCCACTCTACAAGTTTCTTGATTTTTGCCTAAAAAAATTAGACAACCTCTTATTTCAGGTATTTTTATTAGTTAAATAGCAATATAGAGCTGATTCAGTAATTATTTCACATTAACAATAAAAAAAAATTCACAAAAGGAAGAACTACTATTATAAATTCTAAATATTGCTGTTAATGCTTCTACTAATTCTTTTTTTTTTTTCAGGGATTGATACAGAGTGTGTACTTTATCTATATGTATCTAGTATCAAATCAGCTTGCTCACTGAAAATAATATTTTGTCAGCTGTTTGACTCAACTGAAGTTTTTTTAATCATGCCAGAAACTACTGCTTGTTATCTCAAGGTTAAGTGTGGTGTAACCATAAAAGTCTCTCCTCCTTGGTAACTGATTTTTTTTAAGCATGTTTCTAAAATACATCAAAGAAGTTATTGTTTCCACTTGGTTTTGTTTACAATTGGAGCCTTCAAATTTGCATTTACAATGATATAAATACAATATGAGTATTATTGGTTTTTTTTTTTGTTAGGAGTAAAATCTTTTGTAAAGACATTGGAAAAGTAGTTTTGTTATGTGCATATCAAATTAATATACTTCCTAGTAATAGCCCAATATCCCAATCAAAGGCTGCCTCAGGTGTTTTACTTTTTCATTTTTTGATATTAAAAGACGTTTTCAGTTACTGCAGCATTCTTATGTTATCACATTAAACAATCAAAATGCTTTTGATTCTAAGCAGTTTATGATGTTTAAAAAAAAAACTTTTTTTAAGGAAATCTGTTTGTTTGTTTTAGATTTAATAGTATTTTCAAATGAACAACAGCTGAACTTTATTTCTTCAAATCAAGTTTGTTAAATTTTCTTGAGTTTTTAGTTTTGCTTGTAACTTTGATTGAACCACTTGTTTTGTAATTGTTTTTTATGGTTTAGATCTTTGAAGATTATGACGGTTCCATTGTTCCTAAAACAATTTTAGCTAGAAATGAAACATACTCTTCTATAACCCAAGCTGTTAAACAAAATGATGATTTTGTATCTTTTACTGCAAGAATTCAGCGTGTTTTTAAAAGGGTGATTCCCAAGATTCAATGCACCAAGTCTGCCTTTGTTCAGCAGTTGTCTCATCAGAAGGAAACAGAGATTTGGTGAATTTTTCTATTTCAAATATGTTTTTGTTTTATTATTTTCAGTCTTTGTTTTTTTGTTTTTTTTTAAACACTACTATTTTGAAAGAAAATTGTTTTGCTATTTTAAATGTTATTATTATTTTGTTTTTTTTTCTTCATAAAAGTTACACGTTATTTGTTCAAGATAAATATGGAATGGTCTCTGAAATTAACTTACCTTCTTCAATAGCAACACAAAATAGTATGTGGTTAGTTAAATGTTTATGATTGTTAATTTCTGTTATTAAATATTTTGCTTTCATGGATCCACTCCAGAAACCAATTATTATGATAATATTAATCAAATAAAGCACTCATGTTTCTTACATGAAAATGAATAATGGTGGTTAAGTTATTTTTAAAATTTCTTCATTTAAGTATTTTGGAGTTAAAACTTGACATTTGTTGAATTAAGTAAACACTTCAAAGATCAACAGGTAATTTCATTTTTGTAGGAAAAAAGCTGTTGTGGATGGAACCAATCACATATGTAAATTTGAAAACTTGATCCGATCAAATATAAAGACTTATAAAAAGTAATATTTTAATTTAATATAAAACATTTGTTGTTTTAAATTTGAAGTTGTTTTTTAGAGGATCTCTTTGTTATTTTGGTTTTAATCTTTTAGAAACTTATCCTTTGTTTCCATGCTAAAACTAATATGCCCTGATTATGGATCTGAGCAGCTAGATAGTTTGTGCAAAAATAAGGTGCATTTTTGTATCAAAAGCTAAGCACTTAGTTTATTTGGTTGCTGTCTAATTTTATAAAAGTTGTCTTTTAGTACCAAAATTTGAATGAAACCAAAACTTGATGATTTTGATTTTGATTTTTTATAATTGTTATTGTAATAAATATTTTTTTGTGCTCTTTGAAAAGTGTGTTTAAATAAAAAGTTAAAATACCTCCTTTTTTTTAGACTAGCAAACATTTGAAGAATAAATTTTTGCCCTTTTTATATATTTTTAAAATAAATGAGCGCACATCAACCTGCCATTTTCTAGATGGCTGTGACTCATTTCGTGAGTATTTTTATTTCATTCTGTTGATTGGAAAAATAAAATCTTTAAAATGAAAAAAAAAAACCTGATTGTGATGATGTATATTTTTTTCAGAAAAAGAATATGTACCCTCCTTAAAAGTTCAATGTCCTTCAACAACAGGGAGGGAATATTTAAGAGGTTCTGTTACATTGAGATTAGTTTCCGTCACAACAAGCTCATTTGATCAGAACATTAAAAAAATATTGAAAGAAGAGTGTCACTTTCATGGTTTTTGTGAAGTAAATTCATGCAATGTTTTACATACTTTACGAAAGCTATCTGTTTGTTTCTGTCCACAAACTCTTGTTGATGCTGTTTCTTTAAAAGATCCAAGTCAAGTTCATGTCTTATCCTTTACAGATGTATTTATAAAAGGTAGTGTTTTTTGCTAACTTAATATTTTACATAGGCTAACAACAAATTGCCCCATGAAGGTTTATAATTGTCGATAAGTAATTTTGATGATTTCGAAAATCCATTTTTAACCGTTATGTATTATTTTTGTGTTATTGAAATCTTCTATATTGGATATAGTGAATACTTAAGAAAATGGTGTCTTAACACTATTGGATATTTAAACACACAAAATATTTTTTGAGATAGGATTGATGGATGAATGGTGTCTAGGAATGCTTGTATGTGTACACAACATTCCTTAGAACATTTCCAATAAGTATTCAAATCTTTTTTCACAAAACTAGGTTTGTACTTTCTGATAATCAATAACTAATATGACTTAGCAAAGAAAAAGTTTTCATGATCCTATTTAGTTAATCTTTATGATGATCTTAGTTGTTCTTTATGTGGTTCATATGCTTTGCTGAAATTGTATAATTTTTATACATTAAGTTAGAAGTTTAAGAAAAAAATGATCTTCTTATATAGTTTATGTAACATGCTTGAAATAAATTTTAAACACGATTTTTAAATTCAGTAGAAATGTTACAATAAAGTTAAAACGAGTCATAGGGCAAGATTGTTTTGTTGGTGTTAGTGTTATATCTATAAATTTTTTAAACTAAATGAGTGTCCATTTTCTCAGAAGTTTTCGTTTACGTTTTTTTGTTTAGATTGCTTAATGACTGCTGACATGTTTACTACGATAAGTCATTCGAGTGAGCTTCAGGTAAAAACAGTGTGTTTCTTCAATTTTGATGTTTTCAGCTTTAGAAATGTGCGGTATTTGATTTCAGGATGGATTTTCTAAAATTCTCGAACCTGTATCCTCATCATTGCAGAGAGGGGATTTATTTTCAGTAAAGGGTGAGAAAATTTACAAAATCCTTTTACTTATAAAACTAGTTTGTTGAAATCTTCATAAGTTTGTTTGTTGTGAACTTCTTTTATTGTATTTTTTTTTTTAGCAACTATAATTGGTTTAACTGAAGACTTTTTATGTGACGTTTGTTTTAAATGCAACGATTTAACAAAGTCAGAAAAAGGGTATTAATTTTTTGCTTCTTTAATTTTTTGCATTGTCACACGTTAATTTTTACAAAAGCAGTTCTAATTCCATACCTTAGGAGGTGGTGTGTGTCGTGTCATTCTTTCACAACAACTCGTTCTAAGATGCAACTGGGTGTGTTTCTATCTATCCCTGAGTTATCTTATTCGCATGTCACATGTGAGGTAATCGTTATCTTTATCAGAAAAATAATTTTAAGAATAAAAAATTTTGTCTTAGAAATTAATTTCCTCCTCACCCCACTCCTTCCTCCTCCTCCCTAATATTTTCAGCCATGAAGTATTAATGTATAATATTAAAATATATCAAAATTAATGTATAATATCAAAATGTATCAAAAGATTTACATTAAAAACGAATAGGTTTAAGATTCGAATAAAATACTCTTCGTCTTTATTTTTTCTTTTTCTATAAATTTTGTTTGGGTGCATTTTTACAGTTGCTTGAAGAAACATCATCAGCCCTGTTATCTATCCTTAGAGACAAAGATAGTGAGGTAAAAGTGTGAAAGGTTTTACTTAATTAATCGTTTTTATTATTAATCATTACTTGCATCAGTCAAAAACAAAGTACCTATTGTTATACATGTCAATTGTATTTTTTAGGGATTTGACCAAAACAGTTTACTAGGAAAGTCTTTCGGACCAAAACTAGTTCAAGTCTTGGATGTTGTTAGAACTGATGTTGACCGTGGTAGTTTGCTTTTGAAGGAAGTTATTCAACTAACAACGTAATTGAATCATGTGTCTCTTATCTTTTTTAAAAGAAATCAAGCTTTTCAAGGCAAATACGTTTCCAGTCTTTACAATCCAGTTTTTCAAAGCAAACACATTTTGTTTACAAAAACACTTAACAGTCTTTTGTTATCTTGAATGGTTTTCTAAGTTATATTTATTAATTTGTAGGCAAACGTGGTGTCTATCATTTTTTTTGAAACGTTAAATCAAAAGAGGTTTTTAAAATATGATTTTATGTGATGTTTAAATAAATATATAATATTTATATCAATGGGGAATAGGAATGTTTAAACAATCTTTCTAACACTAAATTGTGTTTTCGGCTTAATAAAACGATCTGGAAATGTTTCTGATTATTGTATTTAAGTCACTTGTTAACTGCAATAACTAGACGAAACTTCTTATGATATCAATAACAGATTTTGAAGATGAACATACCCAAGACAAACAATATGATTTTATTATAAATAACTACCATAGAATACTACTAATTTGGTAGTCAATGCTCCAACCTTCATCGAATCAATTATAATATTTAAACCCATCCTGTGTTTTTTGTATTGATGAAATTTATTTATTCGAAAAACGACAGTATAAAAAGTTTAAGAATAAAGTTGTTACATTCCGACCGGGTCCTGTTTTAAAAAAAACCGAATAAATAATAAAAATAATTGCAAAAGAAACTTGATGCTTTTATTCGATGAGTACAAAAAGTTCTTTTTAACATGACCGTACCAAGTTAAATTACCGTACCAAGTTAAATTACCGTTGAAAGTTGTTAAAATTTCAAATCTGGATATGCGCACATTCGCAAATGTGTTCTTTGGGAAAAGGCAAAAATTACTAACGAAAGCTTAATCTATTAGCGTGAAAAAAAATTACATCAACTTAGAGAGGACTTGCAAACAAATACTGTATTGAAAAGTTTATAATGAATTTGATGTTGCAGTGCAGGTGTACCTCAATGTGCTAGTGAGAGGCAGGACAATCCAGTGACTTAGCTGGAGTTGATAGATAAAATCGTCTGTTGACAAGTAAAACTCATTAAGTGACGCTGCAGCTAATTTGAGATAATCAATATGTTGTTAATATTTGGGCATCATAGTGTATAAAAGTCAATTTCCTATAAAACTGTACTTAATGAGTTTTACTTGTCAACCGACGACATACTAAAAAAGAGGAATAGGTAATACAGAGGGTGTTAGGAGAAGAAGATTGACGAAAAAAGTGTTCATTTACTACAATAACTTCTTTTGCAGCACATTACATAGATTAGTAGCAATTTTAAATAGGTCTCAAATGTGCGGAATGGATGAAGCAGGTTACAATCGAAGCTCTCAGATACAGTAGGATAGTTTTCCTATAAATAATCTGCTTTCTGACGAAGGATTTGAACAAGAAAACGAGAGAAACGTGCCGAAGCCATTAAAGTTAACTTTGAGAGTGCGATGGTTTTCTCCATCTATCGTCATGGGACAGTAATCCCATGTTTCTGGAAGCAAAAAATGCATCTCGTCAGGTTAGAATTATTTTGTTCTATCTCCGATTTTAAACGTTGGGATGAATTGCTGATTTTACTAAGTAATGATTACTTTTAAAATACATTTTATTTTTAAAATTTTTTTTCTAAATAGTTTCTTTAGATATAAATTATTTGAAGAAAAAGTTATTATTTCTTAAAAAAAGTCATAGTAAAATTTTAAGTAATTTTTACTTATAGAAAAATTCAAAAACTTTCTTTCAACGTTTAAAATGGGAGAGGACAAAATAATTCTAACCTGACGATCTGTAAAAAGTGTAAGGCTGATGTAATACTTTCATGGTCTGATAACAGTTACAAGGGAACAATAAAAACGTTTATTTCGTTGTGGTCAAAAAGACAGAAGGTACCTAGGGTATAAATAAGACACTTTAAAACGAAAACATCTCCTGTAATAACTTAGTTGGATATGAAATGCTTATTAATTTTCAATTTTAACTTCCCTGAACTTGTCAAGTAAAAAGAATTTACACGGCGTGTTTATTGGATTTTGTCAAAAAAGGTGAGAACGAGTGCACTATTTCAGCTATTATACTCTAATTTTATTGATTGTGACAGTTTTTAATATACTGAATATGTATTGTTGTAATGTGTTTATGTTATGATTTCTAACAGTGTATTAAAAGTTTCGTGTGATAAGTTAAAACGAGAAAATCAATGGAATATAAACGATGAACTCCAATAGTAGAAACAGCAAAAAACCTGAACCTTTTGAGAATACGTACGATCATGAAAGAAATTCTGAAATACCAAATGGATCATTGCATTTATGTCATATGAAAACAAATGAAGACCACACTGGAAAAACGATCAAGCTACATTTTTATTATTTTGAGTAAATTAGATTTTAAACTTCAAAACACCATAGCTCACTTATTTGTTAAGTTAAATATCTGTGTAATTTGATAGGTTTTCTAATTATATGGTCAATTATTATATAGTTAAACTGCAGCCGAATGTAACAGGGGGAAAAACCCAAAAAAAGCAAAAATATAGCTTGATCGTTTTTCCAGTGTGGTCTTCAAATGTATATCTTTAGTAATTATAAACTGATGTTCTAAATTTGTCCCTCACTTTTTTTCTTTATATGCCTGCAACCTTTTTGTAAAATTTTAAGTAAACCAAACCATTAAGAAAATATTAGTGCATACAAAAAGCGGAACCAGGACTTAATAAGATAACAGATCTCTTAGTACCTTGTAAATGTATCATAACATTTAATCTTTCTAATTTCTTGGTAATTTGAAACAACAACAACAATCGCTCAAAAGCTGAAACTTATAGTTAGTATCAATAAAATATATATACACATTTCTTACAGCATAACGCTTTATAAAACTATACACCAAGAGCCACGTGCTTTAAATTACTAAGGAGAAAAAGATTTTCATAATAAATTTGAGAAATTATGTGTCTAAAATTTTTTTCTGCGAAAGCGGTCTTGGTCTCGGTTTGGGAACTGGTCTGGAAGCATTATATTTCTTTTGCTGGGGAGAAGGCGTGAAATCTGATTGTGGACTGTTTTCTAAGTATATAAAGAAAAACCGTTAAGGGTTAAACACGTTAAAATATTATTATTATGTTTTAATGAATTTTTCTTAGTTGCTAGATTATTTATAGGGCTAAAGTACTTACCGGGCGATCCATACATGTTTGAGTTCTGAAATTTTTCTCTTATGGCTTTGGCAATGATGTCAGCTGGATTTGACAGATCTTCTACACGATCATTTTTTTTGAGTGGAGTACCTCCAGGTGACCTGTAGAACATTTTCAAAAATAACATATCTGTACAAGATTTAAAAAAACTATATTTCTTATATTTGATGTCATAATAAGGTAATTATTATAAAACTGAAGGAAAAGATAAATTTAACACACACCGACTAATATTTGAGTTCTTCAGTTTAACATTGGATAGACCTTTTAACACATCATCCATAACAGAAGACTTGCTACTCTCTTCAGCAGCACAGACAATTTTAATAGAAGGTAAAGAAACCTAACATGTGCAAAATAAGTAAAACTCAAATGAAATTCATTTTAAAAATTTTTAGAGAGGTATGTAATACATTTTTGGAGGTGGGGAGATTGCAATTTTCAACTAAAAAAACTTAATCATTCAACATTAAAGATTTCCATAAAAAAAAGTTTAAATAATACCTTTGCACTTTTATTAAGAGGTGGTAGAGGAGGAGGTGGTGGGGGTGGAGGCAACATACTTGTAGGTTGGACAACTGCAACCTGAGCAGAGGGTCCTGCAATGGTAGGAGCTAAGAAAGTAGTTATGCAACTGTTGTATAAAAACTCAAACTCACCAAGAAATCTAATTTCAAAATGAATATCAATACTAACCATTCTTAGCAGAAACGATTGCAGCTATTTGAGCTCTTAATTTGGCAAGTTCATCTTCCAAAGCTGATAGCTTATTTGGATCTTCATTACTTATTGCAGCCTTTGGAGGAGCTTCCTATAAAAATTCAAATCAATTTCACTTTACTAATATCATTTTCTTGTAAACCTAATTATTCAGCTGTTCTGATTTTTTTATGTATTTATTGCTACTGATTTCTTGAGTTTGCTAACTTTGCTTCATACTGTTTTTTTACAAATTTGGAAAATTCTCAAGTTAATAAGTTGTTTCAAACCCACTATCTCAGATTGAATAAACTTTGTTAAGATATTTTGCATATATATATATAAGGGAAGTCCAGTACAGAATCTTATATTGTTCCTGAAATATGGTTTTTTGAAATTTGATTTCCTTCTAAAAATTCTTTGATGAAAATAGAGTTTGTTTATAATGAGTTTTCTTTAAAAACTTTAAAACTTTATACATTTTTGACAACTGCACTGAAACAAATTGTTCTGATTCTGATGATTCTAGTTGGGAAATTCATCTCTTCACCCATCAAAACAATGGATTTTTTTAAAGGTTCAATGTACAAATATGAGAAGACTTTTAAAGGCTCAATAAACAATTATGGCAGATTGTTTTTGAGAAAACTTGTCCTTGAAAGTTGCCTCAGCAAGTTTTTAAAAATTTATGCTTGGTATTTCAATCCTATAGTGTGGTCCTGGAATACTATGATTGCACTATCTTTAATGATTGAAATTTAATTTACTGATTTTTTGAGTTTTCAAAAAAAAAATTGGGATTTATGAGAGAGTGGGAAACTCATGTAATTGAAAGAAGCATGAAATTTCTCAAATACCAAGAAAATGAAAATATAAACAAAATAATGAATAAAGTTGGTTGTTACCAAACATTACAACCAACACCTAAACCAATCAATATACCATTCAACACAAAAATCTTAAATCAAAAGATTGATACAGCTTAAATTTTATTCTTTAAATTGTTAACTTTTTAAATACAAAAAAAAGTAGTTAAACATACAAATGATTATATTAAAACTATTAAAATATATTACAGGTACCTGTAAAGTTTTAAAATTTGCAGTTCTAAATAAACTTTAATTTGTATTACTGCCAAATGATTTCATGATTTCATTTAGATGATAATTTATAGCATCTACCTTTAGTAGATTGAATTTTTAAAAATAAAAATTCCACAAAACATTTGTATTTCAAACCAATAAATCCTCTTATGCAACAAGTATCCCTGGCACAAGAGAAGCAAAGAATATTGCCTAGTTTGCTGGATTTATGACACATTTACATTTTTAAAAAATTCAATGATAGAAATACTTTAGATTTTAAAGCTGGTTGGTTACTATGTCATTAAACAGCTTAATAATGTAAAATATGGTGTACCTTCTACCTTCAGCTTCTGGTTCTCAGAAGAGTTGTTCTTTCAAACAAAAAGTTGTACAAAAATTTGCAGAGAAGTTCTTCAATATGCTGAAAAGTTCAATTGGTTTAATATTTTGCCTGCACCATTCATCTATTTTCTTTAGTGTCTTGAATATTGCTTCTTTAAGTGACTGTTAGCTTGCCTTTGCTAAAACTTGATTAAAAGTGCCTTCTACATTATAGTATGACTACAACTAGTATTCTCCAACTTTGTTCAGACTGTTCTTGTAGTTTTAATACTTGAACTTGTTTTTTTTTTAAATTCTTATCAAAAAGGAGAAACTTTAATCTCAAGTTTAAGTTCATTAATCCTTTTGGATTAATGAATTTAAACTTGAGATTAAAATTTAATTTGTGCATTCAACGCGTATTTGTGTTGCACACGTATTTAGCACATACAAGCATAAACTTTAACTGAAAATTGAACATTTTTGACCCAAAAAACAAAAAGTCCACCACTTAACTTTTTCACATTTAGAAGAAAAATCAAAATTTGAATTAATCAATTCCATATTTAAATCTTGTTTACTTTTCAAGAACATTTCTGAAGTTTAAAGTTTTTCACTAAACATTTCTAAGGTAACTTCTAAAACATTTGCTACTCTCTTTGGATAACAGTATTGATCTTTGTCACCTTTTCTCATACCCAACTCTGTCTTGATGTATTAGAGGTGAACAACTAAAGATGAGGAATGATTAAACTGAGCTCTACTTCTTCATAGTTTTCATTTTGTCACTTTCATATTCATGGATAAATTGTTTTTAATACAACATTTATTGCTATCTGTACAAAGTTTCTGACTGGGCAACAAACTAAATTTTTGCAATGGTTGTACTGATTTTTCTTAGTAATTAAAAAAAAAAAAATTGTTTAAAGTATTTTGCAATGAAAACATAGTCGGTGACTAAACAATGCAGCTAACTTTAATAACAAACTTTGTGTTGCTAATATATAATATCAAATTTTTTAACCTTATTTATGACCACATTAAAGCATATTTAAATCTTATTTAAACACAGATTATATATCTTTACTATCTTAGATCCATAAATAAAATGATAAATAAACAAGCATGACGAAGTGAATGAATATACAAGTCTCATTTATTATTGCCACTGATTGTGATGTCACACATCACAACCAGTGGCAATAACAATTTCTACTTAAGCAATATATCTCATAGCTTTGAAAGTGTAAAATTATAGTTAAATTTGAACAAAGCCTGGTTGTCTATATCTGTATGTCTGACAAAAGGATATGCACACCAGTATTTAGAGAAAGTCGTATGCAATGAACCAGGAAATATACTTGAATGAGTATATCAAGAAAATCCTTTCATTAAAAAATGTCTTTCTGATATTATATACATATATATATATATATATATATATATATATATATATATATATATATATATATATATATATATATATATATATATATATATATATATATATATAGCCTGATATTGCAACATCACATTATAGCAATACTATATGGATGAAAAGAATGTCAATTTTGTGAATAAAGAGGATAACCCCACAAACTTCCATTTGACAAAACTTTAACTTACAAAATACATTTTTATTGATTTTAATTACTAATTTGAAATTTTTAATAAGATCAGAAAGTAAATAAGAAAAAAAAAAGTACATTTAGCTTAACTTCTTCATCTGACTCTGTATCATCATCTTCATTAACAAAAATATTTAGATCATCCCATACTAATTGCCCAATGTCTGCAAGAGTTGGAACAACATGATTTTTGACTTGATCAACATGTTGTCGAACATGGTCTAAGTTTGTAGCTAAGAACGAGGATGCACTATCAACAAATGCTTTCCGAGAGTGTTGTAAAAGCTAAAATATAAAATTGATTTTTCAAATTACAAAATACTAATTCTTGGTGCTATTAAGGCTTGGGATAGGCTGAGCAACCCAAGAAATTTGCAGAGAGTTCCATATGCTACGGGCACCAGAAGCCCCTCCCCAAAAAAAAACAAACTGATATGAGTTTGCCATCTTTTCAAGCAGTTGCTTGGTATTGGGGTGTGAGTGCCAATTTTTATTATGGAAAGTTTAAATAAAGCATGATATTTCAAATAAATGGAGAGGTATGCTAAAGATATAAGGGTATTTGATTTTCACAGAATATCCTAGCTTAGTTCAAATTCTGGATTTATTTGGTGTTTGAGTATTTAGTGCATAAAATCAGCAGTTGTTGCTTTTTATTATTTTGAAATTACTAATCATTTGATTAGTAATTTCAAAAAAACAAAATCATACAACAAAGATGTTTCAGTTTAATTTTTATCCAAATGTTTTAAGTGTTTTTTTAATTTTTTTTTGTTTAAAATGTATTAATTTTGAAATGATGAAGAAAGGGTAAGAAAATTCATGTTAGAATAAGTATATTGGTTTCATTGTATATTTATTCATTTATTTATTTTATTTAATTAATTTATTTATTTTTATTTTTTTTTTTTTTTGGGGGGGGGGGGGGGTAAGAAGGTTAGCAAAAGGTAGAGGCTTCAAAGTAGGGTTGACAAAAGGTAGATTTGACAAAAGGGGTCCTAAATTCTGTCCATGACCCTGGGTGTTATATTAAATACAGATAGTAGAACAAGAGATTATCTTATAATATGCAAATTAGAAAGAACTCCTTTAGTTAAATTTAAAAATGATACACTTTTTTTTATTTTTTTATTTTCTAAACTGGTAAACTAAAAACTAAGGAGCTTTTTACAAGTAAGAATAAGAATATTTATAAACAAATTACCAGAATAAAACAATAGTAAACATAAGATTTAATATTAAAAAAAAAAAAAAAAGGGGGGGGGGGAAACAGAAATAAAATTCTTTACTTGGTAATAGGCTCGTTTTGAAGGTTTTAAAGGAACATTTGATCCAATATATCGCACTACACTTCTTTGATAACCAAGATTAGCTTTTGTTATTCTGTGATGTTGTATGGCTTTGTCCTGTATAGAACTTTTCTTTTTCATTTGTCCACGTTTTAACCGTAATTTGTCCCCAACCTTGAAACATAAATTACAAATAAATAAAAAAATTTAGCAAAGGGTGCAATTAAAAAAACTTGCTTTTGTAAGTAAAAAACTACATGCACACCTATTAAAATAACATCAAACATACAAGATATTAAGGTAGGAAGAGACAGCCCTAATTATCAAAAAAAGAATATTTTATTTTAGAATGTATTCAATTATATATATATATATATATATATATATATATATATATATATATATATATATATATATATATATATCCAATACACTAATAGTGTATTCGATAATATTGTATAGGTAGCTTTATATATATATATATATATATATATATATATATATATATATATATATATATATATATATATATATATATATATATATATATCCAATACACTAATAGTGTATTTGATAATATTGTATAGGTAGCTTTACCATTTCACTACCCCCAGATTCATCTGATGGAGCCTGAGGAACATCTCCTGAAGCATACAAAGGAAATATAGTTTTAACAAATTGAAGAGGGGCAGCAATTATTTTTGTTAAGTTACTTTCTTCACTCTCATTATTTGTTGATTCATCAGAAGACATGATCGTCGTTTTGTCTCTTTTAAACCATCGTAATTACTTGTTAAACCGAATCTTCAAATCATCACAACAAAAACTCCTAGTAGGTTTGTATAATCGCACATCAAAAAGTGCGATTTAATATTTATCGAAGAACCGTTTTTTACCACCCCACACAACCGAATTGAAAAGCACATCACCGCATCGCAAAACATACAAGTTACTTATTTTATTATTTTTTAAAAACTTTTCGTCAGCGATTAGTTTCCCTGGGGAAAGTTTTCCATAATAAACCAAACTTTTATTCTTTTTTTTTTTTTTCTTCAAGAAAAAAATTTTAAAAAGCTATCAGTTTTAGCATTTTTCTTTTTGAATTCTTTTCTTTGATGAGGTTTTTTTTTACAAATATTGTACAACATTTCAATGCTTTCAATTGAAAATGTTTTTTTGCTAATTTTATCTTCCTTATTCCTGGTTTTTCGTTAACACAATCGAGCAAATAATTGTACAATTAAAAGTAAAATTACATGGCTATTGAATAAAACTTTAGTTATCCCTCCAAATTGTTTGAATAATTTTCAAATTCTTTTTTTCATTTAAAGGCTTGTTTCATTTTTCTAATTATTTTACAAAACTATAAAATAATTAGAAAAATGAAATGAGAAACGAAAGCCATTTTTAATGATTTAAATATTCGCGATGCGTAACTACAGTCAAAGCCACGAAAACGAGGAGACGATACTGTCTTTTTTTCATTTGCCCTGATTTTATCAGTTCTGAAGTTTAAGTTGTTAAGCTGAACTTATTATTTTGCTACCAACGGTTTTTTACAAGACAATAGAGAGCTTAGGGGACGTCCATAAAGTACGTACGCAGTAAAACCAATCCTTTTGGACCCCCCCCCTCCCCCTTGTACGCACTTGTACGCTTTTAACACCCCCTCCCCCTCTGCGTACGTACGCGTTATTTATTAAAAAAGTATGACCTCCCCCCCCCCACCCAAAAAAAAAAGTTTTCAAATCATTAAATACAAAAAAGATCAATTTAGCTATTTATATTTCCACAAATGGTGACTTAAATAAATTGAAAATGTTATGGAAAACAGGCATGAACTCTGCTTCTAATCTTTCATTAGTAATCTCCTCACTGACTTCTTCACTTTCACTTAAATCACTCTCCATATCAATCTTTATTTTTTGTTTTTTATGTGCTTTCTTGTACCGTTTCATTACTGCTTCGCTCGGCCAGTATTTATTGCATTTGTCGCAAATTCCGTTTAAAAGCTTTTTTCCCAATGAAGGACAATACAGATCAAATGGTATAATTTTGTACTTTAAGCCTTCTGTAGGTATGTCTTGTAGCAAAAGCCTATGCGTCAGAGGTGCAAAGTTTGAATAGTTTGATATGTTTTTAAAATATCGAGACGGTTCCATCGCTTTGTAACCATTCTTGCAGTACTCGTAGATGGTCGGAAATGGAATGAAACGTTGGGGGATGGTATTCAGTCAATTTGTTTTAAACGATGAACAACATAACTTGTCCTGGCATTTCACAACTTGTAGACAGTATCGCGATTGCTGGCAATGTTTCTCTACCCAAACAGGATCAGGATTCGGCGGTTTATATGCTTTTCCAACTGGTACTGCCCGGCAATTAACAAGGTAACCGTCGATGACGGTTTTCTCCCAAACTTGGGATAAAACGTCAGTCGCTTTTTGGAAATTTTCTACCTCCAGTTCTTGGTTGATTGTCTTCCCAGAAGAATCAAGGTGATCGCCAAAATAATCATGGGGAAGAACTATTCCAGCCAAATCACGAGAAAGAGGTGCCATTCTTCTTTCAATGGGGTTGAAGGCTGAAAGCCCAGCTACATTCACACCGTGAAGCAAGACATCTAAATCCAGCAAGCGGAAGAGACCAACAGCAGTTGCTAACGTTTTAGGGAAGCGTGGTGCCTCATCTTGAGCTCCATCAGTCTCCATTAACATAATTGGTTTACGTCTAACCATCTTGGTTTCAAAAAGCTCCCTAACATCAAAAGCATGTGTAAAAGCATTTGATGTATCGTGTTTCCCACTTCTTATGCATATGAAAGTGTCTCCACTGTAGGATACATTTCCATTATTGTTAACTTCGCATATGCCATACACCGATGGGATTAACTTGTGCTGTGGGCCAACGACAAAGTCATGATCCATAAGTTTAACCTTGTATTCCATATGCATCAGCAACGGCGCTTGAAGGCTTGCAGCAGTAAGACCCAACGGTACCCTGGCTTTATCATTATTGGACATGAAAAGCACAGCTTTTGGTCCAAACAATTTGCAAACTTCAAACATGTCATCAATAAAAGATTTGGAAAACATTCTACCATCATTTCTTTTTCGCAGTGAATTTTCTGGACGTAGTAGCTTCACTGGAACTGTTTTCACATGCTTTTTTCCTTCATGAGTGTTTTCACGTCGTGGTAAAAGACGAAGGTACAAACCACTTCTACTCAAGTTGAAGCCTATTTTCGTCAGCTCTTTCTGAAGATCATCCAAAGTGGAGACACTGCGAAGACATTCTGTTCTTCGACGCTCATCTGCTGCTGATAAATTTTGCACAATTTTTATGATTGTTGATAAAAGTTCTGGTTGATCAATTTCGAGCCGTGGTCGTCCAGGATGGTTTCGCATAAACTGTTTCAAAGCACTTGATACTTCAGGGTTGTTTTGACAAACTGTTTCGATGCCCTCTTTAAGTTTTTGTCTCCGTTTTCTTTGTCGTGCCGATTCACGAATCAATCTGAAAACAAAATATTACACAAATCTTTGATTCCGTTATAAAACCTTCTATACTTAAGGTTTCCTGGATTCTGCGAACTTTGTAAATCCTCAATTAGAAGTTCTTATTGACAATTTGAAAAACAAAATTTTGAAAGTTACTGCCTGCTTAAAAGTTTGGTTTTTATGGCATATATAAGGAAAAGCGGGTTCTGGCGCATTGACCCATTCCCATACTTAAGGATGCATAAAAAAATGGCGAACACTTCATATCATGACAAAACCAATACAGTCGTCTTTAAAAATCAAGAAGAAGTATAAAAATAATCATGTTATTTGTATACCAGTTCTTCAAGATGTTAATTCCTTGTTTTGTAGTGACCGATGGCAAGGGTGTGAATTCCGTCATCTAAGATAATTCTTTTGTCGTCGTTAGCGCTGAGTGCGACTTTGTTAATTTCTTCAGTGTAAACGTCGTGAAGATGAGATCTGAAAACGTTCATTTCCGTTCATTAAGCAGTCACCACAAGGTATTGATAACTTCTTGAAAGTCATCCCCTTCCTGTAATTTTTTCAAGACGTAAAGACACAAGTGACCGCAATAAGACGTATTACCAAACTGTACTCTCTCGCTGTTGTAAAAGACTGGGCTTTTCAAGTAGTCGACCAGCTCAACAAGAGGAGGCTGAGCGTAAGAATCAAAACTATACTTTTTGTCACCGTCTTTAAACCAACACACCCAATGAAACCCACCAGTGCTTGAATCTCCTGTATTCACAATTCCACATTCTTTTTTCATTGTCTTTTTTGATAAATCATCCCTCACAAAAACACCTCGAAAGTTTTTTAATTTTAACTGTTTAGCAGCCTTTATCAATTGAAAGTTAGTTAAAGCTTCATTAGGTAAAACAATTCCTTCTACGTCAATCCATTGAAAGTCGATCATTTTTTTAAATTTCTTAAAAAGTTTATCCGAATTTTTTAACAAGCGATTTTCATAGAATAGCACCTAAAAAGGGTATACTATTAAAGGGTGAGTTAGGTCCGAGTAATAAACCAGCTCCAACAGATTGATAACCTTTTCCAGTTTTAATGAAGAGTCCATCACCGTGAACATTTTTAGTCCATGGGGTGATAAACAATCCTTCTCCACCTAAAGTTTTTATCTTCATTCCTTTTCCATTTTTGCTCATGTAAAAAAGACCTCTTCCTGCAATTTTATCAACCATAGCAGAGCCGGCAGAAGAACCTACACCTGCTAACAATCCAGTGGCGAGAGCAGGAACAACCTTTGTGGCAAGAGTGCTGCCTATCATACCTAGTAACGGTAAAAGAGCTCCGATGAAACCTCCTTCTATTTTCGAGTTGTATGCAATTTGTCTTTTGCTCAATTTAAGAGTGACTCCTTTACCAGCTTCATACGCTTTTCTAATTTTGTTCAATTGTGAATTAGTGATAGCGAGAACATGTTTACCGTTCAAGTCTTGATGAGAAAGCTTAATGCTAGTATCGGTTTTATCATGCATAGCTTTTTTAATTTTATCAGATTGGCTCTGCGAGATGTTAATTTTGATATTTTGATAATTGCTCATTTTTTATGTATTAAAAATTATTTATTTCACTTCTCGAATATGATATCGTATTGTAATATCCTCTCCACGAAAATCAACCAAATCTCCATTCTGATCAATGATGCGAGTAACCATTGTTGAAATTTCAAACAGTTTAACAGGAAGATAAATCAAATGCATTGGTCTCTCGATGATTTTATAGCCTGGACTAACATTTGGATAAAACGAGTAAATGCAATTTAATTGGGTTCCATTAATATAGGATGATCCGATCACGTTGTTAACGATTCTGATGGTGTTAATGCTTGAAATTCTAACGATATGATCCGACTCGTATTCGGAATTGGAATTTAATTTTCTTTTAGTAAACCCTAAAACTGAAGAGATGCTGTTCTCCACGTTAAAGTCAATCAAATAATTCAAACCAAGTTTAATGGTTGATTTTAAAGTATTAAGATTGATTCCAATTTGAAGGTTGTTTGGAGAGTAATTAATTTTATTTGCAATAATATAACTTCCACGTTGAGCTGTTTTTATTGTGTTAAAAATAGACTTTTGCAAATACTCATTGATGTCTTTAATGTCATAGCTTCCTGATGGAATGATAATGTTCTCCCAATTAGCTCCATTGTTCATGCTGTATTTGAAAGAATTGTTTTTACTGTTTACATTTGGAATGCTGTTGTAAGTCTCAAGACCGAGAAAAGCCATTTCATAACTTTTTCCTTCGTCAAAAACGATTTTATCCAAAAAATCAGTGGTGATAACACTTGATTTTCCATCTACATCGATTATTATACCTGTCATTTTTTTAAATAAGAATTATTTTTTAAATTGTTTTAGAAAAATAAAAAATTGTCAAACCCGCTTCGGTACTTTCCCTCGTTCTTTTTAGAAGAGAGATCAATAACGGCAAATCCGTGAGGTTCATTCCAGCAATGATTGCAAAAGGCTTTAAAATCTTCTATTTTCATATCGCACGAAACGTGGTCTTGATAAATGTGATTAACACTTTTTTGGTCTTGTTTAAAGAGACAAATAAAGTTAGCATTTTCTCTGATGGTATGTCTTGGAATCTCGAAATAGTTTTGAGCGAGGTAAAAGCAGTCGACGTTAGAGTGTCTTCCTCGGATGTAATATTTTTCGCACTTGTTTTGATTAGTTAATTGCAAATCGTCAAAGATCATCAAATTGTTTTTGGTCGAGTCTAAGGATTCAGGTTCAGGCACATCATCAGCCGTTTCAAAGAATTGACACTCCATATCATCATTGTCGGAATATTTTTTTGAAAGGTTGTTAATAACATCTTCAGGGTTTAAATTCAATTTTTCCATTTCGTCTTGTACATCATCCGTTAACAAATCAACAATATCCTTTTTAGGAAGTTTATTTTCGAAGGATCTTTTGAGTATTTTGTATTCAGGTTGAAAAAGGGATTTTCCAAAGACATACAATCGGTTGTAATCTAGCCATCCCGGTCTGAGAAGTAGATTGAGCAGCAACGTTGTTTTTCCATATCCAGACTTTCCAACGATGATTCCTCGAATGCTTCTCGGTAGAAGCTTGCTGTTGTTTCTTTTGGTTTTCCCAATTTTACACGACAATTTCATCACTTCCATTTTTTATATTTAAAAAGTTTTATATATGTTAAAATGTACTGCGTTAAGTGTAGAAGAGAGACTGAAACCATTCACTTGAAAAACGAGATCACAAAAAACAACAGACCTATGTTGAAAGGGACTTGCAACTCTTGTGGGATAACAAAATGCAAGTTTGTTTCTTCTCATACGCCCAAAGGATCATCTTCGCATGCGCTTAGCGGAGGAGACTTGGTGGAATCGATCAACAATTTTTCAAAAAAAATAAAGCTTCCATGGGCAAAGTTTCCAGGAGAAATGCACGTTCCAGGTATGAACTTTGCAGGACCTGGTACCAATTTAGATAAAAGACTCACTTCCACGGACATGTATCAAGAGTGGAGCAAACCGGTAGACAGAGTAGACAATGCAGCATATCACCATGATTTAGCTTACAAGTATTTTAACGACAAGCAAAACAGAAATTTAGCAGATCGAATGATGCTTGAAGAAATGGATTCTATACAAAATCCTACTCAGAGAGAAATAAGCGAGCGAAAAATCATCGAGCCTATCATCAAAGCCAAAGCTAAATTTGGATTGGGTGTGAGTGATTTGAAATGGACGGATCAGCTTGCAGAGGAGCTTCATAAACCGGTGATTCATCATTTTAAAAGAAGAAGGGTGATTGTAAACGACATTGATGAAATATGGGCCGCAGATTTGGTGGATATGCAATCGTTTTCAAAATTCAACAAGGGCGTAAAATATTTACTCATGGTGATCGACGTGTTTTCAAAGTATGGATGGATCGTTCCGTTAAAAAGCAAAACGGGTCTTGAAGTGGCAGAATCGTTGAAAAAGATTTTTGGTGAAAGAAAATGCGTCAAATTGTGGGTAGATAAAGGAAAAGAGTTTTACAACAAGCACGTGAGAGCGTTGGGTGTGCAATTATACTCCACTGAAAACGAGGAAAAAAGTTGTGTTGTCGAGCGATGGAACAGAACGATGAAAGAGAGAATGTTTAAATATTTTTCAGCCAACAATACCAATAAATACATTGACGTATTAGATGAGATGGTGAAAAATTACAACAACACAAAGCACTCTTCTATCAAAATGACACCAGTGGAAGCTAGCGATGAAAAGAATAAAGGTAGGGTATGGTGGAATATGTATGGAAAGGATCAAACATTACCAGCAAAACCGAAATTTTCCATGGGTGATCAAGTGCGAATCGTAAAAAAGAAGTCTCATTTTGAAAAGGGGTATACACCGAGATGGACTGAAGAGGTTTTTACCGTGTCAAATGTTCAGCATACGAATCCGCCCACGTATAAAATCGCTGACGCTAACGGTGAAGAAATTCAAGGCACCTTTTACGAGCAGGAGATGCAAAAGACGCATCAAGACATATTCAGAATTGAAAAAATCATTCGCAAAACCAAGAGCAAGTCGTTAGTCAAATGGTTGGGATATCCAGACTCGTTTAATTCATGGGTAGATAATAATGAATTGTTAAGTTTGCAAAAATGATCTAAAAATTTATTTTTAATATGTAAAATGCATGCTCCTCACAAGTTTTTTAGAAATGTTACCTCAGCAGAAGTCCACAGTTTGGATTTGCAATTAAAAATTTTGGAAGAGAGGGTTAGAGAGTTGGAGGAAAGAAGACCAAACAACATTATTGTGTCTACGAAAACGTTAGATCATCCACCTTATTTCAACGTTAACGAACAATATGAGATTTTTGCCCAGAAAGACATTAAATTTGCTGCTCTCTCACATACAATGATAGCTTTATCCATTGGGCTGAATTTGGAGAAAGGTGTTGCAGTGATAACATTAATGAATAAAATTACTGATCAATTGAATTATAGAAAAAACGAAGTTATTATTTCAGAGTCTGTAGATGATGTTATTATGGACGTGAATAGTAACAGCAAACAGGACGTGATTGTTAAAAAAGGAGAAAAACTTTGTAAGATTAGTTACATTGATTTAAAATAGTTTTTTTCGCTTAATAAAAATGGAAATATTGAATGAAAAACTTTATCCAGTTCTTCCATCAGCTCCTATAGATGAAGGAGGACATGTTTATAGGCTTCAGAAAATAAGCGAGATTCAGAAAGAGATAGAGAGTGAAAAAGCAAAGCGAGTTCATCTAAGCAAAAAGTACCATCGCGTGTTTAGAATCATTTCGAATGTGGACAATGTGATGCAAGGATTATGTATAGCACTAGGTGCGACTGGAATAGGGCTTTTGTCTACGATTATTGCCAGTCCAGTAGCGATTGCGTGTGAAGGTGTGGCTATTGGCATGGGGTTTTTATCGATTGTTGGAGGTCAAGTCAACAAAAAGATGGTATTAAAAGCGGAAAAGCATGAGAAGATCAAAGTGTTGGCTGAGTCGAAATTGAACACCATCAGCGAGCACATTTCCAAAGCGTTGATAGACGGAAAAATAAGCGATTCAGAGTTTCAATTGATTCTTGGTGAGCTTCAAAAATTTAAATCCTTGACGGTGGAAATACGAACCAAAACCAAAAAGGGAATAGATGAAGTTACTAAAGAAAACTTGATCCAAAAAGGTCGAGAAGACGCGATTCAAACGTTCAATAACCTTTTTAAGAAAGGATCAACGTAGTCGTAAAAACCAATTTATGTTTTTTTTCCACGTATTTTAAAAAGGATCAACGTAGTCGTAAAAACCAATTTATGTTTTTTTTCCACGTATTTTAAAAAGATGTTTTTCTTTAAAATACAAGACCTAAATAAAAGGGATGAAATTGTGAAACAAATTAATGACAGAAGAAAGAGAATTTATCAGAACAGCATCAACGACAACATTTCAGATGTTAATTTTCAAGCTGATTTGAGCAAGCTGTTCAAGCCGATCATAGAGAGCAATGAAAAGATGATCAAGAGCCTGTTAGTCGATCAAAAAAAGAAAAGGCCTTTCGAAGTGAACAAAGTTGGAGATAAAATGTATATTGGAAAAATGGAGGTTGAAATAGATGGAAATGATATCATTGTCGGTGGTGAAAGGTATGAAGGGACAAAAGGTCTTTGGGAGCTGATGACTGAATTAACAATACCAAAGAGCTATACCGATGAAGATTTGCAAAATTATGAAAAAATTTTAATGGATAGTGATGCTATAAGATCTGATTCGCAACCGCATAAACCGAAATCATCAAGAAGACCAAAGTATCAACAACTTATTGCTCCTATTTGGGAAAAAATGATGCGTATTGAAAAGGGTAAAAAAGGTAGTGGTGTCATTATTCTTCCAAGCGATCCTAATGCGTTGGTGGAAAAGCTTGAATTGAGTATAGCTGCTTGGCATGCTGGGAATACAGGATCAAGAAATGTGGCTGTTGCTATTTGCGATGAGCTGTTGAGACAAGGGGAGATTAATAAAGAGGAATATAAATCGTTAATGAGGACTATTGATAAAATTATTTAAAAAAAATAGATTTATTTAAAAAAATGCTCATTGTGAACAAAAGAAGATATGTGAAAAAGAACGTTGTTGGTGGAGGTGGTATTGTGGACATGATTAAAAATTTCATAAAAAGAGCAGCTGCGTCAAGTGTATCAAAAGCAACAGTGAATTTGCTTAAAAATGCTGCTACAAGTAAAATTGGACAAGAAGCGATTACAGCTGCAAAATCTGCTGGGACAGAGTTAGCCCTTTCAGCCATCTCCGCTGCTAAAGACGTGGCTATTGATAAAGGTAAAAAGACCATTGAAAAATTAAAGACTGGTTCATCTATTCAAATTAAGAAAATGTCTAAAAAGAACGCGATTCGAATCCAAGACCTGGTGAAAATGGGGCAGGGCATGAAAATAGTATGAAGATAGCATTTTGTTGCGATGACTTGCAATGAGAGACATTTAAATGAATTAAATAATTTTTTTTATTATATAAAAAATGATAAGTACTGAGCGATTAAGAGTTACTGAGAACCCAGAGTATGATATTGGTATTGAAAAAGTTGATTTTTTTGAGTACCTTCCAACCAATCTTGATTTAAATTCTTCAGGCACGATTACTTTTGAGATAGACTGTCAATCGATTCAAACAGTACCATCAGAGGCTTACATTCTTATTGAAGGAGTGTTGAAAAAGAGCGATGGAACCTTTTATGATGCTAAAGACAACATTGCACTGGTGAACAACGCTTTGATGTATTTGTTTAATGATGTGACTTATGACTTGTCGGGAGAGCAAGTGGAAAGAGTGATGTATCCAGGTCCAGCCACCACCATACTTGGATTGATGAAATATCCTTATGGATTTCAGTTTGCTGATGGATTAAAACAGATGTGGTATATGGATACGTCAAATCTTGTTGGAAATTCAGGATTCAATGTTAGACGAGACCACTTGTTTGCAGACACTACATCCGTTGGAGCTTTTTCGTTTAAAATTCCGTTGAAACACATTTTTGGATTTTGCGAAACCTATGACAAAGTTGTTTATGGGTTTAGGCATACCATCACCTTTACAAAGAAAGAATGTGATGATGCGATTTATAGAGCGGAGAGCGTTAGTGGAGGAATGATCAACCTTAAAAAATTCAGACTTTATATGCCTCGCGTTGAATTGGATATTTCGAAAAAGACTGATTTCATGAATTTAATAGCTCAAAAAATCCCCATTCAAGTGGCTTATAAATCAAACAAATGTGAAAGACAGCTTATTCCAGCCGGTCAAACAGAATTTACCTGGTCGCTTGGAAGAGTTACTGACAAAAGCATTCCAAGATTTATCTTGTTCGGACTTCAGACAAACAGAAATTCCAGTCAAACAGTTAATCCATCACTATTCGACCATTGTGATGTTAGCAATTTTTACGTGACTGTTAACGGAATAAAGTATCCAAATTACAATTACGACTTGAATTTTGGAGAAAAGAGAGTGGTCATGGCTTATTCAGATGCGTTCTCTTTTGATGAAAAATATTACGGCACAAATGAACTTGTTTGTCAATCTGGGTTAAGCTTGCTTGAATATATAAAATTATATCCGTTGTTCTTTGTGGATATCAGCAAGCAAAAAGAAAGAGTGGCGTCGGAAACAGCTGAATTAGTGGTAAACCTTAAATTTCGAACTTCAACTATTGCAAATACCGTTATTTTTGCAGTGGTGATCTCTGACAAACTGCTTAAATTTGTTTCAGACGGAACCAACATGACTGCTGTTTATTAAGTTTATTAAGATGTCTTTTCAGGAAAAATTGAATTGACTTAAAAAAAATCTTGGTATAATAAAATGAGATATACAACATCGTATTTGAAAAATTTGTTGAATGAAAACGGCGTTAGTAAAACAGCAGATGATTTAATAACGTTGATGATGCTTGCGGTTGAAAATAATTTGATTAGTAAAGATGAGATTTTAGAAAGAGCAAAAGAAAAAAAAGTAAAGCCTCCTCCAAAAGAAAAAAAACCTGTTGATCCAAAATGGGAATGGCTTAGTTTAGTTAAGAAAAAACCCATCACTGTGAGAATAACCAACATTGAAACGGGTGAGGTGACTGAATACAAGTCTCTTTACAAAGCGATGGCAGGGACTGGACGTGGATGGAGATATTTAGAGCGTCGAGATGGAAAGGTAGATGATGGAATCAAGATTGAATTTTTAAATTCTGAAAAGCTTGAAAAACGTAAAAAGCAGCAAAATTGATTTTTTAACTTTTAACATGTTAAAAAATTGACTTAAATAAAATTCTTGGCATAAATAAAAAGATGGAGAGGAAGTATGTGATTGAATTTGATACCATGGGTCGTGCGCATCTGTTTGATGAAGAAAAAGAAATTCATGCGGCTGGATGCGAATTTACTGCACATGACGAGTGGGGAAGAAAGTATACGATTAGATTTGATGAAATGGGTCAAGCACATGTATATGACTCAATAAGCGAAATTTTTGCCAATTATCTTGTTTCATAAGTTTTTAATTCTCCCGCGAAAAGAATTAAAAAACGGTAAAAACTTTTCGAAGAAGAAAATATGCTGAAAGTGTGCCAAGATTTAAAAAAGTTGAATTGACTTAAAGAAAATCTTAGTATAATAAAAATGAGTATCTATTCTTCAAAAAAATTAATTGCTAAAGAGCGAAAACTTGAATGCATCGAAAAAAATTTTCTTTCCCTTAATAAAATGGGTGATAAAACTGATGTTAAAAAGCAAAAAGCAAAAACTTTCGCCAAAGAGCGAAAAATTGAAAGTGACATAAAGAAAAATCTTTCCGTAATAAAAATGGAAAGTAAAACTGTTAAAGATCGAAAAGTATCAATGGCATCATTAAGAAGAGATGCTAAAGAAAGAGCTATAAAAGACTATACCAGAATGACTAGGGAAGAGCTTGTTGAGGCAATAAAAAACACAAGACCTATCATTGGGTATGGTCCTGCTCCTCGTAGACGAACGACTGAGGCAAGACCTTTGCCTGAAACACCTACCGTGGTGAGGTTTGTTCGGCCAGCTGTAAAAGTTTCTGTAAAACCGACAAAAGTTTCAATAAAGCCGACAAAAGTAAGGTTTGCTGTTGGTTCTGAAAGACCTGTGCCTGCCCCAAGACCAAGGTCTGACGACTTGATTTCATTCGAACCTTCTGCTCTCTTGCAAAATAGGATGATAAGAGATGAACCCTCTATTCTTAACACACCGGTTATCGATTCAACAAACGTTATTACACCTAGACCGGTTCCTGCTCCAAGACCTTTATTTTCAAGTCTGACGGCAGTTTCAAAAAGTGTGGCGTCCTATGTTAAAACTAAGTTTAATGATATTAAAGAATGGATAGAACCCTACGTTCCTGAAATAGTCAAGAAGAATGTAAACGAATCAGTGAAAAAAATCGATGAAAAGATAAAGTCTATCAAATCACTTGTATTAAAAACTGTGTATAAATCTCTCGCGCCAAAACCTTTTACAGTAAAGTTTAATATGACTAAGCATTCAGCAGAGCGCTCCACCAGACTGTTTTCATACGAGCCGTCTTCTCGATACCAAGACATTGTTCCTTTTTTAAACTTGGTAAGGGAGTCTGCTATTCAAACCATGGAAGGAGAAAGAAACACAAAGGTAAGAATTGTTTTAGTCTGTGAAATGACTCGATATATAAGGAAAAGCGGGTTCTGGCGCATTGACCCATTCCCATACTTAAGGATGCATAAAAAAATGGCGAACACTTCATATCATGACAAAACCAATACAGTCGTCTTTAAAAATCAAGAAGAAGTATAAAAATAATCATGTTATTTGTATACCAGTTCTTCAAGATGTTAATTCCTTGTTTTGTAGTGACCGATGGCAAGGGTGTGAATTCCGTCATCTAAGATAATTCTTTTGTCGTCGTTAGCGCTGAGTGCGACTTTGTTAATTTCTTCAGTGTAAACGTCGTGAAGATGAGATCTGAAAACGTTCATGGTTGCAAGCTTTTCTTGTTTACCCTGCAAGCAGTCATAGTAGTCTTGATGAGTAATCTTATTTTTGACAACGTTCTTTTTGACCCCTTTGCATTTTTTCTGCTCTTTATCTTCATCTTCTTTTTCTTCAGGGATGTAATAAGAGTAGAGCTTAGGTCGAAGCCCGACAAATTGCGTGATTTGCTTGCCACCGGTCTCATCCTTGAACTTGCCGATAATCTTTTTATTTAAGCCTACTTTGAATCCAACGTTTTGAATAGCAGGATGGTCTTTTGGAAAGTCGCTCGTGTCAAATTTGGGTTCAACATCATCAGCAGTGTCTTCGTAAAAATCTTCCGTTTCGATTTCATAAATGAGCGAGTCGGTATCGGTCATGAGCAACTTGGCTTTATCACCGTATTTAGGTTTGATGTAGTCGTAATGGAACTCAAACATGAGAGTTTTACTGATGTCGAGGATGCTCATTCCCAAGTAAACAGGTTTGTCGTAAGTGACTTGTGTTTTCTTCATGTGAATGGCAGTGAGGTTTTCATCAAAAATGTTGTACCGATCATAACGAGGATTTTTGGATAATTTTAAAACTTCTTTTCTTGTGGTAACCAGTTTAATATCAACGTGCTTTAGAATGTTTTCCATGGTTTTTCCAAAGACGGAGTTGTTCATGAGTTTAAAGAATTCTTTTTCAAACTCGTTTTTAGCTTTTGTTCTTTTAGTGGTGTTGCCATCGATGTATGGTTTCATGAAAGGTTCTTCTTCAAAGGTGATTCCTCGATGAATTTTAGTGATGACTAAACCCAATCGTTCATAGAGTTTTAGGCTTTCATGGTGGACTACGTATTTTTCTTTATTGTTTAAATTTGGAACGAGCTTGGGTACTTTTCCAATGGTTAATCTTTCAGGAGCCAAAGGCTAGTCGTTGTGTAAATCGTGAAGACTTTCAGGATAGCTCAAGTCAACTTCAAGTATGCATGGCATGCTACGCCAATTTTGAAGATCATTCATCCATCTGAATCCTCTAACAGGGAGAGGTTTGCTCATGGCCCATCCATAAAGATTGTTGGCGTCTAAATACTGGATGAATTTCGATGGTTGTGAAGGATCATAGTCTGGCATGTATTTGTTGTTGGCATTTCCAAGTCGATTCGAGATCATGCAGATTCCACCGCGTATTCCTTTTTGGATCATGTTGAGCATGTCAATATCGGTGATCAAGTCCAGCTCAATTTTAGTTTCCTTTAACATAGCGTCCCAAGCCAAACCAGGAGAGGTGTAATACCAAAGAGGGTCGAGACCGTAATATTCCATGCAAGTGTCTCTAAAATTTTCAAAGACATCGGCAAGATTCAACACGTCAGACTCGTTGTATAGCTCGTGGTAATCTTTAAAGGTTTCACATCCAAATACTTTCCAAACGTTTTGTGCATGCGCGTAGTCTTCATCGCTGATGTGTTTATCATCTAGTCTAGAATAAAAAGCTTCTTTGGATGGCAATTGCGTTTCGGAAAACTTTTCAATCGAGTCCACCCATTCGTAAGGGTAAACGCCTTTTCTTAGCAGCAAATTTCTTTGTTCTCCGCTGTAGAATGAATTGAGATGTTTGCACATGATGTCTCCTTTTTTAAATCTTCTATGAGCGCAGTCTTTACAATTGTCTTTGCACTTGCATTTTTTACCTTTCTTATCAAGGCAGTCCTTTTTGCATGTCTTAGGGTCTAATTTAGAGCACTCCTCACACAAATCTTTAACAAGGTTGCTAGTCAAATCTGCTAACGAGCTTTGCATGAACCTATAGCTGTCAACGAACCTTAAATCTCTATACACTTTTTTCGGATTACCTTTCTTATCAATCGAATCTCTCACTTTGATGCTTTTTGAGAAGCTGATGTATTTTTCTTCGCTGTTGGGTATGCAATTGAGTTTTCCGTTTTTTCCGCCTAACCTCTTGATGAACAAATGGCTGTCATAGGCAGACAAATTATGAAAGACAACAGGAATAAATTTTGGAATTCGATATTTTTTATTGCAAGCATCATGAGCAGCACCGCGGTACTTTCCGATCAAATGACAGTGATCCCACACTTTATCACCGTTAAGATCCTTTTTGCAAATGTGGCATTGAGTTGCAGTTTCAAACTTATTCTTATCCTCATCCGTCTTTATTGTTCTATTCTTCCATTGTTGTTTAAGTGAATAACTATCACAGCAAATCTTTATAAAGTCAGCTTCAAGCCTGGTAACAAATTTTTGAGCCACGTCATCCTTATCGCTTTTTGCTGTGTACTCGACAGATTTAATTTTTAAACCATCAGGTCCTATGATATAATAGCTGAACGAGCTTGGAACATGCTTTTGATATTTTTTGGTGTACGATTCTTTATTATTATATTCAGTGTTGTCATCGATAGGCTTGATGAAACTTTCAAAGTCGGCATAGACACAGTACGGAACTCTCATGGTGTTGTTGTAGTTTTTAAACTCAAGGGTTGACCCTTCTTTAGGAAGATCAATTCTCATTGGAGCGTTCTCATAACAGTATCCTTTGTGAATTTGAAGCTTTTCTTCTTGGTCATAACCATGCATGCAATTTCTGCAAAAATGAAGTTTTCTTTTTCCTTTTGTTGTTGAGGAGCCGGCAAACCGACTGAAATTGTTAATGAGACAGTAATGGCTGTTGTCTTTGTTTGAAATATACATCAAATCAACACAGTGTTTTCGATCATGAAATTTGGATATTTGCATAGGTTGAGGCTTATTCATTTCATAGTGAAAGACGTTCACACTGATGTCAGGATTATTCACTTCAAACTTTTTGATTTGAGTGGTCTTTACAGGAAATTCCATTCCTTCCCAATTGAGCTTTTTCGATTGTTCAATCAACTCATTGTCAATTCTTTCGTTGTCTCTATTTTTCATGTTAAGAGCTCTGGTGACGCACCACTTGAAACATTGATCGTCATCGTTTTTCATGTTGATGATGGCTTTTTTGTTTTTCAACTTGAGAGACAGCTCCATGTAGGAAGAGCCCTTGAAAGGTTCATAATCAACAAAGCTTATATCCATCCTCAAAATCTTGGACAAGACGCAATTGGATCCCATCTTGTTGTAATTAGCGCTACGTTCCAAGATTTTTTCTTCCATTTCAGTCATGAGCGCTCTCACATCATCACCCTCCAATAATCTTTGCGCATTAGATGAAAAGTTAGCCGTCTGAGTAGTTTCCTCACCTGTTAAGATGCTTACGCGAGTCATTTCACAGACTAAAACAATTCTTACCTTTGTGTTTCTTTCTCCTTCCATGGTTTGAATAGCAGACTCCCTTACCAAGTTTAAAAAAGGAACAATGTCTTGGTATCGAGAAGACGGCTCGTATGAAAACAGTCTGGTGGAGCGCTCTGCTGAATGCTTAGTCATATTAAACTTTACTGTAAAAGGTTTTGGCGCGAGAGATTTATACACAGTTTTTAATACAAGTGATTTGATAGACTTTATCTTTTCATCGATTTTTTTCACTGATTCGTTTACATTCTTCTTGACTATTTCAGGAACGTAGGGTTCTATCCATTCTTTAATATCATTAAACTTAGTTTTAACATAGGACGCCACACTTTTTGAAACTGCCGTCAGACTTGAAAATAAAGGTCTTGGAGCAGGAACCGGTCTAGGTGTAATAACGTTTGTTGAATCGATAACCGGTGTGTTAAGAATAGAGGGTTCATCTCTTATCATCCTATTTTGCAAGAGAGCAGAAGGTTCGAATGAAATCAAGTCGTCAGACCTTGGTCTTGGGGCAGGCACAGGTCTTTCAGAACCAACAGCAAACCTTACTTTTGTCGGCTTTATTGAAACTTTTGTCGGTTTTACAGAAACTTTTACAGCTGGCCGAACAAACCTCACCACGGTAGGTGTTTCAGGCAAAGGTCTTGCCTCAGTCGTTCGTCTACGAGGAGCAGGACCATACCCAATGATAGGTCTTGTGTTTTTTATTGCCTCAACAAGCTCTTCCCTAGTCATTCTGGTATAGTCTTTTATAGCTCTTTCTTTAGCATCTCTTCTTAATGATGCCATTGATACTTTTCGATCTTTAACAGTTTTACTTTCCATTTTTATTACGGAAAGATTTTTCTTTATGTCACTTTCAATTTTTCGCTCTTTGGCGAAAGTTTTTGCTTTTTGCTTTTTAACATCAGTTTTATCACCCATTTTATTAAGGGAAAGAAAATTTTTTTCGATGCATTCAAGTTTTCGCTCTTTAGCAATTAATTTTTTTGAAGAATAGATACTCATTTTTATTATACTAAGATTTTCTTTAAGTCAATTCAACTTTTTTAAATCTTGGCACACTTTCAGCATATTTTCTTCTTCGAAAAGTTTTTACCGTTTTTTAATTCTTTTCGCGGGAGAATTAAAAACTTATGAAACAAGATAATTGGCAAAAATTTCGCTTATTGAGTCATATACATGTGCTTGACCCATTTCATCAAATCTAATCGTATACTTTCTTCCCCACTCGTCATGTGCAGTAAATTCGCATCCAGCCGCATGAATTTCTTTTTCTTCATCAAACAGATGCGCACGACCCATGGTATCAAATTCAATCACATACTTCCTCTCCATCTTTTTATTTATGCCAAGAATTTTATTTAAGTCAATTTTTTAACATGTTAAAAGTTAAAAAATCAATTTTGCTGCTTTTTACGTTTTTCAAGCTTTTCAGAATTTAAAAATTCAATCTTGATTCCATCATCTACCTTTCCATCTCGACGCTCTAAATATCTCCATCCACGTCCAGTCCCTGCCATCGCTTTGTAAAGAGACTTGTATTCAGTCACCTCACCCGTTTCAATGTTGGTTATTCTCACAGTGATGGGTTTTTTCTTAACTAAACTAAGCCATTCCCATTTTGGATCAACAGGTTTTTTTTCTTTTGGAGGAGGCTTTACTTTTTTTTCTTTTGCTCTTTCTAAAATCTCATCTTTACTAATCAAATTATTTTCAACCGCAAGCATCATCAACGTTATTAAATCATCTGCTGTTTTACTAACGCCGTTTTCATTCAACAAATTTTTCAAATACGATGTTGTATATCTCATTTTATTATACCAAGATTTTTTTTAAGTCAATTCAATTTTTCCTGAAAAGACATCTTAATAAACTTAATAAACAGCAGTCATGTTGGTTCCGTCTGAAACAAATTTAAGCAGTTTGTCAGAGATCACCACTGCAAAAATAACGGTATTTGCAATAGTTGAAGTTCGAAATTTAAGGTTTACCACTAATTCAGCTGTTTCCGACGCCACTCTTTCTTTTTGCTTGCTGATATCCACAAAGAACAACGGATATAATTTTATATATTCAAGCAAGCTTAACCCAGATTGACAAACAAGTTCATTTGTGCCGTAATATTTTTCATCAAAAGAGAACGCATCTGAATAAGCCATGACCACTCTCTTTTCTCCAAAATTCAAGTCGTAATTGTAATTTGGATACTTTATTCCGTTAACAGTCACGTAAAAATTGCTAACATCACAATGGTCGAATAGTGATGGATTAACTGTTTGACTGGAATTTCTGTTTGTCTGAAGTCCGAACAAGATAAATCTTGGAATGCTTTTGTCAGTAACTCTTCCAAGCGACCAGGTAAATTCTGTTTGACCGGCTGGAATAAGCTGTCTTTCACATTTGTTTGATTTATAAGCCACTTGAATGGGGATTTTTTGAGCTATTAAATTCATGAAATCAGTCTTTTTCGAAATATCCAATTCAACGCGAGGCATATAAAGTCTGAATTTTTTAAGGTTGATCATTCCTCCACTAACGCTCTCCGCTCTATAAATCGCATCATCACATTCTTTCTTTGTAAAGGTGATGGTATGCCTAAACCCATAAACAACTTTGTCATAGGTTTCGCAAAATCCAAAAATGTGTTTCAACGGAATTTTAAACGAAAAAGCTCCAACGGATGTAGTGTCTGCAAACAAGTGGTCTCGTCTAACATTGAATCCTGAATTTCCAACAAGATTTGACGTATCCATATACCACATCTGTTTTAATCCATCAGCAAACTGAAATCCATAAGGATATTTCATCAATCCAAGTATGGTGGTGGCTGGACCTGGATACATCACTCTTTCCACTTGCTCTCCCGACAAGTCATAAGTCACATCATTAAACAAATACATCAAAGCGTTGTTCACCAGTGCAATGTTGTCTTTAGCATCATAAAAGGTTCCATCGCTCTTTTTCAACACTCCTTCAATAAGAATGTAAGCCTCTGATGGTACTGTTTGAATCGATTGACAGTCTATCTCAAAAGTAATCGTGCCTGAAGAATTTAAATCAAGATTGGTTGGAAGGTACTCAAAAAAATCAACTTTTTCAATACCAATATCATACTCTGGGTTCTCAGTAACTCTTAATCGCTCAGTACTTATCATTTTTTATATAATAAAAAAAATTATTTAATTCATTTAAATGTCTCTCATTGCAAGTCATCGCAACAAAATGCTATCTTCATACTATTTTCATGCCCTGCCCCATTTTCACCAGGTCTTGGATTCGAATCGCGTTCTTTTTAGACATTTTCTTAATTTGAATAGATGAACCAGTCTTTAATTTTTCAATGGTCTTTTTACCTTTATCAATAGCCACGTCTTTAGCAGCGGAGATGGCTGAAAGGGCTAACTCTGTCCCAGCAGATTTTGCAGCTGTAATCGCTTCTTGTCCAATTTTACTTGTAGCAGCATTTTTAAGCAAATTCACTGTTGCTTTTGATACACTTGACGCAGCTGCTCTTTTTATGAAATTTTTAATCATGTCCACAATACCACCTCCACCAACAACGTTCTTTTTCACATATCTTCTTTTGTTCACAATGAGCATTTTTTTAAATAAATCTATTTTTTTTAAATAATTTTATCAATAGTCCTCATTAACGATTTATATTCCTCTTTATTAATCTCCCCTTGTCTCAACAGCTCATCGCAAATAGCAACAGCCACATTTCTTGATCCTGTATTCCCAGCATGCCAAGCAGCTATACTCAATTCAAGCTTTTCCACCAACGCATTAGGATCGCTTGGAAGAATAATGACACCACTACCTTTTTTACCCTTTTCAATACGCATCATTTTTTCCCAAATAGGAGCAATAAGTTGTTGATACTTTGGTCTTCTTGATGATTTCGGTTTATGCGGTTGCGAATCAGATCTTATAGCATCACTATCCATTAAAATTTTTTCATAATTTTGCAAATCTTCATCGGTATAGCTCTTTGGTATTGTTAATTCAGTCATCAGCTCCCAAAGACCTTTTGTCCCTTCATACCTTTCACCACCGACAATGATATCATTTCCATCTATTTCAACCTCCATTTTTCCAATATACATTTTATCTCCAACTTTGTTCACTTCGAAAGGCCTTTTCTTTTTTTGATCGACTAACAGGCTCTTGATCATCTTTTCATTGCTCTCTATGATCGGCTTGAACAGCTTGCTCAAATCAGCTTGAAAATTAACATCTGAAATGTTGTCGTTGATGCTGTTCTGATAAATTCTCTTTCTTCTGTCATTAATTTGTTTCACAATTTCATCCCTTTTATTTAGGTCTTGTATTTTAAAGAAAAACATCTTTTTAAAATACGTGGAAAAAAAACATAAATTGGTTTTTACGACTACGTTGATCCTTTTTAAAATACGTGGAAAAAAAACATAAATTGGTTTTTACGACTACGTTGATCCTTTCTTAAAAAGGTTATTGAACGTTTGAATCGCGTCTTCTCGACCTTTTTGGATCAAGTTTTCTTTAGTAACTTCATCTATTCCCTTTTTGGTTTTGGTTCGTATTTCCACCGTCAAGGATTTAAATTTTTGAAGCTCACCAAGAATCAATTGAAACTCTGAATCGCTTATTTTTCCGTCTATCAACGCTTTGGAAATGTGCTCGCTGATGGTGTTCAATTTCGACTCAGCCAACACTTTGATCTTCTCATGCTTTTCCGCTTTTAATACCATCTTTTTGTTGACTTGACCTCCAACAATCGATAAAAACCCCATGCCAATAGCCACACCTTCACACGCAATCGCTACTGGACTGGCAATAATCGTAGACAAAAGCCCTATTCCAGTCGCACCTAGTGCTATACATAATCCTTGCATCACATTGTCCACATTCGAAATGATTCTAAACACGCGATGGTACTTTTTGCTTAGATGAACTCGCTTTGCTTTTTCACTCTCTATCTCTTTCTGAATCTCGCTTATTTTCTGAAGCCTATAAACATGTCCTCCTTCATCTATAGGAGCTGATGGAAGAACTGGATAAAGTTTTTCATTCAATATTTCCATTTTTATTAAGCGAAAAAAACTATTTTAAATCAATGTAACTAATCTTACAAAGTTTTTCTCCTTTTTTAACAATCACGTCCTGTTTGCTGTTACTATTCACGTCCATAATAACATCATCTACAGACTCTGAAATAATAACTTCGTTTTTTCTATAATTCAATTGATCAGTAATTTTATTCATTAATGTTATCACTGCAACACCTTTCTCCAAATTCAGCCCAATGGATAAAGCTATCATTGTATGTGAGAGAGCAGCAAATTTAATGTCTTTCTGGGCAAAAATCTCATATTGTTCGTTAACGTTGAAATAAGGTGGATGATCTAACGTTTTCGTAGACACAATAATGTTGTTTGGTCTTCTTTCCTCCAACTCTCTAACCCTCTCTTCCAAAATTTTTAATTGCAAATCCAAACTGTGGACTTCTGCTGAGGTAACATTTCTAAAAAACTTGTGAGGAGCATGCATTTTACATATTAAAAATAAATTTTTAGATCATTTTTGCAAACTTAACAATTCATTATTATCTACCCATGAATTAAACGAGTCTGGATATCCCAACCATTTGACTAACGACTTGCTCTTGGTTTTGCGAATGATTTTTTCAATTCTGAATATGTCTTGATGCGTCTTTTGCATCTCCTGCTCGTAAAAGGTGCCTTGAATTTCTTCACCGTTAGCGTCAGCGATTTTATACGTGGGCGGATTCGTATGCTGAACATTTGACACGGTAAAAACCTCTTCAGTCCATCTCGGTGTATACCCCTTTTCAAAATGAGACTTCTTTTTTACGATTCGCACTTGATCACCCATGGAAAATTTCGGTTTTGCTGGTAATGTTTGATCCTTTCCATACATATTCCACCATACCCTACCTTTATTCTTTTCATCGCTAGCTTCCACTGGTGTCATTTTGATAGAAGAGTGCTTTGTGTTGTTGTAATTTTTCACCATCTCATCTAATACGTCAATGTATTTATTGGTATTGTTGGCTGAAAAATATTTAAACATTCTCTCTTTCATCGTTCTGTTCCATCGCTCGACAACACAACTTTTTTCCTCGTTTTCAGTGGAGTATAATTGCACACCCAACGCTCTCACGTGCTTGTTGTAAAACTCTTTTCCTTTATCTACCCACAATTTGACGCATTTTCTTTCACCAAAAATCTTTTTCAACGATTCTGCCACTTCAAGACCCGTTTTGCTTTTTAACGGAACGATCCATCCATACTTTGAAAACACGTCGATCACCATGAGTAAATATTTTACGCCCTTGTTGAATTTTGAAAACGATTGCATATCCACCAAATCTGCGGCCCATATTTCATCAATGTCGTTTACAATCACCCTTCTTCTTTTAAAATGATGAATCACCGGTTTATGAAGCTCCTCTGCAAGCTGATCCGTCCATTTCAAATCACTCACACCCAATCCAAATTTAGCTTTGGCTTTGATGATAGGCTCGATGATTTTTCGCTCGCTTATTTCTCTCTGAGTAGGATTTTGTATAGAATCCATTTCTTCAAGCATCATTCGATCTGCTAAATTTCTGTTTTGCTTGTCGTTAAAATACTTGTAAGCTAAATCATGGTGATATGCTGCATTGTCTACTCTGTCTACCGGTTTGCTCCACTCTTGATACATGTCCGTGGAAGTGAGTCTTTTATCTAAATTGGTACCAGGTCCTGCAAAGTTCATACCTGGAACGTGCATTTCTCCTGGAAACTTTGCCCATGGAAGCTTTATTTTTTTTGAAAAATTGTTGATCGATTCCACCAAGTCTCCTCCGCTAAGCGCATGCGAAGATGATCCTTTGGGCGTATGAGAAGAAACAAACTTGCATTTTGTTATCCCACAAGAGTTGCAAGTCCCTTTCAACATAGGTCTGTTGTTTTTTGTGATCTCGTTTTTCAAGTGAATGGTTTCAGTCTCTCTTCTACACTTAACGCAGTACATTTTAACATATATAAAACTTTTTAAATATAAAAAATGGAAGTGATGAAATTGTCGTGTAAAATTGGGAAAACCAAAAGAAACAACAGCAAGCTTCTACCGAGAAGCATTCGAGGAATCATCGTTGGAAAGTCTGGATATGGAAAAACAACGTTGCTGCTCAATCTACTTCTCAGACCGGGATGGCTAGATTACAACCGATTGTATGTCTTTGGAAAATCCCTTTTTCAACCTGAATACAAAATACTCAAAAGATCCTTCGAAAATAAACTTCCTAAAAAGGATATTGTTGATTTGTTAACGGATGATGTACAAGACGAAATGGAAAAATTGAATTTAAACCCTGAAGATGTTATTAACAACCTTTCAAAAAAATATTCCGACAATGATGATATGGAGTGTCAATTCTTTGAAACGGCTGATGATGTGCCTGAACCTGAATCCTTAGACTCGACCAAAAACAATTTGATGATCTTTGACGATTTGCAATTAACTAATCAAAACAAGTGCGAAAAATATTACATCCGAGGAAGACACTCTAACGTCGACTGCTTTTACCTCGCTCAAAACTATTTCGAGATTCCAAGACATACCATCAGAGAAAATGCTAACTTTATTTGTCTCTTTAAACAAGACCAAAAAAGTGTTAATCACATTTATCAAGACCACGTTTCGTGCGATATGAAAATAGAAGATTTTAAAGCCTTTTGCAATCATTGCTGGAATGAACCTCACGGATTTGCCGTTATTGATCTCTCTTCTAAAAAGAACGAGGGAAAGTACCGAAGCGGGTTTGACAATTTTTTATTTTTCTAAAACAATTTAAAAAATAATTCTTATTTAAAAAAATGACAGGTATAATAATCGATGTAGATGGAAAATCAAGTGTTATCACCACTGATTTTTTGGATAAAATCGTTTTTGACGAAGGAAAAAGTTATGAAATGGCTTTTCTCGGTCTTGAGACTTACAACAGCATTCCAAATGTAAACAGTAAAAACAATTCTTTCAAATACAGCATGAACAATGGAGCTAATTGGGAGAACATTATCATTCCATCAGGAAGCTATGACATTAAAGACATCAATGAGTATTTGCAAAAGTCTATTTTTAACACAATAAAAACAGCTCAACGTGGAAGTTATATTATTGCAAATAAAATTAATTACTCTCCAAACAACCTTCAAATTGGAATCAATCTTAATACTTTAAAATCAACCATTAAACTTGGTTTGAATTATTTGATTGACTTTAACGTGGAGAACAGCATCTCTTCAGTTTTAGGGTTTACTAAAAGAAAATTAAATTCCAATTCCGAATACGAGTCGGATCATATCGTTAGAATTTCAAGCATTAACACCATCAGAATCGTTAACAACGTGATCGGATCATCCTATATTAATGGAACCCAATTAAATTGCATTTACTCGTTTTATCCAAATGTTAGTCCAGGCTATAAAATCATCGAGAGACCAATGCATTTGATTTATCTTCCTGTTAAACTGTTTGAAATTTCAACAATGGTTACTCGCATCATTGATCAGAATGGAGATTTGGTTGATTTTCGTGGAGAGGATATTACAATACGATATCATATTCGAGAAGTGAAATAAATAATTTTTAATACATAAAAAATGAGCAATTATCAAAATATCAAAATTAACATCTCGCAGAGCCAATCTGATAAAATTAAAAAAGCTATGCATGATAAAACCGATACTAGCATTAAGCTTTCTCATCAAGACTTGAACGGTAAACATGTTCTCGCTATCACTAATTCACAATTGAACAAAATTAGAAAAGCGTATGAAGCTGGTAAAGGAGTCACTCTTAAATTGAGCAAAAGACAAATTGCATACAACTCGAAAATAGAAGGAGGTTTCATCGGAGCTCTTTTACCGTTACTAGGTATGATAGGCAGCACTCTTGCCACAAAGGTTGTTCCTGCTCTCGCCACTGGATTGTTAGCAGGTGTAGGTTCTTCTGCCGGCTCTGCTATGGTTGATAAAATTGCAGGAAGAGGTCTTTTTTACATGAGCAAAAATGGAAAAGGAATGAAGATAAAAACTTTAGGTGGAGAAGGATTGTTTATCACCCCATGGACTAAAAATGTTCACGGTGATGGACTCTTCATTAAAACTGGAAAAGGTTATCAATCTGTTGGAGCTGGTTTATTACTCGGACCTAACTCACCCTTTAATAGTATACCCTTTTTAGGTGCTATTCTATGAAAATCGCTTGTTAAAAAATTCGGATAAACTTTTTAAGAAATTTAAAAAAATGATCGACTTTCAATGGATTGACGTAGAAGGAATTGTTTTACCTAATGAAGCTTTAACTAACTTTCAATTGATAAAGGCTGCTAAACAGTTAAAATTAAAAAACTTTCGAGGTGTTTTTGTGAGGGATGATTTATCAAAAAAGACAATGAAAAAAGAATGTGGAATTGTGAATACAGGAGATTCAAGCACTGGTGGGTTTCATTGGGTGTGTTGGTTTAAAGACGGTGACAAAAAGTATAGTTTTGATTCTTACGCTCAGCCTCCTCTTGTTGAGCTGGTCGACTACTTGAAAAGCCCAGTCTTTTACAACAGCGAGAGAGTACAGTTTGGTAATACGTCTTATTGCGGTCACTTGTGTCTTTACGTCTTGAAAAAATTACAGGAAGGGGATGACTTTCAAGAAGTTATCAATACCTTGTGGTGACTGCTTAATGAACGGAAATGAACGTTTTCAGATCTCATCTTCACGACGTTTACACTGAAGAAATTAACAAAGTCGCACTCAGCGCTAACGACGACAAAAGAATTATCTTAGATGACGGAATTCACACCCTTGCCATCGGTCACTACAAAACAAGGAATTAACATCTTGAAGAACTGGTATACAAATAACATGATTATTTTTATACTTCTTCTTGATTTTTAAAGACGACTGTATTGGTTTTGTCATGATATGAAGTGTTCGCCATTTTTTTATGCATCCTTAAGTATGGGAATGGGTCAATGCGCCAGAACCCGCTTTTCCTTATATATGACTCGCGTAAGCATCTTAACAGGTGAGGAAACTACTCAGACGGCTAACTTTTCATCTAATGCACAAAGATTATTGGAGGGTGATGATGTGAGAGCGCTCATGACTGAAATGGAAGAAAAAATCTTGGAACGTAGCGCTAATTACAACAAGATGGGATCCAATTGCGTCTTGTCCAAGATTTTGAGGATGGATATAAGCTTTGTTGATTATGAACCTTTCAAGGGCTCTTCCTACATGGAGCTGTCTCTCAAGTTGAAAAACAAAAAAGCCATCATCAACATGAAAAACGATGACGATCAATGTTTCAAGTGGTGCGTCACCAGAGCTCTTAACATGAAAAATAGAGACAACGAAAGAATTGACAATGAGTTGATTGAACAATCGAAAAAGCTCAATTGGGAAGGAATGGAATTTCCTGTAAAGACCACTCAAATCAAAAAGTTTGAAGTGAATAATCCTGACATCAGTGTGAACGTCTTTCACTATGAAATGAATAAGCCTCAACCTATGCAAATATCCAAATTTCATGATCGAAAACACTGTGTTGATTTGATGTATATTTCAAACAAAGACAACAGCCATTACTGTCTCATTAACAATTTCAGTCGGTTTGCCGGCTCCTCAACAACAAAAGGAAAAAGAAAACTTCATTTTTGCAGAAATTGCATGCATGGTTATGACCAAGAAGAAAAGCTTCAAATTCACAAAGGATACTGTTATGAGAACGCTCCAATGAGAATTGATCTTCCTAAAGAAGGGTCAACCCTTGAGTTTAAAAACTACAACAACACCATGAGAGTTCCGTACTGTGTCTATGCCGACTTTGAAAGTTTCATCAAGCCTATCGATGACAACACTGAATATAATAATAAAGAATCGTACACCAAAAAATATCAAAAGCATGTTCCAAGCTCGTTCAGCTATTATATCATAGGACCTGATGGTTTAAAAATTAAATCTGTCGAGTACACAGCAAAAAGCGATAAGGATGACGTGGCTCAAAAATTTGTTACCAGGCTTGAAGCTGACTTTATAAAGATTTGCTGTGATAGTTATTCACTTAAACAACAATGGAAGAATAGAACAATAAAGACGGATGAGGATAAGAATAAGTTTGAAACTGCAACTCAATGCCACATTTGCAAAAAGGATCTTAACGGTGATAAAGTGTGGGATCACTGTCATTTGATCGGAAAGTACCGCGGTGCTGCTCATGATGCTTGCAATAAAAAATATCGAATTCCAAAATTTATTCCTGTTGTCTTTCATAATTTGTCTGCCTATGACAGCCATTTGTTCATCAAGAGGTTAGGCGGAAAAAACGGAAAACTCAATTGCATACCCAACAGCGAAGAAAAATACATCAGCTTCTCAAAAAGCATCAAAGTGAGAGATTCGATTGATAAGAAAGGTAATCCGAAAAAAGTGTATAGAGATTTAAGGTTCGTTGACAGCTATAGGTTCATGCAAAGCTCGTTAGCAGATTTGACTAGCAACCTTGTTAAAGATTTGTGTGAGGAGTGCTCTAAATTAGACCCTAAGACATGCAAAAAGGACTGCCTTGATAAGAAAGGTAAAAAATGCAAGTGCAAAGACAATTGTAAAGACTGCGCTCATAGAAGATTTAAAAAAGGAGACATCATGTGCAAACATCTCAATTCATTCTACAGCGGAGAACAAAGAAATTTGCTGCTAAGAAAAGGCGTTTACCCTTACGAATGGGTGGACTCGATTGAAAAGTTTTCCGAAACGCAATTGCCATCCAAAGAAGCTTTTTATTCTAGACTAGATGATAAACACATCAGCGATGAAGACTACGCGCATGCACAAAACGTTTGGAAAGTATTTGGATGTGAAACCTTTAAAGATTACCACGAGCTATACAACGAGTCTGACGTGTTGAATCTTGCCGATGTCTTTGAAAATTTTAGAGACACTTGCATGGAATATTACGGTCTCGACCCTCTTTGGTATTACACCTCTCCTGGTTTGGCTTGGGACGCTATGTTAAAGGAAACTAAAATTGAGCTGGACTTGATCACCGATATTGACATGCTCAACATGATCCAAAAAGGAATACGCGGTGGAATCTGCATGATCTCGAATCGACTTGGAAATGCCAACAACAAATACATGCCAGACTATGATCCTTCACAACCATCGAAATTCATCCAGTATTTAGACGCCAACAATCTTTATGGATGGGCCATGAGCAAACCTCTCCCTGTTAGAGGATTCAGATGGATGAATGATCTTCAAAATTGGCGTAGCATGCCATGCATACTTGAAGTTGACTTGAGCTATCCTGAAAGTCTTCACGATTTACACAACGACTAGCCTTTGGCTCCTGAAAGATTAACCATTGGAAAAGTACCCAAGCTCGTTCCAAATTTAAACAATAAAGAAAAATACGTAGTCCACCATGAAAGCCTAAAACTCTATGAACGATTGGGTTTAGTCATCACTAAAATTCATCGAGGAATCACCTTTGAAGAAGAACCTTTCATGAAACCATACATCGATGGCAACACCACTAAAAGAACAAAAGCTAAAAACGAGTTTGAAAAAGAATTCTTTAAACTCATGAACAACTCCGTCTTTGGAAAAACCATGGAAAACATTCTAAAGCACGTTGATATTAAACTGGTTACCACAAGAAAAGAAGTTTTAAAATTATCCAAAAATCCTCGTTATGATCGGTACAACATTTTTGATGAAAACCTCACTGCCATTCACATGAAGAAAACACAAGTCACTTACGACAAACCTGTTTACTTGGGAATGAGCATCCTCGACATCAGTAAAACTCTCATGTTTGAGTTCCATTACGACTACATCAAACCTAAATACGGTGATAAAGCCAAGTTGCTCATGACCGATACCGACTCGCTCATTTATGAAATCGAAACGGAAGATTTTTACGAAGACACTGCTGATGATGTTGAACCCAAATTTGACACGAGCGACTTTCCAAAAGACCATCCTGCTATTCAAAACGTTGGATTCAAAGTAGGCTTAAATAAAAAGATTATCGGCAAGTTCAAGGATGAGACCGGTGGCAAGCAAATCACGCAATTTGTCGGGCTTCGACCTAAGCTCTACTCTTATTACATCCCTGAAGAAAAAGAAGATGAAGATAAAGAGCAGAAAAAATGCAAAGGGGTCAAAAAGAACGTTGTCAAAAATAAGATTACTCATCAAGACTACTATGACTGCTTGCAGGGTAAACAAGAAAAGCTTGCAACCATGAACGTTTTCAGATCTCATCTTCACGACGTTTACACTGAAGAAATTAACAAAGTCGCACTCAGCGCTAACGACGACAAAAGAATTATCTTAGATGACGGAATTCACACCCTTGCCATCGGTCACTACAAAACAAGGAATTAACATCTTGAAGAACTGGTATACAAATAACATGATTATTTTTATACTTCTTCTTGATTTTTAAAGACGACTGTATTGGTTTTGTCATGATATGAAGTGTTCGCCATTTTTTTATGCATCCTTAAGTATGGGAATGGGTCAATGCGCCAGAACCCGCTTTTCCTTATATATTATGGCTAAGACGTCTGTCTATACTTCTTAGCTCTATTCGATATATCTCTTAACATTTACCTGTCCAAGTTTGTTTTTTCTCTTTTTATGCTTTCTTTCACATTGTCTAATTGTTTCCTCGTTACAGTAGACAAACCAGAATCGCGTAAGATTATCAAGGATGAAAGCTGTGATTCAAGATCTGAGATTTTCTTCCGACTTTTAAATTGCGCCGGATTTGCTCTTTCCTTCTCGTTTGATGTTAAATCTAAATTAGGAAATACCCAAAAATAAACTATTATAAATTCTTGACAGTTATAAAGATTGGATGTAGAGAAAATGGTCAAGTTGTCCAATTATGATGAATAAAACTATGCAATTGCAATATAGCCGTACAATGTAGTTTAATTACCAATTCGGTTGAATTCAATATATAGAAAATCACGAGAGAAAAAGTTTGTAAATTATTACAAAAAATGGCTTATTAAGTTCAATCCTTTCAGGTTCTGTCGTAGTTACGTTCGGAAAACTTTGTATTTTATTTGACGAAGACGGCCCTGGATGGATATCTTTTTTCTTTTTGCTTGGCGGTGATAAAGCATTTCCTCAGAATGACATGATTGATCCTTTTGACTTTTTTGCTTTCACTTTTAATTCGTTTACTTTTTTTTCATACAAAGACTGATCATATTTTACTATTTTCCACAACTCCTGTGCGTGCTGATACTACTTTTGTTTTTCAAGTGTTGAATATGCTTTCTTATATAACTCAAGGAGTTGAAGATACTTTTTCTCGTTCCCAACAAATTCGTTCGACATCTTGGGAGTAAGCAGTTTTTTTTTGTTGCAACGTTTTCAATTATTCGATTAGAAAGATAAAAGTTTTTGTTTATTTGGAAATAAACGATTTAATCATAAGTAGTGAACGGAAACTTTCGGCTTCGGCCGAAGTTTCGGCCGAAGTTTCGGCCGAAGCCGAAACCGAAATTTCTGCGACAGCAATTTTTTACTTTTCCTGTTTCGGCCGAAATTTCGGTTCAAACCATAACCGAAATGAACCGAAACTTTTATAAGATTTTTTTTAAAGTCTAGATAACTTTTTTTTAATTTAGAGTGGGATCATGACGATTTCCTAATTTTAATCGTTTGTTAGTAAATCAATTTTTAACTATAACAATTGTAGAAATTTTAATTGAAGTCACGTTACATAATTGATTCAAGTTACTATTCTCAAATCATTCTTTAAATAAGTTAACATTTAAGTTAAGTAACCAAAATCAATAATTTAATCAAAGTTTCTCAGTGCTAAATTTTACAATGGAAAATAATCGAAAGAAAAGCTATTTGTGGAATCATTTTACCGTAACAGCCAGTGATTCCAAATACGCAACTTGCAATATCTGCAATTTGATCTGCAAAAATATCTCGTGGATCCCACAATCCAAAACTTCAATCACTTAGCGGACTTTCATCACATTTAAGAAGTCGGCATCCACAGCTTACTCTAAAAAATCTCCTAACTGAAAAAGCAATACTCACAACTACCGACAATCCTGAAAATATACCAACTTCAGATCAGCTTGAGCCTCTTACAATTAAAAAAAGAACAATACCTTTATTTGACATCAGATCAAAACGCCAGAGGACTGAAATGCTGCAATTTACAATGCCTGGCTGGGTTGACAATATCTCAAAAATTGATTCAAATTCCGAAGAAGGTCTTAAGTTTCATAGATCTATATTTGAAATGATTATCCTCGACTTACAGCCTTGGTCAATTGTGAATAATCCGGGATTTTTACGCCATCATGCACTTTTTACACCACACTTTGACATTGGAAGTGAGAAATACTACCGAAGCATGCTCAATCCAGCCTATGAAAAGATTAAGCTTGCAACGAAAGTTATGCTTAACGAAAAAAATGCTGAAACTATCTCCATCTCTCTGGACGCTTGGTCATCCTTTCATCATAAGTACTTGGGCATGATGGCACACTTCATTTCAGACAAATGGGAGCGGATCAAATTCTGCCTGTCATGTTCCAAGTTTGATGAAAAACATACTGCTTCAAACATTTTTCAAAGACTTGAGAATGTTGTGACTTGAGAATGAGTGGGAGCTAAAGGACAAGATCGCATTCTGCTTAAGAGACAATGCTGCAAATATAAAAGCAGCTTTAAAAGAACCACAGTGTGTTTACAAGTCTGCTGGGTGTCTAAATCATTCACTTCAACTAGTGATTAAAAAAGAACTTTTTTCACTCCAGAGTGCTGTAAACTTGATAGAAAAATGTCGAAAGCTTTGCACTCATGCTTCTTTTTCAAATTCCTTCTTTGCTGAGCTTTACAAACAACAAGAGGTTCAAATGAACAATTTTGACAGGCTCGGACTCAAAAATGATGTCCCAACACGCTGGAATTCAACATATTACATGCTTGAAAGAATTCTGTACTTGAAATCAGCAATTGCTACCACGCTGCTAATCCGTCCTTCCAGCGGCATTGAGTTCACTGTACAGGATTGGAACCTGTGTGAAAAGCTGGTACACATTTTAGCGATTTTCGAAGAAGCCACCAAATTGCTCTCTGGAAAGGATGCTTGCATCAGTGCATGTATTCCAATTGTGACAACTATCCTGAAATCATTCGAAGTTCCCTCTGATGACGAAGAAGTGATTGGCATGAAAAATGCTTTAAAGAAAGCAATGGAGGCACGTTTTTTTGATTTAGAAACCATTGATCATTTTGCAATAGCAACACTTCTTGATCCCAGATACAAGCACCACTTCTTTAGATCCCAAGAAGCCTTTCAAGCTGCAAAAAAACAAGTTCTTTTGGAATTAGACAGTTCCATTTTGAGCCAAAATGAAACTACTCCTGTGATGAAAACTAAGTCTATTGAGAACACTGGGTTTTCTTCAATGATGCAAAATATAATTGCACAGTCACAAAATACAAGGTCCAAAAATCCAACTTCCAAATTAGCAAAGGAAGTTTTAAACGAGTACTTAGAAAGCCCAACATCTTCATGCTGTTTAGAGTTTTGGAAAGAGTATGAAGAAAAAACAACATTAAAAGCAAACTTTGGTTTGGCAAAAATGGCAAAGAGATTCCTTACACCTCCACCAACATCTACCGAAGTTGAAAGGTTGTTTTCAACTGCTGGAGACATTCTTTCAAATGAAAGAAACAGACTTTTGCCAGAAAACATGGGAAAAATTTTATTCTGTAGAGAAAATATTTCAATTGTTAACTTTAATTATTAAAATGTCTTGACATATTCTACTTTTTTTTTTGACATATTATAGTTTTTATCAAATTATGTTACATGGTGATTGCTTAGATATACGTAAAATAGTTTTTTTTTGCTTTAATTCGGTGATCATAAAAGGTTCAGGGATTTTTAACATTTTTTTTCAAATTTCGGCTGTTTCGGTTTCGGCTTCGGCCGAAATTTCGGCCGAAATTTCAATTTCGGCTTCGGCTACGACTTTACTGAACCGAAATTTCGGTACTTTCGGTTTCGGCTCAAATTTCGGTTTCGGTCGATCACTAATCATAAGATTCAGTGTCGTTAAAGCGAAGAACGTAAAAAAATAACCCGACTCAAATTAATTGCAGTTACATTTCGCAATGAAAGGTGTTGGTCTCTATTAGCATTAAAATTGTTGTTTTTAAAAATAATTGTTTTTTATAATCAGAAAATGTTCATTTAAACTTTAATAATAATTTGAAGTAGTACATTGTTAATAAAAAGTTAATTATAAAATATTAATTTAAAATAATAAAAAATTAACTTGTTGTAACGTTTTAATTGAAAAAATAAAAACCAGGTTGCGTAATTTAAAAAAAAGATTTTTTACATTCGAAAAGTTCATTGCTTTTTATACTGTTTTAAAAATAATTCCTGAGAAAGATAGTCAAACCGCGTACGTACTCGCTGTCTTGAACACTCCCCCTCCCCTTGTACGCATTTGTACGTTTTTTGGTAACCCCCCTCCCCCCATACCTGCGTACGTACTTTATGGATGCCCCCTTACGATATGAAAACTGCAACGGCAACGGAGACGACAAAGGTCTGAATCGAGCGGTTGCGAATTTTCGTTTCAAAAAAAAAGAAAACATCTTGAAATAAACAAAAAAAATTTAAAAATGGCTCCTTTAAGAAATGTTAGAAATAGTTTATTATTTGCATTAGAATCAAATATCATAGACGACGAGGAATTTTTACAACTGTACAAATTAAATTTGTCTAAGAATCCAGATTTACCGTTTCGGAGTTAAGCAATTTTGTTTAGAAATCATGTCTGATGATTAATGCAAAAGTGAATTTAGATTTCTACGTAGTGATATATATAACTTACTCAATGTACTTCAACTACCTCAAGAGTTTTTATGTTATAACGGGTTAAAGGTTACTCCGGTGGAAGCACTGTATATTTTTTTAAAACGGTTTTCCAACCCATGTAGACTACTCGATATGATACTCGATATATATATATATATATATATATATATATATATATATATATATATATATATATATATATATATATATATATATATATATATATATATATATATATATATATATATATATATATATATATATATATATATATATATATATATATATATATATATATATATATATATAAAACGAAGAAACAACAACTATGTATGGTACTTAAAGTTTCATGCCTAGCGGCAATCATCAGCCATGAAATACCATGAAATACGGCTGGTAAAAAGATTTTATTTAAATTTATAAAGAGCTTAAGACCAGTTGAGCAAAGATCTTGAATTTTTATTAACTGGTCTTGTATTTTTCTTAAGGAACATCGCCGAGGTATTTCATGGCTGATGATTGCCGCTAGGCATGAAACTTTAAGTACCATACATAGTTGTTGTTTCTTCGTTTTATATATATATATATATATATTGCTCTATTTACACAAAATATTGAGCACTCTTATACGAACAAGAGATATTGTATTTGATAATAATACAACTTGAAATAGCTATATATATATATATATATATATATATATATATATATATATATATATATATATATATATATATATATATATATATATATATATATATATATATATATATATATATATATAGATAGATAGATAGATAGATAGATAGATAGATAGATAGATATAGATATAGATATAGATATAGATATAGATATAGATATAGATATAGATATATAGATATATAGATATATAGATATATACATATATACATATATATAACTCTGATACATGTATATATTACTCTGTTCTAAATCACCAACGTTACGCACGTCATGTTTGTTGTCTCATTTGAGAGCTTTACGATAAGAAAACTGCAACGGCAACTTCTACAATTTATGATAAATATTTGACACTAGGCATGCGCAATGAATGGGATTCCCTGAAATGCCGTTTTAAAACTTTTTACGCAACGTCAAAACGTTGAAATTCGTGTTTTCTGAAAACGGCTTATAAATGGAACAAAGTAGTACTTGCTCCAAAAGTGTAACAAATTAATTATTTAATTTCTGATACAAATTTAGGATATATACATAAGTATAAATACACACACACACACACACACACGCACACACACACACATATGTGTGTGTGTGTTTTCAGTTTTCTTATCGTAAGCTCTCAAATGAGACAACAAACATGACGTGCGTAACGTTAGTGATTTAGAACAGAGTTGATTTAACAATTTCGTCAAAATCATCCTATTAACTCATTATGAAGAAAACTGTTAGCATGTACTTTGAGCGTGCAACGCAGTATGTAAAAGAAACTTTGCCAGCCAACGACGATGGTCTATTTTGTACCTCATATATTTTGATCCCAGTTAGCAAACAAACGTTCAGAATGCTACTATTCTCATCTCAACACGATAGTACGTTCCAAGAGTTTACAAAACTACTATCTACCAAAAGCATTTGATGTTAATTACGAGGAATTGAAATTAAGAGTTGTAGCGGCATCTTTAATTGTTGCTATCACTGAAGAGTCCGATTTTTTCGTTCTATATGCTCTGTTTGTCCTGTCATCAAATAGTGATGAGACAGATGGAGGCGGTTACAGTTGATCAGGTGTATTTAGAGCGTATCAGTAGAGTAGATCAGGTGTATTTAGAGCCATAACTGTATAACTAATACAACTAATATAGTCATCACATTTGTCATTGACAACGCAAGTTACAAGATTATGAACAATCTAAAGGGTTTCTCTCACACCGTGCCCATATGACGTATAACGCTTACACCCTAAATCCGGTTGGAGAAGTGCGATGAAAGAAGCTTCTCAGTAGTGACCTTCCGATGGCTTGCTTCTAACGTCTATATTTGTACACAGTTCTTCGCGAAAGTAGCATTACAGTAACGTTGAAAAGAAATTTGTTGTTAAACAGAAACGCGTTAATATTGACAAGATTTTTTTTTTACCAGTTCCAGTTGGAACCAGTTGGAACAGGTGGTTTAATAACGTGTTTTACAAATAAATCGAGCGCTATCCTAGATTTTATTTTGTTTTTCTCGGTAAAGAATTTTAGCTCTCATCACCACCAAATGCATTCACTGAACTCAAATCAATGCAGCAGCACGATAATCAGATTCAAACTAGAAGTAGTTTGTTATAGTTTTTTTTTTTTTTTTGTAGTTTTTGTTTTTTGAGAGTTGTAATGTGCAGATATATCTTTACACAGGGAGCTGAAATTTACAAGTACTGGGAAATGCTAAGAAGATTTACGTATTATGAGGATCTTACTGCCTAGACTTCATTAACGAATGACGTCTGGTTAAAAATGGTGTTCTCCAAATTAAATAAAGCGTATTTTATTTATAGAATAATAAGTTCTCATTTGTGAGAAAACAATTTCCTGAATTAAGCAGTAACGACGTTTAAGAACAGCCAATTCTGTCTATTTTTGGCGCTTTTTTATACGTATTAATTCTGTTTGTTGCAGACTATTGCCTTTCGATCTCAGCCCTGAAATCATTTGTTTTCTTTTCTGTAACCTCCTCCTCCACCCTACCTTCGCCCCCTCGTCACCCATTTTCTTCCGCTGTACTCGCAGTAATTATAACTATAAAATACTCATGCCGACTAAGTACCTTCTATTGAAAGTACAATTTTAGGTTTTTAGGCTCAAAGGCTTGAAGGCTTGAAGGCTTTTATTTTAAGCTTGTAGGTTTTTATGTATGTAGATTTTTAACTCAGTAAGCTCTTCAGTTTTAGATTCTAAAACTTATAAATGATATTGTATGTTACAGCAAAAAACATTTCCTAGAAGTCTGAAATCTTTGATATGCCATTGGAGCACGATGTGTTAAATCTGGGTCGTCAACTGGAGAAGCTAGTTACAGATGGTAATTCGGTAATTAATCACGTCTTTTTATAGTTTTTTTATACAGCCAGGGTTTATTTTTTAAGGCGTTTTGTTATTAACTTTTCTGGTAAAACATTCTTTTGTGGTCAACTTTTGTGTTAATTTATGTAATAATTTAAAATCATCCAAATATAGAATTTAAATTCCTAATTCTAAAAAAATAGTAAACTTTTTATTTTGTAAAGAAAACTGCATCAATATTAGGGATGAAAATGTTCTATTTGTATGTATTTTCGTTATATCTTGTAATTAGGCACATGTGTCATACTACATATGTAGTTGTTTTTTATTGTTTGTTTTTTTTTTTTTTTTTGCATACCTATTGAATGGTGTTTTTTTATCTACCTTATTATGAGATAATTTATGTAAATGTATATTTACATACATTAATTTAAATCTTATTTTTTATAAAATAACCAAAAAAATTGGAAAAATAATTTAATTGATTAAATGAAATTATTAATCTTCACTAAAATTTGTTTATTGTATGAAAAAATCTTTTTTTTTTCTTTCAAATTTTCATATATACTTTGTATTTACCTTTTTAGAAAAAGGTCATATAAAAAAGGTATCCAGGATTTTCTCTATTTTAGAACAATGAGACAGCCAGTGATCTTTTAAATCAATTAAAGAAGCTTCCAATCACATTAGATATTTTGCAGGTATTAAGATCTGACTATGACTTTTCAAATTAAAAGTATGCTCATGATCAAAACCTATTTTATAACTCTCTAGGTGTTTAAATAAATAAGGTTAAGTATTACATTTCTAGATATAACTTAAGTTGTAAGTAATAACATTAAGTAATAGCCAAGCAATAACATTAGTATCTAATGCCATTTGTTTTTCTAATATAAATTAAAGCTCTTTTTGTATAGTACTAGTAAATGTAGTAAATATATTTTGTATAGTACTAGTAAAACTAATACCTTAATAATAGAATTTCAAATTGATGATCTAGATAAATTTGCGTAGTTTACTTAACTGTAACATGCTTTATTAAAGTTAGAAAATGTGCATTAAAGAGTAGTTTCTAACAGATATTTGGTCTATATGAGCAAATGTATTGATTTATATTTTATTTAACTGATTGTTAGTTATGTCCTTTGATCTGTGACATTTCATAGTTTTATATTTAGAAAACACGTATTGGAATGACTGTAAATGTACTTCGGAAAGCAAGCAGTAGAGAGGATGTTCAGACAATTGCAAAATCACTTATAAAGTCTTGGAAAAAACTTCTGGGTTAGTTTCAATTTTTAACAAAAAAAATCACCTTTTATTTATCTTTTTTAGTTACCTACAGATCTAAATAAACCTTAAGGTTTTCAGAAAAAAGATAAATAAAAAGTGGAAACCTTTGTTTAGGTTAAATTTTATCCATTCTGTTTTTTTGCAAGTTTGCTAACAAAGTTTTCCAGCCAAATTGTTGCTAATTATTAAGCTTACTCAAGTATTTATCAAATAAAACTTTTTTATAATGAGGCTGTGATATATTATTTGAATGGTTTCACTTATAGCTTTAAACTATAAAAAGATATAACACAGATAAAGTTTTAAATTGAAATGTTGAAACTGTTGGTATAGAGAAAGACTGTATGAAGTTGTTGTTTCATTTTCTTCTATACTATCCAATTCAATTAAAATAATTTTAATTAGCCAGTATTAAAAAGCCATTGCCACAAATAATTTTTACTCATCAAAAAAGCTATTAGGTTAAAACACTTTTAATAGTTTTAAAGTAGTAAGGGAACTTTATTAAAATCAAAAATCTGGACTTAATATGCTTTTGTGTTTTTTTTTTTTGTTTTTTTTCTTTAATTATAAAAAGTTATTGAGATAGATATTTTGTAATATATGAAATGTAATACTTGAAATGAATCGCTGAGTAGAAAAAGGATAATATTCCAAAACCACATAAAAGTAAACTGAGATAACTATTTTTCATTAAATGAGCATATAAAAGATAAAATTTCATAGAAACTACACCAAATGTAGTTTTTATGAAACATCTTTTATATGCTCAGTTTATTTTTGTTGTTTTGGAATTTTTTTTTTTTTTTTTCCACTCAGCTGTTCAAATGACAAATGAAATCTTTCATGTTTCTGTTGGCAGTAGCAATTTAATCATTAGCGAGTTTCTTGGTGGATTTATAAGGTATTATAATTGGTTGTTACACAAGACACAATTTAAAGTTCAAGATAATTTTTTTTTAAAATTTTTATTCTTTTCATCTAAAAATTTCTGTTTTGGAAAGAAAATTAAACAAGAAATACTTGAGGCTAGCTCCTCTAGGCTGGTTAGAGTTAAATCACTCTTAATACAATCCAATAGAAATTTTTCCAGCTTGTGTGCAACATTATTGTTAATTGCCCTAAGTTCTTTTTATTATAAAATTTTTTGTGCTTTAAACTTTGATGTGTTTTTGATTTGAGACACTTAAAATGTCTTTGAAATAAAAAACTGAATGCTTAAATGATAATATGTTAAGTATTACAAATATTTTCGGCGTTAAGTTTTATCTGATTTGTACCATAAAAAGTTGTTGTATTTTAAGAATTATTTTCTATATTTATGCAGGATTCATTTCATGAAATTAATGTTTTCAACATTTAATTTCATGAAATTAAATGTTGAAAACATAAGAATAATATTAATTACATTCAACTCTCCTTCATACAACAGTTTACGATTTATTTTTTAAAAAGTATCAAAACAGTTAATTTGACTTCTGCTTTTTATGGATCCATATTCATTTTAGAAGATAATACGCATTTTGCATCAATCTGATCAAGATTAAATTTTAAGAAATTTAACACCAAACTGTAAGAATCATTCATTCTTATAGTGTGGTGAAATGTTTTTCAAAGTATCAAGTGCTACCAAAAATTATTGGGAACTAGAGCTCATTTTTATTCAATTACAATTTGTGATGCTCCTTGATAATCCCTAGTTAATGAGGTTATGGATTTCATCCTCTACCTTAAGACCCCCATCCCCTGATCTTGTCCCTTAAAATTTATATGGGCAGCTACCCTAATTGCATACATATTGCAAAACTCTCACTTTAGGCTGGTTGTATCTGAGTCAGTCAACCACTACCTCATGTTACTATCTTTTAGTCACCTCTACCTCATGTTACTATCTTTAAGTCACCACTACTTCATGTTACTATATTTTAGAATAAAGTAAAAATATTTTTAAAGTAGCAAATTAGAGTGCAGTAATAAAAATGTCTTACCCAATTTTTGTTTACTTAAAGTTAAATGACTGTTGCTGTCCATCTATTTTTCAAAATAAAACTTTCAATTAGAGAATTGTAAAAATGTAGTAAGAAAAGTTTTTCTGCTTTTAAATTTTTTTTTAAAAAAGGTTCACTGCAGTTCATAAATTTTTTTTTAAGTGATTATGTGAAGCAGATAAATATGCTTTTGTTTATGATAATTTGCATTATAAAAGCCAAAATCAACTTTCAATTAATAGTTATTAGTTTAAAAAACATGATTTTGATGTTTAATTTGGTTCTTAAAAAAAACATCATTACAGAAAAATTACCCTACTAATATTCTGTTCTAAGTGACTATACCTTAATATATATGAAGGGTGCAAGGGGAAAACCAGTGATGTCACAATTTTTTCATTTTGAGAAAATGAAAAAAGAAAGTTTGAAGACCTATATAACAACCTATGCTTAGTTTCATAATTTCTTTTTAAGTTTTAAATTTAGTATAATCTGTTACTTAGTATTTAAGCACAATAGAAGTTTATTGGAAGGTAGACTACACGAGCTGCAGCAAATCCTGAATTCGGTGTCCTCTTGTGACATCACTGGTTTTCCCCTCGTAAATATTGATTTCAATTTTATCATCAAAATAATGTTCAACATGTTGCTTATTATAGTTTAAAAAGTACAGCTGTAGAATTAAGTCTCCAAACTTTTCAATCTAAACCATAAACATGTTTATGGAGTGGGACAAAGGGGCCATAGAAACCCCACCCCAGGGTAATGATGTCATTCTTCCAGCTTAATATATTTATTTGCTTTTTCTGTAACATTCTGTTTAAAAAATTTTTACTTAATTTTTATTTAAATTATTTTGTTAATCCTTTGATCCCTTACACCCCTGTCTCCCCCCTCCAGGTGAAAACATAACATATATGGCAGCTAGAGAAAGAAAAAAGCATAGTATTTGAGGTGTGTAAAGAAATCGTTACTTTAAAAAAAGATGGCATAATTTGTTTAATACATTTTAAGTATTCAAAATAAATATCTTTTTTTTGTCAATCACCTGTTAATGTAGTTTAAACATCATTCCTGTTCAGACATTTCAGATGCTGATTCATCATCATCTAACTGATCTTTGTAAGGCAGGCCTTTAAAAAACTGCTGGGCCTCAGGCTTGCAAAAAACCTTGAGAACCTGAAGGTCAGCATACTTGGCACTGCTGATAGGCAGTCTTTCATTGTACAAGAATGTGAAGGGCTTTGGTATTAAGTGGTTCCTCTTTCCAACTGTTTTTGAAACAACAGCTCTTTTTAAAGGTCCATTCCAGTTCTCTCTGTATTGTATCATATAAGGAAAATCTTGGGAAAAAAATGATCTCACAGATTGGACAGGTTTGTATTGGATACAAGGCTTTGTAAAATGGCTTGATATGTTCTGAAATATTTAGGAACATGTTCAGCTCCATCTTGATAATTTGAAATGGTTTCTTGTGACAAGAGCAGAATTCTTCCATCCATCTTTCTGGTATCTCTGCTCGAACCTTCTGGTTGACTAAAGCCATGTCACGATCACACTCCATGTAGCTGTAGCCCCTTATTGGAAAAGATAGTTTGATTTCTTGGAAGCATTTCTTATTTACTACATTAAAATGTAAAAAATTAATGATTGTCCAAATTTTATTTTGTCCTGCACATGAATCGCAAAGTAGCTCCAAATGTGATACATCTCTTGGAAGAATGTGATCAAAGTATTGCTGCAGCATGCTAGCTAAGTTGTCTCTTTCTTATGTTTCATCATAGCAAAACAGGTGCACACTGTCTGATCCTAAGCTGTGTATATTAAATGTGTACATAGAAAGCTGCCTACAATAATAAACATCATTGGTAGAAATATTAGGACAGCTCATGTTCTTAGCAAAGTCAAATGTAAGAGCTGCATGATTAGTTTTTAACAAGGCATTATGTTGTGCTGCTGCCTTTCTGACACAAAACACTGCTGCTTTGCTTAAGTGAAGCGCTTTTTCTTGCTGATTTTTGATGAGCTGATCTGCAGAGGTGTCTTTGTTTTCAATTATAATAGTGAGCTTGTCACATGTTGAGCATGTATCCTTACGAGGATAACCAAAGCTGATATTAAATTTTTCTGTAAATATTTTTCTGGAAAAAAAAACTTAGAGTCAGAGATCATAATAAATTACGATCAAAATAAATAGTCATCAAATGTTATTCTTAAATAATCAAACATAGTTAATGTACCTGTAGCTTTTACAACAAACTTTATATAGTGGGAAGCGCTTCTTATACATTTCATGCATCTTTGATAAGTTAAGTTCCTCTGGCAGATAAAGCTTCCTAGTATCATGCAAAGCATAATGACTTTGCCTTCCTCTAAAAGATTTAATATGATCAATAATACTATTCACAATGTGTTCAGAAAAGGCAAGAGGACGGTTTGTGTGTTTTCCTTAGAGACTCACAGGAGGAATTCCTAAAAAAAAAATTATACAAAGAATAATTTATTTTGTAAATTTTGAGAGAAAATTGGTTAAATTACATTTATACATTAATTTTTTGATTATTTATATGAATCATTATTTAGTAAATAATACTTTATATAAGCTTGTATGCTCACCAGTCTTAGCAAGAGACTTTCTGATTCTTTCTACTCTTGCTTTTCCAATGCCAAAGATAGATAAAAAAGGATTGATACAAATTGGAATCCTTACAGTAATATTATCTCTTGCCACTTTGATACAATAAGAGAATGAGTGGTCATGTAGTAATGGTGTTTTTTCTACTCTCCGAGGTCTTCTTCGTTTTATACTAAAAACCTCAATCATTGAAGCAAGAAAGGTGTCTTGGTGATCTTTACTTTGTATTTTGTTAAAATGTGTAAGTAAAAATTCCCTCTCTTCCGCTGTCATTATTTGAAAACATTTACAACGCTTGCAGTAGCAGGGAAGGCCCATTACATGTGATGATAATCGTTCATTTCTCTCTTTTTCCCACTTTTGACCAAGTTTTTGTCTTTTTTTGGATTTTCTGTAATATCAGGAAATTTACATTCATCCACCATGTTAATAAACAGTAAAGGATAACGTTATCCTAAAAAGATTTTGATTGGTTTAATTATGAACTTGGTCTTTAACAGCTTGAAAGATATGGACATCACTGGTTTACTCGTTGTGGTACCTTTTTTCATGTATAAATTTAGGGATGACTTTTAATGATTTATTTAATTGAAATGATGCAGCAATATACTTGCTATATAGTAGAGTGAATAACTCGAAAAATCCGAAACCTTGCAGCCTTCATATATATATATACATATATATATATATATATATATATATATATATATATATATATATATATATATATGTATGTATGTACGTACGTAAGTATGTATGTATGTATGTATGTATGTATGTATGTATGTATGTATGTATGTATGTATGTATGTATATATGTATATATGTATAGGTCTCATAAGAAAGATCTCAGATTGCATTGGTTCACTTAGCAACAATAATTTTATCATTTAGGCATATGGTTAAAAATAGCATAGTAAGTGTTAAAAATAAAAATAGCATATATCAATATAAACTTTTGTTTAAATTTTTTTAAAAAACACAATTTAATTTAACAAAGAAATTATTTTAAATAGTATAAATATGTGCACAATACAAATTTAGGTTACCTAATTACATTGTATGAAGTTGACAACTACATCCATAGGAGCTACCTATAGGGGATAAAATGAACAATGACAACATCACAATAGCAAATACAAATCGATATAGCAGAAGATTTTAAACTTAAATAATCGCAATCAAAATTAATCTCTCTGTAACTAATTTTAATGTTTTAGATAGTCAAGACAAAGTAAAAACTAAGTCTTTGCCAGAAAGTGATACCTCTAATCTAAACTCTTCTAATTCCGATGTTAATAAAAAAAATTCATCGTCCTCTACTTACACAAAGAACGATATTAAATCTAAAGGCGATCCTGCTGTTCGAGCACAATGTCGACAAATGATAGCTAGTTCACTAAAAAGCGATAATATTCCAGGTACTTTTCTTGAAGGTATTTGTAAGTAGTAAATATATATTAGAAAGTATTATGTAAATTGCTGTATATTATACTTTTCTTTCTAGATTATGATCCCACAGATACTGCTGCAGCTATAGAAAATGGTATCCTTTTCATTTGGTTAGGAAGGTTAGAAGTAATATTGTTGTATTCAATAAAAGCTCTTTTGCATTAAAACTAAATAAAAGTAAATAATTGGTTGGTTAGATAGTTATATTGAAATTGTATCATTTAAATATGTAAGTTGATAGTTGTTGATTAAATTGATTATTTCAGTGTTTGCCGGCCTTTATTGTGTTATGCCCCACATCAGCCTTTCTGAAATTCTTTTACCCCTTATGTAACATACAGAAATTTTGATATTCTGAAATTGATTTTACAAAATTGTTGATTGAAGAAATCAGAGTTGCCATATGATTAACTTAAATTTCTAAGCGGGGGGCTTACATTGGGAAACAGTGGATTATATCAATAGTTTTATAAACATGTTTCGTTTATTGCTAAAAACAAAAAAAAAAATCTTAACAATGCTTAGAAATATTTTTGTGCTTCAAAGACACAAATGTTAAGTACAAGAATAAAGTGAAGAGCAAAGTTATGAATCTCCGCGATAAACGAAACCCTGAGCTTTGTCAACTTGTAATTGAAGGAGCCATCACTCCAGAGAGATTTGCAAAAATGACAGCAGAGGTTTGTGTCAACTACTTTGTCAATATTTTTATTTGTAAAGATTTTCCTAACTTAAAATAGTTTCTTTTTTAAATATGACAACTTCTAAACTCATCCTCTACACAGGAAATGGCATCTGACGAAATGAAAAAAGAGCGTAAAAAAATTACAGAGGAGGCGATTAAAGAGCATCAATTAGCGACTACTGGCGGTACATCTACAGGACAATTCAAATGTGGAAAATGCGGGAAAAGAAATACAACTTACAATCAAGTAACTTCTATTTTTTAAAACCATTTTTTTTAGTTTGATATTTGTTTGTGACAATGTCAGTTTAAAGCTCGTAATTCGCATCTTGTTATTTGTATATTGTACTTGTAATATTTATATATTGTACTTGTTATTTAAGGTGCAAACGCGGAGCGCAGATGAACCAATGACAACATTTGTTTATTGCATTGAATGTGGAAACAGATGGAAAGTAAGTATCTGAAGATAATTAAAATGGTTGCATTTTACTTGAACATTTTTTTTTTCAAACATTTAATCACTAAAAAAAAACGACGGATATTTTTGGCTCGGCCATTATATCAAGGTGCAACGGCGCAGTTGATAAAAACGTTTCCAAAAACTTCGCGTTTCAAACTTGGCACAGTTTGAGTTCGAATCCGAGTTGCGGAAATTGTTTCGATGCTGCTGCACGGCACTAGGTTACTCAGCTCTCCATCCTTTCGAGGTTGGAACTTATCAAACTTAATTTGAAAAGCTTATCAAATGTAATATTATCTGCATTTGTAACAGGAAAGAAGAAACACTCGGTCGTAAGCATGTCATTATTGTTGTGTTTGTTATTATTGTTTTTGCTAATTGTAATCTTCAGTGTATTTTTTTAATTTTTAAAATACATTTTATTTTAGTTCTGTTAACTATCGGTACAACTTGGCTTGACAGAATTCTACAGGAGATCAGCTTTTAGTCTATGGTTATCTAAAAGAACTCTTGATTTTTAAAATTATTTCAATCAAAGAATGTAAAAACTTAATGTAAATATCCGGTGTTTAAAAATCTAGCATTTAAAAAATGTTTGTAATTAAATAACAGCCTATTTATTTATAATAAAGACTTTACTAGTTTTCAGATTGTGAAAATGTTCCAGATGTTAAGAGCGAGATCTTTCCATCCCTAAACATCTCGATTAACTGAATTAAACTGTTTATTGATTTCTTTAACGGCAATCAATCTATTTTAATGTTAAAATCTTGAAATGGTTCCTAAAATGCTTTCATTTTAATCCATGCTTGATAAGTAACTTTCACTTGTAGTTTAAGTAAAGTAGTTAAAGCTTCGGTCTCCATGGTGGTTTTCAAAGAGCGTGTACATCATATTAGTTAGTTTGCCAAATGACCAGTTCATCTATCCAGGTGTACTTTTCAGTAAATAAATGTGATGCGCTTTCTGTCCATAAGTGTTTCTTTTGTGCTGGGTTAAAACCAGTATGAAAAAAAAAAAACTAAAAAAAAATCACGACAATCTGTAATAAAAAACACAGCATCAAAATACAACTTAGTACCTGTTTTTCATGATTTTTTTTATAAGTTTCATGCCTAGACTGTGATTTCTTCAAGCGCCTCAACTTTTCATGCCACAGCAAACTAAAATTCTGACATTTAACGCATTCTTTAATGACGTATTGGACTATGATGACCCCTTCTCATAAATGAAGCTGCAGCGTATAAGCATACCGATAGAGAAGTCGACGATGATATGAAGCCACTAACGTTTTGGTTCTCTTTTTGTGTACGTTTCCGAAACTTCTTGTCAGATTTCTATTAGCTCCTAGAAATTCTAGTGATACCGAACGGAGCGTTAATAGACTGGTCAATGCACCTCAAATTCAGAACTTTACAGATAACAATTTAGTTCTTTATGTTTTGATGGTATTCAAGACTATAAGCTGATAGAGATTTATACGTTTAATGTGCAATAAAAAGATTTGCGCTGCGTGAAGTGTGGTGTAGTAGAAAGAAAGTAGTGTTGCACCAGTTTAATAAAGAGTATCGTTGTATGTTGCACGCTGCCATTCTGGTAATTCGGCTGATTTGGGCTCTGAAAAACGTGTTTAAATCAAAGCATCAAATGTACAGTGCTAAGCTATGCATACCACTCAACAAATAGGTTCAAGTTAGTAGCTTAAAACACAATAACAGTTTATAACTCTTAGATATCATTTACATGACAGTTAGAGATTGAAAAATAGTTAAGTATACTGGCTGCTAAAATATTTATATTTACTTGTTAGCGTATCCTTAATGTGGTTATAAATTAGGTGTATCGAGTGAGTTCATATATCAGGCCGATAGCCTTATTATTCATATCTTGCTCTTGGAAAAAAGAGTACTGGTAAATTTATGTAAAATATACATTCTCATGTTGGTTATATGTTTAATATAGATTATGATATAAACTTTGATCTTTGAACTGCTCTCTCTCTGAGTTGCTTTGAATCAATTTTTCAAGAAATACAAGCTTGAACCACTTTGATGGTTAAAGTTTGTATTTCTTGAAAATTGATTAATTCAGGACATTTTTTCAAAACGTTTCAAAAATCATGCTAACATTTTAGCTTGATGATATTTTAAGGCATTGCTTATTTTAGAGCATTTTATTAAATAATTTTCTAGCATTTTTTCTTTTAGATTGGTGTAAAAATGAAAGACTGAACACTTGGTGGGAAAAATCTTCCCTTTTAGACTTATTTTTACTTATTATAATTATTATAATTGTTATAATTATTATAATTATTATAACTATTATAATTATTCGATAGCCGAATGTGCACTTAATGATAAATAAAATCGCATGTAGCTTCTCTAAGTTTCACCGTTTTTATCTAAAACGGTGGTACTACTTTTTTTATATTTTCTTCATTAAAAAATGGTTCATGCTCTTTTTTTAAACCATTTTGAAAGCGTTGATTTTTTTCCTTTAAATTTGCGCATGCGCACAATAACAGCGCTTCCTAACGACCGTGGGCAGTTGCTTCGTAAATTATCTTTGGTTACGGACCTTAGCAACGAAAATAATTTTTCTCTGGAAACCAAGTAATTGCATATTTTCCAATATAAATAGGTTTTTTTGTTGAAAGATGGTTGGTTAACTACACATGATTTGTTTACATTTTTGGAACCTACCCGACAAGAAAATTTAACGTGGGCCATATATGGCAATTGCATGTTAGCCATATATTTCCCACTCTCCTTTATGGCATGGCGCTGATGCGTCCCATATGTGGCTTTAATGTTTATAGCAATAAAACCACACTAAATAAGAACAAATGCCACTCTTAATTTGTGCGCAAAAGTTCAAATGGCCCACGCGTGGGAAGCATTTGCTAGCCATATCATTACCACACTTCTTAATGGATGGCTTTAGTGCGGGCCATATGTGGGTTTAATGCTTATAGCACTAAAACCACACTAAATAAGAACGAAAGCCACACTTCATCTGTGCGCAAAGGTTCATCTGGCCCACGTGTGGGAAGTATATATTAGCCATACATTTACCACTACTCATTATGGGATGGCGTTGGAGTGGCTCACGTGTGGCAATAGTACTTATATCGCTCAAAACCACTTTCAGAACGAAAGTACACTAACTTTTGACATGAAATCTGATATATATATATATATATATATATATATATATATATATATATATATATATATATATATATATATATATATATATATATATATATATATATATATATATATATATATATATATATATATATATATGAAAAATAATATGCTTCTTGCTTTTTGTTATAAATTTATTTACAAACATTTTATTTATTTACAATAACTTTTCATTAAATTTATTTATTCACTCTTCTCTCGATGCATACGTCTACCACCACGATCTGCTGAGTTATGCAGTGAAGCGGTGATGGCTTCATTGACATCTTTGTCTGTAGCATTTTTGCAATGCCTTCGAACAGCAACTAAAATCAGTTTATTATTATTTATTATTTCGATTATACAAAAAAGTAATTAATTTATTAAGGGTTAATGTCAACTTTATCAATAAGTACTTGTACTTGACAAACGGTTAACTCTAACGGAATAGCTACTTTGCTTACTTGCAATAAACTTTACAAAAGCCTCAATTGAATATTTGTTTGAGCGTTTCCCAGTACGACAACAACTCATCTGTAACTCATCAGTCATGAAAACATTCAAAATGTTTCGTACCGTATCAGATATATACTTTCCACCTGCTGTTGCTAGCCAGTTAATCTACATTCAGAAAAAGAAAGTAAACAATTTAAAAGTACACAAAGGTGTATAAACACATACATAAATATATATAAGTGATTACTAAAAAATAAAATTTATATATGAATTCAAATTATATAAAAAATTGTATTATCTAAAAAAAGGTTAAATATTCGAATTTTTAATTTTTCAATGGATGCAACCGGAGTTTTTATTAAAAAGTTTTTCAATAATATTTAAGTACAACTTGCAAAAAGTGAGGCCATTTCTTCATCCTGGCATTGCAACAAAACAGCATCTAACTCTTCTATGCTGCTTGATTTCGTAAATAAACTTTCTTCAGTATGACCAATTGGCATACACTCTATCAAATGTTTAATCTCTTTTGTCGCAGACGTTACAGATTTTACTAAATCTAATCAAATCGAACTGTTATAAGTATTTAAAAGATAGACAAATTAATATATGTACTTTAAAAGATTTTTCACCTTTAAGTAAATTTTCAATGGAGGACAATCGGTATTCAATTGACTGTGTGATTGGTGTAAGGGTGTCAGTGGAATTTTTGGTGTATGGCATTGGCAAGAACTCCTCATATAATTTTAAAAAAAAATTCTACTTTAATTACATTTATGCATATTTAAATTTAATGATCTTCAATTATAATTATTCTACTTAACAGCAAACTTATAATTACTAAAATAAAATTTACAAAAATCTTACTGAAGGTAAATTTATTTCATCAGGATCATTTAGTAATGACACAAAGCTTTGACTAGATTTTCCTTGGTGTTGCATCTCTCGAAAAACATTCTAATCATATATCAAAATTAAATGTCTAATAATAACATTAACAAATTTTAACTTATAGTATTGCTATCAAGCAACATGTTTAATACTTACAGCATGATGTGGTATTGGCAGTAATGGTTGGCTACCTGGTGTTGATGTCTAAAATATTTTATGCTAATTATTAAAATCTAGTAAAACTTTATCTAATTTAAGAAAATAAAAATTTGTTGATTGTAATCAACAAGAGTAAGCCATGTTTAAATAAATATTTTCGTTTCCACATTTAAAATAATTATTTAACATTTTTTTCATTAACGTAAGCAAGTTAATGAAAAAAACTTGTTTTTAATAAAGTCACTTTATAAGCTTACAGAAATGACAGCCTGCTGAAGAGATGTAGGCATGTTGAAATCAGAATCATCTTCACTAGACATATTGCCATGAATTTGAGAAGCAAATAATGAAGGGGATAATCGTTTTGATGTTGTCTTCCTACGACATGAATTACCTTCATATTCTGAAGCAAGATCACTTGTTTCTTCAGATATTTTTAACTTTTCTAATGCTCTTTCCTCACAGTCTGTAACAAAGTAGTCAAAGTAGTACAAAGTAACAAAAATGTGAGTTGATTGTGCATTAAAGTAATATTAATAAACCAGGTATAACTTAAACGCACACACACACACACAAACACACATATGTGTGTTTTTACCTGCAGTAGATAAAATTCGTATTTTGTATCTTTCCCAATCTTTATTGGGAATCTGTCTCTTCCGGCGCATTCCTTTTAATGAAGTCATGCTACATTTTGGCCACATACACTCGCTGTTTCCATTAAGCCATTCCTTTGGAACATACTCCACAGTATTGTCGTTAAGGAAATGAACAATATAAAACATATCTTTACACTGTAAAAAATATAAATAATATAAACTATTTGTGCATATTATAAAAAACTCTAGGAATTAGGAAAGATAATTTCAGTAAATATCGTTTTGGGCTGGCACAATATTTACAGGGTATTTGCCACCCTGATGACACTATGTTTACAATAGAATTACCATAATTCAATTAAAAAAATTTTGCATAAGTAATAGTAGTAAAATAACTATATAAATTCCCAATACTTGCTAGGACTATAGCAATATAAATTAACAATATCAAGTAAATAAAAAATAGGTAAAACAACTCATACTTTTCTATATATAATTATTTCATAAAAAATATCTTTATTACATAGATATAAAATTCATAAGAATGCCTATAAAAAAATAACACTAAAAAACTCATTAAAAAATTAAACATCTTTTACGCAACTGATATAAATTGGTTATACAACTAATTATGTAACAAACTGTTTTTTAAAATTAAATACAAAATTTAAAAACTAGATAAAAGTCATTTTTCAAGATTTAAATTGAAGACTATAAGTGCTAAAAATACAAATGTCTTCAATTGTTAAACAGTTCAAAATTTGATGCTGTTCAAAAACTAATAGTTTATATAAATAATTCTGGTATTTTGATCAATAACTAAACAATTTATTAGAAGCAAATGGAATAATGTAAAATATACTATTCTCACAAGGAATACACACACATTTGTTAATTATTGAAACATTGCATACATTACTATTTGAGTGTTTATACAAACCTATATGCATAAATGAAGAAGGATATGGATGGGAATACACGTCTTCATATAAAGTCATTACATTTCCATTACACACAACATCGGTAACAAACAAAGTAACACATACTATTCCAGAAGAGGTGAGATATATATTGTCTGGTGAATGTGTAGATAAGTAAAATAAGTTATTGCAAGATGGCGATAATGTTTTGAAAATTGAACTTCTAATTACATTATTGATGCACTGTTTGAGGCAATTGGTGTTGGAATTAATGGTCTTTTTAATATGCCTTAATTTATTCTCAAAAGGAAATGATGACCAAAAGTCAAGTGGACCAAGGTTTTTTACAAACTCATCTAAATGTAAAAGACAATGAATGTTATACACTAAATTACCTTTACCATAATGATCTGCAAACGTAGTAACAAATTTCTTCAAACACCAGGAAATGTTATCCATAATTGTTAAAAAATCTGATCCAAGCATATTGAATGCTGAAAAATGGAGAAGCATAGTATGAGCATAAACACTGGGATGCAGAAAAGATCTCATGACTAATGGTGCCAAATAAATAAAAAAAGTTCTAAATTCAGTTGCTTTCCATCGGTCCATCTCAACCAATGGTCTCACTTTTCTGTGTTTAAATTCTTTAGGCATGTGTTTCCCATTTTCAACGATCTTATTTGATAAAGCAACTCAATTAGATGGTGGTATGCGAAATGAACCTTTGTACACACATGTTGAAGAAACCCATAAAAACAAAAGTTTTCTGAACACACCTTCACATAACAGATGCATGTACTCAGCTGGCACACAAGTAACAGGAGGTACAATACTACCAATTGCCGTCATTTCCTTTTGGTGATCTTTTTCTTGAAAATTCAAAAACTGTTGATCAGTTCGAGCAGGAGCATCATGATTATCAAAAACAACCTTTCCATTAATATAGCTACCAGTTTGTCTGCAATACTCACACCCATTGTAACCATTAAAATACTTTATACCCTTTATAAATGCTCTTGCCGGAGCATCACTTACAATACAAAAAGCTCTAATAAGATACCTCTGTCCTGAAACTACAATTGGGTATTTTAAATTGTTCAAGTTTTCTACAATCCCTGAAAAATATTTATTCAGGTCATTCGGTTTATTTGTGCCAAAATAAAGAGATACAATGAAAGGCTCAAGGCAAGTACTTTCATTAACTTTTGCTAAAATAGGCCAAAATGATTTAGAGCAGGATTTGAATAAAGGCATCCCATCGATATTAAATGTTAACGTGATAAGTGTATAATGAAAATGAGTAGCTACAGCACAAAGTAAATTATATCGATCTGAACTTATCCTAAAGCTTTGCAAACCAGATTCTATATACCTAATAAGTTCAGTTTCTAGGCCAAAGTGAACAAATTCTCCACTACCCATCTTTGAGATATTCAAATGGGTCGAAGAACATTTTAAAAGTGTTTTACATGATTTAGGTAACTCCGGATGTTTTGTTATAAGAATTTTTAACAAATCATCCAATGATTTATTTTCAACATTGTATTGAATTGCCCAAACACGAATTTCCTCTAAAAGTGACTTATTTTTAATTTCTTCTGAGCTTGTATCTATGATACTTTCAAAAGAACGATAACTACCAAGGTTAATGCTATTATTGCTACTTGCTTCTAACGAAGAACTCTTGGGCTCTTCTTGATCGTAACTAACAACAACCTCATGAATTGCAGCATCTTCCTGAGCTTTTTTGTAAAAAGTATCAACTTCTTCATTAATGACAAGCCTTTTTTTCTCCTTTGACAGCCCACTCCATTTTTTATCCTTTAAGAAATAATATGATACAGAAGTAATTAAAAATAAATTGTATTTTAAATGTATTTTATACTAAAAAAATGTAAATAAATATGAGTATATATATATACATAATATACATATAAATGTATATATACAATGTATATATATGCAATGTATATATATATATATATATATATATATATATATATATATATATATATATATATATATATATATAATAAATATATATATATATATGTTTATATATATATATATATATAAATATATATATGTTTAAAAGTCTATATTTATATATTAAATTAATAGTTGATACCTATTAAATATAAATAATAATTTAAATATATATTTATATAAAAAGTATCTATATATAATATATATATATATACATATATATATATATATATATATATGTATATATATATATATATATATATATATATATATATATATATATATATATATATATATATATATGTAGAAATAATATCAATAGATACAAAGTACGCTTACATTGTTAGCCATTTTATTTAATTCTTTTATTACTATTCCCGCTTCTTTTATGCGATTGTGTAAGATGATTTTTTTTTTCTAGAAATTAAACTGAGATATTTGGAAAAATTATTTTACTTAGTAATATTTTCCTCACTTCTTTTATGCAATGTGCATAAGGCTGATTTTTTTATTTCTTGAAATAAACTAGGATATTTTTAATAATTTATATTGGATAACAAGCCACGAAAATTGTCATTAAAATACCGCTAAAAGTTATATTGGGTATATATACCCAATATAACTTTTAACAATAATATATTATTAATATACCCAATAACAATAATATATTACCCTTTAACAATAATATAATACCCTTTTACCCCCTTAACAATAATATAATACCCTTTTAACAATAATATATTATTAATATACCCAATATAAATTTTAGCGGTTTTGTAATGCAAATTAGAGTGTTGAAAATCTATTTAACAAATCAAATTTGCATTACAAAACCACCTGAACATAAATAAATATATATATATATATATATATATATATATATATATATATATATATATATATATATATATATATATATATATATATATATATATATATATTAGAACCGTCCTGAGGCAGCCGCTCCAGGCCTCGCGCTTAGCAAGGTCTCCTAAGCACGGCCGTACCGAACGACAAAGACGTGGGGGGGGGGGGGGGAATGGAAAAAGCGAAATTTACCGACAAGATCTTTTTTTTTTTTTTTTTTTTTAGAAGCCAATTTTAGAAGCTGGAAAAAGCGAAATTTACCGACAAGATCTTTTTTTTTTTTTTTTTTTTTAGAAGCCAAATTTCAGTTTTAACCGACAGAAGCCATAATTCGTTAAATAAGGGGGCCAATCAGAGTTGCTGTCCCAGGCGGCGTGTCGGCTCTTGGCGGCCCTGCCTATAATAAATTGAAGAATAAACTTTATTGTTATTATTATAGATTATTTTATAAAACACTCAGTTCCTTTATAAACCTACAAGAAAATAACAATTTTGTGTTTTGCATCTACACACTACCTTTTTAGACAGTAAGAGCGCCTTAAATAACGACTTTCAAGAAGGCCTCGCAAAAATGTTATTCTCAAGGCCTCGCGTTTTCTAAGGACGGCTCTGATATATATATATATATATATATATATATATATATATATATATATATATATATATATATATATATATATATATATATATATACATTTATTTAAGTTGTTGATACCGTATAAACTAAAAAAACACAAATTTGCATTACAAAACCACTTAAACATGTTAACAAAAAAAAATATATATTAAATTGATAAGCGTCTGACGTAATAAAATAATATTGCGCTTTTCACAATGGAATGAAGTAATTTATTTTAAAGTTTAAAGCGTGGTATGATGTGGCAAGATAATGAATGGCCCATATCATAACCACATCTATTTTAGCATGTGTTTATTTAAAGAGTATACCGCATTAAGTGGGATAATTATGTGGACCGCATTATGTGTTTCACACGTGGGCCACACTCATCATCAGTTTATATATCGATAAACATCTAGAATATAGTTTCACGCTTTAAATCCACTTATAAGCACTATGGCCACATGTGGCCCACATATACCTTTCTTGTCGGGTACGTTCTAGGTTTTTAATCGTGGAAATCTAACCAAATTTCTTGAAAAAGTTTGAGAAGACCTTCTATTTATTTCTTATAGCTGTTCTTAGCATTCAATTTTTTAATAGAAAAAAAAGGCTCTTTTCTGCATTACCTTATTGACCATTATAACTACATTTTATTTGCCTTTAGTAGAGACAAATAAAAGAAAAAAGGAACTATATATTATTAAGAAATGTAAAATGCTGTTGCCAAAAGTGTTTTTAACTGTGACAATTTTCGTTTTTTCTCTTTCTTTTTCGTGATTCTGGAATTAAGACTCTACTTTTAGGATTAGTTTTCTGATGAAATTTTAGGATGCTTTTTAACCGCTTTTTTGGGTAAGGGATAGATTGATAAATACGGTTTAAATTGTTGAACTCAAGATAAATTGATTCTCCACCTTTTTCGCCAAAATATCCAAAGCCAGCGCCCCATTTTTTCAAAAATGGAATAGCGTTATCTTCCAGCATGTGTAACTTCGGAGGCACTAAAGCCTTAGGCTAAGTTGTGCGATAAAAATGCATCAGTTCAACAATATTTTCCTAAAGAAAAAATGATAGCAACATGAATCATGTTGTACTTTTAATCCCAGCTTTATAAGTTAAATCATCATAAATCATCAAAATTATCTTGCTAGGCATTGTTGCAGCTTCAGTATACACTTCAACCTCAATAACAATAAACACAATAAAATTCCAAAGCGCTTTGAGAAACTTATTACAAACAGAAAGAAAAAGAAAAAAATCAAATAAAACTTATTAAGTTCATTTAATATTTCTGTTGTCATTGTATTTTTTGAGTAGAATATGCTATAGCATGCAGAAAATTTATGAAAATGTAGTTTATGTTTTGTAATGATTTCGACTGCTTTCTTGTGCAGACTTGTCCCAGAGAATCCTTCATCATAAACAAGCTTTGGAATAAAATTACATAACTTTAGCATAGATTTTTTCTTAAAAAGAAAAATGTCTCTTTAAAAGATATATTGCATGATTTTATATTACTTGTTATTATTGTTATTAACTATAATGTTTCAGATTTGGAATAAATTCATTTATAAAAGAAATGGAACCTGAAGCATTTTATGCACATGATTTCCAATAAATCTCTTTTTCCATGGTATGCTTGTCACTGAACTTTCAGTTTTTGCAATATAGCTTCAATCTGTTGTGTGCATGGTTCTCACTTTTCTTCAGTGTAGATTCAAGCTCCAGAGTATTACATTGTTTTGTCTAGAGAAGTATTATAATTGCTTTTAAATTAAGATTTGTTAAATAGTAGTTTCCATGAGGAAACAACGGTCAGAAATAATTCAGATATAACATGTAAAATGGTTAAGGTGGTACTAGCCTATAAAATATAAAAATTTTTAAATTTTTTTACTTTATAAATTTGAATAATATAATTATTGTAGATTTCAAAAATGTATATCGTTTATATGTTTCTTAGTAAAAAAAATGACCTAAATTGTCAGTCATAAGAAAATGTTTTTGTAATGATAACTCACATGTGTCTTGAATGTTTCAGAGAGATTTTATTTTGTTTTCTTGTTTTCTGAGTTTTTCAACTTTGAACAAGGATATCTTTTTAACTACTTGGAGATTATACCTAAAATATTTGCACACTGGTTATCAGGTTACTTTCGAGGGATTTGACCAAAATAAGGTTTTTACAGTTTGCTGTTCTTAAGATAATGATATATACAGCACAGATTTTACCATAAAATTAAAAACCATTATTGAAAATGCCACCGTTTTGCATCTACATATGCTATGTTGGTGATTCCGATCAACTCCCTTTATCAACATGTCAACCTTTTTGCAGAAATTTAGACTCAAACTATAACTAATTAAGAAGAAATTATTGTTTAAAAATGCAGTTAAAATTGCATATTAATTGCTGACTCTACATGTTTATGGGCACATTAATAGTTTTTTATTTATTTACGCTAAAAGTTTTTTCATTGTACAAGTATTTAGTCAAATATTACACTGAAAATCAAAGGATTAACAGTTTTAGTTTTTATAGCCTAGTACCACTTTAAAGCAGAAAAATAATTCTATAAAAAACAGAACTTAACATTATCATGTTGTCAATGCCACATTTTAAAAAATGCTTACCATTTCCTTTTTCCTTTTCTTTAGAAAATCAAGTTGAGGGAAGTAAATTGACCTAATATTTTCCATATTATCAGGATTATTTAATTAGCCATTTCTATAGCAACATTCACCAGCTGCATTTGTTGATCAAGATTAAAAATAGAACTTTGAAGGTCTGACAGTTGTTTTTGCTTTGATATAAATTCATGATATTTTTCAAAACAGATGCTGCTATTATTCTTTACTCCTTTTGACACCACTAAAATATGCACTTTCATGGGCTTCTTCTACAAACATGTTGAAATATTTAAGATAAATCCAAATAACAATGTGCAGAGTTGGTAAAGAAACCTAGATATAAATGTATGTGTATGAGTTATAATTTCAAAAAATTAAATTAACTTTTAGTGACATTGTATAATAACTCACCTGAAGCTTCTGAAATACCATAAAGTGCACAAAGAAAGTCATAATCACTAAAATATTGATATCCCTAGATATATAAAAACTTCATATATGTATTTTTTGAAATCAGTAAGGCTATTACATAAATACATACATACATACATACATGCATACATACATACATACATACATACATACATACATACATACATACATACATACATACATACATACATACATACGTACGTACATACATACACACATATACATATATATATATATATATATATATATATATATATATATATATATATATATATATATATATATATATATATATATTACTTGTTTCTCTAATTTCATTCTTTGCAGGTCTTCTATTTGTTCTTGATATCATGCCATGTTTGCGTGTATAAATATACATACATACAAATATATATATACATATATATATATATATATATATATATATATATATATATATATATATATATATATATATATATATATATATATATATATATATACATATATATATATATATGTATATATATATATATATATATATACATATATATATATATATATACATATATATATATATATATATATATGTATATATATATATATATATTTGTATATTTGTTCTTGATATCATGTCGTGGCTGCTTTGATGTTGACTCTGTAGCCCTTTGCCTTAAAAAATGTTGAAAATGGTAGTACTTTTTTTTAACTATTTAGATTTAAAGTATTTATAATCTGGTAGCTCAACTTAAAACTTCCTCCAACATAACCTCCCATAATTTTAACTTGAATATCTTTTTTTAGGAATGAACTTATGATGTAAAAGACTATTAAAGCTGCATAATAACAAAAATATAAATAATTTGGCAACTTTCAAAGATGTGCATATTACATAAATCTTATTTTAATGCTGTAAGCTACACTAGCAGTGTTAAAACTTGCTTTATTTTAAGAGTATAGCATATGTCATTTTCAAATTGACATATGCTACATTTGCTAAACTAATTTTTTTTCTAAAGATTTTAATTTTTGCTTAGGTAACTTTAAACCTTTCTAGTGGATCAAGATGTGTGAGAATATGTGCTGATAGATCTTTTACATAATCCTAAGGTGCTAGATTTATTTCAAACTTTCCATTCTCTTCTTTTTCAGATTTTCATCTCCAGACCAGGTTTCAACATCTATTTAGAGAATACAAATTTATAAACAACGCTAGCTCCTTGAGTTGTGGCACTTGTACATAGTTTAGAACCAGCCAAAAGCAGTGCAATATTGTCATCACTTGTAAGCCATCAACGTAAAGTAAAAAAATTGAATGCTTAGTAAAAATTGCTTTGTTATGTTGTATACAGACTTAACTTCAGTATTAAAAAAAAAATCTGGAAATTCTACGATCAGATTTTATTTTATTTTGACTTTAAAATTCTCAGTTTTTCCTTTATTGACAGCTGCTTTTTCAGTTCATAACATTCGCGCGCAATTAAATTTCAAGGTCTTTTTAAGGCATATGTATACTTTGCTTATTATAGGAACTATCCCAATTTACATTTTTTAAGAAGATTTCTATTTGTAGAATTATTTGAGAAAACGTTTGGATTGCCACTATTGATAAATCATAAATTTTTTTCATGTTTACATCGCTTTCGATTTCTGTTTCTGGAGCATGCGCATAATAACATAGCGCTGTTTCGCTTTATGTAAACGACCGTGTGCCCGGGATCCTCAAAAATCAGGTCCTGAGCCCGTTGAGTGAGTCAAGCGCCCTGGCGATGCGCTTCTTAGAGTGAATTTTCCTCGTTGATGTTGCGAAACCCTCGTTGAACACCGCTGACTCATTTTACTTCGCGATCACACCGTAAAAAGTCTATTTCAGGTATCTGAAGAACAGAATGGTTTCTGTCGCCGTACGTCCAGCGGGAACACTGTCTATAACCACGGCTCTTCGGTTATACTTCACTCTTTGTTTCAATATGGCGACTGTTTTGAGGTTATGATTACATACGTAGAAGCTATTTGGAAAAAAAACCACGACTTCAACATATGGTATAGAATGCAGGAATTCCAAATTGAATTTTGACCGGATTTTGGCGTCGTACTCTGTATATTATATATTATTAAAAAATAAAAAAGATAAAAATTAAGAGTTTGTGATTTTCTTTCATAATTACGAAGATATTTCGTAGATTTAGAGTCGCAAATGTATTTTCCCAGTATTATAATGTACGTTCCACGAATCGCGTCAAGAAGGCGTAAGTTTTGTAACGTTGACCCCAATTGCATGATTTTATCGTAATCTTTAACAATATTCCCACTTCAGTTTCTTTAAAATTGACTTAGTCGAGCTTAGATAGACCTTTTAATAGACCTTAATAGACCTTTTCGTAATTAAGCGGCAGTTATGAATTATGTGGTGTAATGTTTTTCTCGGGAGGACAAAATTGTAAACAAAATAGTGAGAACGCTTAACTTATTTTTTATCATTTGTTTTAAATAAAATAGTTTATTTGGAAATACATCATTGAAAGTAGTTTTTAACATGCTACTTAAGAATTACGAAGATTTTTTGAATGTATCTGTCAAACAGCTTTTTAGTTTTTTAACTGTTCTTGGCCTAAGTACAATTGGACGTAAAGTCGAGCTTGTTGCTAGAGCATTTATTGCAATGGAATGAAATATAGAAATTATAGAAACAGTAGGAGAACAGGAGAAAAACCATAAGCAATCATATGCGTACAAACTAAAAGCTTTAGATCTAATTGGTAAAGTAATAATAATAAGGAAATTAGATCTAATTGGTAAAGTAATAATAATAAGGAAAACACACGAATGAAAGCATTGCAAGGATTTGATCCTAGAATTAATTAATAATAAAGCCATCGTGACTTCAATGAACACTCATTTGAAACTTTTTTAGGCAACATTCATATATCCAAGCCTTCTGTTGTAATATTTAAATCAAAAATTAAAAAATTTGGTGAAAATGTTGAAAGTAAAATCCTGATCTTGAGGAGTTATCTTTTAAAATACTTTCTGACCATCTGAATACTGATGAAACAATTTTGAGCAAGATATTTTTAGAAAAGATGGTTTTGACCCAGGAATCAATTATTATTGTAAAATATAATACAAGAGATTAAGCCAAAAGCAATTCCTGGTTTCAAATGAGAAAGAGGATAACTGCATCCAGACATCACAGTATATATACCAAAGTTAACACCCTAAAAAATTCTAAAAACACCACTTCTAAGAAGTCTAAAACAAATCTTGTTGCTGATATTTTATACCCTCATAAAAAAAAAATTTATTACTGCTTCTACCAAATAGAGAATTGATCATAAGCAGGATCCTATTTAAAAAAATTTATGCAGAGCATGTAACACATTGATTTGAAAATTGAAAAAAGTGGTCTCTTTATTTTTTTATGAAAGATCTTATATTGCTTGTTCCCCAGACAGGTTTATAGTAAGCAAATGCCATGGAAGGATGTGTTTGAAAGTTAAATGCCCTTTTAAAATTTAAAAAAAAAAAAGTTAGAGAAGGAGTTAATGAATGTGATCTTTTTACAAAGAAAAATGATCAAATAGCGTTAAATAAGCCTCATAAATATTACACACAGGTTAATTCCCAAATGGATGTCACAAATTTCAAGTCAAAATATTTTATTGTTTGGACACTTAGGACTTATCTGTTGAAGTAGTGAAATTTGATCAAGAGCTCTGGGAAAAGGTGAAAACAAGTTTATATATTTTTTCAAAACATGTTTCTCCATCATTGTTACTATTAAAACCTATAACATTCTGTAGAAGTTTGATAAACTAATACTTGAAGAGCTAGAAATCAGTGCTAATGAATTTAATGAATGTAGCAGTATTCAATGTAAAATATTTTGCGCTTGGTTTCACTGTTCTTGTCAAATTTAAAAAAAAAGAAATACTATAAATAATTAGCAGATCTAGACTCGATTTGTTACATGTGCTCAATGTCTACTCTGTGTTAAGTTTTAATCTTCAATCATGTCTTTACATGTGTTACATGATTTACATGAAACCAGTCATTACATTAATTCCTTTTTATCATTCATTATGTTTAATTCCTTTTTTTAAAACCTTGAGGCTTTGAGATTAATATGAAATAAATAAATTTATTGCAAAAACGTTAATAAGTACTATTTAACTTTATCATCTGTTCATATCTTTTTCTATTTTATTGACTTTAAAGTGTAAAAATAAAATATCCTTTACTTAATTTCTTTTCACATACGTTTTACCTGTATTTATGTTTGAAAATATGTTTGATTATTAACTTGTTTGTTATTATATTTACATATGTTTATAATTGCTTTGTTTACATTTTTGCCCTCCCGAGAAAAACATTCACCACGTGATACATAATTGCCGCTAATTGAACTCGTCATTTCGAAAAGGACACAAGTCCGTTAATTAAAACTTTTCAGGATCAACAAAAATATGTTTCTTATCAAAAAAGTCTACGGTGCTTATAAAACTAAATATAGGAGTAGATAAATTAAAAACATATAGAATTTTTGTGAACTTTATTTATTAAAAAAAATATATAAATCATACAGATTTTCTTAACTTAAACTTCTGGACTAATGCCTTTTTCAAAATGAATTCTTTTTTTTACATACAAATCCAAAGATTTTCAGAAAAATCTTTAGTTAATCATTTTTTATTTCTTGATATTCATTGTTTGTTAAAGTTGTTGGCCATGCAAAAACTTCTGTATAGAAGTTTTGATACTCTACTATTGAATATGGAATATATTTTTCTATTTTTTTCAAATCTGATATTTTTTTTTCATTGATTGGCACTTTCCCAGCATATGCAGGAGTATTACTTGATGGTAAGGATGGCTTGGTACCCATCCTTTGTAAGAGCTCGAAATCATGACTGACTAAGCAATCTATGGATTCACGTGTTGTCACTAGACCAGGTGTGGTTTTAGAGAAGGTAAAATGTGACACTTTAGAAATACCAAAAGTTACTTTTTTGTCCTTGGGTATTCCTTTGCCATAGGAATCCACAGATAGCACTAGTTTCTTATAATGGTTCGGCCACCATTTTTTTATGTCAATAATATCTTCAGTTTTAGGCCTTCTTATTTCAAAGTTTCCGTTAGCCCCAGCTATAAGATTTTCATACTCAGTTGGTGTGTAAATCCTGTCATTTTTTCGAATATGTCTTTTCGCTGTCCCAAACATTCTATCATTTGGCAGGAATGAGTGACCTCGTTTGGGTATGTAATATTGGATCTCATTTATATTGCTACCTAGTTCAGCTACCAGTGATAAAAGAACCCGGACCATGGCATGATTCCGATTTTGGCCAGCACAACCATCTGAAAATAGGTGCAGTTCTTTGGCATCATTGCCAATATATTTTTTAATATAATCCAGTACAAAAGTACATACTTCATTGGGACCTTTGTTAGCAACTCCTTCACAATAAGAATAAAATACTGATTTTCCTGTTTTAAGATCATATATGCAAAGGGATATGTGGACAGGGATATGTGGAAGTGGCAAATTTTGCATAAAATCAAATGCAATCCCATACACATTCGGATCATTCTTGCACTTAGTTTCTACTTCCTGTATTTTTTTGTAAAACTTATTTGCTTGTCTTTTATGGATCTCAATATCTGCTTGATAGACTCTTTTTGCATTTTCATTAATGTGTGGATTTTTTAGTTTAATCTTTAACTCTTCACACAGTCCACAGACATCAATTTGCTTTCTACCAAATGATAAGCTAAAATTTTCCTGGAAGTATTTTAAGTAAAATTTATATTTAACAGGATAATCTGGATATTTTTGTTCATATAATGTGTGCATAATTTTCACATTGAGTTTTTCATCTAAATAATAAGATGATGCATCTTTATTATAGTAGTGCATATGTTTAACAGGAAATGACTCAATATGCTCTTGTATTTTAATTAATGTATCACCAGGCAATGCGTTGCTCGTGATCCCTCAGATTTACCTCTGTGATCTATGGGCTGCTCATTTCTTTTTAAGAAAACACATAAACGTCTAACTTGTTTCATTGAAATTCCATGCATACTGCAAAAAGCTTTCTTGCACACTTTTTTTCTAACACCATTTATCTTACTGTGATAAATAAAGGTAAATTCTTTTTTCTGAGGTTCTTCAGATCTAGGACGTTTTCTCTGTATATCCTTTTTTTCAATTAATGACTGCAAATATGTGTCTAGGGCGTTTTTGCTATCAAATTTGTTAACAAACTGTATAGTACTTTTCATAGCATCTTCAGATATAAGCTCCATACATTTTGAATTGCATCTATAAACAAAGAAAACAATAAACATTATCTTGAGGTAATAATATAAGAACTATACTATTACCTTAAGGTAAACATTAACTGCTAATTATTGGTGGTAAAAAATCATGAGCCAATAAACAAAATAACAAGATAGAAAAACTAACCTGCAAGAAGCTCCTATATCTCTTGGTGGCACATCATTCCCTTTGTGGTTTTTATGAGCTTCTCCAGCAATTTTAGCTTTTTTTATTTTAGTATGTTTATATTTTTCACTGTTTGTTATACCAGACACTCTTTTTCTAGATTTATAAGCATTTTCGGCAAGCTCGCGATTCTCCATTTTTGTAACTGATAAAGTGATGTTACATTTGATAGTTGCGCTTTGTTTCACGTGAAAGCGGCATAAGTCCAGGACTGGTGCCATTTTCAAACAGACTCTAATTTTCATTTGCCTTAAAAGTTGACTTGTGGTATATGGCAATGCTCTTTTTTCAAATGAAATATGGGCGCTACTGCACTTTCGCACCCCCCTTTTTTTATTGCAGATTATGATAGAAAATTTCATGCTGATTCAGAAAAATATAAAAACATAGAGTTGAAAATCAACGGAAAGTGCTCTAATTCGAAGTCAAAGTTGTAAAAAATCTCACTAAAGATCCCTAATATTCGCCATTTTTTAAAAATCTTTTTTAAAACGCTTTCAGTTTTAACGAAAATTAGTTACCGTTACATTGCGCAATAAGCAGACCTGGTTTCAATTAGCCTTAACATTATTATTTTAAAGTATTTTAGCGAAAGTGTTATAACGAAATGAAATTAATGGAAGATTTCAAATATAGGTTAAACGTAGAATATGAGAATGTAGACAAATTGATGAATAATTATTATTATACTGCCCTATCCCTATCCCCATCCCTATCCCTATCCCTATCCTTATCCCTATCCCTATCCCTATCCCTATCCCTATCCCTATCCCTAACCCTATCCCTAACCCTAACCCTAACCCTAACCCTAACCCTAATCCTAACCCTAACCGCCTATCCCAACCAGCTTTATTGTGAAATATAAATCGTAGTTATAATAAAATAATTGCGCATGCGTGTACAATATTGCGCTCTGAGTAGCTTATGGCTAGGTAAGAGCGCATACCAAGACACTTCGGAAAAACATACTTTAACGACTTTTGTAACGTAAAAACCATGCTATTAATGTATTGCTTCTATAAGCTAAAAGATCATTAACTTATTATTCTCAAAATGGCGAATATAAGGGTTTTTAGTGGGATTTTTTACAACTTTAACTTCGAATTAGAGCACTTTCCGTTGATTTTCAGGTCCATGTTTTTATATTTTTCTGAATCAGCATAAAATTTTCTATCATAATCTGCAATAAAAAAAAGGGGGGTGCGAAAGTGCAGTAGCGCCTGAAATATGTAAAACACTTCAATAAATAAAATGGCTCAAAAAAGTGAAATTCAAAAAAAATGTGACTTGTGCCCTTTTCGAAATGACGGGTTCAATTACGAAATCTTCTATTTGATTTAGTTTCGCTCGACAAAATCCCAGCTTCAAAATATATATGCATAATCAGTATTATAGAATAAATTGCGCAATAGTCTACTTCTCTGGTTTAGGATCGGTATGCACCTGATTTGCATGGTTAAATCTATCATAGTGACCCTTAGGCTATAATTCTTTTGCACAAAAATCCCAAATCTGAGCATTGCTGGTATTACTGAAAACCTTAAACCACGTATCTTAAACATGTATTTTAACTAGAAATTAAACGGATTTTATTACAAACCACACAACAAACATCTTTGTCTTTGTAGCTACCTTTTGTTTGACAGTTGTTTTGTATGCAGACACATTTGCTTAAGCTCATTTATTCAACAGTTAAAAAACTGCTTCCGTTGCAACAATCGAAAGCAAATGTCTGAAAACTATGTTCAAAGAAAATTTTAAACTGATTTGCTATAAACTTTTTATACGCAAGTATGGAAAGTCTTTTTTTTTTTCTTTAATTTGTTATTTGTAGATGAAAGCTTTAAGAATTTTTGAATAAAAAGAAAAGATGAATGAAGATAACAACGAACGTAAAAAAAATGAACTGATGGCAATAGAGTCAATCTATTCAGAAAGAAATTTTGTTCGTTCTTCAGAGGCTTTTGGAGGACAGCTCTCTGCATATGTTGAAATTCCTGCTGGACTTAAAGTCTTATACTCGACTTCAGATGATTCAAGCAATCTGTTGTATGTTTTATTTTTTTAGTTTTTAAATGTAAATGTGAAATGTTATCTATCACAATCTGTGTCATAATTGTTTGTTTTTTTGTTTTTTTTTATTTTTCAACATGCTAATTTCTTAAGTAATCTTGAATGGTTTTTTTTTTTAAACAATTGAGTTATTTTAATGTTAACCTGTAACTTTGTTTATATATTTTGCAGTAGGGGCATTCCACGTCAAGTGGAACCACCCATCCGACATCACTGACTCCAATTTTGATGAAAATTGGCTCACATGTTGGGCATATAGACAGAAGAAAAACATGTAAATTTTTTTGACTTGGGTCAATTATTCCCTGAGATATGACCTTTCAAAGTTTTGACCTTTTCACTTGACCTTGGTTATTTAAAATGTCATAACTTTTTTGCTATTATACTTAGGAAGTTGATTTTGGTGGGAAACAGAAGCTCTTGCACAGATGACCAACTTTGTGTCTATACAAAAAAGTGATAAGTTCAATAGAAAAAAAGTTGGTCCTTTGGTCATTTGACCTTTGACTCTGGTTGATGACAAAACTCAAAGGTCGTAATTTTTTTTTTACACATTGCTTTTTCTATTGTGAATGTCCCATAAAAAAATCTTTTTGGAATTCTCATAAACAGCTTTGGGATTAATATTAAAGTATAAGTAGGTTCTAAAAATTTAATGTAAATATTAAATTATTAAAAGCTCAAAACTTTAAAAGGTCATATCTCAGGAAATAATTGACCTAATTCAAAAAAATTTAAATGTTTTTCTTCTGTCCATATGCCCAACATATGAGCCATTTTTCATCAAAATCCAAGTCGGTGATGTCGAATGGGTGGTTCCACTTGAGGTGGGCGGCCCCAGTATGCTTTTTGAAAATAAATACTATATGCATATTTTTTGTTGACAAAAGGTTGTGTTACTTTTAGTTCCAGAAAAAAACTTCTACAGTGCAAAAAAAGTTTCTTGTAGGGCAGACAAAATGGCTTTTAGATGAAAACAATATTTTTCTGCAAATTTCTCAGCTACATTGTTTAGTATAAAACGTTTATGACTTGCTGATGCACCTAATTGTTTTGATTTAAATGGAAAAAAAGTTCTTAAAAGTGATTATCCTTATTGACTTTTAAGAAAAGTTGTCAGCTGAATATGGTTTCTATGCATGCAGCAGTAGAGCATATAATCAATAAAAAATCAATTGATAACGAAACAATAATTTTGTAAAGGGTTTTGGAAGGTCTGACCAAAACTATTTACTCTTAAAGGACAAGAGGGGCAAAAAAAAGACACTTAAAAAGTACCAACAATATGGTCAAGTTACCAAGAATGCCTCAAAGCTCCTGCTTTTTTTTTTTTTCTCTGATGAAAAACCTGTGAACTGCTGAAACTTTGTACTGAAAGCAAGCAGGTCAGTTCTCAGTGTTTAACAAGTTGTTTCATAAAGCCAAGTTCAAGATAAATTAGTGAAAAAATAATTTTTTTTTCTGCTAATGACATTTGAGATGCACTAAGTCATGCAGTTCTATCTGACTAAATCATTAAGGCATTTTTAAATGTTTATAGCCAGACAAGAAACCTTGCAAATGGGTATTGTACCCACAGAGATAACAGAATGAGTTAGGGTTATGTATACACATATGACTGTTTGGAAATACCATCATCATATATTTGATCTAAAACAAATTATGATGTGATTACCTTGTATTACTTTAGTATTGTACTTATTATACTTTAGTACTGAAGTAAATTTAAAAAAACAAGCTATCTTTTGAAAAATCAATAAAATAAATACTTCAAAAAAACTAGAGCATGCTGATAAAAAGATCAGATTTAAAATCAACCCCATAATTACTTAAAAATCAGATTCAATATCTCATGTAACAAATTTTTTTTTTTTTTTTTTGGTGTAATCAATTAAAAATATTGAATTGGACAAAATGTTTATAGTATTTTAGAGGAAATTCCTAGAGACTTACCATAAACACCATTAAAAAAAATTAAAATTACTATAAACACCATTGAAAGCCGCCTATAAGTAATGGTAAGTCTATACGTTGTTATGTATTCTGCAAGTTAAATGTTTGACTGTTGCATCTAACTACCAGCTATGACAACACATATTGTCTGGATGCTACACATCCATATTTTTAAATGCAATCGATCGAAAAAAATAGTATGTCATGATGCTAAAGCATGTTACAGCCAAAGTAAAGAAGGTTAAGGGTTTCATATGGTAGGATGTTTGCATTGTAATTTACTGGAAATTGCTTAATCAATAAATTTTTTAAAAGCAAATCTGCAAATTTTTGAAGAATGGCATTTGTGATCTGTCTGTTAATTAGCAGTATATAATTAGTAATAAAACCCAATGTTATCTATTGATTACATAATTGACATCAAACTGCCAAAACTACAGAAACTTTTTACTTTTTTTTCACTTTCAGCCAACTCAATAAGAAAAGTAAGTAGCTAAGAAAAATATATATTAAGTTCACATTTCAGAATTTTATTTATCTTTTTTGAAGAAACTTTACTATTTTAAAAGAATTTTATTTATCTTTTTAAACAGAAAGCTTTTTAGTTTTTTTTTTATCTTTTAGAGAGGAATCATTTTTTATCTTTTAGAGAGGAATCTTATCTTTTAGAGAGGAATCTTTTTTATCTTTTAGAGAGGAATCATTTTTTATCTTTTAGAGAGGAATCTTTTTTATCTTTTAGAGAGGAATCATTTTTTATCTTTTAGAGAGGAATCATTAGTTAAATTGGATATTGAACATTTTCCTGCTATTGCACTGAATTTTGAACTGCCTGATAGCTATCCAACTTCTTCACCTCCTCTTTACACTCTATCTTGCAAATGGCTCAATATATTACAGGTTAGTAGAGTTCAAGATGAAAAAATCATACTAATAGTTGTAATAAAGAAGTAGAATCAACAAAATTATTATTAAAGTAGTGTAAATAGGATAAAGTAATAATACTCTTGCGTAATTTTTTCACAATTAAAGCTTTTGTTCATATATATATATATATATATATATATATATATATATATATATATATATATATATATATATATATATATACTTTTTTAGTTGTCAAAGATTTGTGAAGTGCTTGATAAATGCTGGACAATAGAGGATGGTTTAGAGGTTTTATATACATGGATGCAAGTATTAACAAATGATGTTTGGAAGATCATTAATGTGTCAAATGAATTGATATTGTCAGTCTCTAATTTGGATCTTCGATTAAAATCAGATGATCGTGTTTTCCAGGAAACTGATAGTTTAAGCAATCTTGTGACTTACCTAATAGATTATAATTCTAAAGAAGTACAGCATGCATTTGATAATGCCTATTTTGAATGTGTTATTTGCGATACAGAAAAGCCTGGCTTCAAGTGTTGCATATTCTCTAAATGTAAACATGTATTTTGCAGAGAATGTATCAGCGAATATTTTAGTGTTCAAATAAGAGATGGCTCTGTCAGAGCTCTTTCATGCCCTCAAGAAAAATGTGAATCTCAAGCTGACCCTAATTTGGTAAAAATGTTGGTCTCACCAGATTTGTATGAAAAATATGATAGCTTTTTATTGCAGTCAACATTAGACTGTATGGATGAGATTACATATTGTCCTCGGAAAACTTGCAATTCTGTGGTCTTAAAAGAATCAAACATGGGTCAATGTCCAGTGTGTCATTTTGTTTTTTGTGTTCTATGCAAGCGAACATATCATGGTGTTGCTAATTGCCCTGTTAATGATAAAGAATTAATTAAATTAAGACAATTATACTTGAATGGTTCTGCTGAAGAAAAAGAGAATTTGGAAAAAAGATATGGGAAAAAGCAGCTGAAGCAGGCTGTTGAGGAACATTTCTCAGAAATATGGTTGGAAAATAATTCAAAGAGATGTCCTCATTGTGCCACAAATATAGAAAAAATTGATGGGTGTAATAAAATGCAATGTTACAAATGTGGAAAAAACTTTTGTTGGCTTTGTGGAAAAGGGCTAACAACTGCAAATCCATATGAACATTTTAACACACTAAAGAATGGATGCTTTAATCGGTTGTTTGAAGGATTAGATGTTGATAGGTTTGAGGATTTTGATATAAATGATGATAGTGATGATAATTTAGACTAAATAAACTGTGTAAATGCTCTTTTGTGAATAGGTGTTAGAAAATTGGTTTAACATTATTTATAGTTATAAAAATACTTTTTATGAATTTGAATAGCCTAAAATTAATATGTTGAGTTAATCATATTTCTCAACTTTCCTTGTTATTTGTTACGTTTTTACAGTATAAATAAGTGACGTTTTTTTGAAAAATACTTTTTTTAAAGTATTTTGTCCGAAGAGTTTTTTAAAGTGTTTTATAAGAAACATAGCGCAAAGTAAAGCAAACAAAATTTCATTACATATGTGATGTTAGTATGTCAAGCATTACTGTTTTTAATAAATCATGATTATTTCTTTTTTACCAAAAGATTTGGTAGTTTTGCACCACATGTGTTTTGATGTTTATATATGCCTGTATGTAATCGAATTTTTTTTGATTATACCTGTAATTAACACATATCCTTTTTTACTCTTGTCTATCAAAAAGTTTTTTTTTAAAATATTTTAAAATACACTTTTGAATAATTGTATTAGATTGCAAAAATACAACACTGATTGAAAAGATGATGAACTAGCTGTAATTGAACCAATCACAATTTAGCTGTAATTGAACCAATCACAATTTACACAAAAGCAGTTTGTTTAAAAGTTTTTGAATGACAGCTTTACTCTTAAAGTTTCCGGGGGCTTAAAATCTTTCAATTTTATGCTAAATTTTTGGTGGTTTAAAATCTTTCAATTTTACTAAATGATTTAAAATTTTCCTTGTTACTTTTATATGTTCAAAATCTTTAAAAGTCATCTAATGTAATGAAAGTAAACTAGCAGTAAACCTAAACTATCTCTTAAGCTGTTTACTCTTTTCTATGTATTGGTGAGATTTTTAATTGACCCTAACAAAAAGTCATGAAAGAGTCATGATGATAAGTAGGGATAAGGGTAGGGATAATATATATGAAAAGATAGTTAAAGTGACAACGTAAAAACAGGTTATGTGTTAAATGACATAACGTAAAAACCGGTATAGGATTAGTTTCGGTATTGGTTAGTTGGATTTAATCCGCTTAAGCAATATGTATATAAGTTAGCTGAAACGAAATAATCACGTACTCTACAAAGCTGACGTGCGGCACTCAAAACAAGTCAAAAAAATGGATTGTTAAATATTATTAGAAAAAGTCTGCCTAGCTGATGAAATTATTCAATGGCGAAGACGTGAAGAATTAAGAGATGGAAAAATGGTGGTTACTGAAATAAGCATTATCAAGTTAAATGTAAAATAATACCCCCATCCCTATCCCCTACCCTCCCCCTCTTGTTTTGAAAAAAAATTAGTAAAAAAATTTATATAAGAAAATATATATTTGAAAAACTTGCGGATTGGTATATATACACATCATCAGGCGATCACTTAAAGTTTCTTACCTCTTTTTCAGTTAAAAACTTTTTGACAAATTTGATTTTAACTTGTGATCGTATAAGTTCTTGACATACCTCATAGCTATCTTCGTAAGTTTTAAATGGATTGACACACTTTAAAGGTTCTTTAAAGATTTTTAGCTTTGAGTATTTATTTGGGAAGATCATCCATTTTGTGTTCTTTTTACAGTTTGAAGGAAGGAGAGCTTCTAATCTTTTATACTGTTTCAGTTCAAAAGTTATTTCATTAACCAAAAATATAAACAAGCTTACTTTGAAGAAAAGGATACAGTACAACCTTTTCCAGCTCTCAAGAGATTTTAAATATATCTTCTCCTATTGCATTGTCTCACTCATTGCCTGTTATCCATGTAATGTTACAAGTTCTTCTACTAAATTTCCCACACCTATTGCTATACGAAGCAGTACTTTTACCTGTTTCAGTCAAAACTTGCATAGTTAGAAAGTATTCTCCTCTGTAGTTTAAAAAGTAACATGTGACAACTAAAAATCCGGACAAACTTTGTAGCTTCAATATATGTCTGACCATGCTTCATAATTTTATAATCCTACCTTCTTATTTTGCAAATTTAATCCTCTGCAATATCCGATAGTCTTTATTTTTTCATAACTAACTTAAACATGTCTAAAAGCTTGAATAATCAAGAGGCACTCCGAAAACCAGTGTACGCTTTTTTGAATTTTTATCCAAAAGAGGACAAAACGTTTATTGTTAATCACTTTCGCATGGTAAGTGTCCCAAAAATGACCATTTACAATATACTGTAACTAAAGGAGAATTATATAGAACCAGAAAAAAAAGGTTGGAAGTGGTCGGACTGCAAGAAAAATGCCTAAGAAAAAGATAAAACGCGTAGAATAATTAATTGATAAGAAGGATGGTGTTTCACAGCATAGCTTAACCAAGAGATTCAATATTTCCCAGCAGTATATACCCAAAATTATCAACGAAGACGAGCATTTGTTATCGCAAAAAAAATTAAAGACCCAAAAAGAATATCGGCTCAGAAAGCGACTGTGCGTCATAAGTACCGAAAATTTGTTGCACTTTTTCGGTAAAAAATTGTGATCATTGACGACGAGTCATATTTTCCTTTAAGCAACATCGATTTTTCTGACAACGCAGGATATTAAACTTTTGATCCCGACGCAACGCCTAATACGGCCTAGCTCAAAAGAAAAAGCAAGTATGAGCGAAAATTATTAATTTGGATAGCCTTGTCTTCAAAAAGGAGTCTGAAAGCATAACATTGCTCCTTCGGCCCAAGCATTCGACAAGGATGTACACATTTCCGAATGTCTGGTTAAATTAAATAATTTCACGAACTGGATTCACAAAAACGACAAAATTGTGTTCTGGCCTAAACAAGTTTCCACACACTATTCAAACAAAGTACAAGATTACCTAAAAGCTGAAAATATGGAATATGTGCCGAGAGACAAAAACCTTGCTAATGTGCCCGAATATAGTTCGATCGAAAATATTTAGACTGAAATTAAAAGATTGGTGTATGTAGATAATTGGCAAGCTAAAAATCTCCACCAACTAAGAAATCCAATCAAGTATTGTACGAAAAAAATCAACCTAAGTTGCGCGTACATAGGCTTGGGGCGAATACTTTTACTAGAATTTAACTTGTTCGTCGAAATGGACTGATAAACAAGTATTTTTTATTTCGTAAATACGTTTTTAATAAAATAAAATAACTTATTATGTTTTTTAAATTAATAAAATTGATGACTCAAAGTTTGTCCGGATTTTTAGTTGTAACATATTAGCAGTGTCTACTCAATATCAGCTCAAAAGACTGAACTAAGCAAAACAAAGTAAAGAACAACTTCCAGTTATTACAAAAAATATTTTAAGTTGGCTGAAGATAATTTTTCATCTTCGCCAGCCATTTTGTATATTCTTCTATGCTCAATGATTGGCCTGACTTGACTAACATGATCGTATTAGATACGGTTTATACTTTTTTGCGTCTTGTGGAAATAGACAAATAAAATCTGCATTCTCACGTATAATTTGTCTGGGAAGTTTGAAATAATTCTGTGCAAGGTAGATACATTCAATACTACTATATCTTCCACGAGTATAATAAGCCTCACAATTATTTTGTTTCTCTGTTGACACATCCTCAAAAATGACAAGATTTGTATTTTCTGAAGAGAATTCTCTAGAATCTAGAACATTTGCTCCTGACTCTAAAAAGCTGCATTCAATATGACATAGTTGTTTATTTTCTTTTGCTGCTGTCTTAATAAGAAACAGATATACCTATTTGTATTATTGCTTCATTATTATCAAAAAATCGAGAAATCGTTTCTTTAGGTAATTTCTCTTCAAATGTTTTCATTACAACACGATATTCTGGCTGAAAAAGACTTCTCAAAAACCATCAGTTTACTGCAATCAATCCAACCTGGGTTAATGAGTAGATTAAATAATAGTGTTGCCAAATCCAGATCAATAATTACACTTCTAATACTTGTAAGTTATAATGGATTATTTTGACGCTTGTTTAAAGAATTTTTCCATGAGTATTGTTTAATGTTCATTTTATGTGCAAAGAAAAATTATAAAGCTTATATAAAATGACAATAAAAGTTGGTAAAATTACACTTAGATAATAAACCTCTATCTAACATTGATCTTAAAAAAGCAGCTGAGGATCTAGGAATAAAAAGGTGGTTATCATAGGGGCGTGAGATTCACAAAGAGTGATAAGCTCAAGAGATAAATTGATCTTAAAGCTGATTGAAGAGCATAAGCTAAAAACAATTTTGAAAAAGATTTTTTCAAGCTCATGAATAATAGTGTATTTGGAAAAACTATGGAAACCATATGAAATAGAATAGATATTAGATTAGATAACTATGAAGCTAAAGCAAAGAAACAAGCTGCAAAACCAAGCTTTAAACGCTGTTATACTGTTGATGAAAAACTAGTAGCTATGCATGCGAAAAGCATTTGATAAACCGGTGTACCTAGGTTTTTGTATTCTTGATTTGAGTTTGAGACTTAAACGTATGATTTCCATTGTAATTCAAAAGAATAAATTACGGAGAAAAAGCAAAAGCAATGTACACAGAGGCTGACAGTTTGATCTATGAGATTGAAGTTTTTTTTCTGTAAAAATATATCTGGAGATGTTGAAGCTAGATTTGACATGAGTGAATTTACGTCTAATCATCCAAGTGGTATTAAAGCTCAATACAATAAAAAGGTCAATTGGAATTCAAACACGAAGAAAAAAGATATATAATTGAAAAAGGTACATTTTAAAACTCTGTTTATACATTAAAAATAATGGATGGAAAAGTAGACGAGAAATGTAAATTTGTAAAAAAAGCGAGTTCTTAAAAATAGTATTACATTTGAAGACTATCAAATCTGTTTAAGAACGTTGTTTTATGTTTAGGTGCTTTGTTGAAAAACGAAAATGTAATGAGATCTATGAATGTGATTCGTGGTCACAAGCATAAAAAATATATAATGAGAAAGTTGGCATTGACTTCTAAAAATAACAAGTGTGTAATTTGGATGGAACTATACATGCATTTTCATATGGAGATAAAAATTTTTAAATGTTTTATCTAAAATTTATTTTTATGAAATACAAAAAAGTTACAGAATTAGATGGTAAACAACTCACACTTTCTATAAATGGTTATGTCATGAAAATGGTTATATCATGAAACGAGAAAAAGTTAAGTATGCAGGTACTACAGAAACGAGAAAAAGTAAAATATAAGGGTACTGCAGAAACCTGATTTGCAAAAGATGCAGTTGCAAATTCAAAAACAGAAGGTGGATCAATATTGAACTTTATTTTAACAAGAATTTTTATTTTCTTCTTTTTTTTTATTCTTCTTTTTATTTTTTTAAATTTAATTCTTCAAATTTTTGAAATTTTTGAAATTCATTTAATTGGTTAAAACTTTTTGGTCCTGCTACAAAATTAGACAAAAAACTGGTTGAAGATCTTACACCAAAAGAATGGAGTAAACCTCTAAATAGCGATAATAAGATAACGCTGCGTTTCATCATGATGTATGATATCTATTGAACAAGAATACAAAAACTCGCAACAAGTATGTGGCAAACAAATGGTGGAAGAAAAGAATAGTATTGATAATCCTACACAATGCCTGCGCCAGGGGAAGGCAAGGAGCTATATAGCTACCACTGGAAAAGTAAAAGCACCTCCATAGCAGCCCCAGGGAATTTTTAGACTTTTTTCTTCGACTAATTTAATATTTACTCTAGGGTAAAAATATATCCTTCATCGCACCCACAAGTAAAAGTCGAAAAGCAAGGAAGCAGGCGGTGCCACCCACTTTAAAAAGCTTAGCCCCGGCGTTATTCGTTGACTACCGCAGTACCACCAAGTTAAATTGAATATCAACGAGAACTTTAATTTTGGCAGGACTATTCGAATCCATATTAAACAACAGTTCAAGTTCTGAGTTGCGACATAACTAAATTTCAAATATTTAACAAACTGAATGGACTTCTGTGACATTAAAATCATTCGATGTTTTAGAGAGTGAGAATTAAACATCAAAATGATAATGAATCAAAGTTGATCTGCAGATTAACTGTGGTGCAATGCTGCAAGATAACTCACCAGATATTTTTGCCTCATTAGAGTCAAAATATTGTTACTAGTCAAAGACAGATCCTTGATCTGAGGTTGAACAATTGGTGTACGTGATGGTAGTAGCATAAGCATTCCGTGATCATAATTTTTTGTTTGTATTAATAAATGCCATTATGCATTTAGTATCAAATTCTCATGACAATATAACATATTTAATGATTTCTTGCGCAAACATGTCAAAAACATTTCTTGTCATGTTAGTCGGAATACCGCCGGGGGTTACCCTAAGTCTATCGTTCTCCTGCTCAAAAATTCCAAATCTGTACACTGCTGTCATTACTGAAAACCATAAACCATATTAAACATTTATTTTAACTAAAATTTAAACGCATTCTATTATAAACTACACAACAAGTATCTTTCTTTTTGTGGCTACTTTTCGTTTAACAGTTGTTTTGTATGAAAACACATTTGAGGAAACTTTTTTTAAAACGTTAATTAAGCTCTTTACTCCAACAATAACAAATCTGCTTCATACCTAAGTATGCAAAGTCTTTTTTTTTCTTTCTTAATTTGTTACTTGTAGATGAAAGCTTTTTAAATAAAAAGATGAATGAAGATAACAACGAACGTAAAAAAAATGAACTGATGGCAATAGAGTCAATCTATTCAGAAAGAAATTTTGTTCGTTCTTCAGAGGCTTTTGGAGGACAGCTTTCTGCATATGTTGAAATTCCTGCTGGACTTAGAGTCTTATACTCGACTTCAGATGATTCAAGCAATCTGTTGTATGTTTTATTTTATTAGTTTTTAAATGTAAATGTGAAATGTTATCTATCACAATCTGTGTCATAATTGTTTGTTTTTTTGTTTTTTTTTAATTTTTTTAAACATGCTAATATCTTAGGTAATCTTGAATGGTTTTTTTTTTTTTTTTTAATTGAGTTATTTTAATGTTAACCTGTAACTTAGTCTATATATATTTTGCAGTATACTTTTTGAAAATAAATACTATATGCATATTTTTTGTTGACAAAAGGTTGTGTTACTTTTAGTTCCAGAAAAAAACTTCTACAATGCAAAAAAAGTTTCTTGTAGGGCAAACAAAATGGCTTTTAGATTAAAACAATATTTTTCTGCAAATTTCTCAGCTACATTGTTTAGTATAAAACGTTTATGACTTGCTGATGCACCTAATTATTTTGATTTAAATGGAAAAAAGTTCTTAAAAGTGATTACCCTTATTGGCTTTTAAGAAAAGTTGTCAGCTGAATATGGTTTCTATGCATGCAGCAGTAGAGCATATAATCAATAAAAAATCAATTGATAACGAAACAATAATTTTGTAAACGGTTTTAGATGGAAGAGTAAATAGTTTTGGTCTGACCAAAACTATTTACTCTTAAAGAACAAGAGAGGCAAAAAAAAAAGACACTTAAAAAGTACCAACAACATGGTCAAGTTACCAAGAATGCCTCAAATGTTCAACAAACAGGAAGAAATGAATATCCAAAAGCATTTTGTTTCTAATTTTTTCATGACAAAAAAAAAAAGTTGATCCAAAACACTGAGAATCATCAAGGAGTTCATATTCTCCTTCTATCTCCTTAGTGTAGTGTTTATGATGCAGTGACATATCAGTGACAAAACAATAACTTTCTGCAGAAAGACCATATTTACCAAGACCAACAAGATATTCTTTGATGATGCTACATAAAATTGATCTGTAAGTTGAGATTTTAAACCATTCAGAATGGTCTGAAAACATTGATTAAGAATGTAAAATTGTTTTTTACAAGATTAAATGCTCTTCATTTGCAATGTTTTCTGCTTTTTTTAATTTTTAAGAATTAAATTTAAATTTCAAGAATTTATTTTTCAAGTTTTTGACAACCAAACTGCTTATCCTTTGTACTAACGAGTTCTTATCTTTTATAAGATAGTAAATTTGTGGCACATCAAAAGCTCCTGCTTTTTTTTTTTTATTTAATGAAAAACCTGTGGACTGCTGAAACTTTGTACTGAAAGCAAGCAGTAAAAAGATATAAAGTTCATATTTCAGAATTTAAATCTTTATGAATATGTGGTAGAATTTCTTTTAAACTGGAAGCATAAGAATTCATTTATTTTTTAGAGAGGACTCTTTAGTTAAATTGGATATTAAGCATTTTCCTGCTATTTTATTGAACTTTGAATTGCCTGATAGCTATCCAACTTCATCACCTCCTCTTTACACTCTATCTTGCAAATGGCTCAATTTATTACAGGTTAGTAGCGTTTAAGATGAAAAAAAAGTTGTATATAAAAGTAACACTAAGAGTTAATAAAGAAGTATGAAGATTTAATGTTTTATTTGTACCTGAAATTTAATGATACAATGCATTAACAACTGATCTTATCTTTCTTGTTCATTATCTTTCATTCTTTCCATTCTCCAAAAATCAAAATCACTGGTCTGCCCAGAGCAGTACCAAAGTTCTTTAGCATGCTTCTTTGATTCAGATTTAGCATGCAGATTTTTCTAGTCTTTTACTTAGATAAAAGTCACTTATGGTACTTGCCATATTCTATCACTCAGAGCTTAGTTTGTAAAATTTATATATACAGGTGGTATACAAATGTTAATCTATTCAAGTTAATAGAGCTTGTAACCAAAGCAGAAGAAAAGGAAAAAGAAGATTAAGTTTATAGTTTCATTGTTTTCTTGATAAAATAGGAAATCAAAAATTTCTTCTTTCCTCAATTATTTAGTATAACAAGCTTTTGATTGGTAAATAGAAAATTTGTTTCACCATTAAAAACTTCCTAGATTTTTCAAAATCTTTTTTCAATTTTATGACTATATTAAGAAAAAATGATCTGTATCAAACATTAAACAGCATGAACCATCAGAACAATGACCTAAAATAAGTAAAAAAGGTATTGCTCATATTTAAACCAATTGTTACAAAAATGATTAGATTTAAACTTTTAGTTTAAAGCAAAAAAAATTTGTAATTAAAAATTTAAAGCATTTAAAGAACATAAAGTAAAATCTCTATTTAAATTCATTAACATTGCTTTTATGTCCTTTTTTGAACAGTTTTTTTTTTTTTTTTGTAAATAAAGATTCAGTTTCTCAATAGGCCTTAAACTGAATGTGAACAAATAATATCTATTATCATATTTAAAAGCCTTTTCAGCAAAAGTTTACATTTATACCGAAGGTAAACCATAAACATCATCTAATTAATAAAATATCTATAATAATGGTAATAAAACCCCTTAACAATTGTTACATTTTGAGTAAAGAAAGCTAGTTAACAATTTTATTTTTATTATTTGAAATCTTAATTGAATTTGCTTTAAGAATACTCATAAAAGTTTTCATCAAAAACTTACTTTTTTCTGAAATAACTTGCTTAAGTTTGTTTTTCACAATAAAAATTTTTGTTGTATATGTATGTATGTATATGTATATATATGTATATGTATATATAGTAGAATCTTTAAAAAATAACGTGATAAAATAATAATACTGTTAATATGTGCAGTAAACTTTTTTAGTTGTCAAAGATTTGTGAAGTGCTTGATAAATGCTGGACAATAGAGGATGGTTTAGAGGTTTTATATACATGGATGCAAGTATTAACAAATGATGTTTGGAAGATCATTAATGTGTCAAATGAATTGATATTGTCAGTCTCTACTTTGGATCTTCGATTAAAATCAGATGATCGTGTTTTCCAGGAAACTGATAGTTTAAGCAATCTTGTGACTTACCTAATAGATTATAATTCTAAAGAAGTACAGCATGCATTTGATAATGCCTATTTTGAATGTGTTATTTGCGATACAGAAAAGCCTGGCTTCAAGTGTTGCATGTTCTCTAAATGTAAGCATGTATTTTGTGGACAATGTATCAGCGAATATTTTAGTGTTCAAATAAGAGATGGCTCTGTCAGAGCTCTTTCATGCCCTCAAGAAAAATGTGAATCTCAAGCTGACCCTAATTTGGTAAAAATGTTGGTCTCATCAGATTTGTATGAAAAATATGAAAACTTTTTATTGCAGTCAACATTTGGTTGTATGGATGAGATTACATACTGTCCTCGGAAAACTTGCAATTCTGTGGTCTTAAAAGAATCAAACATGGGTCAATGTCCAGTGTGTCATTTTGTTTTTTGTGTTCTATGCAAGCGAACATATCATGGTGTTGCTAATTGCCCTGTTAATGATAAAGAATTAGTTAAATTATATTTGAATTGTTCTGTTGAATCGAGACAGCTATATTTGAGTTGTTCTGCTGAATCAAGACAACTATATTTGAATGGTTCTGCTGAAGAAAAAGAGAATTTGAAAAAAAGATATGGGAAAAAGCAGCTGGAGCAGGCTGTTGATGAACATTTTTCAGAAATATGGTTGGAAAATTATTCAAAGAGATGTCCTCGTTGTTCTACAAGTATAGAAAAAATTGATGGGTGCAACAAAATGCGATGCTATAAATGTGGAAAAAACTTTTGTTGGCTTTGTGGAAAAGAGCTAACAACTGCAAATCCATATAAACATTTTAACATTCCTAAAAGTAAATGCTATAATCGGTTGTCTGAAGGATTAGATGTCAATAGGTTTGAGGAATTTGCTATAAACGATGATGGTGATGATAATTTAAATTAAATAACCTATGTAAATTTAAACGTATTTTTTTATGAATTAGTGAATTGAAGAATTGATTTAACATTATAGTTATAAAAATAGATTATGAATTTGAGTAGTCTAGAATTAACTTGTTGAGTTTATCATATTTCTCAACCTTGTTGTTTATTATGTTTTTATAGTATAAATAAATGAAGTTTTCTATGATAAATACTTTTTTTAAAAATATTTTTCTCCAAAGAGTTTTTAAAAGTCTTTTGTAAGAAACATAGCGCAAAATTAAATAAATATAATTTTTTGTTACATACATATATTTTTGATGTTGCTCAGCTTAAACATTAATTTTAGTAAAACTTAATTATGTCTTTTTTACCAAATGATTTGGCCTTTTGCATCACATGTGTTATGCTTATATATGCCTATATGTAATCAAATTTTTTCATACTGGTTTTCTTAATATTAAATCAAGATGATGATTTGTATATTACACGTTGACAATTTTTTTATGTATAAAATATTCTGTAAAATTATATGAAAAACCATATTTTTGATATATTTCTTTTATTTATTTATGTTACTTCTATTAAGTGTTTTTTTTTATCAGCGTTTTTCTATTTATAAGATAGATTCATGGCTTTATACACTAAAAGGCTTTATTGCTATGCAAGAAGCACTTAAAAGTGAAAGTTCATCAAAGTAATAATGAATTGTAAACAAAGAAATAATCTAATAAATCAATATATTTTTTGCATTAACTGAAATTGACCTTTAAAATAATCTGCACAGTGACCCAGATTTGGAAGTCAGCTAAAAATTTGATATGGCTCTATATAGAATATTTGGCCCAATAGGCATTATTATCAACCTTTCAGGATAGTTTATAGTATGACCCTATAGATCCTCTTTAGAAAAGAGGTACTTTGTTGTCTTTATTTTATTACATGCTTTGTCGATAAAAAGTTCTTTTCATTTTCTGAATTCATAAAACTGTTTATGAATTTTGAATCATTTGTTGAGTTAATTTTCTTTACCAATTGTATAAAAAGTATAAATGCACAAACAGTCATGACAACTTTTAAAAACCTATATTTTTTGTGCTGTTCTGAAATTAAACTCAACTTTTTTTAAATTACAATTTTGCTTCTCTAATTAAGGTCTTGCAAGAAAAATCTTTCTTTTGTTTTTTTTTTAAGATTTAGACATTTTGATTTATGAAATTTATTCAATTTCATATATTTAAGCATATTTTTTGTTAAAACTGTTTTTAAGAATTCTTTACTTTTACCAAGGAAACTCTGGTTATCAAGAGACAAAAGTTTCTAATAACTTCTCTGTTTTGTAAGACTATTGAACAGCCTTGACTCTAACTTAATTTTTCTCTATAAAAAGGCATTGTATTCATTTATTTTGTTATAATGGTTTTCTTATCAAAATAAGTTTTAAATAAAATTTTACTTTTTAAGTATTTGAGCATATAAAAATGTCATCTTTTGGTTTGATTTTAGTTTACTTATGTTGAATGAGTAGTTATCATTTAGCTGAAAATATTCTGGGACATGAGAAGCCAATTTAACAAGTCCAAGACAAATTTGTTATAGAGCTGAAATTATTAAAACAAGGTTCTGGAAACATGAAAGCAAGAAACCCAACCTCCTTTTATGGAATTAAGAGTTCCAGTTACAAAAACGATTCTCCACAAAAGTATGACAAAAGTTGCAATCTCCTTTGTTTTGAAAAAGATACATCAGATTTAAATTCTAGTAATGGTACTGTAAACAATACAGATTCTCAATTTGAAGGATCACCAGTAAGTAAAAAATGTAAGCTTAATTTCACACACAGCCAAACAATTTTTTCCAGCTCTCAAGAGATCTTAAATATATCTTCTCCTATCACCATGTCTCACTCATCTCCTGTTGGCTCATGCAATACTTCAAGTTCTTCTACTAAATCTCCTATTGCTATGCAAAGCAGTACATCTACCTGTTGCAGTCAAAGTTTGCATACTGAGAAAATATTTTCCTCTGTAGCTTGCAAAGTAACAGCTTCTCCCTCAATATCAGCTCAAAAGACTGAACAGTACAAAACAAAACAAAGAACGATTTCCAGTTACTTTAATGAATCTTTTAAGTTGGCTAAAGATAATTGTTCATCTTCACCAGCAATTTGGAGAACTGTTCCCCTCTCTAATAATGGCTTTAAACACTCAACTAAAGTGTATCATCAAGTTCTTCTGAAACCATGTGAAAAAGAGAATATTCAAGTGTTAGTTAGTTTTAATCTCTTTATAGATTTAAATATAGACATAAAAATATGTTATATTAACAAATTTGCATATATTCAGGCAAATTCTTTACATTCCTATAAAGATATTTTTTATAATTCTTTACATTCCTATTAAGATATGCTTTATGTGGTGTAATCATTTCATAACTCTCGTAGTAGTTTCTCTCCCTTTGATTTACAAGAATCGCCTAGACAGCAGCGTAAGTTATCTAGCAAACTCAATCCAAAGAAATGTGCAGTTTTTAACTCAAGAATGGAGCAAACTTACATAGTTATTTATTTTTATATTTTTTGTGTGATTCTTGATATATTTATTTAAATGATCACATTTTGTTTGGTTTTTTCTTCAAATTTAATTTAAATAAGAAAAAATTAACTAATAAAAAAATATTTTTATTCTATTATCTTTTTTCCCTTATGTCCTTTGACTTAAAGGCAACACTGTATGTAATGAGTAAATATTAGGACTTTGGTCAAAAAGATTTTGGTCATGTGACCTGTACCATTTGTGGAATGGTGTACACAAAATCTCAAGCAGATGATGAAAGCCAGCATGCAAAGTATCACGAGAATGTTGTCCAGAAACTTAAATTCCCAGTGAGTATAAGTATTTTAATTTTTAATTTCCCTCTTGTTTTTCATTCTTGTAACTTTTAATACAAATATTTATGTTTAGGGTTGGAAGAATGAAAGATTGATGCAAGAATTCCATGATGGACGAATAATTATGATCAAAAGCAGTGACAATCACATACATCAAAAAAAAGTTTGATAATTTAATTTATTATTTTGCCTAAATGCGCTTATTGTTTTGCTTCTTTTTAAAACTTTATGCATCAAACCTTGTATTTGGATTTTCATGCTCAGTGGTATTATTTGATATATAGTGATATATATATATACTTATATATTTGTGATATATTTATATATTTGTGATATATATAACAACTTTAAAAAATACATCAAATGTTGGAATGGTGCAAAAAATTTGCATTATTCCCACATTAAATATTTTTTCCCACGACCTTAACTTGATTATTAAATAACCTTAAAATTTATCCAACCGTGTGTGCTAATTTAGAGTAGAACAGATAATAAATAAATAGAAAGTTCTATAGTTTCCGTAAATTTTTCTATAGTTGATTGTTGATTTAAATATGTAAATTTAAGAATACTTGTGGTTGTTGAGTTTTAAACCATACAATTTTAGCAAAAATTTATAATTCAAAACTGTAATGTTTAAATAAATTTATTTTTCTACAGTTATTTTCATTTTAATTTGTTATAGCTATTGGATATAAGAGATATTATTGACACAGAGCTTGGCATTACAATTGGTCAAGACATTTATTCAAAATCTGAACAGCAGGTAGTTTTCATTTGTTACTGATTTTCATAATTTCTTTGTGTACACAGAACAGGAAAGTTTGTCTTTACTTGAATTAGGAAAAAAAAAAAGCAAAATAAAGAAAGAAGTTTTTAAAATACGTCATTAAAGAAAGCAGTTTTACTCCTTAAAATTTACAAAGACTTTTTTTTTTTTATCATGGGATGATATTTCTAGTTATTGTATTAGTAATTGTGCTAAGATTTGGTGTTTTAATTTATGTGATAAACTTAGTGGAAATAACGAGTTTAAAATATTTTAGTTTAGATGCTTGTACTGCTTCACAACTGAAAAGTACTAGATACTTTTTATTTTATTTGTAAGTGGTTCAAGCATCTTGTTAACACTATAAAGTGTTTTTCATCACCTTTTGTAGTCTGTACTTTTGATCTCCAATCAGACAACTAGTTTTTGCCATGTATATTTCTAGTACAGTGTTTTTTATTACCTTGTGAAATGAAAGTATTTTTTTACAGATGTGTATACTTTTATAGGCGTATTTATTTGTGTCAGCAAAGAAGATTGTTGGCTGTGCTATTGCTTTACCAATTACTAAGGTATATTTTAATTTTAGTTGATTGTTTTAAACAACTTTTAGCAAATCATTCATAGTTTGATATCAACTTTATAATCATGTAGTTTTTTGTATCTAATATTTTGCATTTTTGTCTTTATTTACTGCATATTAAAAACCAAAAAAATTGGAAAATAATTTAGCATGACCCTTTATTTTCAGAAAAATGCTTTAACTAATTTTAAGTTTTGCTTTATTAGGCTTACCCAATTATTGTTAACTCAGAAATCACAAGCCCAGAAAAAGCTTGTGGGGCTCCTACAAACTCATGGTGTTGCAGGTAAAGTTGAGATCTTATAACAGTATGTTGCTGTTTGGTTTTTTCACATAAATCAATAAGAATGCATGACACATAAATTTTGTCCCAAGGTGTAAGTTAGAGTTTTGAATTTAACCCTTTCATGTTGTTGTATAACAACAAATTAAGCTAAGCTTCCCCAATTCAAATGGTGCATTCTAACCGATTGAAAACAATATTATTTTATAAATGAGAGTTGAAAAAGGCTGTAGAAAAAGTCTAATTTAACATTTCATAGTACCACTGTCATTTTGTAGATGATTTTTAATGAGTTATGTTAGTTACAGAAAAATAATTGGTGCATTAAAGAGTTAAGGATATTTTTTTTAAAAAAAAATTTACCTGAAGTCTTTTCCAACAAGCTTTTACTATAGATTACTATTCTGTGTTTTTTTTTTTTTGTTAAAAATATAAAAAAATCTAATGCACCTTATACTTTCTATCTGTATGAATGCTGTAATGGTAAAATATATGCCATATATAGTACAAATTTAAAAATTTGAAAATGAGATGTTACTGGCTTATGATGTCATTAAAGTTGGTTGTGTTTTGAGGACCAATAGAATTCAAGCTCCATCTCAAAACTGCACCTCTTTTTACATCTTTTGGCATCATCATCTATCAAAATGCTGTAAACTGGTGGAAAATCAAATGAGTGCAGCATTAGTAAGGTGCATTAAAAATCAGGTAATAAAAACACTGGCAACAACAAGTTCAATTACCAAATTTTTATTCATGATTAAATTGAAATGGCTAACAAAAGAAAGTATCAAAGTGCATGTGCTACCATTCTAGTAATATTCCTGATCGAAAACCAGGTTTTTGTACAATTAGACAAAAGAGGCAAAAAAGACAAAAAAAGGAAACCTATTTTTATTACTTTCACAAAAATCATTTAACAGGTATTTAAATAAAAAAATTGTAACCCTAGTGTAAGCATTTTTATTTTATTATTGTGCATAAAAAGTACATAAAACAGCTGTTTCCACCAAAATCTGTATATTAATGAATAGGACAAGGATATTTTGAATATATCTGATAAGAAATTGAGTGAATTTGTGTTATTGTCTTCACATAAAATCAGAATACAATGGAATCAGCTCGAATTTTCATGTGTTTTTAAGAATTGCAAAAATAGTATTTAAAAGTAGTTTTTTTGATATTTACAATTGCGCTATAAATTCATAAGTTATAGGACACTATAAGTTCAGAAAGGTTCTTCCTATCATTTTTTATAATTCTGCCTTTAGTAGTGTCCATAATGTCTTGTATGTCTTGTTTGTCTTGAAGGTCAATATGTCTCTAGCTTTCTCTTTACTAAAAATGGCTGTTCTTGGGGAGTTCATATCAGTATGACACTGAGTATTCTTGTCAGTCCAACGTTTTCAAGGGTCAAAATTAGTAGTTTCAGACATAATAAAACATGTATTTTAGGCACATCTTATTGATGCTTCATACTCATACTTTATAGAAAATTCTTTTAATTGCTTCTTTTTATAGAAAAATGTTCACCAAATAGTTGCAAACTCTTGATGCCAACTTAGAAAAATACAAATATTTTCATTTAAGCCACCCCCCACCCCCACCCCTGTATTTATACTACTGGTATTGTTTAAAAGTTACTATATTTTTATTCTGCTCTGAACTTATTTAGAATAAATGGATATTTTTAAAAAATAAGGTAAATTTCTGTTTTCTTTTGACATTTTGAGTCAAACAAATAGTGAATTATAAAAGTTGTTTTTTTAAATTAAGAAGATAAATAAATTTAAAAAATAAAAAAAAGTCGTTATCTCCATGAAACTTTGGAAAAGAAAAATTGTATTTTAGCTGTATTTTCTTCCTAATATTCTTCAGGAAAATCAGTTGCAAAATGTAGTAGCCTAAAAATTCCTCTCCATTTTTAATTAAACCAATTTTTTTTAAGGTTGGTTCCCAAATAATGGACCTTTCCTAAATCTCCTTTCACAATCTTGTAATTTAAACAAATACAAGGTCAAGGTAAGAAATGTAAAATATAATTTAAATGTAAACAAACCAAGTCAATATTCAGAGAGAGGCTGTTAAATTGAATGAAGAAATGTTTGAAAATTTACAATGGAATAATGGTCCCTACATTTTGATGGCAAGTACATTGAGCAAAATTAATATTAGGTAGGGGTAGTGGTAGTGGTGTTTAAACAATATCAAAGCTGAAACTATTTCTGAAGGAGTTACTAAAATTCTTGATGAGTACAACTGAAATCCAATTAAGATGATCCTTACTTACGCAACCAATTTTAGCCCACTCTTGGTTTGCTTATCAGATGTACAATTAAAAAGACTTCAAGAACCTTCAGAAATATTAAAGCTTTACAAAAAAGAATTAAATTCATTGGAGAACTGGAAATAGTAACCATCCATACTCAACATACCAAGCAGTAATCAATATGCAGAGCGTACAATTAAAGTGATGCATTATGCTACCTGCAACTTCAATTTCTCCTGAGAAATAAGCAGCATCATACGAGTATTAAAACATTAGAACATTTTCAAATTCATTTTTTGTTTCTATTGTAATGCATGCATATTACACAATAAATATATAAAAAAGAAGTAAAAATCTATTTTTAGGTTTTGAACTTTTTTTACAAAAAAAAGTAAAACAACAATTGTTTACTTTTTTTATGTATGTATGTATGTATGTATGTATGTATGTATGTATGTATGTATGTATGTATGTATGTATGTATGTATGTATGTATGTATGTATGTATGTATGTAATGCACTAGGGTTTTTAACTTGGGATTTTGTAAATATGTGATTTTTAAGATGCACTTTATAAGGGCAAAACTAGATTAGCATACCAAATATACAAGATTACGTGAGGTTTTGTTCAAATTACTAAAAATTCAATTATTTGCTAAAACTCGCAGTGATTACATCACAATCACAAGATTCTATGAGATCCTACAAGTTTTATAGCATGATTTTTCTTATAATATAGTTTTTATAACATTGAGTTTAGTGTAATTTTGAGCGATATCTTACATGATCTTGTTTCGTTTTTACAGAGTTTCATGTCGTACCATCATATAAATATTATTTTTAGCTCCGTATATATAAAAGTAAAATATATTAAAAAAAAAAAATCATAAAAAAGTTTTTTTGAATTGTATTACAAAGCAATTCCTGAAAATGAATAATCTTTATAAAGTCTAAGCATAAGTTTACAGAAGTAGTGTTTATCAATCGATAATCATACTATAACCATTCCTATAGAAATGCAAATAAGTCACAGAATAAGACTCCAGTTAAACACATAAATATCAGAGCTTCTTCAAAATAAGAATGATCTCTAACCACAAAATAAGTACTAACTTACTATTTTGTGGTTTTGCTTCTTGGAAACCTGGCGATGAGAAGACTCAAAGTAGTATCTGTTTCATTTGATCAGGCTTATGTCCATTAGGAGTCTAAACTAACCAGGGTATATTTGGCTGCATCACACGCCCTGTTACTTAAGTTTGTACATCTCATGTAATGTATGATTAAATATTTCAATTTTAACAATACTCGTTATTATATAGTACTTAAACCTGCAGGAGTTAAGTGATAACGGACAACCTACGGTTTATCAAATCATATGTATTCTTTCAAACTTCTTACAGAATACAGCGAGAAAATCTTGCGATCACTTAAGATTGTTAATTACGTTTTTAGAGATTGCTCTTAAAAAGATTTATGACCTTTATGAACATTCTTAAGGGAACTTACTTGTATCATAAAGTGTATTGTGAATACCTTGTAAGACTGATTCATTCTATACAATTTTTCCACAACTAAAGTTTTGAATTGAAGAAAATTCATAACTTAATCGTTTTTCTTTTAATTGAAAACTTAAAATGCATGGTGTTTGTAATTGCAAGGTTAGATATCTTTAAATTTATAGCTTTTAACAGAAACTTAATTTGTTTAACATTTTACTTTTTTTTTTAGCACGGAGGCAGTTCCAGCAGTTTGTGGCATCAGCCGTATATGGGTGTTTTCGCAAAATCGGCGTCAGAACATTGCAAGCAGAATTGTTGATTGCATAAGGTAAGAGATTTCGAGGAATATGAAAAGTAGTCTAAAAGCATTTTTTGCCTTCTAAATTCTGCTTCGTTGGTTTATAGGCATAATTTCTTATACGGGTGTGTCATCAGTAAAAACGAATTAGCATTTTCGGATCCCACACCCGATGGGCGCATATTTGCTGAAAAATATATGGGAGATCCACGAATACTTGTTTTTTGGTAACCTTTTTTTGGTGATGTTTTGGTTCTGTGGACGAAGAATGTTTTTCACTAGGTTTTATGAAGTTTCTGAAGTCGAATTCTCTGAGAAGTCTGATGATAATTTCTTTTTGTGTGAGTAAAAATCTGGTGATGAGTTCTTTATCTAAGCAACCGTCAAAACATCCGACCTAAAGAAGTGTTAAACTTTTTTAACTTGTCTACAATAAAAGTAAATTCTATCCCACAATCCCACCTACTGATTTTATTCTATCTTTTGCTGGATTTTAAAAGTTTTTTCAGAATCGGAAAGAAAGTTTTATTGCTACGAAATGACGAAAGAGATTTATAACATTTAGAGTGGATCATAATATTAAACATAATATTTGAGTTTTTGAAATCGCAATAAAATTAGGTTGAACACAGCTTTTTGTGAAAAAATAAAAAATGTTACTTAAACGTTTTTTTCTTAAAATATATATATATATAAAGTTTTTATTTATGATAAAATGTCGATATTCAAAGTTATATTAGAATGTGTCGATTCCAATTCACATTTTTCGTTCTTTACAAAGTCATTTCTATTATAATGTCTTCTTTTTTTTACCCACGCAAAATCCTTTTAAGAAAAACTAATTTATTAGTGATGTTTTACTGGATCGATTCTAAGAAAATGTTGTAGTTGTAGAGGGAAGAGGGTTTAATAAATACAAGTGGGTATAAAAATTTTTAAACTTTGGAGTCGTGGCCTTTTTGCCACTCCCCGCCTCTATGGTTAATTTCCAGAGAGTAACATTTGTTAATTGTTAGGGATGGCTTTTTTACTTTGATAGAAAAAATAGAAACTCTTAGAAAAACCCAAGAAGAAGGAAAAATATTTGTTTTTTCTGTATTGAAACATTTTTGACCAATCAACAGGTGAGAGGTTAGCATCTCCCACCTGTCCATTTTTTGTTCATTTTAAGGTGGGTGGTAAGCATCTCCCGTCTGTCAATTTCTCTCAGTTCTTTTTAAAGTAGTTTGAATGTAAGTTTTTTTAAAACAGAAATCCCAAAGCTCTCAATTTTAAGAAAATACCCAACAGCTTAGGTATTTTCAATCAGAGTTCTACAAAACTATTTTTATTTAAGTGTTTTCAATAACACTGCGTGTTTTGAAAAAAAAGAGTTTTTAAATGGGACCCCCCATTCTTTTCAGTATGCAGATTTTTCATTTTCTCCAAAATGTAATATGAAATTGCTTTTTTTTTTTTTTTTTTTTTTTTGTTTGTTTGTTTGTTTTTTTTATATTCGTTTTCATGTTCTCTCCTGAATTTGTTTAGTATCCTGTGTTTGGAGAAAAAAAACTTTTTTTTTTTTCAATTCTAAAGTGTCTTTTCAAAACACTTCAGCTTTGGGTGTAACGGTTTTGAGATGATTGTTTTGAAAAGAAATTGGCTTAAACCTTCAAATATTAATTATTTTTTTTTTTTTTAATCAACGTTTTATATTTTAAAATTTCATGGTGAGCAAGGACGGTTGCATGGGTCCATAAAGTATTTTCTGTTTATAGGTTGTTTTTTTTTTATAAATCTGGATTCTTTTAGCAGAGATTAACAAGTTTTTGTATTTTTAATTCATATTTTCATTCCGTGTGTTTTTCATTTCATAAAATAAACACAATTATTGCAGCCGATAAATTTTTCATATATATAAAAATGTATAAATAAGTAAATATATTTCGTTTTTCAAATGACGCATATCATCTTGATCATAGATTAATCTAAATATCATCTCCTAGATCTTAGATGAATCTAAATAGATAAAGAGGGGAAAAGAAAAAAAAAGGATTTACATGTATTATATAAGTTTTTTTTAACTTGCCACTTTGTTTTTTTTAATTGCAAATATCTAGTTTTGCAATCATCATATTTTATAAGAGAAAAGCATATCCTTTTTAAAAAAAAGAATAATTCTTAACGTTTTGGTTGAACATATTTCTTGACTTCAGTTGACCTTGTATTCAGTAAAACTGTATAAAAGGCCAGGATGATTAAAAAATAATTTAACGATTTTCACAGAGAATTTTTAGTTGAATGTTAACAAATCCGAAAACTCATTTGAAAGGTTTTAAGTTTTATTAAAGCGCTTAAAGGACAAGCCTTTTAAAAAAAACAACACTAAAATTAATATATATTTACTTGATAACTCGTGAATTAGTTATGCGTGCTTACCCTCAACGTAAGGTAAATTTCAAATCTACGTTTCTATTATTTTTAATTTTTTTATGTTTAAATACAGCGTCAAACATGAAAGCGAAGGGCTTCGTTGCTATACACAAAGAATAAAATAAATCTAAAACTAATTTGCTGTAGTGAACTTGTGAAGTTTATAAAAAAGCACTTTTTTAAAAAAAATGTTTATAGTTAAGTATAGAGTTTGAAACTCAAGGCTCGTTCGAGTTTTTTATCCACGCATTTTTTATGATGGATCACTGCAAATATTGTTTGATTCATGAAGGTCAAAAAAACGAGCGACATTAAAAATTGCTCTATTTTTTGTTTTTTGCAACACAGCTACATACTCTATTTATTTTTATTACATATTTATCTTTTCTTATCGAAATAATCAAGAATAAGTTTACGACGGTAATCTGCATTAGATTGCAAAGTTTTCGAGGAATTTATTTAACATAAATAACGGTATTTTAAAAAAAGGGTCCACATCATTACATTCAGGTAAGGCAACCCTGACAAATAGATTTCGCTGACTTTCTGCAATCAAACTTTTTAAGAATAATAATTTTCTAAAATTTGAGCTTCCAATTTCAATCAGTTTCTATGTTATCACCGTTTTAAGTTACTTCCAAATTGGCGGATTTTAGATAAGTACAGCATCTAAAATCCATCATTTTGAGTTATATCTTTTACATTTAATCTGTTCTAGTAAAGACATATATATAAAAATTGTTATCTAGATATTTTTGAAAGTGTCCTACTTAGGTAAACCTGGGTATTGTTGAAGGTGTCAAAAAAACAAGATTATAAATTCACTGCTGTAACATTAGATTTAGAATTTATATTTTTATTAAAGAAAAATTTTAAAACTGCAATACGGCTTCTATCCAATCTACTTTAAAGTTGTACCCAATCTACTATGCTTCATTCATTTCTTGTGATTTGCGCATTCACCACAAACTATATTTACAAACTCAATTTTAAGTCTAAATAAATTGTTCTAATGAAACTATGAATCAAGTTTTTAAACTCTTCTACAACCAAAAAATACCTAGTTTTAAACCTATATCTTCTACTTGAACGGGTTTTGAAACCAGTGAAGCGTAACTTAGGATGGTGATAATTGTAAAAACCGAAATCGTTGCTCAACGTCCGAAATCATCCCATTTGACGGTACGTTGAGCAACTTTTCATTTTATACATATCTTGAATGACGCTTCAAGAAAACAGTCCAAATGTCTTGTAATTTATACCCTTTGTTTTTGTTTTTTTTTATGGTAACAAATAACAATTTTTTTTTTTTTTTTTTATTTTTTTATTTTTTTTTTATTTTGGCTTTACTTCCGTCAAGTTACATACCTCACGGAAGGGAGTGTTCGACGCTTGCCTACGTCACTCCGATTTTACGTCTTGGCGACAGATGTTATTGTCAACCTTGACGGATCTACCTTGAGGCCCCCGAGTGTCCGAGTTAACGAACTGAATAAACGATAAATCGTCTAACCCCGGATCCTCCGCCCGACTTTGACTAAATTACTAGTACTAAATTATTGTAGAGCTTCTCCAAACATTCAAATAACTTCTAAAGTTCACCAAATTGATTGTGGTCTGAAAAATTGAGTAAAAAAATTCAAAAGTATAATTTATTAACTAAAACATTTAAAGTTTGCTGAGGGGGTCACTCTATTTGAATATCTCACAGTACTTACCGCCGTTTTATTCGCTTTTCTATTTTTCTGTACCTTTAAAGTTTTTCTAAATAGTCTAAATAGTAGTTTTACTAAGTCGCTTCTCAACTTCTGGGTAGAATTGGAGGGAGTAGCAGAATTCTCGACATTTTGATTAATTTCATGTGTGTTTGTAGACAGTATTTTTGAGATTGGTTGTAGAATTAACCTTTGATTGCGTTTGACTTGCATCAATTAACTGCAGCTACTGCAAAATCTGCTTCATTAATTGCGCTTTGCTCGTCGGTGACATTTCTGTTTTGCATGATTATCAAATGTTGTAATGTTACAGATGGTTTTAAGAAAAAAGGCGTCTAATTGTTTTAATTCTCAACGATGAACTATAGATTAATAATTTCTTTATTGTTTATTCTAGTAGATATTCATGATTTTATGATCCAAATGATTTTTCTTTAATTCACAATCTTCTTTTATATAGGAAATTAATTAAGAAAGGTTCAAATTTGGAAGAATATGAATTTGTCCTAGTGTAAAATGCTATTAAACTTTAAGAGACACCAAGAAAATAGAAAAGTTTCATACTTAAATTTTCTTGACCGGTCAAATCAAAAAAAGAAAATTCAACTCCAATATAAGTGACTAAACTGTTTCCAATTTTTTTTCAACACAACTTACGGAATTCTTTTCACGTTATGGAACCATTTCAATATCAGGGGGTTATTTCGAATTTTAACTCCTTTTAAGAAACGCGATCATCTTAAGCTTATAAAGATCAAATAAATTAAGTTCATAATTCGAGACAAATATTCCTCTACGGACAATATACTGACCTAACATGGTTATAAGAAGCAAGTCGCTAAAGTTCATTTGTACTTACTTCCTGTTGATACGGCAGAGCAGTACTGAGGGCCGATGTTATGCACACATCAACAACCGAACATTTTATTATGTAAGTCTTATGTTTAAGAAATTTAATTCGAGGGATTTTATTAAAAGTGCTGTTTAAGATCGTTTTTTCAAAAAAAGTTAACGATTTTTTAATGTTTCGTACATATTTGAATGCCCAGGAGTTAAAGCATTAACATTACTCATTTAAATTTTACTAGATATACTTTAAATTCTACTTAAATTCTACTTTAACATTAAAGCATTTTTTAGCCAATATATACCAGGACTAAAATACTGAAATGATTCCATTAAATGTGAAGAAACACAATAGTATCATAGAGGAATAGAGTTTTGTTAACCAAAAATATTTTTTGTCTAAACTCACTGAGCAAAACAATGCACCAGCTTTTGCAAACAAAAAGTATATTATTTGCTTTTAAAAGAATCTGTTGGGATAAGATAGTAAAAAAATAGGATTGAGTCATAGTCAGTAAAACTGTTGGCAATTGATTGTTGACACTAAAAAAGTAATCATGTTTTTGACTCTTTATACTGTCTAAAATTTTATTTGTGATACCCTTTACATTCTATGTGAACAAATTAAAATGAAACTAACTGGATACCATATAGATTTTTTTGCATTATTAATCATTTGCTAAAAACTGGACTTAATCTGCTAAAGCATTAGTTTTTCCAGGAACAAGTTGGTAAAAGTTACCACAATGACAACGTTGTGCTGGTCCTTTTCTTAGGACCATCCAAGCTACTGAAGTTGATTCTTCATCACCTAAAGATTTAAGATTATTGTCAATAATCAATGCCCAAAAATGTGGATTGGTAACAAAAGAGTGTATGATTCACTTACAAATGCAACCAACAATTCTCTCATCAAACATTGAAGGTACTAAAGTTGGCGATTCTCTTGTTCCAGGAGCTCCTTTATTTACAGTGTGCATATTAAATGGATCCTAAAGTACACAAATTTTATTTAAAATTCTAAGTCTTCAAATTTAAACTTTAACAAATCAAAAACGCATAAAAACTTATTTTTTTTCGAAAATATCTTACAGGATTTCCTGCTAAAATAGCCTCTAGTTCTTTTCGCTCATTACCAGTTGCTATTTCCAAATCAGTAGGAATTTTTTCTAAGATGAACAAACATAAGAATAATTATCATTCAAACTTTTTCTCACAGGTTTGCATTTTTGTTGATTAATGAAACCAAAAACTAAAAAGATTTTTTTCTTCTTTAATACAAAAAAAATTAGGACTTAACCTTCTATGAAATCAAAACAACAAATGAAATCAAAAAAATACAAATTGGTATCAAACAACATTAACTGACACTTTTAGGAACCATCTTCTGTCTGTTATTTCTTTTTTTTGAAATTCAATAAAATGTTCTTATTATCCTTATATGATTTTTGTTAACCAACAAAATAAAAAATTTAAGTAGTTTATAGGGTCAGACTTTGATTTCCTCTGTAAATTAATGCTGTTAAATATAATTTGGTCACTCTTATTTACAAATCATAACACTGCAATTTTAAGTTCTTTTTCTGACCAGAAAAAGCTCTTCCTTCTTCTCAATAGAAAAAAAATGCTAAACTTTGTTTAAAACAAAAAAAGTACTTTTCATTAAAATAATCTACATTCTTAAAAAATCATGAAGCAACATGGATAAATTTGTCAATAGTAAGTTTTTTTTTTGTTTCTAAAAAGCTTAAAACAACCAAGAACTAAATTTTAAAAATGATGGAATCCTTGTTAAAGCTACTTCTTACTTTTTGACTATTGGAATTTGATAAAACTTTTTTTTAAAGCGTTATCTTGAACTAGATTTTAACAGAATCAAAACAAATCAAATATTCTAAAATGCACTTTTAACATAGCATGGTTGTTGAGTTAACTTTAACAATTCATTTTAGCTATTATAATTAGTCATGTGTGAATATTTATAATGTATAGATATTTATTTTCATGTTTCTTTAAATGCATTAAAATAAAAAAAACTAAACTTTAAACTAAATTTTTTTATTTGTTTTTTAAAAAATCTATACCATCACAACAAAAATCCTAAAGTTTATTTTTGCAGGGAACAGGAATAATTGTAAAAATGAAATTTTGATTGTAGGTTGAAAAGCTTCCTTATTTGCTCTAATGCTTGTTATTTAATAATTACATCATCATTGCTTAAAAACTAAATTGCTGCTCATATTTGACATTAAAAAAAAAAAAAAGTTAATTAACAACATTAGCTAGTACGACTTCTTTCTCAACTACATTCTCTCAACAACAACAAAAAGTTTACAAATATACAGCATGTTTCTTACCATCTGAGTATTTTAAAAAAGAGGTGGAAATTCGAGCAGCTTTAACTAACACTCCTGATCGTCTCAATGTTGATGTAAATAGTCTCAAAGCCATTATTATAGCATGCGCGTTCACAGAGACACCTAATAGATCGTATAAGCAAACTAGGTATCTGGGTTGCTCTTTTAAATTTTAACAATTTTAGCCGAGGGACGAAAAACATGCGAAAAGCATTGTGGTTTAAGTTTTAGATAGGAGAGGGAGTTGGAGGGGGTTAATGATGATGATAGTGAAAGAAGTATTTAGTTTTGTACTGTATACAAGGTTTTTTATTCAATAAGTTTACCTGTTGAAACATTATAATCATCTACTTCTCATGCAGGCGTAGCATACAACTTTTTGTGGCCTGGTTATACGGTTTATAGTACTTAATAATTTTCCACTTAACAATACGTGTAAAATTTTCTGTTTTTATTTTTCATATTTCTTTAGATAATTTATTTAATTTCATTATATATTTAGCATTTGTTTACATATTTATATATACATGTACATTTATATCATATATATAAATTTATGTTATATCTATATGTATGATATAAATTTTATATATATATATATATATATATATATATGTATGATATAAATTTTATATATATATATATATATATATATATATATATATATATATATATATATATATATATATATATATTCAATATTTTTATTCAATGAGTTTTTTAATCTGATATGAGCGATTAACTAGAAAGCTTTTCTTAAGAATTGTGATTCAGTGGAAAGTGGCCTTTAAGTACAACTAAGAAATCGACATGTGCAGAAAGTCTGTGTGCATGTGATCAACTTCACGATTTTTAGAAACGTGATAATTATCACGATTGTAAAAATCTTTAACATGGAAAAAAAAAATCTGCATAACAAAAATAATTCTCGATTTGCAGTGTACTCAAATAACAACAACAAGCTCGTTATAAAAACAAAAAGAAAATCTCAAAAAAGACGATGTTGAAGTACAAATTTTTTTTAAGAAACAACTTTTTTTTTTTTAAGGAATGACTCACGAGTACGTTAATGCTCGTTTAATGCTCGTTTAATTTTAAACTGCTAATACCGGTATTTAAACTAATTATACCGGTATTTAGCAAATCGTTTTTAAACCAACAAAAGGTGGCTTAATGAATAACTAGAAAACAGCAAACATAAATCTTCGTTTAATTTTTCATAGCCCTATTATGTTAGAGAATGAAAAGGGGGGGGGGGGGGAGGATGAGCAGGAGGGGATTTAGCACTTGGTCTCAGGCTGGGTCCACCAATTTGAATAATGAAAAAAAAAAAACGTTTTGATTATCATATATTTTTTTATAAATAGATAAAATTGTATAACTTTTTTAAATAAAAAGAAACTCATACTTTTTCTAAACGACATGCAAAAACAAAAAACAAATTAAAAAAAAATTAAGCTAAAAGAAATTTCCCAAAGGATTTGAAATCGAAAAGGTACTCCCCCCCCCCCTCTTTTTTTACAGCAATTTCTGGGGAGTCAGAGGATCACCAAAGTAACTTACTTTACAACGCTTCTATGGTGGATCAAGAAATAAGATCATCAAGGTCTATTAGATTTTCCCGGGGGGATGTAAACTTTTTTAATCAAGCCGAAAAATATTGTAACTAAAAAAGAATTTTTTGGAAATACAAGTTTCAAAACAAATTTGAAAACTATAACAAGACCCAAAATAAAAAGTTCTTTAACTTAATCTTTCACAAATGACGACAACATTTAAGTGACGTGTCACTTGAATGCTGTGTGCAGTTGAATATTCTAGAAAAAGCTTCGGAAGAATAATTTTAATGACAAACGCAAATTTTTAGCTATCAAAAAAAGTTTTAAACGACAATGATAAATGCAAAAAAGAGAAAATAAGTCGAACTACATGAAATGGTTCGCTAAGAGGTAGAGAGACTATTTTACGGGTTGTATTATTCCAGTGGACGATTTCCCTTGTTCTGACCCCAAGAATCATAGATCATCATTTCACTTCGGTCATCTCAAAAAAAATTTAAATATTTTACACAAGCATTACGTCATGTTTACGTCATGTTAATGAGGAGCAGATTTCAATTTGGAACTTTTTAAAACCATTTTCATCGTTTAAACTATTTTTTTCCAGATTCATTTATTGGAAAAACTGAAGTGCCATCACAGGAAAAATCTTAATACAGAGAAAAAACATCAATGAGGTTTTTTCTTATAAAAACCAAAATCAAAAACCAAAATAAATTAAAAACGCTTAAACAAAATTTGATTTTTTTTCTTCTTTTTTGCTACCCGCAAAAAAACCACTAATTCTGCTATCCGCAACAAAACCACTTCTTCACTACTACTGAACCATAAATAATACCACTTCTTTTATTGTTGGTTTCCTGCACCTGGAATTTACTTAAAAATGAAAACTAATTCCATTAGAACTCCATTTTTATACTTCTTATATAATTCAACTCTTCCAGAAACCCCCATTTCACCTGAGTTTACTCCCAATCATGCATTCTGCTTCTCAATCTCATAGCAGAAAGCATGTTACGTAGTCTTTTTGCAATAAAACTTGGTTTTATATTTAACCACTAAATTATAAAAATAAAAATAGGAGACTGGAGTGAAATAAATGAAAACTTTATTATTTTTAGAAATGTTCTCAAGTTGAAAAAATAAGTTTTCCAGTTTTAATTTTTAGTTAATTATTAGTAAACTTAAACCCAAATCTTCATTAAAGATTTCAAAAAAGATATTTTTAGCTTGAAAATAAATTCAAAAAAAAAAATAAAAATAAATAACCAGAAAAATTGACATGCGAGAAAAAAATTTTATTTTTTTATTTTTTAAGATGCATTCATCTATCAGAAAATGAGATGAAGTTCTTGAAATTGTGACTACCACCTATAAGAATGTACAGCACATTAAAAAATCTAAATGCTTACCATTATTTCTAAAAAAAACCTCACATAACAGCTTATGAAATGGGAAAAAAGAGGTGCACGAATAAAATATCACTATAATTCTGTATTTCAACAGTTTTCATCTGATTGCTATCTTGTTCACGGTAGATTTTTTTTAAATTTGAAAAAGAATTTATTTCGCTCGTCTACGTTAGCATTGTAAGATGTTGTTTAGGCAATTAACTACTTTACACCAATTTTCTAAACGCTTTTTTCTCTTTCTAAACTTAAAAAAATTTTTATTTCAAAAAAACTTTTACGTTCACAACCCACACATCAATTTAAAAAATTACTTTTAAGATTGTACATTCGTATTTAACTCAAATGTAACAAAGCCAAAGTGAAACTCCATGTTAGAATTCTAAATGTCGTAATAACCTTTTAGGGTTCATACTCTCTTTTGCTAACGTTTCTACGTATTAATCAATTTTCGACGTCGTGCACACACCCATGCAAGATCAAGGCATTCTCTTGGTCGTAATTTATGAAGAGCACGCAGTGGTTCACTGATCGTATAGCATTTACTTATTACACACCATTACCAGATTTATTTAAGTATATTCGAAACTTAACGTCTCATAGAAAAGAAAATATATACAAATTTTAAATTTAGAATAAAAACCACTGTTTCAGGCGCATAAATGCCATAAATAACCTAAGAAAAAAAAGAAAATAGTTGATTCAGATTGTGAGAGATTTTAAAAAATCCAAAAAAAAAATTTCCACAAGATCAAAGAGAAAAATGGAAAATGGAAAAAATGGAAATATGAACGCATGAGCATGAACAAAAACGAGTTTATCAACATTTCCAAGAAGTGCATCGCAAAAAAGGATCAATATATAAAGGCTGGATTGATTGAAAAAATTCAGCTAGTTTTTTCAGTCTGTAGGGCACATATTGAAATATTTAGCCAATTTAAAAAACATAGGAAATCTGTTGACAACGCAGTGCAAACAACGCAACGCAACCAACGCAGCAACGCAACGCAGTGCAACTGTACTCTTAACATTGAAGTGAAATTTAAAGTTGCACTTGCTAAAATATGTCTAAACCAAGTGAAGAAAGATATTTCAGAATTCCTATGCAATTTTTTAGGAATCAACTCTCCGAAAGCGTTCAACCATGAACGTTTTCGGAGAGTCGATTCCTAAGAAATTGCATAGGAATTCTGAAATATCTTTCATATACTGACATTAGTCATTATTTTAGAGATATATCATCATTTCTATTGAGTGTAAATGATGATATAACTCTAAAATGATGATTAGCGTTAGTACACTGTCTTAAGATCTATTTTTTTTCTGTAAACAATTCAAACATGCATAATTCAAAGCTGCAGGATCTTCGCCGGATCTGTATTTGTATTACAACCATTTTCGTGAAAATCTGTAGATTTTCACGAAATCACGAAAAATTGGTGGTCGTTGGTATCTTCAGACCAGCAATCGTTGCCTTTTTCTCACTATTTTGTACAAAGTTAGAAAGTAATACAAGTCAGCATCTTCGTTCAAATACCACCTATGTACTCTATTCTTCTTTATTCCAATTACATCTAATTTTCTTAATTGCAAATGGCTGTTTGTCAACAGCACAATAAGACTCTCGAGAGTAGACAAAGGTCATTGTATGAAGCATCAAAACGTTTGAAGCTTTCATGAAAAATGTTTGAAGCTTTCAAGCTACAATTGCTCCGAGTCATAGGGTTAACAAACTTTATTCTATGTAACAAATACTGTTACATTTTCTAGTGTGTTTTTTTTTTAATACCAAAGTTTGCTTATAAGAGAAGACATTGATAAGATAAAATGAACCGAGGGTATCTTGCCTCATCTTTAGTGGTTGCAAGTTTAATACAATGAACTAATTTTATTGCTCGGTTATAAACATTCTTTATTATATATTATTGTGGGTAAAATTCTCTATAAAACAATACACTTTTTACCTTAATTGCATATGTATGGCCAGTCCAATAAACATTCGAAATTAGAAGCAACTTATTAACAAAATACTCCAAAAAATTATAAATCGATTTAAACCTCAACTAATCTCAAAAGTAGCTAAACTTTTTTGAAATTAAAAAATCACGTGTCTACTTTTTATTCCTAATAATTTGTGCAACAAACAAAAAAAAGGCATATATTTCACGGTTTCATTTTTACGTACAAATTTTATGTAGGCATCAGACAATACAATAAATACCATATTGTAATTGACCCCTTGATTTCTAATGCTTTAAATCTAAGTAAAGCTTGACAACAACATTTATATTAGAACAATTCTCATTTTAAAAATCTTTTCTTTCTCTTTAAAAATATCCCCTTATTTATCTACTTTTATATATAAATGTATACATATATATATATATATATATATATATATATATATATATATATATATATATATATATATATATATATATATACATATATATATATATACACACACACATAGGCACCGAGTTCACGGGGGCAACAGGGGCAATGGCCCCCCTAGAAATTTATACTAATAATATATTATCACAGATTATCATGAGGGCGAGAGTATCTATTCGCCCCCGTAATTATCCGTGATTATATATTATTAGTATAAATTTCTGGGGGGCCACTGCCCCTGTTGCCCCCGTGAACTCGGCGCCCATGTGTATGTATGTATATATATATATATATATATATATATATATATATATATATATATATATATATATATATATATATCTTCATTCAAAATCTCTTTTCTCTCTTTCCCAAAACTCTCTTTCTAAAAAACTCCCAAAAATTCTCTTATCAACTCTCCCATAAAATCTTGCTAGGTTTTCTTTACTGTTCTCTTTATATCTGCAGTTAAATCAAGTATTGTTCTAGCATAGACAGTGAATTTTTCTCTTCAAGTTCGCATATTGTTTTTGATTCAACCTTCTAGTCACGACCCTCTATAACAGGTTTTACCAGTTACCTTTTGATTAGCGTTTGTCTATGGTCTCGGCTTGTTTGTAAACATAAAATAGTTACAGAATTGTCGCGAACATTACTAATTGAACTATAATCATTTTATCGGTGTAGATACAATTCAATTTCTGGTCGTTATCGCGAAGACAGTTAAACTTTTATGGTGCGACTGATTATATTTTCATCAACTTATACACGTGTATCCACCTGGTGTTTCGGCTGTCTCACATTTTTCTTTGATAGAATACGTTTTATGTTTGAGTTGAGTAAAATTAAAAATTATGTTTATAATTTTTTTTGTTTTCGCTTCTCACAGTAAAAAACAAAATGATGGATAAATGATAGAAAAAACTTTATCTTTTGTCAAACTATTGTTCAACCAAAATCACGAGAACCTGTTACCATAAAACACTCCAAAAGATATTTAAGAAATGATACTTATAGATCCACTCTCATAAACCAAAAATCTTATTATAGTTGTTATAAACCCTACCAAATGCACAGTTTCGTCATATTCTCAAAACCATTAACTTTATTTCAAGCTCAATATTGCTACCTAAAATATTGCTACCTAAAATGAGATGTTTTTAACGGTTTTAGCTGTTAATTTTAAAACAGAATAAAAAAAGTAAACACTTTATGACAAACATGGGGATATGAGAAAGATTTACATATAAAACTGATAAGATAACTAATAAATTACTTTCTAAAAACTTTTAAAACTCAATTCCAATTTATGAGGCCTCGATCATCTAGACATTTATATATCTGTCTTGAAAAAATGGGAGCCTGATTCATACGTGAGAAAATACGACATTAAATTAAAACTAATTCAAATTCAATTCAAGTGGCAATGTTGGCGTCAAACTTTGTCTATAATTTGACGATTTAGACGCAACTATATACTTCATCGTAATATATATATATATATATATATATTATAATAATGATAACAATAATAATAATTATTGTTATTGTTATAATAATAATAATAATAATAATAATAATAATAATAATAATAATAATAATAATAATAATAATAATAATAATAATAATAATAATAATAATAATAATAATAATAATAATAATAATAATAATAACAATAATAATAATAATAATAATAATAATAATAATAATAATAATAATAATAATAATAATAATAATAATAATAATAATAATAATAATAATAATAATAATAATAATAATAATAATAATAATAATAATAATAATAATAATAATAATAATAATAATAACAATAATAATAATAATAATAATAATAATAATAATAATAATAATAATAATAATAATAATAATAATAATAATAATAATAATAATAATAATAATAATAATAATAATAATGATAATAATAATAATAATAATAGTAATAATAATAATAATAATAATAATAATAATAATAATAATAATAATAATTATTATTATTATTATTATTATTATTATTATTATTATTATTATTATAGCAAGTATATGATGTAATCATATCAAACAAATGATGTAATCATTTCAAGTATATGATGTAATCATATCAAACAAATGATGTAATCATATCAAGTATATGATGTAATCATAACAAGTTATGATGTAATCATATCAAACATGTTATGTAATATAATGCATGTGATTTGGTTTGATTAAAAATATGTGACGATATCATGTGATGTTATGAGATTAAACTTGTAACCTAATATAAAAATTTGTTTAAGTGGCATTAAGTTGTTTAACATATTTCGAATTCTACTCGATTTAGTTGGTGCCAGAGGATTATTTTGTGTCAACCAGCTTATTTTATCTTTTAATCTAGTTATTGATTTATTTTAAAGTGTTTTGTAAAGTTGACATACGAGTCGTTCACTGTACAAACCAATTGGCTCCATAAAACAAAAAGTTTGGAAATATGATGAAATAATGTACGTTGTTTTTTAAAACTCTTTTTTTAATATAACAACTATTTCTCATTTAAAGGTGTTCATAATTTGAGGAGAATGGGAGGAAATGGTCATGGACCTCTGTGAAAGAAAGTACCTTATTTCAACCTATTGATAGCTACTAATTTCATTAGGTCGGCATTTTTCGATTCATAATTAATAATAATTCACAAATTGTTTAAATCACAGATTCACAACCGAGATCGAGGTCTATTGATGACTCCATTTATTAAGTTTAACCCAAAATGGAATATAGAAATTTTGATTGTTGAAATTTGGGAGGTTTCGTTTCTTTTATCGAGAATTTCGTTATATCGAAATATAACGAAATTCTCGATGAAAGAAACGAAACCTCCTAATTTTCAACTCTCAAAATTGAAAGAAACGAAATTTTGAAAAAAAAAGTTGAAAAAGAAATTTTGAAAACGATGAAAGAAACGAAAACTTTTTATATATATGCATAAATTCAATGTACTAGAATTAATGTATAAATTCTAATATATTAGAATTATTGTATTAAAAATTCAGTTTCAACATAAAAAAAAAAATGCATTGATCACAAAGTATAAATAACATAATACGAAATAACAAAGTATGAAAATCCAAAACATGAAAAACAATTTTAATAATGTAATTCGAAGCCGTATTTTTACGTAACTTATTTTGTTAGTACAAGAATTGTCAGCGTCTATTTAAAATAACAAACAAGAGAATTTTTAGAGCCATTGTCAGTAAACAAAAAAATGCTATCAATTCATAAGCTCAAAGTCTAATCTTTTATTTGGGCGCTCTATTTGAGTAAATTCAAAAAAAACAACCACGGAGCGTGTTAAGTTTTTGCTATATTAACCGACAAATAAGAACAAGATAAAAGGCGCTTCAAAAAACGCGAAAGTTATTACGGTCGACAGCACAAATACAATATTTATGCCGTCTAGAACAAGTCTTCGCATTTCATAAATATTTTATCTGGCGAAAGGTTTCTGTGTTGAACGCAGCAAATAAAAGACGTTTAACTACATTTAATAAAAAGATTACTCATTTTTAAAACTGCTAAAACCTTTTTAATCTTGCATCCTCATAACACACGATCAGTTGACGATTTGGAAATTGTAATGTGAGTGCGTTTTTCAAACGGTTTTAAATATTCTATCGCGTTTCGTAACTTTTTGTTTGCGATTTGAAAAAAAAATAAAAAAAAATTGGTTGCTTTTACTTCTTTTCATTTTTAAATCACGTTTTATAAAGATTGCATAATATAGATATTTTGTGATTATAGCATTTTGGCTAACTCTGGTGTAGTTTAAGCATTGCTGTAAATGGTATAAATATTGGTGTTACTCAAAACGAGGCAGCTAACGTTTTATTTGGGCTTCAAAAATTTTCATGATGAGGTACTATTGAATATTGGATTTGAACTTCCATTATTAAAAATTTGATGGGTAGTCAATTTTTAGAATAGGTAATCAAAGGTGCTATAACAAAGATACTCTAACAAAGATGATTTAACGGAGTATTTAAATATTTTATGTTTTTTTTTTCGCTATATAATTTGAGATGAGACAACAGACTTTTACTAGAAATGAAAAACTGGCAAAAAAAAAAAAAAAAACTTAGTGGATTTTATCAAGACTAAAATAGAGCAAACTTTCAACTCCGAAAATGGTTCCTAATGTCTTGGACTAATCGAGCGAACATCATAACTGTTTATCTCTATTTTAGTAGGATGACAGACCAGCTTTTTATGTATTTATGTGCGTATGTTTTTTTTTTTTTTCAAAATTACAAATTGGTGGTCTGCTCAAAATCATAATCAAGTTTGCTACCTTTTCTTCGTCATTGCGAAATATAGAGATTTTTTGCTGCCAAAATGGAAAAAATATGATCTACTGTACTGATTTTTTACAAAAGAAAAAATTTGTTTTAACAGGAAAACCAAAGATGATAACTTGATTTTTCGAAAAGACTCGTTTGCTTTTCAGTCTGAGATAGAATGACAACTAATGAGCGATTCTGTTGCTATGAGTAGGACTAATGATTACTTATTGGTTATCAATTCTTATGTCAATATGCTGAGCCATTTTAATTACAATTATTCTGTTGTTTCTCAAATTCTTTACCAACACAAGTTTAAAAAGCGATGTCTTTAATTAATTGCTTTTCCTATGGTTGATAATGACAATTGTACACATTTGATACTGATAAAAAAATAAATTTTTCCTAGAGCTCCATGGCATGACGCAGATCATTCTGTTCTGAAGATGAAAGAGCAAGTTTCAAACCATGATAATGAACTTTATCACGAAGATTTGCCTAAAATTGTAGATGCCTACAGTTGTTGCAAAGAAAGTGCATCGCTTGATAAACCACATTCCAATCACACGTCAGCTAATTTATATGAAAAATCTTGCAATACAGGATACAAATTGACTAATAATCTCTCTTCAATTATTTATGAAATATCAAAAGATTGCTCTCAACTAAAACACCCCATATCAAGGAGTCCAACGAAAACACAAGGGAATAAATATTTTCCACACAGTAAATATAGTGCAAAATGTCCGTTCAACGACATCAGAAAAGGCATGAAAAGAGTTGAGGATATAAGAAAAAAGAAAAACTCTCTGAAACCTAAAGATATTCATAGAATTGTCTCAAAACCCACAATAGGAAATCATGAGCACGCCCAAAGCAACCCAAAAGCTTCTAAGATTGTAGTAAATAAACCAAAAAGCAAAAATATTCCTCGTGCAAAAGAAAAATTTCTTCTTACGCACGAAGAAGTTTATAACTTGCACAATAAACAGAGAATATCGAAAAGCAAAAAAACAGAAAAAATAGATAAGAAAAACATCGACGAGAAAGTTATACAAAAAAGACGGGCGGTTGAAAACAAAGCAATAGAAAAAATAAATTCTCCATCAAATCAAACTAGCTTTACCGTTACAAAAGAAAGTTCAGTTTATGAAGCGTTGAATGAATTTCAAACCAAGAAGTTCGTGCAACCTAATTTGAAAGAAAAATCAACAAATCTTTTTGATCAAAAAGATTTGGATGTTCGAGCAAACAACAAAACAACAAAACTGGTAAACGAACCTTTAAAAAACTCTTTTGGAAAAAAAAAAATTACTCGTTCGGCATCGTGTGAGACTTCAATGATGCCTTTTACAAGAAGAGAATTTAATCGTTCCATATCGAGTGATAAACCAACAAATCTTTTACCAAGCAAAATTAATCATACATATTTTTGTTCATCTTCAGTTGAGAAGTCTGCAAACCTTTCAAAAAACATACAAAACTGTGTTGCATCAAATGATATATCATTAAGTCGCGTTCCAGTGTATGCACCTATCAACAACTCAAAGTGTCAGAATACATTTAAAAGAGCACATTCATTGCCCCATGAGAAAATTGATTTAAAAAAAAACGAAAGTAATCACCTTTCATTAAATGGAGTGTTGTCATGTAAAGAAACATTCACAAATAATGTGCCGGCAGACGAAATTAAAGATAACATTTCAATTGAAACTAGCAACAGCTGTCTTACCGAAAAAAATAATTCTGTAACAATAATACCTGAAAAAACTTCAACAATAATTGATGGTAAAACATTTGATTCAGTTGAAGAGGTAAATTCCTCGACCGACTCAAACCCTGATTCTGGCTTTCACATGAAGCAACAAGATGAATCACCAAATGGCGAAGTTCGATATTCTAAACGATGTTATTTTAGCAGCGTAAGAGATTTTTACAAAGGTGTCCTTTGAGAAAAAATATTTTATATTTTAGAATGCTAAATTTCGCGGAGATTTCTTTTTACAAAAATAAGTTTTCGTGAAGGTATATTTTTTCAAAAATTTAGTTTCGAAGAATTACGTTTAGTGGATTTTGCTTGCCAACTAATGTCATCTAACTTATTAAGCACAACAGTGATATAACATACTAGCTTTAGCTGCTTGAGAAAATGAACAATAAAAAAAAAGGTGGTTTGTTTAAAATCCCATCTTAAATGTAGTAAGTAAGACCAGGCGTCTTTTTTGTTCCATCATACTTTACTAATGCCCTTTGACATCTGTGTCTTTTATTTTTCTGCTTGTGAACACATGTAGTTATGTTTCCATAGAAAAAAAAAACCTTTGGATTTTGATTTTCAAATGTATAACATTGATCACTCTCTCTCTCTCTCTCTCTCTCTCTCTCTCTCTCTCTCTCTCTCTCTCTCTCTCTCTCTCTCTCTCTCTCTCTCTCTCTCTTTTCCTCTCTCTCTCTCTCTTTATTTTTTTTTGACTTTACATAATAAGACCTACTTCTCTTTCTCAATTTTAATTTAAAAGTTTTTATACAAACAATGTGTGTCATTTATATTTTGTTTCTTTTAATCAAGTCGAAACTCAAGTTTGCTATAAAAAGCCCAGATTCAATAACTTCATCTATTACAATGAGTAAATCCAGTCGCTTTACTTATAATAATCTTAAAGGGAAATAAAAAAGAATAAAGGTTTTTTTTTTTCTTAACGATATGTAAGTCATTTTGTCACTAGAGAAACTAACTTATGTATTTTTTAACATCTGCAGTTTCAAGTCGATATAAAAATAGGGAGACATTTCAAACTTCCAACAGCTGAAGTGAAGTTTGAAATAAAAGTCACAAACAAAAGCAAGTTCACACCCAACTGAATAAAAGAAAGTTAAAATGAAAATAAAAACGTTTGACATTCTCATTTTAAAATCCTTCAAATAAAAAAAAACCTGTTTAAATAGTCATGAATTGGAAACAACGATCGCCTTACACACTGCAACACAACACCTACGTCCGTGTCATAGAATTTTCTTATATGTTGGGAGTTCGCGAACTCTATGAAAAAAAATCTTAAAAATCGTGCAACGTTTTTGGATTTAAAAAACAGCCACTGATGCGGACTTTTTTTGAGGAGTTAGATTAATTTAGAGAAGAATTGTAAACCTCCCCCAACCCAGATTAATGGGAAAAACTCCAGGAATAAAAATTGAAAAAGTTCATCTTATCTTTTGCTTCAAGTATGATTTAGATAAGATTTAATAAAAAACTGTTTAAAAAATATTGAATATCAAATAAGTTATTAGCAAACAAGTTATAAGAGAACCTATTGAAGTCAGAAGAAGTTGAGCGTAAAGGAAGGTCATCAGCTAGTAAGTTCTTTCTATTGATATTTTTTTCTTTTGTTTGCATCATCATTTATTACCTTGAAATGTTTTTCAAGTCTGCTCATGTATAAAAATAAAACTAAGTTTCCTTACCGTAACCGGTCAAACTACCGAAAGGCTCAAAGTTCATTTTGACCTGTTTTTTAAAAAATGATAAATTAATAAAAGTCCAAAAACTTCGAAAAATCCTGATGCAATAAAAAGTTAAATAAAAATAATCTTTAGTCGTAGATGTGCCCCTTTAAACCCGTCCTTTTCCGATAAATATCCGTTTTCAACTAACTTAATTGATCAGCTTTCCTTGCGTTTTATTAAACTATAATGAGAAGTATTCTGTTTACGCTCAAGAGAAGCATCATACCTCAAAGTTGAATATCTTAAGTTATAAAAAAAAAAAACTAATTGGGAAACTAAAGGCAAAATTTGCCTTTAAAATAAGCTTGTTCAATGAACCTTCAATACAACGAATATCTCGATATATCAAAATAATGTCTCCCCTCTTATTTCCATAGAATAACTTTCGATATGATTATTTTTCATTACTAAAAACTCTTCATATGAGAAATTATTATCCCTTCAAGATTCGTTTTAGAGTCTATACAGTAGAATAAAACTAAAAAAAAAAGGAACTACTAAACAATATTTATTCTTTTAAAAACTGCACTCATCGGCACAAATTTTAAATCTTAAAAGTCAGTTTTTTTTGGTCATTGATCTGTTAACATCTGTGTTAACATGAAGCTTTTCTTTACTGCGCACATTTTCGTGTTCTTCCATGAAATAGATTTAATTTTTTCACGCTATTAATAATTTTTTACTTATTCGATCAAAAAATTTATACATGTTGTGAATGAGTTCTTACATCGTGCACAGCTGAGATATAAAATTTTGTAGAATTAAAACGTTAGATCATACACAGCTGGGATTTACTTTTTACGTAAAATTTATCTTATATTTAAAAAAAAAAGCTTTAGTTAAAAAATTAGTTCCTGTTTCTAAAATATAAGAAAAAAAACTTCTTTTAAAAACGTCTTTTAAAATATAAGCGATTTTATTAGCTCCAGTCGTAATCGTAAAAACGCACACAGATAGCTTTCATGCAACTATCATAATCAAGTGTTTTTTTACTATTTATTCGTTTATGTAGTAATCATGTAATCACGCTAGATTAATCATTTGATAAAAATTGGATGAGTATTTATACTAGAACATTGTAAATTATTTAACATAAATTGCTTCGTTCTCTCAGAATAGAAAACATAGATGATAGCTTGTTTAAAATATTTAGAGTTGATTTTAGAAAAAGATGTTTTCAGACGAGGATAAAGACTCACACCGCCCATTGATGCGATATACGTTCGGATTGAATAAGTCGAGTAGTTTAATGAGCCAAAATGGATACCTCACTCACAAGTACCATCACTTACCACGCCAAGAAAGAACTACAAATGCAAAAATTACAATTAATGTTTCAGGAGAGAGATACCAAACCTACGTTGAAACACTTAATAAATTTCCTGAATCATTGCTCGGGAACAAAAATAAACGAGACTTATTTTACGATGTTATCGAGGATGAATACTTCTTCGATAGAGATCGAAATGCCTTTAATGCTATTTTATATTATTATCAGTCAAATGGTCAGCTTTATTGTCCTTTAACACTGCCAATGACCATCCTGGTAACCGAAGCACAATTTTTTGAACTCGGAAATACAGCCATTAAGCAAGTATTAGATATACAATCAGAGGATATTAGTTCTATAATGCCAAAAGCGAAATGGCAAAGAACAGTGTGGTGCTTGTTTGAACACCCCGAATCAAGTAAAGCGGCAAAAGTAATGACCGTTTTTTCTGTCTCTATGATAGTACTTGCCGTTACAGTACTTTGTATAGAGACTTTACCATTTTTTAAAACAGAAACATTTGCAATAAAAAATGAGAGAGAACATCCCATAATCGTATCAGCTAATGTTCATTTAAGGTATCGTGACCAAGTTTCAGAAAGTAACAAAAAAGAGTTTTTCTCGACTACCGTGAACAATTCCACAATATTATCTCAGAGCACAGCACAAAACAGACAGTGCATATGTAGCTGTCGCTGCACTGAAAAAAAAACTGAACCAAAATCTGAAGCAAATTTCAATGCAAACAAGACAACCGAAACAAAGTTATTTTGGAAAGAAACCTTTGATGTCTTAGAAAGTGTTTTTGTGACGTGGTTTACAGTAGAGTTCATTCTTCGTCTTATATCTTCCCCGAACAAAGTTAAATTTCTAACAGGTTTCCTCAATTTTGTTGATATTCTGTCAATACTTCCATTTTATTTCACTGTTGCAATTAGAAAGCACGTCGAGAATGTTGGACTCGATAATTTTCGCGTCCTGAGGCTCGTGAGAGTTTTTCGTGTTTTTAAATTATCAAGACACTCAAAAGGGCTGCAAATACTCGGACAAACCATGAAAGCAAGCATCAAAGAACTTGGAATGCTTATTTTTTTTATTGGAATTGGGGTTGTTTTATTTTCAAGTACAATTTATTATTTGGAAGTTGAAAACTTTAGCAGTATTCCAGACGCTTTCTGGTGGGCCATCATTACAATGTGCACTGTTGGGTATGGAGATATGGTAAGATTGTTCTACTTTGATTTTTTAGCAATAAAACAAGTGAAGTCTATTCATGCTTTCAAAAAAAAAAAAAAACGTTTTCGTTGATTAATTATTAAAACTTGAAATAATAAACTTAAAAAAAAAAAAATTTTTAAGTGCCACGTGTTTGTAACGAAAACAAAATCCAAACAGATTTTATGTATCTTAAATGTTTTCTTTTATTGTTGGTGATGGGTGTGTGTATTTTTTCATCTGAAAGCCAGAAATCGAAAAACCTTGAAAAATAGGTTTTGCGATTTCTCGCAAAATAAATTTAGTGTAAATGGGTCTCGTACCATTTTTTTGTCATGATTTCAACTAAATTTAGATATATAAAAAAATTCGTTTCTATTCCAGCTTTATGAAATTCATTTTTATTCTACAACGGTTGTTTTGCAATATTTTATTTCTTAATTTTTTCTACCTGTCGCCTAAAGGTTCCAAAAACGTTTTGGGGAAAAATTATTGGTGGACTTTGCTCTGTTTGCGGTGTGCTCTCAATTGCTTTACCCGTTCCTGTCATAGTATCCAATTTTGATTATTTCTGCAACCGCGAAAGAACCAAAAAAATGCACCAAAGCGTTCTCCAATCAAGTAAAGAGCAGAAATTAAGGGATGAAAACGGTATTGAAATGGAAAATAAAAACTCATCTTTCAATATCCCTGCTTGGCGTCTCCCCCAGAGAGAAGACGAGATCCGCAGACAAGCAACCATTAAGGAAATGGAAAAGCATAACAGGCACGTCAGTCAAAAGTTGTCTGGAAGATCTCATCTTAAATTTGAAAACGAAAACGAAGACGAATAAACTTAAAGAAAAATTTTCAAGCATAAAGTATCGCGAAATTTTTAAAAGTATTTATAGATTTAAAAAAATATAACTTTTATAGAAAGCAACAAACTTTAAATTACTTCTTTGTTTTGTTCCTAACAAGTCGCACGTGGCAAAAAAATATGGTTGAATTGTTGATTCTTGTTTTGATCTACCTTTTCATAAACCAGATTTTATTGCATTTACTTTTGCTTTACTAGTGTAAAAATGTTTTGGGTGTAATTTTGTATTTGGTCTTTTTAAAACTTTTTTCACGACTCTTAGTGTCCAATCCGCTTGAACTTCAAGAATATTTTCCGTCAAAAATTCATTACCGATTGGGGTATTTGTAGACCCCTAAATTGCAATCCAACCAACACATGTTGGTTTTGTAAATGCAGATTGCTATGCCTTAAAGCTTAAAAAATGTTGCTAAATTTTTGATCTCCGAACTTTAGCTTTTATGTACTTTTAAAACAAACCGATAAAATTCAGCAAAGCAGAAAAAAACAACAAAAAAACCCTGTAAAGAAACCTTTAGTGTTTTTTAATTTCATTACAATTGATACCCTGTAACATAATATGGTTGCAGAAACCATTCAAAACAAACCAGGCGCACACATGTATAGTTATGCAAAAGAAAAAAATCTCTTCGCATTTTTTCAGGCAGAGGTCGTTAGCAGCGTATCCTCTTTTCTCATATAGTGAGTTGGTAGGTAGAGCGAAGTAAAATCGAATTGTAGAAAGGAACGACATTCCTTGTCACATAAAACACTTAGACCTTGAAATACTCATCCGTTATACCAATTTTATTTTCGTTAACGAAAACAAAATAAAAACGAAAATTAAACATTTTCATTCAACGAAAATGAAAGAAAAAACGAAAGGATTTTTAAAAAACGGAAACGAAATAAGAACTTAAATTTTTTGTAAAAAAACGAACTAAAAACAAAAAAGTTTTTCTTTTTTATTAGGAACGATAGTTTATTATCTTCATGATATTATTATAATAATTTATAATATATATATATTTGGGATACCGCATTGTTGCACTTACAAATAAGCCTGCTGTGCACCAATAAACTGGATTACTACGTGACACTGTCTTATCCTGACACTTGATAAAGTTATACTTGAAATACTTGCTTAGTCAATATTCATTCATGATATATTAAGTTTTATGCCTGCCTTGCTGTAAAACTTTTTGAGACATACAAGATGTAAGAGAGATCTCTTTACACTGCTCTGCTTACAGTAACACTGAATTCAGTTGCTTAGTCTTTTAACGTGTATTAGTCAGTGGCTGCACTGCTCTTAGACTGTATATTCGGCTTCAGTATGGGAAACGAAATAAAATCGAAATAAAAACGATGTCTTTTTTAAAACTGAAACGAAATAGAAACTGAATATAATATTCAAAAACGAAATAGAAACGAAAACTAAAATTAGCTACAAAACGAAAACGAAACTAAAACTGAAATGAGATAAGCAAAAACGAAACTGAACTAAAATCATAAAAACGAAATTGTTACTACTATCAAATTATTACCTTATTCTAGTCATCGAAAAAAAAAAAAAAAAAAGACTAATATGCGATAGTAACTTTAAAGTCGCACTAATTTACATCGTTGTAGCAAATTGTGCGGATTTCTAATTTTGCTCCCAGTTTTACGGATTTGTAATTTTATATCAGTTATTTTATATCAGTTAACAATTTTATTAACGTGTAGTTAATGCTAAATAAGATCCTTGTCACGAGAACGCGAAAAACCATGAAGAATAAAGAAAAGATGTTTCAAAAACGTACGAGGAAAATATTGAAGCTAAAAATAGACCCCGAGAAACCGACACGCTTTTGCGAAGAAATGCTCAAGAGCGGCGCACGCCTTTAAAATACCTCAGTTGCTACTTGTATGATTCGTAAGGATCAAAAGAGGAGTGTGATTCCATACGGAAGGTGCTGGAGCATTCGATGACGTTATGTAGTTGATAGTTTTAATAGTTCGCGAGGTTAGAATTATTTTGTTCTATCTCCAATTTTAAAAGTTAGGAGAAAATGAGTTCTTATCCAGTTAATTTTTTTAATTTTATCTTGTAAAATATTTTTTAAAGAAATTTAGTTTTTCAACTTTTAATTTTTACATTACTCTTACTAGAATAATTAGATTCGAAGCTTCGAAAATTTGAAAAAATTCGAATTTTTTTTTTCCAAACAATATCGAAAAAAACTGTTCACTGGACTTATTCTTTTTAGTTAAAGATTTTATAGTTATCAACATGGTGGATCCAAAAATGACTGTCAAGTCAAGTACAACATACTCCAGATAGAAACTACCTTTGTCGTATTACTGATTCATGTTTCCGTTCAACAATAAGTAAAAAAGGCCATTCAAAAGACTTGGTGGCACAGCATTCATAACTGATATCGGAACAAGTGGAAACAAGCCTCTATATGAGAGACATTTCACAACGAATTTCATCAATGATTATTCTCAACTCGAAGATTTTTTAGTAGGCCTAAAACCTTTTAATGACACTCATATTGGAGGTCAAACAAGTGCAAAGTTAGACTCACTCATGGCTACCTTGCAATTAAATAAAGAAAAAAAGAAAAAGAAACACACACGTCGTGCGTAAATAATGGTGGTTTTAATGTCAAGTTGGCCATGGAATTAAGCACAGAAATTCAAAATATAATATTTTATGCTGATTACACTCTTCACCTAATTTTCACAAAATTTCTAATGAAACAAAGGTCCTTTAAAGTGCTCTAACAAAGTGCTCTTTATTGGTTGCTCATGTTTACAGAAGGACTCGCTCAGAAAACTTAATGAGACGCGCAATATTCTCAAGTGCAGATAAATTGCTTTATAAAACCAGATAGAATAACAAACTATCCTGTAAGGTCTAATTCTGTAAAAAAATTAGCGAATTCTATTCTATAAAGTTATTAACTTATTTAAGAGCTACACTTGAGATTGTCAAAACAAAGGGTTCAAAATTTGACAAGCTTGTTCCGAGTCCTCTTGACTTTACAGTGCTCAAAACCTGTATTCCAGTTCTCTTCTCCAAACTTTTATTAAGACAGAAAGAGCTAAAACTTCATCAAACCATTCGACCTTAATTCAGGATCTATACAAGGATCACCAAAGACATTGATTCAAACCAAGGCTGCAAAAAATCTATTTGAAAACCTCTTTTTCTACTTTCCAAATTTGGGATCAGAGTTGGTAGAGTATTCAAAAGCACACATGCTGGATTCAGTTACAAAAGGCTTTCTCTTGAAGAACTTAAAAAAATTATATGATTAACCAATCTCAGCAGCTCACAAATTTGCTGCAGAATCCGAACCCCTCACTCTTTGTAACATCATTTACGACATTTGGTGTGAAAAAAGATCCAGTTTTTCAAGTTATCAACTTTTTTACCCGAACCAATCAAACAGCTCAATTGAGCGGCAAATTGACAAATCCAACTTCAGGATTATATTATGCACAAAGATCTTGAAATAGTGGAGATTAACGGCTAACTCTTACCCGTTTCTCGCAAAATTTGCACGGAAAGTTCTAGTCATTCTAACCTCATCACCAGTACCAGAAAATATTTGATGCTCATGTACTTTTTTAAACCAACAAAAAAAAACTTGAAATTGAAATCAGAGGGAAAAAACCAACCACCAACTTCAAATGAAGACAAGTGAGAAAAAACAGACAACTCACATTTTACAACTTTACATTTTTTGAAAAAATTTGAAACATAAAAAATCCCGCTGTCTATCAGAGTGAAATATGCTTTGGAAACAATATTCAAAGTTTTAGGTTGGGTTGTTAAGACAAAATAAAGTTATTAGGTTTTTAATTACGAAAACCATGCGAGATTTATCATGAAAAATTAAATTTCGGAAGCGATATCACATGATAAAGTAAATAAAAAATTGCGATGCTATTAGAGAAACTAATTTTTCATTGACGATACCACAAAATTAATTAAAATTACGATATGAAACTTGAAATAGACATAATTTCGTACCACACGATTCTTGAAAATTTTAATTACACTATATAACTCAATGAGTTTACTATTTCTAAGTTGTTTTACTATTATAGAACAATTAGTAAAAGTTTACTATTTCAAACATTTACCAATAGTAAAAGTTTCTAATTGTTTATAGGAATAAATTACAAATTTTCGTGAAGAATCGAGTTGCGATACCAACTATACCATCGGTACTAAAATAAACCCGATATATTCGATGCCTTCAATACCAGAATCGCGTGATCACGATATCTATACAGTAAGATCGGTACTAGAAGAAAACCGAGATTCGATACCGATTATATAGTGCCTGATACAAAAGTAGGTACTTTTTTCGCTTGTTATTCATTATAAACGGTTATTCCATACCCCGATGCTTAATTGCAGACTGTTGCGCGATGCTAATTATGTGGCGATTGCGAATCACGACGGTTATACAACCGTTAGAATCGTCTAAAAATGCTTTTGCTCGCACCCCCTTTGTTAAATAAATAGTGCGTATTTACTTTAAATCGTGACAGCATGCTCAAAACCACTGATCTAAAAAGTGACTTTGTAATGTCTTTTTTGTGAGTAATTTTCAATTAGCCATGGTCGATTAAAAAGGCGGATTTATATTAAATAAAGAAGCCTAGTAAAATATAATAAAGTTGAGCAAATTTAGTAAATTAATTAAAATTGATAAGTTATCGGATCTTAGCAGTATATCTGATATGTAAGTTATGTATAATACTTGTTAAACTAATTATAGTATAGCAACTTTTTGTATAGGTGCACTAAACTTTAACTAAGATGCCAGAGCAACGTGTTTTTGTTGTGACAGGATCAAACAAAGGGCTTGGGAAATCTATAGTAAAACTACTTTTGCAGGATAAAGAAGAAAAGATTGTGTATTTGACATCAAGAAATAAAGATATGGGGCTTAAAGCTGTTCAGGATTTAGCTGCATTAAATTTGCATGCTGAGTATCATCAGCTTGATATCACTGATCAAAGCAGCATTGATTGTTTACGCAATCATTTACTTTCAAAACATGGGGGCTTAGATGTTCTAATAAACAATGCAGGTATTGCTTATAAAGAATCAAGCAATGCCTCCTTATCAGAGCAAGTAGAAGTTACAATCAATACCAACTTTTTTGGTACACTCTGGGTTTGTGAATCTCTTTTTCCGATTTTGAAACCCAATGCCAGAGTTGTTCATATATCTAGCTTAGCAAGTGAATACACTTTCAACATATTATCTGAAAGTCGTAAGCAAGAATTTAAAAATAGAAGTCTAAGTATTGATGGTAAGTTTTCATTAAAAAAAAATTTGAGCAGTAAAAAGAAAAAGAACACTTTTTAAGGTGTAAATAAATTTGTATTAGTGAGTGCCTCTTCTAAACTAATTAATTAACTAGCCAAACTAGCTTAATCAGGTGTTACTAGTTATCTAAATTGTTATTATTAGTTGTATTTTTTATCTTTTTAAATTTTCTTTTTAAGATTTAAAAAAGTTATTTTTATTGTTTGTGGAACATGCAAAAAATAATGTACTAGAAGAAAATGGATGGTCTAAGTGTGCATATGGAATGTCCAAAGTTGGTGTTTGTATATTGACACAACTTCAACAAAAGGAATTTGACAAGAATCCAGATTTTAATATTATTGTGAATTCCTGTTGTCCGGGCCTTGTTGATACAGATATGACCGGTGGAAAGTATCCTAATATGGTTACACCTGATGAGGGTGCTGATACACCTACTTATCTTGCTTTACTTCCTACAGGAAATAAGTCTGTGCCAAAGGGCAGTTTTCATAAGCTAAGAAATGTTGTACCCTATCCACCTTTATGATAAAAAACATTAATGAAGTTTATACATTTAAATCTTTTATGTGCTTAGCAACATATTTTCCTCAGAAAAAACAGCAAGTGATAGTTATTATATTTAATTCTGTTAATCTGCTCTTGTTTGTTTTTTTTTTGTTTTGTTGTTTTATGAAAATAAGTTTATTCATACCTTTGAATTTGTAGCTTTTCTACCTTTTTTTTTTAAATAAACATTTAATAAAAACTTTAAAAAGTATGCATTTAAAATTTTTGTAACTAGAGTTAAGATCCTATTGAAGTGGAATTTCAAAGTTTATTTTTAATAATAAAAATGACTGAAAGATTATTCTCGTATTAAACTACTTTCCTTATTTCAAAAGACCCTATGTGTAAAATGGCTTTTTTGAAACCAAAAATAACAGAAAATCTTTTTTTTAAAACAAAGTGAAAACTTTTTACCTTTTTCTACTGGATCTTTTTTAAGGTCGTTCCAGCAAAGTTTTTAGCAAAAAAGATTTCCTTGGAAGAACTAAGTTTACGGGACGAATGCTCAAATTTGTTCTTTTCATAAAGGATTTTTATTAAGTAGAACATACAAAAATTTGGAAGAAAACTTTTTTTCAATTTCTGTTACTCATTCAACGTATTAGCACAAGTTCGTAGATAGACTTAGTTTACTGAATCTAATCTTGTCACAGTTTAAAGGTAGTTTTTTGCATTTATTTGTTTACATTTGAAACAAACAACTCAACTCGATTTTATTTTGCTTACATCAGAGCTGAAAAACGTCGAAGTAGAACAATGTTAGAACGGAAAATAGCAAATAGAGTGGAAACTAGTGGGCTAGGCAAAAGAATATTGAGAAAAACAATGATATATTATATATACCAGATGTCTAAACTTTGATCCGAAAAGTGAAGCCGTGGAAGCCATTTCTAATTCGGGCAAAAACATGTATTTTTAACTTTTATTTCGCACGTCGGATATAGCTTTTGCCCTTATTACAAATGGCGGATTCAATTTGTAAACAAAAAAAGCGGCTTCACTTTTCGTCCAATAAAAAACCCGCCAGTTAGACATCTAGTATATATAATATATCATTGAAAGTGACCGCGTTTAGCGTGGATCACAATAATGTCAACCTAGCTGACCCAAGAACTTATATGAGGTGATAGCGTACACATCAAGGTACCCTGTGATGCAAACTTTGAAATCATTTTGTTTTGTCCGCGGAAAATAACTTCATTTGATTGTTCAAATTGAGTGAAATTTTGACTTCATAGTGCGCCAAAAAACACCTGTAGAATGAGAACCACTTTACATAATTTGATAAAATTTGGTGCAAGTGTTGCCTACAAACACACCAAACTTTGGAATAAATTTCGGTTGGATTGGTTTACTGGTTACGGATTTATGGTAGCTTTAGTCTAAATTTTGTTAGTTTTTTACTACTTATACTTCAAAGCGTTATCGATTACTGTGATATTCGATCACTATTTTCCAAACTATGGTTACATGAGTGTTCTACTATGTAATACCAACAATTTTGATTATATTTGTTTAATTGCTACGTGTACCGTTTTTATTTTATAGACCAAAATATTGGTTTGCTATTTAAAGCGTGGTTTGGCTTGGCTTATGCATAGCGTGAAAATCTCAGCATTTCCTAAGGTATAAACTACTGTCAAAGTGAAAATAAACCCTAAAAAAAAGTGTAAAATCTGGTCGGAAGACTACCAGAACAAAAAAAAAAAATACGTCTCTGTTAACATATTTTTGTTGACTCTTGAAACCTTCTTAAAAAGATTTACCTTCAAAATTAAGTGATAAAATAACTATTAAAACCCTTTTTTTTACATTATATTACCATTAAATAGCAACTGATTACAATTTAAGACCATTGATTTTCTCCACAAAGAATTTATTAACAAATAGCTCGATATACTTTTTTAGTACAAACACTCTACAACACTATTTTTAAATGTAATATCTAAATTCAAACCTTTTAAATTAACAGCGTTTAAGGATAAAGTTGGTTAAAATCTTCATTATTGTGAGGGTGGCGTTTTTAATGTTTCAAGTTATTTATTTAATTTAATGTTTGTTTAATATTTGTTTGTTATTTAGTTAGTGAGGGTAAGGGTAAGGGTAAATTTTGGGTTTAGAGTTGTGTGGAATAGGTATATGGAGGTTGGGATCGAGGTTAGTGGTCTGGGGAGTACTTAGTTAGGAAAGGGCGAAGTTTGGGGATAGTTTGGTTAGGAGTGGGCAAGGTTTAATCAGAAGGGCTAAATTTATATTCACCATCCTCAGTATATTCTATAATGTAATAAAACTCAACAAATATTCTATTAATGTGTAATGGTTAGCATTCTTATATTTATAACTTTCATATATTACAAGTAATATTTTCTTACGCTTCTTACAGTGTTCAATACTGTTTATATCCATCACTCCTCTTTCTTTTATATCTTCTTTTATTACAAATATCTCTTCTTTAAATAAATTTTTTGGTTATTCTCCAACAATAAATATTAAAATTTTCTTTTTTCTTCTTTTATTCAACTGCTTATAAAACTGCTTATAAAACTGCTCGTTCATCAAAGTAATCTCCTTATCATAAAATTCTCTCTCTTTTTTTAAAACTCTTCTTAAAACTTTCTTAAAATTTTCTCTTTTAAAATTACGTCTTCCTTCTCCTTTTTAAAACTCTTCTTCCACTCTCTCTAAAGAGACGACCGTACTCATCAGTCGCTCTAATCTCTATCACTCCAATTCTGTTAGACTCTCTTTTTTTGAGCTTTTATAGTTTTTTGGTTGTTTTCCAGTTGCGAGTTCTTTTCATTTATATGGCAGGTTGATGAGTCTTCGTGTTTACGTCTTTTCTCAGTTGTTTTTAACTTTTCTTCTTACCGTTTTATTGTTTACTTACGCGATAGATTGGTGAATCATCGTGTATAAGTCTTTTCTGATCGTTGTTTTTGACTTTTCTAATTGTCGCTTTATCGTTTTCTAATTGTCGCTTTTCTCAGTTGTTTTTTTTAACTTAATTCTTTTTGCTTTATCATTTATTTATGTGAAGAGTCATCTTGTGGGTATCTTTTCCGATCGTTGTTTTAAACTTTTCTTATTATAGTTGGTGAATCATCTTGTGAATGTTTTTTATCGATCGTCGGTTTTATTTTAGTTCTCCCTCCTCACATTATAAACCGTAAGGTATGATTTTCTGCTCCTTAGCTCTAATTACTCAAATCATGCTAGCAGTTCTTTAAAGATGCTAACTGTTTAGATCAGTTATGTAGTACAACAATCTTTCTTTGTACTCTGGATGATTATTCTTTCGCTTATACCTTGACCAATGTTGATAAAAATCTTGATGAGCGGTTTCGACAGTTTGTCCACTATAGGGCCTCAGGGGGAATCCTTAATGGCTGATAAAATCCTTGATGTGGTAGAAGACGCTGTGAATTTTAGGTGTTACGCTTGCACCAGTTATCTTTAAGTTGCACCAGTTAACTTTTGAAATTTTCAATTCTTTCAGTGAAGTCCTGCTGTTGGATGAATCCAAAGCAAGCTTTGACAACTAAATTAAAACTTTTAAATGCTTCAATTATGTGAAAGATATTGGGAACCAAGTTTGTATCAGCAAGTTGCTGCAGCACTTCAACATTTTAAAGAAGCTTTCTGCATTCGTTTCCGTCGAACTGACCCCTATGATATGGGGTAAGTTGATTGTGGAGAGCAGCTGGCCACTTAATAACATCTGTCCAAGCAGTTTTAAAGATCTTGAAAAGATGATTGACTAAGAGGAAATGCAATACCCTAGGTGGGATGATTTCCAAAATCAGAACATTGTTAGGCCCGCTGATGAATGGCTTTCGAATTACCTTGCCGAACAGTTTTGCATTAGCGACATCCCCGCCAGATTGCTGAAAAGACTCGAGTCTGGATTTGATTGAGCCCATTGTTTGCAAATTTCCAGATTCGGCAAGACACTATGATTTGACGTCACACCATGTGCAAGGGTGCATACTTGAATGGGTTTGAAGACCACAAATTATATTTACAACTTTCATATCACAATCTAAAATTAGTTTAAGACCATTTACATTAATTAGGGACCAGATTTGTTCAATATTGGAGTGAATTTCTGGCAAATCTTCTAATACCACAACAAGAATTTGTCTCTTGACTCCAGTGTCTTTACCAGTCCTTTGAGTGAGAAGCTGTTTTTATGGCGGTGAGCTGGTTTCATCCCTGAACACATTATCGACAATGCTTTGCCACCATCAATTCCGAGCTTAACAAAACAGCCACCAGAAATTTTGCAAGATTGAATAACATGATTCACAGGACTTGATAAATCCTTGCAGTTAGTAACAACCCGAACTGTACCAGAATCTCCTTTTCCGTCGGTGATTTTTAAGTCACTGCAGGTGAAGAAATCACTTAAGTGTTGACCTGCTCCTAGGGAATTCTTGTAAAAATTTGGCTCTATCATCTTGCTGTTTGATGTTTGGTTTATAGTTTTGACCAGTTCTTTAAATCCGTTGTTTGACAGCCCCGTATTTAATTATACATTTACAAAAGCTGGAGTGGTCAATTTTGGAGCGCTTGATGAGCGCTTGACAGGGCAATACTTTGACTTGAAACCAAAACATGCATATTTTATGTTTACAATAAACTTTGTTTAGAAAGTTTGGTAAAGCTTTTAAATTATTCGTTTTTAAAGAGATTAGAAAATATATTTCCTGAAATCTATGTAATCTCATTTCTTAACAGTTAAGACTTTCTTTCAATATATGCGTGTAAAAAATAATTAAATATAAATATTTACCGGGGGTTATTGTAAGTGGATGCCCGCCGGATGCTTTAGCAAGTCGAATATTTCCTTCCGGGGATAATTCTTTGTTGGAAATAACTTGAGATGCAATTTGTTCGGCTGCTTTGGCATCATTTGCTGCTAAAGATTGAAGGTTTTTATCTGATCTTTATTTGAGAGCATTGGTGTGGCAAACCTTTTCCTAAAAAGCTGAGGCATGTGCTGAAACGCATACTTGGTTCTTTCCCAATGGTAGTTTGCTCTGCAAAGGGGGAGTGCAACTTCTTTCCCCTCTTGTTTCCTGTGCAAAGTAGTTCTACACAATCTACAGAGTCCTTGTGGTAGCCGAGAACCACTTATATTGATCTTGGTCTTGTACAGTTAGCATATTCAATCTGCTAGGAAAACAATTAGCTGTCTTAAACATTTTTTCAGACAGAGCAAGCACACAAACTTTCAATTTTCATCATGAATTTTTACTTGATTTGGCATTGTGTTAGTTCACTAAATCTAACTTTACTAAATCAAACTCTGCCTTTTATAAAATTTAATTTAAATTTATATTGGATAACAATCCACTTAACATACTTACAATTATTAACATCTTTATAATTATTTAAATTAGTAATACTTTTTAACAATTATTAATGACACTTATTAACAATTATAATTTTTAACATACTTATAACTATTTAAATTAACGATACTTGTCACACTTAATGACAATTTAAACGAGATCTTATTTAATGAGACAGTCCTAAAAACGATTTTTACCGCTCTTTAAAGGACTATTCTGCCCTTCCTAACATTTCAACGCTTCAAAACTTTTGGCAGTAGTTTATACTTTAGGAAATGCTGAGATTTTCACGCTATGCATAAGCCAAGCCAAACCACGCTTTAAATAGCAAACCAATATTTTGGTCTATAAAATAAAAACGGTACACGTAGCAATTAAACAATCAAAATTGTTGGTATTACATAGTAGAACACTCATGTAACCATAGTTTTGAAAATAGTGACCGAATATCACAGTAATCGGTAACGTTTTGAAGTATAAGTAGCAAAAAACTAACAAAATTTAGACTAAAGCTGCCATAAATCCGTAACCAGTAAACCAATCCAACCGAAATTTATTCCAAAGTTTGGTGTGTTTGTAGGCAACACTTGCACCAAATTTTATCAAATTATGTAAAGTGGTTCTCATTCTACAGGTGTTTTTTTGGCGCACTATGAAGTCAAAATTTCACTCAGTTTGAACAATCAAATGAAGTTATTTTCCGCGGACAAAACAAAATGATTTCAAAGTTTGCATCACAGGGTACCTTGATGTGTACGCTATCACCTCATATGAGTTCTTGGGTCGGTTAGGTTGGCATTATTGTGATTCACGCTAACCATGTGACATAAAAACTAGGTTTCTCTTAGAAACCAGGTCAAGTTACTGCAGTTATTTAACCTGGTTTCTAAGAATGGAGAATAAAATAGATTTCTAGGTATATAGTGCAGCATTCTGCAAATGAGATCAGTGCATTGAAGCGAACGAAATATCGTGAAGATCTTCTGCTAGCCTTGCGTTTTATAACAGCTTCATAATTTCTGATGATATCAGAGCTGATAATTTAATTAAAAAGAATCATGAATGCATTTAATTTGATTGCTTGTTAAATAAATGAAAGGTAAATAAGTCTATTCGATAATCTCAACTCGAGTAACGTATAAAAAAAAGTATTCGATTTATGAAAGTGTTTTGCTAATTTAAAAAATTGCGATTCGTTGCGTAAGTTTAATTAAAAACAATAGTTTTAACGAATTTTTTTTTTTTAGATATGCTCACTCAACGAATATGGGCGTAACATTTGCGATTTACGTAACACTATTCGGAACATGTTCCACGCAAAGTGAGTTTTTATCTTGCAAAAAAAGTTTTTTTTTTTTAACAAGAACTTTTTAATTATTTTGTATACTCTTTTTTTTTTTAAAAATAAAAATTTTTGACAGATTCCTATTGTGAATATTTAAGTGGTGATCCCAAAAAATTCAACAAAAAAAAGATAACCTCAAACTTCAAAAATCTTTCAAAATCATATCGGAATATTTTTTTTTAAGAGATAAGATTTTTTCATTACAGTTTTTCAATATTTTATCGTCAATAATAAAGATCAGACCGCAAAAGTAATTGATACAGTGAAGCTTCCAACATGTACTCATCTTGATCAAAAAGATAATGTCACGTTGCGAGGTGGAATTAAGTCTGGAAAATTCACCAAACACGGTGTTGTCAAAGATATGAATACTTGCATTGATGCTTGCTGTCAGGTAAACTTCATTTAGAAGACCCTTTTTTTAAAATGCTCTCAGATTAAATTTATTTGCTAGCTTTTTACACTTACTCATCATTTAGGATGAGCTGTGCAATGTTGCATTCATGCCAGGAACGACCTGCTACACAGTAAGCTGTTACTCAGAGACTCTATGCGATGCTGTTCCAGCAACTCCATCTCATTTAGCTCAAGGAAGTGTGCAAATTTCTCATATTATTCGTGGAGGTGGCAATGGAGATGATGTGGATGAGTTTAGAAAAAAGAATGGGGTCAACAGGAACTCTCGTAAATTTTTAAAGTTACAAGCATTTTTATCACAAGCGTTTTATTGTTTGTATAATTACTTATTTAAGTGTATGTGTATATTCACGTCTGTATGCATATATACATATACATAGATATATATATATATATATATATATATATATACATATACATATATATATATATATATATATATATATATATATATATATATATATATATATATATATATATATATTCAGTCCCGAACGGCGATCAATGTGAATTTAGTAGAGTGGCTTACAATCAAACAATATCCGGACGTAAGCAAGCAGGCGAAATAATTGATCTTGGCAAGTTTATTGATATTTATGATTGTGCAGAGAAATGCTGTCAACATGAGAACTGTGAAGTAGCACAAGTAAGAGATCATAAGTGTTTTGCAGTTGACTGTTTTACCAAGGAACTTTGTGTAAGTGAAGCGGTAACTGATGCAATCGAGCCAACAGCAATTGTGTATATGAATAAAAGGAACAACAAACGACAAAACAATAAAGGCATGTATATAAGAATTATTTTTAGACTGAGGGTTGAATTGCTGTTCACTTTTTCTAGGAACACAACAATAGACTTACTGTTATTTAAAGAGTAAATTTTTTTTTTTCGATTTTTTGTCAGTTTTTATTTTTCTGCCACGTCCTTTAAAATTGAAAATATTTATCATAATTAACTCACAGCATTTTGTGAACAGTCATGTGTGAACGGAATATGTACAAACAAAAACACCTGTACGTGCGATGTTGGTTTTAAAGGGCTTAGGTGCGACGAAATAGAAGTAATTGGTAAGGTTATTTTAGTTCGCCTTTAGCTGAGTGCCCAGTTTTTTCTAAACAAAAATTAATTCTTTTAAAATTTGCAAAATATTAAAAAAGAAGAAAAAATGAAAAATAATTAAGAAGAGTTTTTCTTTGTTTTCTAAATTCAGGAAGCTGTGATCCTGATTGTGGTGTTCACGGTTCCTGCCAATCTAACGATACTTGTTTATGTGAAGATGGATGGGAAGGTTACAAATGCGACAAAAAAAGTATTTATAATTCTAACAAATAATAATTTTATTGGTTAAAGCAGTGACGAAAAAACTACCAACAAATTTTCTTTAGTGATTTGTGCAAAAGAATGTAAGCATGGAATTTGTATTAACAAAAAGAAGAATACGTGCGTCTGTGACCTAGGATGGTCAGGATTTCTGTGCAACGAAACTACTTCAGGTAGAATATTTTTTCAAAATAAAGTATCTTCTAGTATCTTCTAGTAATCTATCTTCTAATAAAGAGTTGACAGAATATAAGTAAATGGAAGATTAGATTTTTTTTTTACAGGGATACTGTTTTTAAAAAATCAGGACATTCTTTAAATAAATCTTTTTAAAAAGGATTTTATAAGATTTAAGATGTTAAAAAATGATTGAAGAAGACTTACCCGTTCTAAAATGTTTTTATAACAAAAAATCTCAGTTCAAAAAAGAGTTGTTTCTTAGAAGAGTAACTTTTTTCGTTAGAAACAAAGTTGTTAGAAGAGTAAAACATTTAAAAGTAAATGAAAAATTTTTATTCTCATTTTCTTTAAAGGGTCAACATGTTTTTTTAAATATTTCCTTGCTACTTTAGATAAACTGGTGGTGGCTTCATCCGGGGAAGAAGTACTATTTACTGATTCAGATACTGAACCAGAACTGGATATCAAAGTAGCTAAAATATTAACACTTTATTCCAAAAAGACTTAAAAATTCAATTTTTTTTTATCTAAGTCCACCATAGTAAATAAAGAATTGAATTAGGGTGGTGTTAACAATCGATTATATAAAAGAGAGTTTTTTCTCATTTACAGCATTGTTACCTTTTTAATAGCTAGACATGGAATTTAAAAAAGTATCGCTTGTAATGATTATTCTTTACCAGGCTTTAAAAAATTGGTATTTAGATTCACGAATCACCTACTGTTCATGAAACGGAGTCTGTATCAGCTTTGGCTGTTGCTGTATGTTGCGGTATCGCTGCAGCCGTGTTGGGTACAGCATCGGTTGTATTTATAGCTAGGCAGATATTGGGACGAAGATCTGCAGTGAACTATGAATTTTTAAATAAACCCCCAGATGAAAACCCACGTCATCATTATAAACAAAGCGATCACAAACAAAAAACTTATAGTAAAAGATATCCTTAGCTTAGGGTGTCCCATAGAAGATGCCGTAAGCATAGGGAGTATAAATAGAAGATGCCCTTCGCATAGAGTGACCCTAAGGAAGGTGCGATTAGCATAAAGGTTACCATAGAAGATTTCTTTATAGCCCATTTCAGCACATTTATTGTATATATTTTATCTAAATATTTATGACATTTTAAATGAATTTTATTACACTTGCTTGTACATTTTTTTTATAATCACTATACTGGTATATTACTGTATCAGAGTTACTGTAATAACGGAGATACTAATGTTATGGAGATATTGTATTGGAGATGTTGTTTAGGAAAAGTATTAAAAGTAAATAAACAAGAGGAACTGTTTTTGACAAAGATGTGTTTTATGTTTCCATGAGCTTCCGCTCTTTAGCAGTTAGGGAGGGTGGAGCCAAAGTGGCTAAGGGGGCTAGTAATCTATCACTTTTTCGCTGACTTTTTTTTGCAATATCTCTTAATTTTTTTATTCTAAGATTAACTTGTTTTCATGAAAAAATTCGTTGCGCTGGGTAGATGATGATGACTTATAACAACTTTTAAAATCTTAAAAAAAACAAAAAAACTGATTTTACAGCATTTTAAACCATCAAAGGCAAATTTTATTTGTAATTAAAAAAGACTCTTTTCTAAATTCGATTATCACTTGAATTGCGCAATAAGTAGTGCAAGCAACATGCTAGCAAATTTACAAAATTCAACCAGGCTTGGACTGGGCCGCCGGGATACCGGGAGATTCTCGGTGGGCCGGTTGGCATAAAAATTGTATTATATTTTTAGTTAGGCTACATTTTATTTTCCAAATAAAATGTGAATTAAAGTTCAGACTGGTTTGAAAGAGAAAAGAATTAGAGCAAATCAACTACTTGAAAGTGCAAAAGATAAATTTCGTATCAATGTTCACAACATGGTAATGAATCAAGTAATCAGTAGTTTAAAACAGAGATTCTCAGAGCATGGTAGTCTATATGCTGATTTATCTTGTTTAGATCCAAGAAATTTTGCAAAAACTTTGAAAAAAATGCCTAGTGGCAGATTGCAGCATCTGAGTGGGTTGCTCAGAAAGTTTGATGCTAGTGTAACAAAAGATCAGCTTCAAACGGAATTATCGGACTTCGCAAGGAAATGGGAAAGTTTCGAAATAACTCTTGAAGATGAATGTAATTTGATATTTGACACGGAAGTATCTGACTCTGTCTCGGACAACATGTAACAATGTAAATCCGAAGAATCTGAAACTGTCTTTACAATCCCAGAAGTGGGAAACAGTGACAGCCACAGAAATAAATGCAAATCTTGCAAAAAATGTATTGTTTGTTGTTACTTTGTCCTCCAGAAGTTTAACTTGCATAGTCTTGCGTATTCAAATTTGTTTTTGGCTTAAAAATTTGTGCTGACATAATCCTCATCACAAGTTGCTTGTGAAAGGTCATTTTCGAAATTAAAATATATTTTGAACAGATTAAGAAATTTGATGAGCCAGTCAAGTTTACAGTCATTCATGTTGATGTCTTTTGAAAAAGACCTTCCGAGAATTAATAACGATGCAATAATTGATGTCTTGGCATCGACTAGTCAAACGATGAAAAAGTTGCTATACTAGTCAATATTGAATAGCGATGGTGTCTACTATTTCTAGACTCCAACTAACAGTAGTGTTTTAGAAATATTTGTTTTTATCAATATTTAGGCTGGGAAGTTTAAATCTTTTTTTTATATTTTAAATAATAATAAACAATGATTTTATAAAACGCTAATTATCCCGTTGATGGGCTCAGTGACGCAACAGCTTTTAAACTATTACTATAAGTTAATATAATGTTTTTTGACCAATTTTTTTTTATTAATGATGAAAAGTTTGCATTAAAATATATAATTTCTAAAAAAATCTCGCCTAAAAGCCTAATTTCATTGTGATAATTAAACTTTTTTAGTTTTTAGTTCAGTGACGCAACCTAATTTTTACAGATGTGTATGTGACAAAAAAACACTTGAATTATTTTTAAAGACTAAAAGTGTTTTCACTCAAGACATATATATAATCTCAAAGATTCTTTCTAACAAAAATACGGATGTGGTTTGTTTAAAATATTGCAAAGAACTCGCCCTCAAATTTTACTTACTTCTTCGAATAATAAAAAGAAAAAACAGTTGCTAACATTCATCAAATTTATCTACTCGGTTCAAATATTTTCTACTCAAAATATATTTTAACAATAATTTTAAGTTTAAACAATTAAAGAAAAAAAATCTTTTGAAAAAAGAAATTTTTAAACACGAAATTTCCATCGTGGAAATAGTCATATGTATATGTATATATATATATATATATATATATATATATATATATATATATATATATATATATATATATATATATATATATATATATATATATATATATATATATATTTTTCCCGGGCCGGTTTTTCAAGCCAGTCCAACCCTGAATTCAACATATACATAAAACATATATAAACATATATCAACCCATTAAAACTCTCACTCATTTAATCTATCAATTAAAGAGCTGAAAAGTCAACGCAAGATACTTTAGGATCTACAGCAGATGAAATATCATCTTTTATAAAAACATTCTCAAAAAGCAAGAAAATGCAAACGGAGAAAAATAGTTAAAGAAGACAAAATAGTTAAAGGAGACAAATTAGTTGAAGGAGACAAAATAGTTAAAGGAGACAAAATAGTTGAAGGAGATAAAATAGTTAAAGAAGACAAAATAGTTAAAGGAGAAAAAATAGTTGAAGGAGACAAAATAGTTAAAAGAGACAAAATAGTTAAAGGAGACAAAATAGTTAAAGGAGACAAAATAGTTAAAGGAGACAAAATAGTTAAAGGAGACAAAATAGTTGAAGGAGACAAAATAGTTAAAGGAGACAAAATAGTTAAAGGAGACAAAATAGTTGAAGGAGACAAAATAGTTGAAGGAGACAAAATAGTTGAAGGAGACAAAATAGTTGAAGGAGACAAAATAGTTGGAGACAAAATAGTTGAAGGAGACAAAATAGTTGAAGGAGACAAAATAGTTGGAGACAAAATAGTTGAAGGAGACAAAATAGTAAAGAGTCTTTTAGTTTTTTAACAGTTAAATCCGATCGTTAAAGCTAAATTGTTAGAGTCCAACTGTTAGAGCTAAACTGTTACAGCCGAATTCTGAGCAATTATTTGTATCTTTTCAATATGTTCGCTTTTACGTCAGATAAATGGGTTCTTTAACAACATTTACTGAAAGCGGTACTTGATTTCTATTTTTTCTTTAAAGTTTTTTAAATTGTACATTTTAGTTTGAATTACGTATACTTAATAGGGAATGAGATGCGGTGAACAAATAGATGTTTAGCGATTACTACAAAGTGAAGCTCACACCTCTCTTTTCTCCACTTTTAAAATCGCACGATGTGTTAACGAGTCTAAAATATGAACACTAGGTGATTCGTGTTCTAGAATCAAAACCAATCATGCATCACTAAAATCTGAACATAATCTGTGCATCAAACAAGTTTAAAACACCTAGCTGCTTTCTTTACAGCGGGTTGCAATTTCTTTGAAAACTTTGATGTTACTGAACAAGCTGATTTTCGTGTTTTTTTTTAAAAGTATTTTTGCTCGTAAGTTTAAAAAGAATATATTATCTAGTGAACTTTCTGTGAGTCTAGTGAACTTCAATTGAAAACTTTTTTTAAAGTGTTTTTTTTTTAATAAATGCAAAAATAAAAATAAACAATGAAAATGATTGTTAATAAAATATATAAACATGTAAATTCTTATCAGGGACGTGGAATGTAGAAAACTCTGGACAAGACAACGAAGAATGTGGCTTAATTGGTACGCCTTGTCAATCCCTGAATTATGCAATAAGCAGAGCTATATCTGCAGACGAGATCAATATCAGAGCTCAATTTTTGCATGAAGAATTCAATGTCTGCAATGATCAGCATAGCAACGCAATAGACATATCTATTTCAGTTGTCGGTAATCGTTACCGTCCGAAGATATTATGTACATCAGATCGGTTTGCGTTCAGAATAATCGGCAGAAGTACCACCATGGTAGTAAACTTTACAAATGTTGCATTTGCAAGTAATTACAAATCTGATAATACCGATCGATTGACCTGTACTACAGGAAGTCACGGAATTTTCTATATTGAAAACGCAAATGTGAACATACATAGTTGTGTATTTAAAAACATTTGCACGGCCATTAACGTGGTTTACTCAGACCAAAAACTTCATTCGCTTGAAATTAAATTGTCTGAAGTGATTTTTGTGAGTTATTTTATTTATTCTCAAAATATTACTCGTGGAAATATATCTGTTATCTCAACTATAATCACAGGTAATGCTTATGCGAGTGTCATTTCTCATGCAATTAATGTTGTTTCGTTTTCGGAAATATACCTAAATGTTGTCGGGACTGCTATAGAAAACACGAACAAGGCTGTTGCTATTAAGATAATGAGTGGAGCTTCTTATCATATTAAAATTATGAAAAGCATTTTTTCCGAAAACAAAGGCCAATGTATTTTTCTGTCATTTGGGAGAATGGTGGAAACTCACACCTCTTATGTATACCTTACTGATAATCACTTCGTAAAAAATAGCGGCGGTTTTGCATCGGCATTACACCTTACCGCCGACCTAACACAGTCTGAAGAGGTAATTTGTCGGATTAAAAGAAACATCTTTTTAAACAACAAAGCTGACACGTTTTTTGGGGCAATATATGTTGATGGTTTAACGGTGTATATCGACAACTCGGACTTTGCAAACAATGCAGTTGGCGAGTACCTTGGCTCAGTGCAAGGATTTGGAGGCGCTATTTATACTGAAGAATATTCAAAAGTTTTAGTGAGTTATTCCACATTTATCAATAACACTTGTTCTGGGTTTGGAGGAACAGTATTTACACGCGGATATTTCTCGTGTTACAATTGCTCTTTTGTTGGTCCTAGCAATGTCTTTATTAAACCTTTATTAGGAGATATATTGTATGCTACAGCCGGGATAGAACTCGTTAACACCACTTGGACATCAAAAGTAATGCCTGGTAGCTTTAGAGCATTTATATGGCATCCAGGAAGTCCAACGAATGAAGACTGGTCAATCGAAGTTGGCGGCTATTTTGATGCCAAGTGTCCTGAGGGTCATAATATCAGTTACTACGGCATTGAAAGAGATTCATCTTCCAAAACAAAAAGATTAACAATGACTTGCGAATCATGTCCCACCAACCAATATAGCTTAAACTCCGGTGAATTAAACATCTATCAAAAGGATGGAGTAGTTTATAAAAACGTTAGGACGTTTGTGCAATGTTACCACTGTAAATTTGGTGGTGTTTGTGATCAAGGATCAATTCGCCCACAAGGCAACTACTATGGGTACAGGGCAGGTTTATTAGGAGATGAAGTCCGTTTTTTATCTTGTCCCGTAGGCTATTGCTGTAAGGGAAATGACTGCGAGAAGTTTGATTCATGTAATACTAACCGCGCTGGAACTTTATGTGGGAAATGCAAAAAAGGGAAAAGCGAAAATTTAATTAACTCTAACTGCATAGATTCCAAAGAATGCAATGATTATTGGTTTTGGCCCTTATACTTAATTTTAGGCGCTGCATATATTATTGCATTTATGTACTTGGATAAAATAAGTGAGTTTGTAAAAGAACAACTCATTTGGTGGGACAAAAAAATTTACAAACATGATGATTTACATCAGTACGAGATTTTAAAATTAGAAGAAGACATCTCACTGCTAACGTACAGCCGAGGAGAACATGAACTTATTAAACAAGAAAAAGTATGTATCGAAAGAAGTATCGTAGTTGACCATACTTGTGCAAATGACGAATTTAAAGCAGAGCCGTCAAAAAGTTCCGCAACTGAAGATTATGTTATGCTTCATGAGCAAGAGAGAAAAAAGGAGCCAGATATATTTACAGACATCATGAACATCTCATTTTACTTCTTTCAGATGTTTTTACTGATTCGCATGCAAGAGAGTGAAATATATGACAAAATCATGATTTGTCTCCGCTCAGTGTTCAGTAGCTTATTTACCCTTTCGATACAAACAAACTCTTCGTTTACAGTCTGCCCCATAACTGGTTTAAATGCTGTTACAAAGATGGTTTTTGTACGGTCGATGGCTTGCTATGTTCTTTTAATGATGCTTATGTTTCACACCATATCCTATATTGTGCAACTTTTAATCTTAAAAAATGTGCAAAAGAAGCAGGCCTTAGTTGTGTTTAGTGTTCGTCTTAAAGTTGCAACAATTCAGATCATTTTACTTGCTTACGCAACTCTTACGTCAACTGCTTTAACGTTATTGAATTGCGTACCTGTCAGTAATAAGCACGTCTTGTTTATCGATGGAACAATTACCTGCTTTCGTTGGTGGCAATTCCTTATATTCTTATTTGTGATTGGATGGATTATTCCGTTTCCTTTTGTTTTAGTCTGCAGTGTTGTCCACTTAAAAAGTGGTGTCATTACATATAACAAATTTGTTTTGGCATGGGCCTTACCGCTCTGGTATTTAGTTTGGACAATATCTATGCATTTATTTTTCAAAGAGCGTTTGTTAGCTAGACTTAAGTCTGACTTTAATCCCTCTTTAGATGAATGCACCGAAGACGAAGAAAAAATGTTAGTTAGAGAAATTTTGTATAAGCTCGAGAGCCCTTATAAAGGAATTATGTTTTCAAATAATAAGCATTCTGCGAAGAATTTATCTAATGGTAATAAGCTAACTTATATAAGACAACCGGCATTTTGGCAAGGCACTTTAATTGGTAGACGTTTAATACTTATTATGGCTTTTACATTTGTCAGCAGTCCCGTTTTTCGTCTTTATTTCGCGCTATTACTTTGTACATTGTATCTTGTTCACCATCTTTACTTTCGGCCATATCTCATCAAAGCAGCCAATATATTTGAAACATTGACCTCAGTAATTTTAATTTTATTTTGCAGTTTTAATTTATTTTTTGCATACAGTTACGTGAGCGATCTGCCACCAGAAGCTGCAGATGAGAATTTAGGGACAGTATTTCGCTGGTTTGAAGCCATTATTTTAGTTTTTATACCAACAGTTATCGTTGTAATATTGCTCGCACTCATATTAACACGCATAATAAGTTTGTCGATCATACTGTGTCAATATGTATACAGGTTGATTTTTAACGTTGTTTGATTATTAACTTTTTTAATTCATCTTTTTTTTTTACGTGAAGATTTTTTAACACCGTATGTTTTTTTACACGATGTTTACAAATCCGAACTTTTTATAACTCCATTAAAAATACAGATTTGCAAACTGAATGAGTCAACTGATCTCTATTCTTTATTTTTTGCTTTAAACTTTTTATTTATTAGTTTGTATTTGTTACAATTAATAATGATGTGGCGTTTTTAACTTACTACTAATATTTGCTGGTTTGACCCGTTCCAATACATACCAGCTTGCTCTTTATCGCAAGAATGTGTCAGATACGGGTGTAACTGCACAGCTCTTATTATCTAAGTTTGAATAAGAAATGGAATTTTTTACGAAATTCTTTTAAATGATAAAGTTAATTAAAAATCTTAACCTAAAATCGAAAATAAGAAGCTTTCCTCCGTTTTAAACTGACGTTTTCTAATTCTACCGTAAAAATGTCTGATAAATTTATTTTTAAAAATCATTAAAAATAATTTGTTATTTCTAGAAATATTTAAATAAATTTTATGCGTGTTTAGTTTGATATTTTGAACTGTAAATACTGTTTACTATAAGAGTTATATGTTATATACACCAATGTACAATTAAATAAAAAATAAAAAATAAAAAAGTATTGGAAAAATAAAAATAACACCGTTTTATTTCAAAAGCTCAAGTTGCTTTGCTATCTTGGACTTTTTGTCGTTGTCGTGTGATTCTTCGTATTTTTCGCAGCAATTTTGCGTCTTATTTGTTTGCAACGCGACATTATTTAATTGAGTTAGGTTTGAAAACAAAGAGTGTTCTAAAAGTGGTGAATGAGCTAAATTAACTCTTAGTATAGATGGTCCTACACTATGAAGTTGAGGAATAGTGTTTATCACTGAAGTTTGATTCTTCTCCAGGCTGCAACATCTTTTAGGGCAAGTTGGTTGACAAAAGTTAAGACACAGTGGTTGGCAAACTAATGGGTTTTCATTTCGTTGAACGATTGGGAAATTCTGCCTAAGTTGTGCTGTTTCTATATCACGTAAAGGATTCGAGCAGCATTGAATAGGACATTGTGGGGTGCATACAACCCTACAAGCCGGTACACAGAGATTTGAATAAGAAGGGATAGGAGGAAAAGTTGATAACCCTGCGAAGGGCTGAACTGGATATCTGTTGACACGAGGGAGAATAATTGTTTTTTGAGGGAAAACAGGAATACGAGGTTGTGGCAATTGATATAAATTGGAGTAAGCATTTCTCAACGGAGACGTCAAAGCAGCAGTATGTATAATTGGTACTGGTGCATCATAGTTTTGTTGATTTAAAGCTAAATAGTTCTGTGGCTGAGGTGGTTGGACATAATATGGAACTTGAGTTACTGAAGGAGAAACCGCGGGTGGAAAGTTCTTTTTAACCTCTAGTAGACAGCAGGTCATAGTACAGCTTGGATAGCAGTTAACAGAGCAGCCGTATGGGCAAGAATTGGATTGAAACATCCCTCCTGCGCCGCCTGCACAACACGTAGGAGAGCATTGTGGATAACATGTAGGCGAACAAGTTGGACTGCATGCACCAGGCAATGTTACAGTAATAGGAGGCCTTGGAATATGCTTAGCCGCCTGGTAACCAGGAATACAACATCTAAAATCACAACCGTGAACACATTGGTGAGCACATATAGGGTCACAAATTCCAACCAAAGGTTTTTGCTCGGTGTGCTTAGTTTGTTTGTTTGAAGCTTTATTTAGTTTGGTTTTTTCTTTAATTTTCGATCGTTTAACACCTTAAAAAATATAGATGGTAAATAATAGTTACGCATGATAAGATTTTTATTTTTTAGATTTGGAGTCAAGCTACTCTTCTATATTTATTCCTTCAAAGTTACTTATTGTTTTATTATTCATTGAAAACATTAAATTAATATGTCTTCACTTTCCTTCCATTCTCCTTCCCCCCTCATTCTTTTATTTTAACAATACTTTATTCTAATAATGGAAAAATTAGGAGTAGACTTGATTTTAATTGCACCCGTTGCTTTCAAGACCCTAAATCCTGGATGGCATTGTTGAAACGAATTGTTTGTATTGTTTATATATTTAAAGACTTTGTCTCGCTATTTCCAACGTTTTCGCACTATATTTACAGTCATAGCCGCCGAGAGAAACTTCGGCCCCTGTGAAAGTTTTCTTAACAGGCCCTCATTATGATCAATCGTATACCCACTAGAAGCGTGCTCTGGCCATTGAAAATTAAAAATGAAAATTAACAAAATCTTTTGAAAGTCAAAATTATTTAATCCTTTTGAAAGTTAAAGTTAGAAAAAAAATTTACAAAAAATATTGATGAACAGTTTTATGATAGAGCTTTTGCGAGCCTTTCGACTTACAAACAAATTAATAAGTTCTTCAAAATTAATTTTCATCGCCATTTCGGCTTCAATAGATAAAAGTCCTAAATCATTTAAACGATTTTGTGTCATTGTTGATCTTAATATGTTTTTTATTCTTTTCAACATACTAAGAGATCTTTCTACTTTGGCAACTGTCATAGGAATTGTGCAAAATAGTCTTATTGCAATTATAAAAAACAGCACGTCAAGTTTGTTTTTTTAAATTTCATTTAATAATTCAACAGGCTAAAGAGCAATATTTTGTATATTGGCATCATAAATTGATTTTAAATGTAGTATTTCATAGTAAAATGAATGTAGGTTGTTCTATATGCGCAGAATCGGATGTTTTGTCTACAAAAAGGGAATAATATTTCACAGTTTCTCTCTCCTTTTAAATAGAAGTTCTCAAGTAATCATCACAGCATGATATTAATTCATTTTGAATGTCTGCCGATAAGTAATGTACTAGCAATCTCTGCTTTTCGTTTTGTGTCTGCTTTACTTTTTTTAAATATTCTTCTAAAAGCGGATCGTAATGAATTAAAAGTTCGAATAATCCTAGAAAATTTCCATTGTTCCAATCTCCAATCAAATGACTAACACCCTTAAAAGCCAATCCACGCTCAGAAACTAAATTACATCTAATAACCGTTTTAATAAATCTTTCCATTTCTGTCTTATTTTGTATTTGTTTTACTATAAGGAAATCAGTTTTTGTATGTTTGTTAACATTTTTTTCTAAATTTCGCCACTGGATATAACAAGATTTAGGATTACTAGATTTTTCGTGGTCAGGTGTTCTGTCATAATTTTTTTGTACCCTCTATTTGCCTGCCAACTATATTCTGGAGCAAAAATTGATCTTTGCTCATTAAATTTATAAAATAAACGACAAGGAAAACAAAACAGAGCATTTTTAGACTTGTTCCAAACTAACCAATCACGAGGAACTATTTCTTTATTTTTTAAACAAAAGCTTAATAAATACGTAGGGAATTGATTACCGTGTTTATCTACAGGAAATGTTGTTAGGTGAGGATTTGGACCTCTTAGAATGGCATCATCTACATCTTTTGGTGTTAATTTTACCACTCCAATCTCTATGTTGGTCATATAATAATATGCCTAACACCGATATTAAAATATTATTATTTGAATAATAATATTATATTTGTAACGTAATTGTAATATTTATTAAAAGTTTTAGTTTAACAAGTATTTGTTATTTACAGATTGTGTCAAAAACGAAAATTTTAAAATGCAGCATTATTGAGATATCAAGTCATGCAATCTTTACAATTGTAACGTTTTAAAAAGAAAATTAAAAAAAGAAAAGTTATCGACATTGACGGAAAAAATTCGATTCGAAAACTTTAATTTCGATTGAAATTCGATAGAAAAAATTCTAATTTTAATTTTACAAAGAAAAATAGAAAGATTGAAAGAAGCATATTATGTTAAAAACTCATATATTTTTTGTCTTTAAGATTTTTTGGAAGCGATAAATAAGATTTAATAAGTGATAAATAGGACTTCATGAAAAAAAAATTATTTGTACAAACACGAGGCCCGGAAATCTTCCCCGTCCACCCCACCCCTACCCCCTCTCGGCGGCCATGTTTACAGTGCATCGTTATAGCCAGTATAGTTTTCAATTTGTCTTAATAACATATTATCATTTAACATAGCAACGTTAGCAAAAATGTATAACATAACTTACCAGCTTTTGAAATGGTGTGAGAACTAGGTACATCTATAAAATAAGCGATAAAATGAACGTGTATAATACTAAATTGAAAAAGCATACTCGAAAGAAATAAAAATAAACTAAGCTAAAAATCTTTTAAACTTACGAAATTTTTTGACCTCTTTTTCAAGTTCTTCTTTAAACATGAGCTGTTCGTTTCTGTCCATTCCAGACAACAAGTTTTGTATTGAAAATTCTTTGTCTTGTTTCTTTTTTTTGCAGTTTGAAAAGATTAATAAAGTGCAAAACAGTAATATGAAGTGGTAATACATTCTCTAAACGCAAATATCGATTATTAAGTTATCAAATAAAAATATTTTTGAAAATATGAACTTTTTACAAAAAGTTTTGTTTCGGGAAAAAAAAATTGTCAATTTATTTAGTATTTGTTAATTAATTAGATCAATTATTTATATAACTAAATAAGAGTTATAATTATGAGTCATGATTATATTTCATTGGTAGATAAATAATAATAACGTGAGTTCTAATAAATTTATGTAAATAAAATTTATACTTTCACATGAGTATATGCTATAATTCCAAAACTTCTCCTCTCTTCTTGTTTCCTATTATAAATGAATTGGAACGAATATTCTCACTTGTGCTCAAAAATTTGTTTAACGCCGTTTGGACGCTGTGCCTCACCTTCGGCACAGAGAAGCAATTATTATACGAACGTTGCTAATAATGATAAAATTAAAAAAAAAAGAAAAAATGCTGTCAACGTTTGTTGACAGTTTTGTGAGTACGCGAAACAGCAGCAGTTTTTGTTGGCATAGTGATAAAAGTCAAGTTATAAGATTAGATTTTTAAACTATTGGTTCTATAAATAAGCAGCTGCTCATATTTTTGCCTTAAGTACAAGAGAGGGTGGGGGGGGGCGGGTAACCAGCATTTTCAAAAAAGAGATTCTTATTTATGTAAAAACGATACATCGTGCTCTTTGATTAGTGGTATTAGTAATGTACCACCGCATTTGGGGTACAGCCAAAAAATTTTGAGATTTTATGGCCTTCAGATTGCTTATCATAAAATGATTTCAAGTCTCCTTTTTAAAGTAACCTGAAAGTGGTTTTTATAAACGTCTTTACAGCCCTTGAAAACTAAAAAAAATATTAGATTTAACAGATTTGTTTTAACATATTCTGTAAAAGTTAGATTTATGAAAGGGAGATAATAAAAAAACCTTTTGAGATTTTTTTTCAACTTAACAAAAATAAATCCCCTTTTATGAGTGCTGTACACGCACAATGTAGATTGTAGTAATGTACTAAGGAATGATACCACGAGGATTTAAAACATCGATGCTAAAATTTTTCGATGCAAAATTCAATAGGTACAAATTTTTTTTTTAACACTTTCGATTCTAAAAATTTTGTTTCCTGAAATTTTTCGAAATTTTCTATTCAGAAGGTTTTCGCGCCAACAACGAAATAAATTATTGGTTAAATAAAATCTTTTGTAAAATATTCTTTTAAAAAGTTTAAATTGTTTCGTATTGATTTTTTTTTTTTTTTTTTAAGGCTGTTGTTACGGATATTTTTCAATCGTTTTAAATCAAATAAATAATAACCTTTTATTTATCTATTTTATTTTTACTTTATTTTATTTAACTTTTACTTTATTTCTACAAACTGTTTGTGTGGTTTTCCTGTTAATGAAATTAAAGATATATGATTTGTTCAATACACAAACAACAATACGTAAAGAATTCAATTTTAAACATCCTTAAATTAATAAAAAGATCTTTGAAAGCAGAAAAATGAACGGAACAAACGGTTTTTAGTAAAGGTTAGAGAAATTTAACTGGACAATGTGTAAAATTTGACAGAAAAGTTGAGGAGACAGGAATTCCTTAGAGCACTGTAGGAAACATGATAAAGAGACATCTAATGTCAACCACAGCTAATGTTTTGGGGCAAGGAAGCAAAAGATAGACAGCTGATGTAACTATTCAAAACATCTTGGTTGAGGAAAAAAATCTCATAAATATAGTGTACTATACTTGACACATTTCTGGCAAGACTACTGCTAATATATGCTCCTTCAAGTTTAAGACTCAAGCTGTGATTGCAATCTTTTTAAGCAGTTGATAACAGTGACGTACTAAGATTTTCATTCTGCAGACATCTGTTGACACTACCTGTTTAATTTCTGAAACATCTCTAGCTCCGTCAATGTGATAGCATTTATAGGAGCTCTTCGTATGATGTATAAAAATACCTCCTTAGTTTGCTCATTAACAATATAATGTGTTAGGCACCTAACATCGAGTATTCATTTGTTAAGACCAATTTTCTTGCACGCTAGAGAAGAGAATCAGCTTGATTCAATGGACAATTCTATTTTTTGCATGCTGTTCTTTTCATCTAATCTTTTTCCATGAAAAATGAAGTATTTTAAATTTTAGAACCCCATGTCATCTGAGTATAATTATGTAAAATACTTTCGGTGACGGAAAAGTATCCATGAATAAATTTTTAAGTTAAGTTTTTTTACATAAAATTATGCATTCTTTTTTACAGTTTGTAAATTCACACCACCAGATTACCAACACTGTCCTTACCATCTCTGTGTTTACTAAACAACATGTTCTAAACTCTTAAATTTTGTGTAAAACTCTAATTTTATTGTCTATAAATCTATTGCACGGGTGCGAGAATAATACTGACAACACTTTGAACCAAAATTTTTTTCACACATATCACTTAAAACATTTTCACAAGACTGCAGACATTTGTGTTTCAACCGTATTAAAAAGCGTGTATAATAATAATCATTCAAATCTGCTACCACCTGTGCCAATCACAAGTTGTAAATAAGAACGACATACTCCTTTCACATCAAGTATTAGATGTTGGTTCGTCCGATTGCTGCACAAGCATTTTTTGTTTTGATTTGCTTCTTCAATGCCAAACAGTTTTTAAATTGATAACTGGTTTTTCCCTAAATACAGTGTTTCCAGGGATTTAGATTAGGGATGGATTAGGGATGGAGGCCATTCAGCAGCAAAAATAAAATACAAATATAGACATCTATTAAAACATCAGTCCTGATAAATTCGATCCTTGTGCGCTGAAGCGGAATTTTATTGACATTATCCAGTCCAGATAGGAGACATAATCTTAATAAATAATTTAACAACAAAAATACAGGCAATAATTACAACTGTGATTGGTGCAGTTTTGTGTTTATTTTTATCAGTAATTTTCTTTTCTGGTAACTTTTTTCCTATTCTTCCTTTAAAAAGATTTAAAAACTTACATGAGATCTATAAATACTGCACTACTAATCAAAAATCTATATTTAAGTAGACTCTTATTTAGAAGCAGAGTTCTTATAGATCTAATGTAAATACATATACAAATATAGAGAGAGACACACACTCAATCCTTAAATACTTAAAGTATTTATATATACAATACTTAAAGTCAAGAGTGCTCATTTTTTAGCCTGAACTATTTTTGATTTAATATTTACATATACAATAGTACTTAATATATACCTGAGAGCAATACTATTTTAAACGCCATTTTAGCCCAAAATCATTTAAATACAGTTCTGTTATCACGTCATCTTTAATGCCACAAAATAGTTAAAAGAAATTAAAAAAATACTCCAATATACTTGGCTTCGTCATCGCCCCCCCCCCCCCTTCATTATTTCAAAATGCATATATTTACATTTAATGCGATTATATTCTCTTAAACCTGATGGCCTGCGTATACATAACCTATTTGGTCAAATGTAAATTCGAAGAACTATGTTGTTTGATTGGATGATTGTGTAATTATAAAAAAAAAAAGGTTTAAGTAATTTAAGTAGAATATGTAATTCCATGATACGGAGGGAATCAATACTGAATAATGTCATTTGAAGTTGTATGATTCCCAGTAAATGATCATGGAGAACCTTTTATCAGATCCCATCTTTTCTTTGATGCTCAACTCCAAGCTAAAGAATACACAGGTGCAGAAGAGCCGAATCCAAAAAAGTGTCTTGCCAGTTTCATACTCATTTTAGCTATAAAAAATTACTCGTTCAAGATCGAGCAAGTCTAACATTTTCATTTTTTATCGATTCAACGATCGCCAGTTGATAGTGTCTTTTTTATTGAAGCTTATAAGATATAAACATGTATTTTTTGAATAGTAAAATGTCGACTGTTTTAGTTCCAGTCATTGTTATTAATGCAGACCTTAAAGTCTCAATTTTATTTTGAAATATTACTTAAGTTTAAATTCTTCCAGTCAAGGCTCAGCTCAAAAAAGGTTCAATTTTCAGAATTGAGATGTGATCTGAAGAGACGCAGTCCACCACCACTTAAGTAAGGAAAAAAATTCTAAACCCTTATTCTTTTAATTTAACATGAGCTTCTAACTATGAATCTAAAATTAACTTGACTTAAGAGAATTTTAAATAGGACTGGTAGTTCCTGTACTTGATTGGAGGAACTAATTAACGAGTATCCACCCAAAAATTATTGCAACACTTGCAAATTTTGTATATTCAACTTTTTATTAACTACTTTAACTAACTGTTAGATTTATAGTAAAATTATAAATCTAACCTAAAATGGGAAAACTGAGAAGTGAAAGAACTCCAAGGTTAAGGCACCTTAAAAACTAGAAACTCTGCACAACTCTATGCATAATAAGCATCTGACAAGTGAAGCATTGGAAATTACAAGATTTAAAACAAAAACAACATTTTAAACTTATTTAAAATCTCTCATTTATCAAACACGAATGATACAGAACCACTCAAACCGTTAGATGGTCATTTATATACAAACTTATAAATAAATATAAGATTCCACTTTTCACAATAAAACAATATTATAAATCCACAACAAAACTGCGATTATCACTATTTTAGAGAGAACAAAAATGAAACTTTTACTGGCTCATTCAGATAATAATTTGGAACTAAGATAAATACCTAATGCTTTTGTTGGTGACAACTTTGAATTGTTAGTAACATTTCTATGGACTTCAAAAATATTTCTCTGCGTTTTTTTTTTTATATATATAAAAAGCTGCCTAGTATTTTACATTCAAAAACATAAAACAGTGACAACATTAATATAGAATAACAATCAATATTGCTGACAGGTAACAAAATTGAACATGGTAACAGTTTATAGTATAACAGTTTATTATAAACTGTTCATCATAATAGTTTTGCACAAAGGGTAGTCTTATATACACTTTGTAATCCAACACTAAATGAGATTTTTTATGAGTTATAGTCAGAGAGTTCTCTTTGGTACCTATCTCTATCTTTAGCAGCTAAATTTTCATATGGTTTCTTGTCTGAATCTGATAATTTTTGCCATCTTTCTCCAATCATCTTAGCAAGTTCTGTTACACCAAGAGTTGGATTATCAGCTTTTAGTTTTGGTCTGATAGCAGAAGCAAAGTGGAAATACGCAGACCTGTAAATAAATATTTGCAATTTATAGATATGTGAATTCCTTAAAAGTATAACTTGTTGAATTTTTAAATCTTTATGACTACTAACTTTTAAAAGTCAGAATAAAAACATTTTAATGTAAAAGCCACTATGGAAACTATGAAGCTTTAGCTAACAAAAAAAAAAAAAGTCAATAACAGAAAAAATATTCTTGTGCTTTTTCTGCTTCTTCAATTCTGTTAAAAAAGATAACACTTTAACAAATATTTTGTTATAAAATAGTTAAAATATTTTAAGAGCAGAACAATTTAAGAAGAATGTGAAAAAAAAATATGTAAAAAATACATACACATTTCTTTTGGGGGCATTAGGATCTTTCTTGGCTCTTTTCTTTTTTTTCTTTGGTTCTTTTTCTTCATCATCTGATTCACTATCACTGGGAGGATTATATCCCTCCATTTCCTTTTGATAACGCTTTTTATCTTCAGCAGCTAGATCTAGGTAAGGTTTTTTTTCTTCTTTACTCATGTCTTTCCAAAGATTGCCCAATTCTTTTGCAAATTCCGTTTGTGTAGGTATAGATTCTCCTTTCTCTAGACGTTCTGCTCGCGTTTTTTCTCCAAATATAATGAAAGAAGTTTTCGCACCTTTTGGTTTATTAGGATCTTTTCTTGATTTAGGCATTTTAGATTCTTTTTTTTGCTTTCTTAACAAGAGCAGAACTTAAAAATACGTCCTCAGGCGATCTTTTGTAGTGCGTGAAACTTCTGTGAGTGAATGCTTTGGCGCTTGCACGATTGCCAAAGAAGAGACCAATCAATTCAAAGAAAGCTCAATGAGAGATCACGTGGTATGAACCAGCAAGTAAGACAAAGTTCTAAAATCCTCTTCCAATTCTCCAAAATGAAACGATTGTCTCGAAATCGGCGCAAAAGTCCTGTTCCTATTTAATACTATTTTAGCTTCTCAATAATCTGGAACTTAATATTACTATTTTGTATTTTAATTCTTGAAAAACAAAAAAAGCATAAAGTTGTAGGGATGGTTATCAAATATATATTATTAATGTTAGTAAGAAAACAGCACCAACTTGGATTTTGAGCTGAACAATCAAGCTATGTTCTTTGACATGATGGCATCTGACCAAATTTAGTTCGTAGATTTTTTGTTCAGTAATCATGATTTTTTTTTAATTCTGGCGTATATTTGATTGATTGATCAGAATTTTTGTGTAAATTTTGACTTTCCTTTAATTTCTGCTTTTTTTTTTGCAATTGGACTAGTGATTAGTTAGATGGATGCATAATTCACAGTAAAAATATTTTAAGTCTTTTTTAAAAGCTAAAATTAAATGTCTATACTTTATGTATTCATTTATGCATTTATGGATGCAGGCATCAGTCTGTTTTCTCTATAACATAATAACATCAGTTAGTTATTATTTCAGTCCTAATAACAGACCAAAAACTTAAAGAGCTGTGTGTACAAAAGCAATAATGAGCCTTCTCCAACTTGGTGCATTATTTTCACGAAGATGTAACCTTTCATCATCTAATGGTATATTGTATTTCAAATTTGTTTTTGATAATAAAAAAAAAGTAAAGTTGGTGCTTTCTCTTAAAACAAATAATGAAACAAATGATTTTTTTAAGGATTAAAACATGTTTACAAAAGTTATTTTGATAGCTATTATAAGTTATAAAACCCAATCTAAAAACAAATGGCATTAGTTGTTACAAATTAAATGAAGTTTGGATGTTTGAACCCAGTTTCTAAAACTGAAAGTATATTTAAGTGGCATATGTTAAGATATTGTTGGAAAAACCAACATGAACACTTATTGATTGTTAATACTTTTCAAAAACTGTTTTGGGTCAATTAAATATGCAGAGTAATTAAGTATTTTATATGCACCAAAATATTTTAAAAACTCTTCACTATACTTTACTGTTGTTTGATTTGTCGTTTAATTAGTTTTAAAGTTCATATGAGTAATGTTTGTGAAATGTTTTGTTTATAGATTTCCAGTTTTAAACTTTTTTCTTTTCTTGGCTACATACATAGTATATAAGTTATTTATTTGACATGATTAACTTCTGATAAAACCAGTTTCCCAGCCTATAGATTGTAGTTTTTTTGGGTAAGCTTACACTGCTAAGATAGTATATTTTTAAAAAATGAGTATTATATTTTAAAACCAGATAAAATTGTTGTTATTACTTTTATTAACCATGTAAACTATTTTTTGTATGTTTTGTAAGGGTTCCTAATAATATAACAAGAAAATCAACAGCTACTAAAAACTTGATGTAAAAAACTTATGATCAACTTACACTGGTGCCTAAACTTGATGTTAAAGCACCAGTGTAAAACTTTACCTTAATTCCATTCCCAGGGCAGAGTTAAGAGCCTTGTGGGGATGAAATTAGGACTCATAAGCATTTGTTTAGGAGTCAATCCTGATAAGAGAATGTAACCAGAAGTACCATGTAGGTGAAAAGAAAATTTTATATTTTCAAAAATAGAAGTTCAAAAATAGTATGCAAAAAAGCCTTTTTGTGAATGTAAAAACAAAGTAATTAAACCTTTGGAAAGAAGGAGAATCAAATACTGATAAGTTTGTTCCTTTTTCACTGATTTCTTTCCTTGTTTATATTCTATGGTCAATTAACAATAACTATTTTAAGACCTTTACACAAATGTTTAATTGTTCACAAACTTTTTTTTTTTTTTTTTTTTAGGTTTATTAACTCGAAATTTTCAATTGAGAGATCATATTCAAGTAAGTAATGTTCAAATATATGACTCCTAATAGCTCCTGAAGCATCTTAACTGATCAGAGCCTAAAATTTCAAAAGTTATTCATTCCTTTAATTAAAAAAAAAAAAGAAAATTAGCAGGTAGTGAAATGTTTCTGACTCAGAAAACACTTAAATTCTTTTACAAATCTAAATGTTAACTTATCTTTTCTAAATATTAACCTAGTTTTCTATATCTTTTTAAACATCATGTTTTATATAGCATGTTGAAATGACGATATCTTAAACCACACTAAAAAGAAACAGGCAATATTCTTTTAATAATTGCTTATGTTGCACTAGTTGCAAAATTTTGATTAACAAAAATTTGTTAAGTTTAATCTGTACTTAAACTTATTAAACAGCAAAATCATTTTTAACTTAAAATATCTGATTTCTTTATCTTAAACCTATTGCAATTAAATATGAACATGATGTTATTTAAATGCTCACATTATCTGCATTAATAAGCAAATGTATTTTTAAAATTATGATTTAATGTTAAAATATTTACTTTATATGAAGCAAATTTTAGCATGGCCATTTAGGGTCCACCTCTAGATAAGGATTTTAATTAACATTTGTTAAAAGTATGATCAATAGAGAACATAAACAATTTTAGGGAGGTTATTTTGGAATGAAGAATTTTTTGAATAGTTTTTTTTACTGCATAGCCAGTAATAACAATGCGGAATACTAGAAAGCTTGGTGTTTAAAAAACCCAATTTAGTACTTCAGGTTTTTTTGATTACTTAGCTCAAGTGAACACTTTTATTACTAATAGGGGCACAAAGTAGAACCCATTTTGATAGTTCTTTTCTAGAATTAAAGATAGCGTGCAGTATAAATATTCACAATTACTTAAAAGCAGCTGATTGCATTTCAAAAGTCAAAAAGTTTTGGATTTCCAATCCAAATTTTGACACTTTTAAGGCAATATTTGCACTCTAAAAGATGAAGTTTTTTTGATTCTGATCATTTATTTAGAAGCTACATTGGCGAAGTTCTGTTAACACATTGCGCTATTTGACCACAGAAAAGAAAGGTAAAATATTTTTTAATAATTTTAATTTCCTTCTGCTTTTAAGTAGAATTTCAAACATTTAAATATTCTTTTTTGCCTCAAAATATTAACTTTTACACTTAGTTATTTTTTTTCTTTCTTTTTCTTTTATTTAAACTAAGGGTTCATAATACTTTTACATATAACATAAAACTCCTACAAATTACAAAATACTATTAACATTAAATGCTGTTATAAACAATAAACATGCACTAAACAGGCATTAACACACCCTAAAATTAAAAAAAGACTTAACAAAGATCAGAAACCAAACAGTATTTACACAATGATTTAATATTGCTAGTTATTTTTAAACTTCAGTAACAGTTAAATGATGATTTCTGTTTAGAATGGGAATAAAGGTTCCATTTTTATTCCAGGTATACTGTTGTAATTATGTTGTGCATAGTTACTAGACTTTGTTTTTAGAAGCTGTTTCTGGTGTGCCATATAATAAACTCACTGTTGGAGTGCCAAAAGAAATATTTACAAATGAAAGAAGAGTTGCACTAACTCCTCAAGCATGCTCTGTTTTAACAAGTAAAGGTTTTAATGTTGTTGTAGAAAAAGGAGCTGGAGAGTCAGCCATGTTTCTTGATAAAGATTATGAAAGTGCTGGTGCCAAAATTGTCTCTACAAAAGAAGCATTTGCTTCCGACATTGTTTTAAAGGTTCTATTTATCTTAAGTTTGAAAATACTAAAATTTAATTTGAATTTTTTCAGTAATGAACTGAGTTTGGCAATAATAATTACTATTTTATTAATTGTAAAAAAGCTTCAGTTAAGTTATTTTAATAGAAATTATAACTACAATAGATACATTCAAGCTAATTGAAACCATGGATGTTTTTAATAACTACATTAGGGCTGATGGTGGTTATGTGCATTTTTAAGAAATAGGGAATGCTTGTTAGACCATCCTTGAGGATTTTTTAATTATTAAATTTTTGGTTACAGCGGTTGTAAGCTTCTTAATCATCACAGTAAGGATCACTACAACAGCTATCATTACTTCATTAGCAATCAAAGTTTTACCAACTTTTCAGTTGCAATTATGGAATTTATACTAACTGCTTTTGCATATAATATAATTACATCCTTTTCAGTTGAAATTAACGTTGCAAATACTACAACTTCAATTGTTTAATGGCAGCAACAACCTATACATGAGTAAATAGCACAGTTGATTATAGATCACTGTAGTTAGGACTGCTATAATTGTAGGGCAAATTGTTATGTTTACAATTGCTGTAGTTAAATTAACCATGATTAGTGTTTTATTGAAGGTCAGTCAGATCCAAACTGTTCAAATTGGTATTGTTGGACAACAACAAAATGTGGCAAAACTTTTTTTTCTTGATTAATCTGTAACATTTTCTTTTTTTTTTTTTTTTAGGTACGTCCTCCTATTACAAACTCAGTACTTGGAGTTCATGAAAGTGAACTGATGAAACCAGGCACTAATCTTTACAGTTTTATTCATCCAAGTGTAAATAAGGAACTTGTGAGCAAGTTAGGTCAACAAAAACTTACTGTGCTAGCTATGGACTGCGTTCCACGTATCTCACGTGCTCAGGTTTTTGATGCACTAAGTTCTATGGCAAATATTTCTGGTTATAAGGCAGTACTTATGGCTGCAAATGACTTTGGTAGATTTTTTGCAGGTCAGATTACTGCTGCAGGTAAAGTTCCTCCTTGTAAAGTGCTTGTTATTGGTGGTGGAGTAGCAGGTTTGGCAGCAGTTCAAACTGCAAAGAATCTTGGAGCTGTTGTCCGTGCTTTTGATACAAGAGAGGCAGTGCGTGAACAAGTACAGTCATTGGGAGCTGAGTTCTTGGAAGTAAAAATAAAGGAATCTGGAGATGGTTAGTTTTTTATCTTAAGATATCTGTATCTTACAATTTTTTCCAAAAATTTCAATGTTTTTTCAAACTTGGTTTTTGCTTAATGACACAGTCCAAATTTTCACACAAGTAATATTTTGTTTTTTAATTTTTCAGGAAGTATTTAGCTAATCATGAAAATATTTTAGTTAATACAAATATAATATAGTTATCATGCGTATATTCATTGATACACCAAAAAGCTTACTTTAAAAAGGTTTTCTTTTTTATTCATTGATAAAATTTACAATTTGATCATAGTAGAAGTGCAATTAGAATTGAAAACCTACATTTTTGAATAAAAGTATTCAATTTTTATTTGCACAAAATGATCATTAACAATTTTTAGGGATTGGTGGATATGCAAAGGAAATGTCACCTGAATTTATCAAAGCTGAGATGGAGCTGTTTGCAAAGCAAGCAAAGGAAGTTGATATAATAATAACCACTGCTGCAATCCCAGGAAAGAAATCACCAAAGTTAATTACTAAAAGCATGGTTGATAGTATGAAACAGGGGTCTGTTATTGTTGATTTAGCAGCTGAAGGAGGAGGTAATTGTGAACTGACCCGTCCTGGTGAAAGCTATAATTATAATGGTATTCAGGTATTGCATATTTGTTTTTGTACTTAGTAATGTTTACTGATTAGTTTATCATGTTATGCATTGTAATAAAATGTATATTTTTTAAATCTTAATCTATTACAATAGCAGCTTCCCTTATACCTGCAATCATCAATTTCTCCTTTGTTCTGTATATTCAGCATGCAAAACTCATTTTAAAATTAAAACTTCAAACAATTCTTTAAAACCCCATAAAAAGTTTGTACTTTAATCAATTTTATATACAAATAGAGAGTTTTATTAACTAAATTTTAGTATGATATGAAATTTAGTATATGATTATAAAATTAGGTGTTTAACGGAGTATTTTTTTAAAGAATCGAATTAGATTTGTTTTTTTTTTTTTTTTTTTTTTTTTTTTTTTTTTTGTTGTTGTTGTTGTTGTTTTTAGAGAATAGATAATTGTGCTTGTTTTATAATTATGTACATCTTGGTTACAGTTTCAGAAGAATTGCTTTTAAAATTGATCTCCTCCTGCACTTAAACATATCTTAGCATATGGACTTTTTAGTTTCCAAAGTAAATATCTCAAGCTTTAAACAAAGGCTTTGATTTACATTTTAAAATGGTTTACTATAAGAACTAAAATGAAACTTTCACTTGTATATATTGTACTTACAATTTTTTTGTGTTTCTGTTTTTACTTTTAAAGGAGTTTTTTTATAATATATACTGTTTACACATTAAATGAAAATAGACCTGTAATTTACTCTAAAATAGTTCTGAAAAATAGGTCTTAAAATTGCTTTTATATAGTTTAGTAAATTGCCTGTAATTTTGAGATATTTGTATAGTTATTTCCAAAAAAAAATGTAGTTATAATAACTTTTTGGTTACTTTTTGTCCTGAAGTTCTATTATCTGTTAAAATCTTAGTTGTTTTGAAAAGATCTAAGATACTTGATTAAATTGACTTGGTGAACTGATTATGATTTTGAAGCTGTAAATTATTTAGAATTTTTTTGGATGACAGTTAAGTTGGCATTTAATTTTTCAGATTATTGGATATACTGATCTCCCAAGTCGCCTCCCTACACAGTCCAGTTCATTGTATGCGAATAATATCTCTAAATTACTTTTATCAGCTGGTGAGAAAGGTCATTACAATCTAAATCTGGAAGATGAAGTTATACGAGGTTCTTTAATTCATAAAAATGGTGAACTAATGTGGCCCCCTCCAGTAATTGTGCAACCACCACAGGTGAAGAAAGAAAAAGTCAAAATAACTGCTCCAGTTAAATCACCATGGCAGTCCTCAGTGCAAGAAACCGGATTGGTTACAGGTAATGGACTATTACATTTAATATTTGAAGCTAGTTTAAAGAATAATTTGTTAATTAAAATGAACTTGTCAGATTTGGTTATAAGTTAAAAAGGTTATAATTGTTGTTAATAGTTGTTGCAAATATAAAAAGGTTTTTCAGAACCTGGTTATTAAACTGTTTAATGTTCAAGTGCATTCCCAACTGGTTAAAACAAAATGTGAGGTTAGAATTATTTTGTTCTATCTCCAATTTTAAAAGTTAGGAGAAAATGAGTTATTAATTTTAGTTAGTAAAAAATAACTTTTAAAATACGCATTATTTTATAAATTTTTTTCTAAATAATTTGCTTAAACATAAATTATTTAAAGCATAAGTTATTATTTCTTTAAAAATAAAAGCTAAAACTTAAAACAATTTTTACTTTTAGAAAAAATCAAAAACTTTCTTCCAACGTTTAAAAATGGAGATAGAACAAAATAATTCTAACCTCGCAAAAATTGTTTAACTTAATCAACATCCAACTTTAAAAGAAAAGCATCTGCTCTGCTTGCCCAAAAATTGTTTTCAAAGATAACTCATGATCTGAGATCAACTTAACGTGTTGACCGCTAATAGGATTTTTGTAAAATGTCCAAAAATTGTTTTCACATTTTTAGGTTTAATTTAATATAATCGGTTAAAATACAATTATTTGATTTGTTTTAAGATATTTTCAAGGTGATTCATTGTGTTTTTTGATGTGTCAGCCACCGGTGGTTGATGGGCAGAATGACAAGCTAAAGTTAGGTATGTTGTGTTGACCACCTGTGGCCGACATAGTGGTCAATGTGATAATATATTGGAAATATATCTATTGGTTGTCAACAGCTTCTCTTAGTGCCAGTAAGTTGAATTCTCCAGCTTGCATAATAAAGTGATAAAACTGAATAGTTCAGCAAAAGATCATATTTTAAACAAATGTTTTTGTTTTTTTTATTAATTTAATGTAGAACAATAAGTTAAGAATTAAAAATTGAAAACTTAAGGTAACACTAAACTTAGTTTTAAATAAATACCATAACACTAGCTCCATCATGAATTGAGGTATGTTATCTTAGGGTAAAAAAGTTTTGATGTGCAATTTGTAAATTTTTCTGCCAAAACAGAATTTTGTTTTAGCTTACTTTTCTTCAAAACACTTAACCACCTTTAGTACAGTTGATGTACTTGTTTGCATTTTGTAGTTTTTATTTTTGACATAATCATGAATTGCTTCACACTTGGTAATTGTATTAATTGAGATTCTATCAGTTGTTTGTATATCATCTTCTATTTTATCTTTTTCTGTTAAACAATGTGTCATTTTTAATCATAACATCATTTTAGTTTTAAACTTTGTATTTTAAACTTTCGTAAAAAATTTTGAATAAACTTTCAAGTCATGATATCCTGAATTTATTTGGTAGATATTTTGATTTAATTTAATGGATATTCAATGATAATAAAATTAACAATTTAATCTTAAAAACATGTAGGAAAGAAATTAGTTTTAAAGACATTGTTCTTAAAGGTCTCAGATTAATTTAAAAAGATACTAATCACAGAATAAAAGTAAAATCATATAAACTTTAAGCCAAAAGACTTGATATTTCTATTATATAAACAAACAACAAACCTTTTATTGACATTCTTATGTTTTTAGTTTGCGTTCATCATATTTTCACACGATATGGTATTCACACACTTTGCAGCTCTATATAGTAATAATTATGTGTGCATTCTATTAATAGCAAGCTTGCAAGTAAGTTTTCTCAAATGAACCCAAGTTTCAAAGTTAACATACACGGTAACACAAAAAAAAAAAAAAAGACTTGTATTGTGAAAATTAGTAGGCCTTGTGGTCAGTATAAAGATATCTCAGAGTAAGAATAAAAATGATGATATATATAAAGATATATGATATATGATGATAATAAAAAATAAGAACAATGAACCTAGTTTAAGATTTAAAATAGATAGAAATCATAAAACTTGTATAAAATTTTATATTCTCTTAAAACTTGGTTTTCATTTTTGTTAAATAAACAAAAGTAAAATAAATAAACAAAGCTTTAATTTATTATAAAATATATTTGGCAATACAGAAATATGTAATTTGAAATTTCTTATTTATAGGTGGCTTGGGTACTATTCTTGCCCTTGGTGTAGCCTCACCTAACATGGCTTTTAATCAAATGTTGACTACATTTTCCCTTGCTGGTGTTATTGGTTACAAAGTGGTATGGGGAGTTACCCCTGCCCTTCATTCACCACTAATGTCAGTCACAAATGCGATATCTGGTATAACAGCAGCTGGTGGATTATTAGTGATGGGAGGGGGAGTGGTACCCCAGACACTACCACAATTTTTAGCTGCAACAGCTGCATTGTTTTCTTCAATTAATATCACAGGAGGTTTTATAATCACTAAGAGGATGTTAGATATGTTTAAGAGACCTGGTAAGTCCATCATTCATTTATTTACTTTTTTATTTTTAGTAAGCATTGTGTAATAATATATTTTTAAATGTCTCAGATGATCCTCCAGAATATCATTACTTGTATGCTATTCCTGGTGTGTTGCTTATTGGAGGATATGCAGCTACAAGTGCAAATGGTTATTCTGATATGCATCAGATGGTTTATCTTGGTTCATCCTTGTGTTGTATTGGAGCACTGGGCGGTTTGGCTACTCAAAGCACTGCAAGAACTGGGAATGCATTAGGTTAAGCATTTTAAAAACAAATTTTTGCATTTCTTGCAGTTGCCTTGTTTTTCATAGGTTGATAGTAGTAATGTGTATTTTCCATTTTTAGTTTTGATTTAAAAACTCATTATTTCACCCATTTCATTTTTTTTCAAAACTATTATATTAGGTATAATTGGTATTACTGGGGGTCTTGGAGCTACAATTGGAGTTATATCACCTTCAGCAGATCTATTAACCCAAATGGGTGCTACAATGGCTGTAGGTGGAACTATAGGAGCAGTAATTGCAAAGAGAATTAATGTGACAGATCTTCCTCAGCTAGTTGCTCTCTTTCACAGTTTTGTAGGCTTAGCAGCTGTTCTGACCTCAGTTGGTTCTTATCTTATTGACCCAGGTACAAGTGTTTACATTATTTGCAAATACTTTACTAAAATTTGTTATGCGTATGAACCATGGCCTACTATAGTGACAGGCCGAGTAAACGTACGGCTTTTAAAAAAACTGTAGGCAAGTTTTTTTTTTTTTTGGAAGCATTCGTTTTTTAGGTTATTTAATAAATAGATTCATTAGTTCATTAGATAGTAATTAATTTATCATAAATAAAGGTTTTTGTAACAAATAAAACCTCTTAAATGAAAAAAATCGTTTATTAAATGCAAACCGCATTTCATTATAACATAGTAAAGACTCACTTTTTATAGTACTAAAACCTCAAACATCTTTATGAAAAAAAACAACAACATAACTTTTCAAAATAAAACTACAATTAGTTAAAAAAAACAATATTATATATATCACGTTTAAGATAGTTTCAATATTTTCATTTTGGGTTCCTTTGAAGATCGCGGGGAGTAAAGATGGCAATAATTGTTAAAAAATATATTGGCAAGGATTCTACAATGTTTTTTTGAAACATTGGTAAATCCATAAAAGTCAGATACCATCAAGAAACTGTTAGATAAGCTAACACGACAGACACATTTGTAAAGATGGTGAAATAAAATGTACGAATAAAATATCCAATGGCAGATGTTATCACCAGGCAAAGTTAACCCACCATGATTAATCTCTCTGATATATTCTCCAAATTGGTCAAAACAAAATGATGTATCTTCAACTGGAGGATCTTCTCTACTGACATAGCCAGCAATATAAACCAAAGACATTTTAATTTCTTTAGACAAATCGCTTTCAATAACAGGAAGATTATGAAAAACATTTAACAAAGTATCATCTTGCATTACATAATTACATTTGTCACACAAATGACTTGATGAAACTTCTAAATCATTAGCTATGATACCAATATTTAAGCAAAGTTTTGTTTTTTTTATGTCAACTTTTTGCAATATTTGCTGAACATTTATAAAATAGGTACCACCTGATCCTTGGCGAAGTTTTCCAAATGCTTTCTCAATAGGGTCACTAGTAAAATGTCCAAGACAAACATACTTATGACTTGTAATTAGTAAATGTTTCACTAGTTCAACCATTCCACAACACGTATGGGAAAAAGCACGAGAAGTATCTTTGGTTAAATTTTTTATTCTTTGACCATGTATTTCAGGTGCCATTTTTTCGACCATATCAGCCAAATTTAAAAGAAAGTTCAATCGTTCATCATTGTTTGATGAAAAAACAGCACGATTTTCATCTCTAGTACAAATGTTTTCATAAAGTCCTTTAACGTTAACAATTTTAAAAAATTTAATAAAAATAGATAAAAAAACTGTAGTGTCATCAACATTTTTTATGGATGAATGAGTTTTTAAAGCAGCTACAGTCTCATCACAAAATACTCTTAAACAAGTTGACACATTTTGACGTTCGATTGGTTTAGGAAAAATTGCAGTTTCATTTAGTTTAGACAGTTTTACAATAGCATCTTTTTCATGTTGAAAAAGTTTTTTAAGATCTGACCATTTTGCAGTTCTTGAAACACCTTCATAAGTAAAACATAGTTCTTGGCATTTTTCTGTGAGCCAATTATTACGAATAGATTTTATTAAATGAACGAAATCATAAAGAAGAAAAATATTATCATTAGTACACCAAGTATTACGGAGATTAAACATTCCAAAAAACTTTTTATTTACTTTATTATTGTCGCAAAGAATAGCAACAACAGAGCCACCACAATTTTTTATTGTTTCAATCGTTTGCATTGTTTGATCATACTGAAATTTAGCATCTAAACCTGTTACTGGTAATGCTTTATACAAAAACTGTTTTCCACCAAACAAAGAACAAATCATTAAACCCAAAACTGTTTTTGCCAATTCATTTGGGGAGTTAACAGATTTACCAAAAATGTTCCCTCCTTGATATGTTAACTGTGGTTTAACATAAATTTCATCAATTAGTAGAATGACCAGTCTTTGAGAAATAGAACATTTGTCAAAATACAACTTTAAAAAATCATCATCTCCAACATTTCTAACTTTTGATGTCAATTTTGTCATCAGTGATATACTTGGTAGTTCATAGTCATCACGTAATCGAGAATAAAGTGTTCTTGACAGTGAAAAATACTCAAATGCCCTGGCAACCATATCAGGAGAATATTTTTTTTCACCAATAAACACTAAGGAGTTCATACTTAACATCTGTTCAATAATAATACTTTTTTTGTGATCAATTGGTAATGAATTCAGATAGTGTATTGCAGCATGGAGACAACTAATACAGTTAATAGTATTTATATGGTTGTAAGAAAGAGGTTTTATGGTGCACTTAATACCACAGTGGTAGCTATCAAAGGATAAATCATTTTTTATCTTTAAAATAAACTTTGGAACACCCAAGTTGTCTAATATATCAGCAGATTGAAGATGTAAACAGTTTTCATAGATATTTGATATTATTGAAAAAGAAAAAGATATAGATTTAGACATTATTTTTTCACACAAATCATCAAAGGATGAAATATTGTCAGCTTTTACAAAATCCTCAATTTCATCAGGCACAATACTTCTAAAAGATGGTAATGCTTTACTTGTTGGTCTTGGTGGTGCCTGTGGAGTTGGAATTTGACTTGAGTTTACAGAAGAAAATACAGATGGTGGATATTTTGGTCTTAACTTTCCGTAAACTAAAACTTTTTCATAGTTTTTAGGCCAATGATCTTCACAAATAAAAGTATTTGGGCCATCTGGAATGTTATCTCGAGGTATAGCACTTATCCATCTTTTTCGTTCATCCAGATTTTTTTTATTTGGAAGGCGAAAAACTTTCACAGACTTTGTAACATCGTAGTTACCTCTGCATCCTGAGACACAACACTTAAAAACCATATTTTATGAATCTAATTATTTAGATCTAAAAAGAATGCAAATTTAATACACATACAATATAATTGAAATTAATTGAATATCAAATTGAAAGAACACGTCTTTTTCCTTGATCGCGCCATATTACAAATTATTAAAAGAAAAACTCGCCTACAGTTTTTTTAAAAGCCGTACGTTTACTCGGCCTGTCACTATAGTAGGCCATGGTATGAACAAAAGTCAAATAAAATGTTCTGATGAAGTTATAGGTACTTCGTTTTCTTAGCTCATTTTGCAGTGGACCCATCAGGTAATGTGCACAAAGCATCTATCTATGCTGGAACCTTTATTGGTGGTGTGACATTTACTGGATCTTTAACAGCATATGCTAAGCTTCAAGGTCTTCTTGCATCATCCCCTCTCAATTTACCTGGAAAAAACTTTTACAACATTGCCATGGGTACTGCAAGTGCTGGTGCTCTTGGTCTGTTTATGAATAGTAATGACCCATCAATAGGCATACCTATGCTCGGTATTAATATTTTATCTCTTTTTAATTCTAAAGTCAATAATTTTGTAAATAATTAAAAAGTTTAAATTTACAAAATAAAATTTAAAAAATTTTTAAAGTTATTGATTAAGCATCTTACTACTAGGAGCTGCTAGTGCACTATCTGGTGTTATGGGTGCTCACATGACTGCATCTATTGGTGGTGCTGATATGCCAGTGGTAATCACGGTTCTCAACAGTTACAGTGGTTGGGCACTTTGTGCTGAAGGATTTATGTTGAATAATGACTTGCTCACTATAGTTGGTGCTTTGGTTGGATTTTCTGGTGGTATTCTTTCATATATAATGTGTAAAGCAATGAATAGATCTCTTTCAAATGTGCTATTTGGAGGTTATGGTACTCTGACTTCAGGTAAAGAATATAATGTAAACAACATCTCAACTGTAAAACATTTTTAAGATTCTTTAGAACCATTAAATTTAACAAATTTAAATAAAACTTCTCATATCCTTACTTAGGTTATATAGAGTTTTCTATATTTATTCTTATTATTTTTGTTATCATCATCATCATCATCATCATCATCATCATCATCATCATCATCATCATCATCATCATCATCATCATCATCATCATCATCATTATTTATTTATTATTATTAATATTATTATTATTATTATTATTTTTATTATTTATTATTATTATTATTATTATTATTATTATTATTATTATTATTATTATTATTATTATTATTATTATTATTATTATTATTATTATTATTATTATTATTATTAATTAGATTTTTTAATAGAGTATTTGAGGCGTTATAGGTACTGGTGAAAAAATGAAAATCACCGGAACACATACTGAAATTAACGTTAACTCAACCGTTGAATTAATTGCTAATGCAAAGAATATCATCATTGTTCCCGGTTATGGCTTGGCCGTGGCGAAAGCTCAATACGCTATTGCTGAAATGGTGAAAATACTGAGAGAAAAAAATATCAACGTGAGATTTGGTATTCATCCAGTAGCTGGTCGTATGCCTGGTCAACTTAACGTGTTGTTAGGTTTGTAGTGATTAATGTGCAATAGTTAACTTAAAGGTTTAGTCTGAGTTTTCTTGTTGAAGTTAATGTTTGAATCTTTAGTCTGAGGTTTCTTGTTGAAGTTAATGCTTGAATCTTTAGCTGAAGCTGGTGTCCCTTACGATGTTGTATTGGAAATGGATGAATTGAATAAGGATTTCCCAGAGACTGATTTAGTATTAGTTATTGGAGCTAACGACACTGTGAATTCCGCTGCTCAGGAAGATCCTAACTCTATCATTGCAGGAATGCCGGTACTCGAAGTGTGGAAGGCTGCTCAGGTAAGATGATTTTTATGTTTCATTCCATCTACACTTGCTTTTGGAGGAGTCTTAGTGTCTCTTTACTTGCACTGGAAAAATTTTCGATTGTCGGAGAGAGGATGTAAATTTTTTTTCTTTATGAAAAATTTCAGACTATTGTAATGAAGAGGACGATGGGAACTGGTTATGCTGATGTGGACAATCCTGTTTTTTACAAAGAAAATACTTCCATGTTGTTAGGTGATGCAAAGAGTACTTGCGACGCATTGCTCACCAAAATCAAAGAGCATTACAATTAAGAAGCTTGTCAATCGATCAGCATATAGGATTTTTTTTTTTTTTAAAGTTTTTAAAGTGATAGTCAGAATATTTTTGTTTTAGTCTAAATAATTGAATTTTATCCTTTATAAATTTTGAAATTTTGATACAAAAAAAAAAACAAAAAAAAACAGCAAGTCTTTTTACTGCACAAAATGGGCTAATAATGGTAAGCACAACGTTCTGATCGCCTTTATTCAAAAATAGCAATACAGCATGCGATCGTAAAAACTCACACATTATGGTTTCATACCGGAAGGGGCCAAATGACCTGTGTTAGGAAATTGGTACCTACGAGATGTCTTGGACGATTTAATAAGAACTTAACATTCCCCAAGGCGTGGTCAAAGTCGAAAAGTGACTTTCTGAGTTGTGAACGAAGATCTGGTTAGTCAAATAAAGCATCAGCACTCATCAAAAATTTTTCTGGTGACTTACATACTCAAGCATGAAAGGGTTGAACAAAATTAAGGAATTTCAAAAATATTACTAAATACGAAACCTATTGGCACTAATCACAGCCTCTTTCTGAATCTTAATCTTTTTTAGGTCTTCCTGATATGCTTTTTGCGTATGGAGCTTCCTCGCTTGATGATGGAGGCTTTCAGCGTACTTATGAGGCAAATCAAAAGTCTGACTCAATGTGTATCCAAACTGCTATTATTTGTTTGCGTATGCACTTCAGATATCTAAAAGAGTGTTAAGTTCAATGGTTCTAAGTGAAAACACTAAAGTTAGTGCGGATTTTAACTTCGTATGCTGTTATTTTCAAGTATAGAGAGGTTGATTAAAATCTTTTTACTGTAAATAACTATTTGGAAAGAGATTGTTTAGAAATCGTTTCAATGGTAAAAAATTAACGTTTGACCATTTAAAAGCAGAAAAAGTTCATAGAAGTTCAGCTTCTAACATAATCCGAGGTGTTGAGATCTCGATACCAGGGTTGTGGTCGTCTAACCAAAATTAGAAACCAAAATAATGGCTAAGAAGAATATTAATTTTACAATCCAATTTTTCTTTCGATTTTCAATGGTAATGTTTTTCCGATCTCTTTTGAGATTTTCACTAAGGTTTTTTAACCGAAAAATCTTTTAAGTAAATACGAATAGGCTTCCAATAGTTATCTGTTTGCAATGGAATCTTTTTCTTTTAGTAAATTCAAATGCCCTATTTTCTCTATGTATGTAGCATGAAAGAAATTAAGTTTTCGAAAGGCTTGTTTTGTTGAATTTTCGTAATAAAGGTCTGAAATATGGTTCTTAGGCTTAATGATTAAGAAAGAAAAAGTAAAAATCAATATCATTTTCAGAGTAAAAGTTTAAACGAACCAAATCAAGAAACAAAAAGCTGTTAAAAGTCAAGAAAAGATTTAACTGCAGTCAATGAAAGTCGAATCTTTTATAATTTGTTGTAAAATTAAAAGTATGAATAATTTTATCAAAAGATTTTTTATTTGTTAAGATCAAATTTTCTTATAGAAGTTTACATAGTAGAGTTTATTTATCATTTTAAAGTATTATTCAATTAAATTAATATATTATTCTCATTCTTAGATAATATACTTATATATACTTATTATACTATACTTTCTTCTGTAGCTGGTATTTTTTGCACTTCTTGGATTTTTGTTCTTCTTCTTCTTCTTCTTACAATCCTTTTTCTGTAACATTTTATTGATGGTAATTAAACAACCTTGTGGCATATACCTTAAAGTGGTAGCTAAAAACCACTAAGCAATTCAATGTAACCTATGGGGCAAGTGGAAACACACAAAATGCATTCGAGTTGACAAGTTGATAAATGAAAAAGTCAAAACTTTTAATACTTGATGATCTGTACAAAAACATTCTAGAAACTTGGTATGCGATTCGGCACTTTCTAAGAAATTAGCAGAGTTATCAGTCTCTAGGTTAGTAAATCACCAGATGATCAGTAACGCATAAATTTTATCCGGTACTTTAAAGTACCGGCGGTCAACAGTAGAATCGCTTCTCGGACTAATGGCTAAGTCGATTTAAGCCGGCATGCTTGCATTAAACTGATACTTTTCTTTTTGAAGTGGAGGTGGTAAATTTAAAAAACCACAGTTTTTCTTATGCACTACATCCTTTTCCAACTTCACGCATTGCAATTACTGAACGTAAATTTATATCAAAAGATTTTTCAGAAGTTTTACTTTAAACTTTTTTACTGGTAAAGAACTTCGTGTTCCATAAAGACTCAGTGCAACTCAATAGCAACAAAGAACTTAAATCTTTTTTATTCTTATGATCTATATTCATGCTGATAGACTTCATGGCATGTTCCAACTAAAGTAAGAGCTTGTACAATAATATCAAGATCAATTAAAACATAGCTAGACTCATTTCTATTACTTTGAGGTTGTGGAATAGCTTAATTATTGGCAATAACATTGCTGGTTGATGTTGTAAAGTTAGGTAAAATGCTTAAAGCATTTCTCTCAATTAATGGCAATTCTTTGCTCACAAAAATTTCTTTTGTGAAATGAAAAAATTGGCAAACTTGATTTTCTAGAAGTGCTTTTTCTTTTTTTTTAAACACTCTGGAGGCACCAATTTTTCTTCTCCTCAAAGCATCAGTTTTCATTTTGAACAATTAGAAATAATATATCTATTTTAATCTATATTAAATGATTTAAAAAACAATAATTATACTCAGGCTATATTCAACACCAATAATTGAAATAGATAACATTTGCTTTTAAGTCACTTTACAAATATGACAAGGAATAAAATGACATCAGCATATATAAATGCTGGTTTTATAATTTTTAAGGCAAAAAAAGAAGCTAAATATCACTTAATATTTTCTAAAAACATACTATAGAAAATATTTGCTTAAGGCAGTTCAATAAGAATCAATACATGTTTACCTTGTTGCTATGCCGTTGCTAAGGAGTAATACTTCATAGTACAACTTTTTAAACGGAAACTAGAAGGCTTTAGTCGCATGAACGAGTAAAACGATTCTTTAAATACGACAATGTTTCAAAGTATTTTCTGTATTAAAATACCACTGGGAGCAACAACTCAAATTCTTGTTGTGCAGAAAATTTAATCGAAAATGAAGTTTTCAATAATCTTAAGAATAAAACTAAAACCAGATTACAAGTCATTGATGTTGCCCATCAAACCCTACACCATCAAATTATAGAAAAAGAGCGCTATCTTTAAACGCTTTATAAGGATATGAAGGGTAAAATATTAGTGTTAATTACCGTAGTTATTTGAACCTGTGTTCTAGCAAAAAAAAGTTATGCATCAGAGCTACAAAAAGGTTAAACATTGTGGTCAACCTGTTCAAAATCATATGATGAACAAAAAGCTTGTTGACATAAATTGTAGAAATCTACGCAAAAAACATAAGTTGTAGAAATCTGCGCAACATAAGTTGTAGAAATCTGCGCAAAAAGAGCGTTTTCAATCATTTTTAGGTTGGTATTTTAACAGTTAAAATGATCTCGGTTACTGTCAGTGATTTCAAATAAAATAAGAGTTAAAAAGAAAATCTGCGGTTATACCCGCAGAACTTGACGCGTTTATTTTACCCGCATTCATCATATAAACAACATATTTAAATGAAAACGCATATGGATATCCTAACATCTGATTGCCACTGGATTGTGAGAAAAAAAAATTAGAAACATGTTGATCATGCATACTTTAAATGGAACCAAATTTAAGAAAAATCAAATTATGGTTACAAACAAATTAGTTCCCTGACTGCAGCAGTTCCATGTTGCTGGTAATTTTAACAAGATGAATCAAAACCTTCGATATTTCAAATATATTAAACATAAAGAAGTAGTCTTGGCATCAAAAAACACATTTGCCCTACCTTCAAACCAACTTCTAAGATTACTTAGTAAAAAAAAAAGTAGTGTCAAGATGAATGGACATGATAGTGAGGTTTCTACAAGATTGTTTTTGAGAAATTCTCGAAAAAGAAAGCTTCTGCATAAACAAACTTCTCACTGTTTTAACTTACTAATATTTAACTGGTTTAACTAGTATTTAACTGGTTTAACTTGTATTCTGATTGTAAAAATTATGAAACTTAAACTTTAAGTAGATTTATGCAAAGTAGTAAACAGGTAAAAAAATGTTTAGTTCTAAAAACCGCATGTAGAAACTGGATATCTCAGCTACTTCGATTACCTCGATACCTCGATTAAAATTAACAAGACTTTGTTATCTTATTCTTTGAAATCCAATCACATATTTCTCCGCGAAGAATTTTGAACCGCGTGTCGCTTTCAAATCGACATACCCGCTCTAACACTAACGCCGATTCACGAGGATGTGGAAATGCATATTCCTACACAAAAGGAACAGATTTTGTTAAAAGAAAGTAAAAGTAATCATTTTACTACATCCGCCATATTAGGAAAAAAACTGAACAAAGAAATGAAACCAAAAGCACGTGATTTACCTTAACACAAATTTTAAAACTTTCTGCTTCAGCAATTAAACTCGTTCTCTGTTGTTCGATGTTGTTATATTTTTCATCTCTAACTGGCAGATTGTTTTCCACAATTTGAATGTCACCGTCTAGACAGAATTGTTGAAGTACTGACTCAACGATGCTGTCGACAAGTTCTCTAACTTCGCAGTCGACGTTCTGGACACATTTAGGATCAGCGTTGTTATTCGTACGCAAATAAGCAGTAAGGTTATGTTTAATGTCTCGCTCGATAATTGCTCGATCAACCAAATCAATTTGTTCGATGACATTGTAATAATGAATGTGATCGTCCGATAACAAAATATTCTTAAAAAAACTTATTAAAGAAAAGAAGTCATATTTTTTAAGAGGGTCATCACTGTTTTCAAAATCGCTCAAATCTAAGTCATCTACTTTGGTATTAAACATACTGCCGTCAATACCAGTGATTTCTATATTGCTGATCGTTTCAGAAGCACGCCTCCACCATAGTTTGTATAAATAGCCGATGCATTTGAAAGCAAGAAAGTTTCCAAAACAATCCTCATCTAAAGAAAGTGCTTGCAAACTGCGACCAAATTTATTTTTGATTTCAATGTAGGAATACCGTGACTTAGGAAAAAGTGCATCGAACAAGGATATTAAAGTCAAATAAAATCCGCTCGATAACAGTGCGTTGAAAGCGAAGAGCCATGCTTTGAAGCAACTCTGAATATCAAGTTCTAGCAATGACATAATACCAAAAAGCACGCGATCAGATACTATTCCCAACACCTTAAGAAAAAACATTTTAAACGAAATTAAAAGAAAAGCAACAAGCATTTCTTGGAATATTTTTTTTTTAAATATTCTTAGGGAAGATATAAAAAAAAATACGTTTACTTCTTTTGGATCCTTCCCTGAAGGTTTTACAATCCGTTCGTGTTTCAGAGATGAAAAGTTCAAATGTCTTATTTGTTTGCATTCAATAGTTATCTTAAAGCAAGTTTCCAAAACCACCAGTACATTTTCAAGAAATGGAGTGCTATTAGAAAAATCTGAAGAAATAATGAAAGTTTTAATTTTTTTATACTTTATTAGTGCCTAAGTAATAATTTTATTCTTGTAAGTGAAATTTCTAAAACTACTTTCTTAATTTTTTCAAATACTTACATTCTTGTTTGGTATAATTCCTATGCTGATGATGGTTTTGATGTGTAGCATTGACAAGGTCTGTTGTTTGTAATTTATCGATGAGAAGTTCATTAACGACTGCACGCAAGTGAGGCACCTAAAATCAGTATGAACCTAGTAAAACCAGGACTTTATACGGTTATATGTGTAATAGAAAATATGTTAATCTGGAAATTTAACTGATTTAACCTAGAAAACTAGTTTTATACTTACTTATAATATTAGATGTGCTATAATTTTTCTATTTATTTAACAAATGTCAAACTTCAATAATTTATTGTTTGAAAACAATTCAATTTTAAACTCGTAGCCATTACTAAAGATTCAACTTTTTACCTACTGCTGCACAATATAACCTATTATATCTTATATATCAATTGCCATATATATCTTATTAAATTCACATAAAAGGAAGGAGGGCTTTCATTTTGGGGCACAGTCCTCTAAAACTTTTTTTTTTTTGATACACAGTCCTCTAAAACTAAAGGAAACTCTAAAATAAAATGCTTTTGCAGGAAACAAAAACGTTTAAGATAATTATAAAATAATTTTAACTTAAAAACCTTTATTAGATATACCATTTGCTAAAAAATGTTAAACATATGTTTCTTCAGTTTTATTTTAACTGTTTTAGTGTGTGAATACAAAACAGTATAAAAATAGTTATATTTTAAAACAAAGGAACTTTTATCTTAATAGCGTTAAATTGAAGAAGAGCACTGCAATGTAATCATAAATTGTTCATAATAAATATAGTAATAGATATAGTAATATTTTAAAACCAAAATTACTGATGATTACAACACTGAAACAACACTAAATGAATCGTGTAAAAAGTCGATTAGTTAATAAATATAAAACCAAATGAACTGGTAAAACTTGCTATTGCCAGAGATAAAATTTGCAAATTGGAGCTTGATATTTTAAAAAACTGTACAGCAACATTTGGATGATGCAGGGTTCATAGTTTATGTGAAGCAAAAAAACCATTCATATCAGCAAAGAACAACTCTTAAGACCACTCTACTGCATTGAAGGTATAATTGGTAAATAAATATATAATTCACTTCTGGAGAACTAAATTTTATCATGATGCAGGGCTGTATAGTTATTGTGTAGCAAAAAAACCATTCATATTGGTAAAAAAAAATTATTCTTAGGACCACTCTTGCACAGAAGATAAAATGAGTAAATTAACATATAATTTAATTCTGGAGAATCAAATTTTACCTTTTGCTGATAAAAAATGCCTTTTATGGTGGACATTCTAACAAGACAATGCTCTCAAACACAAAACTTGTTAAATCATGGTTTGATACAAATAAAATCACTGTAATGCAACAGCCTGAAATAATAATGCAATTGTTTGAATTAATGGAAACTTAATGATAAAGTACGTTTGCATGGTAGGTTCAGAAATTCTGAAGAATTTTATCAGGAACCTCAAACTGCCTGGTCACAAATAAAACAAGCTTATCAAATCTATGGCTCTTAGATGTAATAAGTTTATTAAGAATAATTGGATTGGCATTAATTACTGATATGTTTTTGATGATATACTTTTAAAACTTCATTTCATTTTGGAGTTGCTGCATCTCTTACAACATCATTGCAGGTGTAATCATTCAAAAGTCTCAACAGTCTCATATCATTATATGGATATAATGACTTGAGACTGTTAAGACTTTTCTGCCAATGTTTATACCAAAATTTTACTAGAGCAACAAACAGGCTGATGTTAGTCAAAGCTTTTCTTTCAAAAGCAGTGAGAGTCATTTTATTTTTGAATAAAACAAAAAAAGATTTTGATAGAATAGATGTCATTTGCCATCCACCTAGCATGAAGCAACCACAAAGAAAGATGAGGAAGGAAAGATGAATTGTAAAAGTTCACCAGAGTCTTGTCACTGATGGTTTTTTACAGCTTATTTGCAGTATGCAACCATTTGATTGTAGAGATCAATCATGGATCTGCTGAAGAGTGCATCATCGGCAGTGTCATATTTGCTTTAATCAAATATCGGCTACTTTTTTGAAATTGATAGAATAAACATACATCAGGTCCAGTGGTAATTCAAGGATATGTGGATGCCATCTCTAACTAGCATTACTCAGTAGCATTATTTAGCATTTACTCTCAGATTTAGAGGTTAAAATATGTAAAATGAAACCACTGAACAAAAAAAGAAATAAATTCAGATAAATAAAAAAATTTTAATTCTTTTTAGCCTTTACTAATATTGTTTCACTTTGCACCACCTCTAAATTTTACTGAAGCTATCTTGTTTTTGGTTTAAGGGCTCCTCTCATGTATAGAAACAAGGACAATTATGACTCAAAAAGATAATAATAATAAAAAAATCAAACACAGTAATTAGGACTGATCTATCTATCTATCTCTATATCTATATCTATCTATATATATACATACATATAAATATATATATATATATATATATATGTCCTCAATCTGGCAGAACCATTGTGGTAAATGCTGTAAATTGTGCTTGACTAAAAAGTACCACATCATCACATTGAAAGCAAGCTAACAAAGTGGCACCATGAAAATAAACTTTTAACAAAAAACTTTAATCCCACCATAGTAGACGCTCCATAGCACTTTTTTTGTCATTACATTTCTTTACAGGTTATAACTGATGATTGTATTGTGTGAAACTTTAAGTAATGTCTTATAGCTAATTATAATAATAACAATAATAACAACAATAATAATAATAATAATAATAATAATAATAATAATAATAATAATAATAATAATAATAATAATAATAATAATAATAATAATAATATTAATAATAATAATAATAATAATAATAATAATAATAATAATAATAATAATAATAATAATAAAAATAATAATGATAATAATAATAATAACAATAATAACAATAATAATAATAACAACAATAATAATAATATTAATAATAATAATAATAATAATAATAATAATAATAATAATAATAATAATAATAATAATAATAATAATAATAATAATAATTATTATTATTATTATTATTATTATTAAATGAATAAATTAATAATAATAATAACAATAACAACAACAACATTAATAACAATAACAACAACAACATATATATATATATATATATATATATATATATATATATATATATATATATATATATATATATATATATATATATATATATATATATATATATATATATATATATATATATATATAAACAACAGTTACTTAAACCAGAATCAAACAGTTATTTAAAATCCTTTTTGTTAGTTTCAAAACTATCATTTTTAGAACTCACTTGAACGGAAGAAATCTGATTCAACAATGTACCACAGATATCCCACTTGTGCTCACTAATTAAAAGTTCTATGCATCGATATAGATATTCAACTGAACGGTTTCTCTTATCATAAATGTCAGCCACCTTTAAGCAGGGAAGATAAAAAAAGTCAAAAGGAATGTTACCTTTTTACATAAAAGATTTTAAAGCTTAAGTAAAATGATCAATTGATGAAATGTTTTAAAGCATGAAATCACAAGAAAAATCAATTTAACTTAAAAGAAACAAATCATTTAAAACACTGAATAAATTAAGATGAGCAGAAGTACCTTAATTGCGGTCAGCAGACTTGATGAGTCCCCTCTCTTTGCTAAAATTGTTATTGCATCATCGATTTTGCCAGCAGCTAAGTAACTATTTGTAGGTAAAAGTAACAATAAAAAAAGAGAGGTAATTGCAACTTTAAAAAAATCTAAATATATATAAACAGATTCTACCATTCCGCTGCATTCTCATTTTTATTTTCTTCAATGAGTTTTTGTGCCCAGAGCAAATAGAGTTCATGAACTAAAGGGTTGCTTTTAGAAAGCCGAACTTTTGCTAAAGCCACTGCCTCCCTAGATAAGTTGAAATAAAAAGTATTAATCCTTGCAAAAAAAATTTTGAAATAAAACTAAATATTATTTTAAAAAGTAAAATATTTTTGCAAAATGAACTTGCTTAAAGAGTCCATTCTCTTTAAAAACATTAATAGCTTTATCAGTTTCACCAATTGCTAAGAAGTAGAGTGAAGCTGAGTTAAAATTACGTTTCTTTTCCAATTGCTCTGCATAAGTTAGAACGCAAGCTCTCCACATGTCAAACCCCCCTGTAAAAATAAGAAAACAAATAACTTAAAATATTTGCATAAAAAGAACTTCAAGATAAAAACTAAAAATTTAATTAGGATAAAATTAAATTTATAGAAACCTAAGGGGCTCAGGGCTACTATGGCATCATTCAAACTGTTATTGTCAGCAGCATTGTTAATAAGACCAGAAATGTTACTTCTCCAAGTTTCAAGCTGGATAAGTTGCTCCATTGAATTATTTTCTTCGTGACCTTTGCCTAAACAAAAGAAGAAATCCTTCTTTATCACTAAAACAGATGACAAGAAGAAACACAATTATGTAGAATGAGAGCTTACATTCTGTTTGGAGCATTTTGAAAGCATCTTTCCTTGAAGCGTAAAGTCCAAGATTAGGATGCTCTTCAGAACCAGGATTAATATTGCAGACAAGTGTTCCTAAACCTTCTTTTTTACTTTCAGCTACACATCAAATAAGTTCTTATAAATAGCTTAACATAAAATTTCCAAAATAAAAATTAGTTAACAATACAACTGTTGACATAAAAACAAATTGTCAGTAATATTCAGTCATCAAAATTTTTTAACTTTTTTTAAAACCTTATTTATTGTTCATAATTCTAGTGCAAATTTGGGCATATTATTTTTCACTTTAACATAACACTCTTTAATATCTCTATAGTTATCTCAAATTTTATGTATTGTTTCTATGGTTACTTCAAACAGAGTGAATAGTAATCATTTCTGACAGCAACATTAGGTCATTAACCTGCAGAACATTAGGTCATTAACCTGCAGAACATGGCAAAAAAAGTAACCACGTTTTAATAATCTTAATGAATAGGATTAATAAGATATGACTCCACAGGAAGAAACGGCAGGGTCACATTTTTTCATTTTGAGATAAATCATTATTAAACTTTTAAACCTTTATAAGTTTCGAAGTTTTAGGAAAATTTAGAAAAACTTTAAATATGCATCAAATCGTTTATTTGATTTGAATTCAAATGCAAAATATGCCATTATGATTAGTAAAGCTAGAAAGTGTAAAAAGTCGAAACTTTCAAAATGTGACCCTGCCGTTTCTTCCCGTGGAGTCTTCATATCTTTTTTTGGACATCAAGAAAGAGTGAGCAAATGTTGCTAGCATAAGATATAAATTACTGGAAGTGTAATACTATTTTTGTAAATATAGTTGTTTCTAGCTTATTATACTGTAAATTTTTAAATAATTCTAAATAAAAACTATTATGGGATATTGTGATCAAATGGAAAACAGCAATACAATAGCTGAGGTATTATTTTGCAATTTGGGATTTAGAAACAATACCTTTTAAATACTGTGCTAAAAGAATACAATCAGTTTGCATAGCTTCTTTAGTCTTTGAATCAGCAACAGATGACTTTTTTAACAGAGATCGCAATCTTTTTTTCTTTTTATCAATATCTAAAATTACAGGAAATTAATATTATACAAGGTTTATTAAAGCATAGAAAAAAAAAATTGAAATAGTTTAAACAAAAAATACTTAAAGAGAAAGTGTTAACCTTGTTCAAATTAGCCACAAATTTTTAAATGTTATGAAGTTTAGCCAAAAACTTCATAGATGCAAATGTTATAAGCGTGCAAAAAACATACTTTCATATACAATGAAATAAATTTTGGATAAAGGCAGCATCCTTAAACCAAGTATCTTCCTTAAACATTTATAATATTATTGCATCCAAAATTGTTATCTGTCAAATATGTCTGAGACATATTTGACAGATAGCAATTTATGCTGACATAAAATATGTCTAAAATATTTTCTACCCACATATTTTGATATAATTTTATGTTTGAAATATTTTCTATCCATATATTGTGACATAATTTTATGCCTGAGACATTTGCTGTTTCATATTTTTGAAGAAAAAATCAATCTTACAAATTACGTTAATGAGTTTGTTACTTTTTTGCAATCAATTATACTTCATAAACTTTTATTTTAAACCCTTGAAACAAATATCAGTTGTTTCATACAGTTCTTTTTCTGAACTTTTCAGCAATCATCACAGTATTGAAAAACAACTCAAACTTAATTTTTATTACTGAAAGTGATTTTTATTAGTATGATTAAACATTTTCTTAGATTAAAATTGAAAGAAAAAAAAAAAAAACATTTTACAGTCATTTTTAACTAAAAGTTGAACCCCAGTGCCATATTGGAAATTAAGTAAAAAATAAGTTAAGTAAAAAGAAAAGTAGAAAAGGGTCGAACCATTTACAGCATAAACCTCTATGATCTAATGGTCTACAACATAAAGGACTAGAAAAGAGTTCTATGCCAGAATATTTAATTCCATTCCAGGATTGAATATATCACAACAGAAAAATAGGGTAAAATAATTTATGGTTGAAACAAATCATATTAAAATTTTAACTTTTTACCAGCGTGGCATTGCAGATTAACAAAGATTAACTATAGGTCAACCAAAAATTTCAAACAGCAGTTAGAATATGATTTTAACCGTAAGAAAATATCCAGCCAAAATTTATCATTTAGTTTAACTGAACTGCTACAGTCGCTTTTTGAAGAGTTGTGATTTTAATCAAGTTTATTTTATATAAAAAAATATCAATAATTATGCTTGGCTGTTAAATTTTTTTTTTCTTGCACATCGTCTAAAGAGAAAATATTGTAACTAACACAACTCAAACAAATAAACTGGCAATTATATGAATCAAATATTTGTACGTTTCTGCTCTCCTCAATTAAACCAGTGTTGCCACATGATAGGATTCCAATATTTTGAAAATTGCTATTTTTTTATCCAATGACATTATATTTTTATTTTGGCATTTGACAAAGAAAAATTAAAATTCTTGAAAAAGTATTTATTTTGGAAAAAAAGTTGAAATTAATTGTTACTTCTCATGATTTTTAAGGATGATGAAAAACACCTTACGATTTCCAATGCAAAGATTAACTTGTTGATTCAACTCGGAAATAAAAACTAAGCACAAATGTGTTTAAATAGTATTTGTTTCTTTAGAAGTAAAAAAGCTCTTGTCCAGTGTACACATTTTAAATTTAACAGCCACATTTTGAAAAATGACATCATTTTGGCATTTTACATTCTCATTTTTGGCATAGCAGATGTAAAAAAAAGTTGGCAACACTGAATTTAATTGTCAATTAAACAATTAAAATATGATGCCTAGGAATGCTTGCTTCCATGTTTGAGATATTAAAACGATTTTCCTTGCTTCATTAAAAATGATTATTAAATAGATCTTGGAATAATTAATTTTTTGTAACTTTTTTTGTTTTCATTATGATTTAAAGTCAAATATGGAGAATAATTTATTGCATAAACAAATGAAAAGTCAATTTGAAAATAATAGAGGAAAATGTGCAAAAAATTTTACAAAGACAAGTTAAGTAACCTCAAAAATCACCTTCTTCAAAAACACAAAGAACAAAATTGAATTAGAATTTCTGAAAATGTTTGTTTGTTTTTTTTCAATTTTAATCAAAAGAAAAACTTTAAGCTAAATCATACTAATCAAAACCACTTTAAGTAACAAAAATTAACTTTGAGTTGTTTTTACATTTTAATGAGGGAAATCACCACAATGGGAGCTTTAATACTGTCATGATACATTGCTGAAAAGGTCAGAAAAAGACCTACATGAAACAACTGATGTTTGTTTGTATGGTTTAAAATAAAAGTTTTATGAGGATAATTGATTTCAAAAAAAGCAACAAATTCATTAAATTATTTTCATTTTACTCTTCAAATTAAACTGAAATACACTATTAATTTGTAAGATTGATTTTTTTCTTCAAAAATATGAAACAGCAAATGTCTCAGACATAAAATTATATCAAATTATGAGAGTAGAAAATATTTCAGACATATTTATGTCAGTAGAAAATAATTAGATATAAAATTACGTCAAAATATGACGATAAGAAATATATTTCAGACATATTTTATGTCAGAAGAAATTGTCTCAGACATAAAATTATGTCAAAATATGTCAATAGAATATGTCTGACATATTTTATATTCACAGAAAATATTTCTGAAAATATGACAACCGATCTGCCAGACATATTATATGGTAACAACCTTGGTCACATCATTATGAAATTTATCAATATTTGTTGAGAGCAACTTTCCCAGAAATATGTTTTTTCCTGATGTCAGCAGGCAATTTAATAACAAATTGAATTTAATATCTTTATAAAACTTTGTCACATCAAAGTTAGAGTCAAGGCATTGATGAAAATTCTTTAATACAGAAAGTTATAATTTTCATGATAAATATTTGTTGCATGTATAAATGTAGTACATAAGACAACTACATTGTATTGATAATACAATAGTTAAGATTAAAATGATATAAATTTATGCAAATAAAAATGGAGATAAACATCTTTTAAAATAAATTGTAAAGATAGCCTTGAGAATGTAATCAGCAATAAAAAATACCTATTGGAGAGAAATTTGGAGGAACAAAAATAGGTAACTCATCATTGGAAGGTAATAAAGTAGCATTGACTCTTTCTTCTGTTAATTTTTCATTATTCTTTACGTCTTTGGTAACATTAACAGTGGTTGGTTGTTGCACTACTGTAGCTTTGTTTCTTTTACCTCGGATTTTTGTTTTTTTAGCTACATTTTTTTAAAAAAACATCAAAATTTAAAGCTATCAAATAAAAAATAAAAAAGTTTTATAAAAAGGTAACAAAATTTCCTACGAATAGAAGGAGTTTGGAAGATTTGCTCAGAAATCCTCCATCTGTGAACGGTAAAATCATCACCACCAGTGTACAAAACATCACAATCTGAATATGACCACATGACAGTATAAACACGTCCAATATGACCTCTGTAATTAGCAATACTTTCTCCAGTTAGGATATTCCAAATTTGGACAGAACCATCAAAAGAAGCTGAGGCAAGAACACCATTTGTATGCGGACTCCATGCAACTTCTGTAATACGACCAGATTGATTAGAAAGCTGGCAGATAGGTTTTATGATAGTTTGTAACTCACTATTATTATTATTATTCAGTGCATCTGAAACATCTGTAACACAGACATTGTAATCATCGGATCCAGATGCCAACCAACACAGATAGCTTTTACCTTGAAAAAAGATTTCAAGATCAACTATAAATAATATGGAGATGGATAAAAATAACATTATAAGTATTAATAATAATAATGATAATAATAATAACAATAACGAAAACAACAACAACAACAACAACAATAATAATAATAAAAACAAGGTATGTTTAGAAAAAAAGTGACTTCAATTTTTTAAGGATATGTACATTTGATTTGTGACTTTTTGTTATGGTATGTTGATACACATGTTTCAAACAGATTTTGACATGATCAGCCATTTTGCCTTTTTTGTTAATTTTTGACAGATGTAAAGGTTAGACATATTTGGTGTGCTCGGTAATTTTTTACTATTGAAAAAAATGAATCAAAGAATATGTATAAAATTTTGTATAAAAAAAAATATTAAGTGTGTGGCGATTGGTGAGTCAAAATTTTTGAGCAAAAAATGTTTATAAGTTGTACAAGCCCTTCACAGAAGACAGAGAAGATGTTAATGATGATTCTTGCCCTAGAGGCTCTAGGCAGACATCATTATTAGCATCTTCTCTGCTTTTAACAACCAATCAAAAGTGAATAAAATTGTTTTGGAGAATCATGGAATCATTAACAGAGAAGCTGCTAAGGATGTTGGCATATCATTTTGCTCATGTCATAAATGTTTTAAATGTTTTGGGCATAAAATTTATGGCAGCCAAGTTTGTTCTGAAATTGCTAAATTTTGACCAAAAGAACTGTCACATAAGTATTGTTCATGAGCTATTGAATGACGTAAAAGACAATCCAGATTTGCTCAAATGGGTCATAACTGGTGATGAAACATGGGTATATGTTTATGACATCAAAACCATAGCTTAATCATTCCAATGGAAGCAACCATATGAACCAAGACTGAAAAAACCTCCTAGGTTCAGTTGAATGTGAAGATTTTGCTCCCTTTTTCTTCAAGTATAACAGTGAAGTGCATGATAAATTTCTGCTAGAACATCATTCAGTCAATAAGGAACGTTACCTTAGATATTGATGAATAAATATTTTTTGAGAAATATCAACTCAACTTTTTTTGAGCATACATCATATGTAAAATAACATTTTGTACCTTAAATTTATTGCTTCTTCCAAAATGCAAAAAAATATCAAAAGAAGGCACAGTAAAGGTTCCACATTCTTAATTACAAATACCCCGTTTTTATTTTGTTTCCATTACAAATAAAACAACAAATTTTTTATAAAAGGGTTTTCTAACAAAAGTCTGTAAAACTACTGTTAGCAACAATACAGACTTTATAAAAAAATTGACTTACCAAAAGTATCCAAACTGTAAGAATGATGCCAGGCTAAGCTATTTATTATCTTTTTGTGAATAAGCACTCTACAAATGCAATGCAACTTTGCTGTTAACACATCTATTGAACCATCTTCATTTCCAATTGCAACAAAAAGATAGTCAATGCGCCATGATACTTCACTTCTCAGTGGAACAGTCACAAGTTTATTTTCATTTTTAATAAGCAATGAGATATTGATAGAATCTGAGTCAAATGAACCCAATTTATGCATAAGAATAGTTCCCTCACCTCCAATACTGTACAGAGAGTTGATTTGAGTATTATCTTCTAAAAAAAAATTAACTTACATAACTTAATCATTCTTATCTTATTTTATATATATATATATATATATATATATATATATATATATATATATATATATATATATATATATATATATATATATATATATATATATATATATATATATATATATGTATGTATATAAAATTTTAAACAAAACTCAATTAGAATAGAAGAACACCTTCTAAGATACAATTTGGTCCCCAAGCAAGTGAATAAACAGCTTTTCGATGATATGATGTAGCTAAATCATACTTTTTAGAAATAATATTATAACAGCCAACATGCCCATCTTCTGTACCAAAAGCTAAAACACCTTCTCTGTTGGGATGATATTTTACAATCATAACTTTGGTCTTTATACCTTGCCACAAGGTGGTGTGTTTATAACTTTGCTTTAAATCATCTGTATTCCATACTCTAATAATATTATCTCCAGAGCCAAAAGCTATAGAATAAGGGTCAAGTGGTGTTGATGTCAATGAATAAAGAAAACCACCAACTGTTGGAACAACATGAGCAGGTTTCATTTGTTTACAACTCCAGATAATCAACTTTTTTTTTTTAAAAAAAAAAAATTTTATAATTTAAAAGAAAAAGTTAAATTTGATTACTTTTTTAGGCATAATCTTGGTGGAAATGAAATTTTTTCAGTATTCACTTATTTTCATTCTAAATTTTTGTTAAGATTGATATTTTAAAGTTAGTTGTGCAGGCTTGTAATATATTTTTAGATAACATTTCATGTTATTACAAAGAGATGATACCTACTTGTCTATCAATTGAAATAGATACAAATTGATTAGTCAGAGCATCTTTTCTCATTGCAAAGACTATCCGATTATGTCCACCTTCCAAAGCTTTCCAAGAATGGCTCTCTAAGTCCCAACATAAAATTTTGCCACTAAAATTAGTATTCAATTTATACTCAATATTCATTCTAGCACATATATTTCTTTGCAATAATAGAAATGAAAATGAGGCTGAGTATTACAATATAAAAAGCCATCCATAATTTTAAGCTAAATAATCCTAAATACCTTGAGTGTGAAGAAAGAACTTGAGATTCATCTAGCCATTGAACAGAATGATATTTTATAAGCTTCGTTTTTTGTGGTTCATCTTTCTTTTTACCAAGTATACTTTTAGGCATGTTGTAAGTTGACAGTGGTTTTTCTGTGCAAACATCCCATAACCTCATTGTGAGGTCTTTACTACCAGAAACAAAGCAATTCTTTTCTAAAATAAAATTATTTCATAGATGTTTTGTAGTCCATGGTTGTATATAACATGATTTAAAATAAAGAAATCTTTCTGCTTTTATTACATATACCATGCTCTTTGCTTGGGATTAAGGTGGTACTCCTACACATCACATTAAGGTCCCAATATAAACCCATATTACATTAAGGTGGTGATATAAATCCACATCACATTAAGGTAGCAAGATTAACCCACATCACACTAAGGTATAACTAACACATGGAATTACAAAGCTTTATTGATAAAACTTTTTTTACATTTTATTTAAGTACAAACTGTATAAAATAACTTTTGTAAAAAAATATTTTATAAGATTTTAACTTTTTTTTCATTTAAAAACATTTTCTTTTGACATCCAATATCTTTTCACATCTGATAAACCCAAAACAAAATAAAGCATTTTAGACATCAGTTTAAAACATAATTCAGTTTAAAACATAATTTTATTTATAAGCTTCATTATGTGACAAATTTAAAACAAACCTTTAAAATATCCCGGACACCATGATAAAGTGCAGACTTCATCTATATGACTTTTAAACACTTGCATAATCTGACATTTTTTTAAATTGCAAACACATATATTACCATTACCATATCTAAATTATAGGATAAGGTTGCTTCAACAATTTGACAATTTGTAGGTATTAAAGTACAGAATCCTTTTTAAAAATTTTTACTTTGGGTAAGGTATCTATGCAATACTTTTAAAAGTAGAACTTGGGGTCTTTAGGCTGAGACTAATTATACAAAAATATTTCAATTGGAGTTTTTAGATAAAGATTTTAAAAGTACGTTTTAGTTAGTCACAGCATACAGGAAAAAATTACAAAAAATTACATTTTTTTTTATACCCAATAGCAGCAACATTAACTAGATTTGGTGACATCTCTAAGCATGAAATCATATTAGGAATAGGAATCCAGACATTTATAGTATTTTCTTCAACATTCCATAATGACACCATTCCTTTCTCATCTCCTATTATAAACATCATATCTTTAACAACATAGTAAAATAAACAAATTCCACATAAAATATTGTGGTCCCCTTTAAATTAAATTATTTTGATCTTTTTTTAAATGTCTTAGATGTTATTTATATATTTTAAAGATACATTTTATTAGTAAACTTTTATATACCCCAGCTTAAAACTAAAAACAACTTAAAATTTCTATTACTGGCAAATATCTGAAAGAATCCAACTAAAATTAACTAATTTAATTTGTTAATTTGTCTATTGGTTACCCTTCATTCTGGAAATGCAAAAAAACATAATTTAAAAAAAAATTATCAATAAAATTTACATGCCTGTAACCATAACATCATTATCTAATGGAGACCATGAAATACCAGATATCTTTACCTTGACAAAAAAAGATATCAAGATATAAAAAAATGTAAGAATTAAATTTCTTTTAATAAACTAAAGATTATCAAAATAGACTTTTTTTTCTTTCTAAACTTTGCAATAGTTTGCATGCAATATTATTCTTGACTACCTGGTGTTTTCGATGTTCTCTAAACATTGCTTTACTACTACAATTAATCAATTTAACCAGACCATCTTCCATTCCTAAAGCACAGTGACTTGGAAGATTTGCTTGATCTTTATTTTTATCTAATTGACAAAACATAACAGCTGTAATTTTGGAACTATAGCCAGGACTTCCAAACAAATATCCTTCACAAACAGGAGGATTTTTTTGTAGATTAATCAAATAAACAGCCCATTTGCTGCCAAAAGCTATATAACCATTCATAGATGCCATTACATTACTGCAATACCAATTCGGTGAGGCTGGTATTACACAAGAGAATAATTGATCCTTAATCTCTTGAAACTTAAAATTATTGGGTGGCTGTTCTCGCTTTCTCCAATTTTCATTTGCACTCTTTGAAGTCATTTTTTAGTTTGTCTTAAGTAAAGTAAAAGTTATATCAAAATTTTAAAAGTTTCTACAAGGGACTTATTTGTTTAAACAATATGATAACAATTTATCATCTACCATTAACAGTAATAAAATAAAACAAATTTTATCTAAAAGTAGTAGTTTGAGTTGTATTTTTCTTTATTACATTTAATTTCATGTTATTTTTTTTAGGATCAAAATCAAGTAATATAAAAACATTCCTTTAAAATAAATAAAAACTGAAAAAAAAGATTTTATACAATAAATAATCTTACAGAGAAACACTTTATATATAGCCACAACATATATTTACAGCAATAAGGTGTTAATATTCAATTTGCAGTTACTTTCTGTGTTACTGCCTGCTCAAGTTTAGAAGCAGCAATTTGTTGTTCCAACTTTGTCCTCACAATTTCATATGGATTACATAAATTTTGAACACTCCAAAATGAGTGAAACTGTTTATAAGTTTTTTCAGGATTACCCTTTTTATGAACAGCCTGACAAAGCATACATATCTTATCAATCCCATCAGTAACTTTAAAATGTTTTTTCCATTCAAAATATTTATTATATGCTGAATCATCAGAATCTAAATAATTAATATAGTCACCAAGTTCTTTTATTGAAGAAAACTTAGAGACATCAATATATGAGCCAGGAATAGAATTCATGCTATCATACTTAGCACCCATGACAATTGGAACTAATCCATAAAGCAAACCAAATTTGAAATACTTCTCTGTCACATAATCTTCACAAAAACTGTTCTCAAATGACAGATAAAACTTGTATTGACGTAATTCTTGCTCACATTCTTTTTCATTATAAGAGCATATACCACCCATTTTATCAAAATCTGCCCCACATAAACCGTACACAGTAATGTCAGTATACTTTTGCAATTCCATAACATAACTAGCACGTGTCATACCACAGTGACTGACCATCCAAACAACTTTTTTCAGTTTAAAACTTGCATAATTATAATCATCACTGGGGATATCAACACGATCAACATTAGACAATCTTGCATACGAAAAATACGGGTGATATATATCAGAGTGCTGACTAAAAGTCATTGTCCAATTAAACAAATTATCATAGTCATCAGCAAGAGGATAGTATAATGGTGTTTCATGCATCCAAAACACCCAGCGTTGGTTAACAGGTCGAGTCTTTGACATAGCTTGAAAATGTCTTGACGTATAGTTTTTATATGTAAAATCAACACCATGAAAAACAACTAAATCAGCATAACTTATAGCCTTTTTGTCATAAGTAACAACACATTCTTTAATTTTACATTTTTCACGATGTGTATAACCATTCAATGCAGACACACCAAGACCTTTCCATATTTCACTATAAAAATGTGTAGTAAAAAGAAGTATAACTTTTGTTTTTCTTTGCTCTTCAAATGTTCCTCTCTCAAATTGCTCATGTGGAGTTATGACTGCAGAAAAGTTAATGCTAGGGTAATACTCTTCAAACTTTTTTCTACCAAATGATCGTTGTTGCCAATATATAACCATTAATACCAAACCAAATAAAATGAAATAGATTTGGCGATAAATTTTTTTCATGCTTTTAAAAATTTATTTAAGAATATATTTTTTAAATAAATAAATATATACATACTATTTATGTATATATGTATTATATATATATATATATATATATATGTATTATACATACATATATATATGTATTATATATATATGTATATATATTTATAAGTATTAGATAAATGTATTACTTTATATATACTATAAAAGTGAAATATACATACATACATATATAAGTTTTTATAAAGTTCACACGTGCTTATGACCTTTTGTTTTCTGTATCGCGGACCTATACACTTTATGGAACAACCTTAATTAGAAAGTCAAAAGATAACTTTAAAGTGGTCTACGAAAGAGACTGGAGCGTATAACATTTGTTAGTAAAAATTTACGCGGCTTTAGCAATTTGATTTTGTTATTTGTACAAAAATGCTTATTAAAGAATATATGTACTTAATATTCATTTGAAAATAAGAAAAATTGTAAGGATATTCTTTATATAGAAAGTAAATATAGTTATAGATTGATTTTAACTCTCTTTTTAAACTTTGAGCTATCGCACTTTTACAGGTACAAATAGGCATATATAATATTATAGGCATATTATAAACTTGATATCATGGTACAGCATTGATTGTAAGCTATGTAAAATTATAAAATCTAAACCTATAAGAACCTATAAGAGTTATAACAGTAAAAAAAAAAAAAAATGTTATATTTATTATCTTAATACGCGGGGAATCCACGGAGAAAAACTTTCAATTGCGTTTTATTGACCTGGTTTCTACGAAAATTGTTTGAGTTTGTTTTCTGGATGTAATTTAGCGATGAATAAGTAATAAAAACTTTTTTAAAAATAAAAAATTTGACAGAATTTTAAGCATGGTATAGTGGGACAGAGAGGTGCCACTATACCATGCCTAAAATTCTGTAAATTTGCTATAATCCTCATTTGAATATCAAGTGGATTTGAAAATAATATTATCAAGTTTCGCTTACTTTGTTTAGAAGCCGCAATGCTTTACTCAGATTTTTAAGATTTTGAAAATAAAACACCATCAATTATAAATAGCTAATCTTGAGCACCATCTTCTAGCACTTTTTATCACTATGTATTTTATTGATCAACTTTGACATTCTACTAAACCGTTTGCTAGTAGACGGTATGCACTCGTCCTACGTTAACTAGTCCCAGTTTTCTTCAGAATCTCTTCGGACAGCTTATTCACAAATTCACGGTCCTGATTGCTAATCTGCATTTTGAAACAGCCATGCTTACACACTTGTTTATACAAGAATAATGTTACAGATTTTGAAATTTTATCAAAAAGAGGCTCAGACTCTACCCATTGACTGAAACGATGTACTTGTACTACAGATGCTTATAACCATTCACCTCTGTTAGTTGAGTCAAATCAGTTACAACCTGTTTAATGTTACCTTTTGGAATTGATATGCTTTGTAATAATAGTTTTACTTGAAGTTTCTTGTTTTTTACTTTTTATTATTAAACATGTTCTGAAGCATAGATGTTAATATCGTATACCATTCCATACCAAAATTTCTACTTTGAATATGTTTTGTTGTTAAATTGATACCAAATAAACTAGTGTAACACAATTATAAAATCACACAATTGGAAACATAATATAAGTATAAGTAGTTTAAGTAACTATAAATATATAAGCTGTTTGCTTTATTGCAAGATTTACCCAGATGATACAAATCATTACTTTCAATCTTAAATGGCTTTGTTTTCTTTCAAAAATTCAATTTATCACCTTTACTTATTGGTATCTTTAGATATATTTTGACTTTTAAAAAAGTATAAACGTCGGCAAATTTAGTATATATTGATTAATTTGAAATAATACATGGCACTGCAAAAAAAATTTCAAAAATTTGAATAATATTTTTATTCATTGGAATCACTTTATTATTGCTTCTTAAGAAACCACTAAATACTATTTGGTTGCAAAATACATTTTGCTGCAAAATACATTTTTACATGGAGAGTAAAAAATCTTTAATGAAGGTAAAAGTTCAATATAAGATTTTTACCGGCGATTAAAAAAAAACGTGGGAGTCAAATTCTGAAACTACATCAGTCTTCCAATTATTAGAATTAATAAAACCCGGGGTACACGGTAAAAATTAAATATTACGATTATTGCGGAATTTATCCGGAAGTTTATAGTTTACCAGGAAAAAATATTAGATAAAAAGGAACTAAAAGAAAAAATTAATAATAAGGAACTTTTGAATCCTAAGAATCTTTATTAAAAATTCCAAGCTCGAACTTTGATTAAATTGTAATTTTCCTTGGAACTAGCCATTAGCTTGTCTCAGTATTTTTTCTCTTCTTTTAGCCATCTGTGCCAAAAACGTTTAGTGCATTTGGCAATTATTTTATAACACTTGCTTGTTAAAAGTAAAAATTAAGTATTTTAAAATTTGAAGATAGATTTTTTGATTAAATAATGAAGGTATCAATATTAAAAACAATTCGTGTAATTTTGGTTTCAATTTGATTCTATAGGTACAAGTGAGCCTTAAGATTTTGCCTTTACAGGTCTTATTGTATAAGAAAAGTAAATTGGAGAATAGCCTATTACACATGGAGATCCTGCATTCAGAGACAGGCGGTAAACCTTCGGGTTGAAAACTGAACATATATAAAAATGAAAAAAAATCTAACTAAATTAAGAATTATTAGAAAATTTATGAAATTTTTCGATAATCAGGATTATTAAAATGGTTTATTGAATCGTTTTAATCGTGATAAGTGTTTAATAAATATTCGTTTTTAGTTTTTTCGAAATTTATCTGCCAGACGTTTCGTCCGGGAGCACACTCGTCCAGCCGCACTATAAAAAAATAAGTCATTAAAAAATAGTGAAATGTGGATATATCTTATACGATGTATCTCATTTAAAGACCTTTTTCTTCCTCAAAATGAAGATTTAATAATACAAAGCTTTTAAAGTATTTGTGTTAGTGTAATAACTATGTAGGCAACTACATATATACATAAATATAGGCAAACATACATGTTACTTCAGTGCCTGAACAGCTCTTGAAAATGCTCTTGAAAAGCTTTTTAATTTCCATTTTCTTATCTGGTTTGATCTATCTATATAAAAGGGGTTTACCTAAAAAATCACGCTTAGATACTTAATATTTCAGAAGACACGCAAATAATTAATTTCAAATCCACTTGATATACAAATGAGGATTATTTTCAACTTTACAATTAATTCTTTACTTATTCCTGTTAGTTCGGCGAATGCACCTTCATCTGAAAAGGCTCATCGATGAGTGTTACCGTAAATGAAAGTAAATATCCAAATGAATGTTATTTTATTAAGTGTTTGTATTGTAAAAAACAAAATATTTTACCAGATAACGTAGGTGTCCGTTTTGTCTTCCACTGTGTCCACTTGAAAACATTTAAATTTAAATTTTTTTTGTGCTAAGTTTAAAATGTCCTTTATTTTTTTTAATGCAACTGTTCTCAAGTATAAAAAAAAGGAAAGATTTTTTAGTAAAAGGCTAATAATGCTTGACAATAGTACTGTATACTTATATAATTGGAGTTGTTTTAATTGAAGCACTTTTGTATCATTTAGAAGCTTGAAAATGATAGATTTTCTTGAAGGTAACAATGCTTGTGGACAAACTCTACTAAAATTAGTTGCTCGAGGAAATGCAATTATTGCAGAATTATTACGACTTGCTGATTTTATCCCACCTGTATTTAAGTTAGAGACTAAAGAAGACAGAGACCTATATGGAGAAATATTACTTGATTTTTCTTATTTTAAAGCAATTGACTTGTTTGAGGACAAGTTAAATTCTAAAGCGGTAAATTATATATATATATATATATATATATATATATATATATATATATATATATATATATATATATATATATATATGTATATATAAATTGGATTGTATTTATTTATTTCCTGTTTATGTTTGTACTTCTATTATTGCTATCTATATGTGATTATAAAAGAGTATATAACTGTGATGTTTTAATTTTATTGATCAAATTTTTTGACTGTTTTGATTGCAAATACTGTCTTAAAAAATTGAGACTGCTTATGGCTAGTAAGTGATATAGACAATAACCTTAGGTTGCACCCTCAGTAATATTGCTGTGATCAGAGACATGAACAAATATTTGATAAAATACAAAACAATTTTTCTGTGTGGTGTTTTTTCATAAGTTTTATAGATTGTATTTTCATGTATACATGTTTTAGGATCTTCAAGATCTGGATGAGGAATTTAAAGAAAGCCATCGTGAGATGTTGACTCGGTTTTATTTAGCGTTTGAAAGTATCTTTAAATATGTCACTGATTTGAACAGGTAATACAATATTTTCTGCCACAATTTAGCCTCCTATACCATGTTTGAGAATCTATTTTTATCTTTTAATTAGAGTCTTGTGGTTTAATTTTTTTAATCTTTAAAAATAATCTATGCAACTCTTATTTGAAAACTCATTTCTTTTGTTTAAATCTACTAACACAAGCCTTAATGCACAAAAATGTTTATCTACTTGAAGGCTTACTTCTTGATTCCCTATTTAGGCAGACTTTTTAGAAATTGATTTTAGTTTCAAATTTAAAATGTAGTATAACCTATTCCTCAAAAAAAAAAATCTGTAAATAAATTACACTATACTTTTTTAGCATAGTGTAATTTGTTTGTTAGTTGTTGTTTAATAATTCAAAATTGCTTTTTATTTATTTATAAATGTTCCACAGAAATGTTGAATTCCTTACTGTTATTTAAATTGAAAATCATCCATCCAAAGTTGCTATACAATTTATTACAATATATATTGCAGTAAAGGATCCGCCTATAAATTGCTACACAAAAAAGACAGAAAGAAATGGGGCGGATGGATTCTCAGAGTAAACCTTGTAGATTCAAAGATCAGCTTTTCCACAAGATAAACTCCTAATTTTTTTTTACACTGATGCAAACAACAACTATTGAAACATTTTCTTAGACTTTCCTTTATCACATTTGCTAAAGCATTTTGTATATCTTTGATTGTGTCAAATTTTAGTGTTTTTTTTTTAAATTTTATGTATAAAGTGCTGTAAACAAGCAAAGTACTATTGGTAAATTTATGCTACATTGGCCTTCAGCAAATATTCTTCCTTGTATGTTCTCAAGAGCTGTCCATTGATTATCATAGTTTCAATAAAAAAATTTTTGAAATAGATTTTTAAAATTTTTTGAAATATATCAAGAATCGTGGTTTAACAAACTGTACAAATTAAACTGATTGTAAAAATATTTAACACCATAAAAGAAAAAAATGTTTCTGTTTTTCTCTCAGATTCTTCTGCCATTTTGTAATTTGCTAAGTGAGCAAAAAATTATATTTAGCATTTGTTATGACATTGCAATCAATTAAGGTGCTTGTGCAATTTTTAAAGTTGTATTCAGAATCCCATTTTTTTACTTATTTAAAAAAGACCTTTTTTTAAACATTTATTAGTTGTGAAATTTTATTACTAATGTCAATTAAAGACTTCTAAACTTTTTACCTTGACTCGTGCATTTCTTTAAAATATTCCTATTAAAATAAAAAATCTAGTTTAGCTTAATATCTTAACACTCTAAATGAAGCTTGTTTAGAAAAATAATCAAAAGTTGACATAAAGTTATGTTATCAGAAAAAAGGTTATATGTAAGAAATCTTAGGATGATATGCAAAGTACAATTTTTTTAACTAAAATTGGCAGCAGATAAAAGATAATATGTTTAAAAATAGCAATATAAAAAGAACTAGTTTTTAAGCAATTCAGTACAATACGGAATGGCAAATAATAAAAAAGTTATTGAGAAAATGTATGAGGTGGAAAAAAATTATCAGTTTGTTAATTAACAAAAAAGAATAATTATGTCCTTCTCACCCAATAATATGTTTAAATATAAATATAGCAAAAGATTTTTGTCCATAAAAGTAATATGAAATGCTTGCTCTAGTGAAGTTAAAAGAAATCAGTACAAAAGACATTCTAGTTACGCTTCTCTTAATGGTTGTAGTAAGCTGCTTACTGGAGTGATTTTTGATAATTTTATTTCTTCAAATATTCTTTTAAATAGTTGGTTCTTTTTGAGTAATAATAGTTTAAACTTAGAAAAAAAAAATTAAAATAAAACATTTTCTAAGTTTCTATACTTTAATAAAAATAGAGTATAGAAGATTTTGTGTGTTTAAAGAATTGCAAAACACAAATCTATTAGATAATATAGTTGTTTAAAATGTAATGTTGTAATGATCATGTTTTTAGATTTCTCGGAGATCTAGAAGAAGGTGTTTTTATTCAACAAACGTTGGAAACAATTTTACTCACAAATGATGGAAAGCAGTTATTGGTATGTTAGTAAATAGAAATAAACAAAAAGACTTATCTTGATAAAAAAAAAAAAAAAAAGGGCTTAACCCAGAATTGCAGTTTTTAATGCAAAATGTAGTTTTTAGAAGTAAGAAATATTGTAATGCAAATCTAATTCAGCAAACATTTTTGCTGAAAGTAATTACAAAAAAACCATTCTTTTTATAGTTGTGAGTTGCTAGCTAAAGTAACTGCACTAATAATTAATTTTTTGTTAATCATTCCTAGCTCTAAATAAACAATATTCATTAATAATTTGTATATATTTTTTTATTTTTTCTTACACATATATTGGTCCTTGTAAATACAGTAAAAAAAAAAATTAATTTTTAATGTCTTTCCTTTCTAAGTTGTTCCTTTTCACATAAAAAAATTACAGAAAAACTTTGGTTAAACAATATTCCCATTTAGAGATTAATGCAATAAAGTTTGATAAACTGTTCAATAACAATTCCCAAAAAAATTACTACTAAGAGTTTGTAAGTCGTGATCATCAATTTCATGAAATTGTTATATACTTGTAGTATTTAATTGTAATTTGAATGTTTTAATGTAACAATATTATTGTCACTCTTTTAAGCTATAATTTTTACTTGTGGTTGTCAGACATCTTAGTCCTGTCTAGCTGTTTGTCCTAGATGATACTGTTATCCTTCCTTACTTGCTATGAGAGGGAGTGCCAGTTGCTTCTTGAATTTTCTCAGTTGAGTCTTCAGAAGCAAATGTAAAGCAGTAACTTCTGCTACAATGTCTTTCCACTCTTGAGATGCACCTGATAGTGCCTGGTCACTACCTTGTCACTTGCTGCAGATGACTTTATCTCTTTTTCTTACAAGAATTGCATCTGGTCCAGCCTAGATTCCTTGCTGCCCCTTCTACCTTTAAGCCACAAGAAATTCACAATCTTCTAGGACTAGTAGTTTCAAAAATCTATGAGAAAGTGTTAAAAATTTTATTGTAATGAAATACAAAAATGAAAAAATCAGAAATTGTCAATCACTTTTTAAAGGAAGGGTATGCACATTCACCTTTGTATAAGGTCTTAGGTAAATTTTACACTGATCAACCAATTAAAGACAAGAAAAAAACTAGACAACCATCTTCATGGACATGGGCTAACTCAGCTCAATTCAAGCAACTAGTAAACAATAGATATTGAGTGAGTTAAAAAAAATTGAGCCAGAAATTTGAGAAAAAGCTATCAAGATGTTTCATACCAATTGTCTAAAATGCAAGTTTCTTACCATAATCAAATAAAAACTCCAAAATACAGTGATGATCAAGCTTTGAGAGCCAAAAAAGTCAAAAGTTGGTAGAAGAAGATAGTGATTGACGACAAAAAATGTTTCTTATTTAATGCTATGGAAATGCCCAGAAATGCAAGATTTTACAGCGATAACATTGATATGTTTCCAGAAAACTTCCCTTCAAAAGTTCTTGTAAGGGTAGAAATTTCAATTGCAGGTATATTTACTCCACTTATTCTTAAAATCAAGTTATGCTCTATCAAATCTAAGTTATATTGAGGAATGCTTAATGAAAAGACTTCTCCAATTTCTTCATAAGTATTATCCTGAATTTCAGTACATATTTTGGCCCGATTTAACAAGTGCCCATTACTCAAATGTAACTGTTGCATGGATGGATGAAAACTTGAACTATGTTGCTAAGGAGATCAATCTACCAAATGTTCCACAAGCAAGGCCAATCGAAAACTTTTAGGGTTGTTCAGCACAAAAAGTTTTTAAAATGGCTGGGAAGCAAAAACAAACAATCAGTTGGTCAAAAGAATCAAAAAAAAAAATTGAAAGAAATTGACTTAAAGTATTTACAGTCCTTAATGAAGGGAGTCAAGGCAAAATTAAGAAATACAGCAGATCATGGAGTTTTTCATTATTTAAAAAGTGAAAACTTGTAAATGAATAAATATTTTACAAAATGCAAAAAACAATTTGTTTTTTTCTTTTCTTAGTTTTTGAGATATTTAATTTTAAACTTTGTCTCTTAACTTTTTTGCCATTATATATATACAGGGTGCGGCAACGATTAGTGAACTAATTTTTGGCTAGGTTTTGTGATGTAAATAAAATACTTTTGCAATTTGTTTTTGTTGGTTAATGTTTAATGAATGTCTAAGACTTGAATAAAGTTGTGAATAAAAAGTATTTTAGTTAAAAGTTTTACAATTAAAGCCAAAAGAACCAAAGTTTTAAATTTGATTCATGTGAGTTTGCCTGCTTGTGAAGTGATTTGTATTTCTGGAGTGTCTAAAACTACATTTTACAATGTGAAAAAACATGACAGTGCTGAGAGACCCCAAATGCTTTCTCCAGTGAACAAAAAAGTTTATAGAAATTCACTGAAAAGCTTAAAAAGCATGTTGAAAACAATTCTACTGTATCCATCAGAAAGATAGTAAAACTGTTCAATGTTGGTTAGAGGACAGTCAGAAGAACTCTAAAAACACTTGGAAAAGTCAGTGTGGTCCAACCTATATGGCAACTTTTGACAGAATGGCTAAAAATGTGAGATTGGAGCAATCAAAGAAGCTTCTGAATCAGCTGAAGCCATGCTTCGTCAACAGTTAAAGTTTTCTTAGATGAAAAACTTTTTAGTGTTGACAGTGTGTTTAATAGGCAAAATGACAGATTCATTGTGCAGAAGGGTGACAGAGTACCACCTGTGTTGCAGCAAGCACCCTCAGTCTGTCATGATGCTATGAATTATTGCTTTTAATGGAGAGAATTGTCCACCAATTTACATCAAAGAGATAGAAAAAATTACTTCTGCTGTGATATCAGCTTTCAAAATGTTATGTGGTGCCATGGAGGAAGAAGACATTGCCAGAAAACAATTACATCTTTCAACAGGATAACTCAACTTGTCATAGGTCCAGAAAAATCTAACAATATTTTCAGGACAATATGGCTAATTTCTGGCTCAAACAATTTTGGCCACCATCCAGCCCTGACCTGAATGCCCTTGACTATAGTGTCTGGAGTGTAGCTGAGAATAAGGGTTGCAAAAATGCACACTCAAGTGTCAAGTCACTAAAGTCATCAAATACCTATGCTTGGAACTCAACGTCAAAGGACTATACAATTAGCCCCTGCCAGTCCTTCCATCCTAGACTTGAGGCAGTGATCAAAAAAAAAGGAGACCTAATTGAATGCTAAGATGGGAAAAGCATTTATCTTCAATTTTTCTTTTATTATTATTCCATTAATATAATATTATTAATATAATTCATTTTGAAAAATGCTCTAAAAAGTTTGCAAATTGCTGCTGCACCCTCTCTCTCTCTCTCGCTCTCTTTCTCTGTGTATATATATATATATATATATATATATATATATATATATATATATATATATATATATATATATATATATATATATATATATATATATATATATGTGTGTGTGTGTGTGTTGTAGAAATTATGTTAATATTTCGAGTAAGAGTGCTCAATACAGCATAGTATAAGTAGAGTGAATATATTATTATTATACAAACTAAATAATTATCTAATAATTAGTTTATGTAACATCTAGCTGATTAGCATGTATGTATGTATGTATTTATGTATGTATGTATGTATGTATGTATGTATGTATGTATGTATGTATGTATGTATGTATGTATGTATGTATGTATGTATGTATGTATGTATGTATGTATGTATATATGTATGTATGTGCATGCATGCTTGTATATTTGACATATAGATGTAACGCAGCATACAATGTGCATTCTATTTATTTAGTTGTCCATTTGCTATGTCAGCTGACAAGATGGCTGTCAGCAATGTTTTATTAAAGAACAATAACAAGGTTATCAAAGTATAGGAAACTATTTGGTCCTATACAACTTACTGACCTTTAATATTTAAATAATAACTTTGATTCCAAATGTTAAGTCTTTGTTAATGTAAAGTACTTTGTAATGCATACTGGAATTGTTGTCTATATGTAAAATTTGACCTCACTGAGCTACCTCTAAATACTGTTCATTTGAGCTCATATCTGTCCTAATTTTTTTTGTTTGTTTTAGTATATTGGAATAGCATGAATAAGACAATCACTTTTTGAAAGTTGAAAAATAAGGACCACCCTAACCTATATTTTTTACTTTAGTGTGAAGTATTGTACTTATATGGTGTAATGCTAATGGTTGTTGATTTACGATTTGAAGGAGATGTTCGTGAAAGAATGCTTGTATCTTATCATAGATATTGGTATGTCAGACTGTCTATTTCATAATAAACAAGTGTTTTATTCTCAGGTTTATTTTGAAATACCAAAAAAAGATGTTTTGTGTTTTTTGTTTTTTTTTTTGTGTCCCACACCACTACTATGATTTGCCGGTTCTGACGCATTGATACTTTTCCTATACTTAAGGATTCTGACGCATTGATACTTTTCCTATACTTAAGGATTCTGACGCATTGATACTTTTCCTATACTTAAGGATTCTGACGCATTGATACTTTTCCTATACTTAAGGATTCTGACGCATTGATACTTTTCCTATACTTAAGGATTCTGACGCATTGATACTTTTCCTATACTTAAGGATTCTGACGCATTGATACTTTTCCTATACTTAAGGATTCTGACGCATTGATACTTTTCCTATACTTAAGGATTCTGACGCATTGATACTTTTCCTATACTTAAGGATTCTGACGCATTGATACTTTTCCTATACTTAAGGATTCTGACGCATTGATACTTTTCCTATACTTAATGAAATCAAGATGACGTCGTTAAAAAAAATGTGTAATCATGTTCTGAGTTATATTTTAATGAAAAAAAAGATAGTAGTGTGATTATGTTTTTTAATCATCATCAGGTCCGAAGATTTTATCATAGTCCATAAAATTAAAACAGGGTTTTAGTGTGTAGTGTCCTAGGGCTAGCGTGTGAATTCCGTCTTGTAAGATGAATCTTTTGTCGTCGTTAGCGCTGAGTGCTACTTTGTTGATTTCTTCGGTGTGAATATTGTGAAGATGAGATCGTATGACGTTCATGGTGGCAAGCTTTTCTGTCTTTTCCATTAAGCAGTCGTAATAATCTTTGTGAGTGATTTTCTTTTCAACTACGCATTTCTGAATTCCTTTGCATTTTTTGCGTTCTTCTTTAGTGATTTTGTAAGAGTAGAGTTTCGGTCGAAGTCCAACAAACTCTTTAATTTGCTTACCGCTGGTTTCATCCTTGAACTTACCGATAACCTTTTTATTTTAAACCCAACGTCAAATGCAAAGTTTTGAATGGCAGGATGATCTTTAGGAAAGTCGCTCGTGTCAAACTTTTCAAGTACATCATCGGCAATGTCCTGATAAAAATTTTCTGTTTCTATTTCGTAAAACAGAGAGTCAGTATCAGTCATGAGTAATTTCAGCTTATCCCCGTATTTAGGTTTCATGTAGTCATAGTGGTGTTCAAACATGAGTGTTTTGCTCAAATCGAGGATGCACATTCCCAAGTAAACAGGCTTGTCGTAGTAGACAAATATTCTTTTCATGTGAACCGCGATGAGATTTTCATCAAAAATTCTGTTTCGTTCATATCTAGGGCTTTTAGATAATTTTAAGACTTCTTTTCTTGTGGTAACAAGCCTAACATCAACGCGTTTTAGAATATTCTCCATGGTCTTGCCAAAGACAGAGTTGTTCATGAGTTTAAAAAATTCTTTATCAGATTCATTTTCAGCCTCGGTTCTTAATCTAGTGTTGAGGTCAATATATTGTTTCATAAAAGGTTCTTCTTCAAAGGTTATACCACGATGAATTTTTGTAATAACTAATCCCATTCGTTCATAGAGTTTTAGGTTTTCATGATGAATGACATATTTCTCCTTGTTGTTTAAAGTAGGGACCAGCTTTTCCACTTTTCCAATAGTCAATCTTTCAGGAGCTAAAGGATAGTCGTTGTGTAAATCGTGAAGCTCTTCAGGATAATCTAAATCAACTTCGAGAATGCAAGGCATGGATTTCCAATTTAAAAGTTCCTCTTCAGCCATCCATCTAAATCCTCTAACGGGAAGAGGTTTGCTCATAGCCCATCCATAGAGATTATTAGCGTCTAAATACTGAAGAAATTTCGATGGTTTTGAAGGATCATAGTCTGACATGTATTTGTTATTAGCAGTTCCATATCTATTGGAGATCATGCTAATTCCACCACGTATACCTTTTTGCACCATGTTGAGCATATTAATATCAGTTAACAATTCCAATTTAATTTTAGTTTCCTTTAACATAGCGTCCCAAGCTAAACCAGGAGAGGTGTAATACCAAGCAGGATCAAGACCGTAATGACTGAGACATGTGTTTCTGAAATCTTCAAATGCATCTGCAAGTATCAAGACGTCTGAAATATTATATAATTCGTGATAGTATTTAAAGGTTTTACATCCAAATTCGCTATAAACGTTTTGAGCATGTGCATAGTCTTTCACTGTTGCTGATTCATCTTTTAGCTTGGAATAAAAGGCTTCAATAGGAGGTAATTGCGTTTCAGTGAATTTCTCAATGGAGTCCACCCAGTCATAAGGGTAAATCCCTTTTCTCCTTATCAAATCAAACTGTTTCTTTTCGGAGTAATATTCAGCTACGTTTTTACACTGTTCGTTGGTGAGATTTTTAGCTAGTTTGTCTAAACCGAAAGGTAAGAATCTGATGCTGGCAATAAACCTTATCTCTTTCAATACTTTACAAAGTTTACCTTTCTTATTAGTGAATTCTCTCACTTTGATTTTTTTCGAGAAGCTGATATATTTTTCTTCATTGTTGGGTATACAAGTGATCTTTCCTTTTTTTCCACCTAATTTCTTGATGAACAAATGAGCGTCATAGCCAGACAAGTTATGAAAGACAACGGGAATAAATTTTGGAATTTTATAATCCAAGTTGCATTTGTTATGAGCAGCTCCTCGATACTTTCCAGTCAAATGACAGTGATCCCATACTTTATCATCATTAAGATCTTTTTTGCAAATGTGACATTTGGTTTCAGCTTCATACTTCTTCTTATCCTCATCAGTCTCTATTCTCTTATTCTTCCATTTTTTTTGTAGTGAATCAATCTTAACGAAAATCTTTATAAGATCAGCTTCAAGCATGGTTACAAACTTTTGAGCTACATCATCATCATCGCTTTCTGCTGTGTACATGACTGGTTTTTCTTTGTAAAGGCTGTCGTCAAAGCATTTGATGTAATAGCAGAAGGAGCTTGGAACGTGCTTTTGGTATTGTTTGGTGTATGACTCTTTATTATTATACTCAGTGTTGTCATCGATAGGTTTGATGAAACTTTCAAAGTCTGCGTATACGATGTACGGAACCCTCATAGACTTGTTATATTTTTTAAATTCAACAGTTGCCCCTTCTTTAGGAAGTTCGATTCTTACTGGAGCGTTATTATAGCAGTCTTCTTGATGTTTTTGGAGTTTTTCTTCTTGGTCATAATCTTGAAGACATCTTCTGCAAAAATATCTTTTGTGTTGATGTTTCGATGTTAAGGAGCCAGCAAACCGACTGAAATTTTTAATGAGACAATAATGTTCTGTGTCTTTGTTTGTAATATACAACAAATCAATGCAGTGCTTTCGGTCAACAAAGCTAGATATTCGCAAAGGGTAAGGTTTTTCATTTTCATACCCAAAGACATTTACGCTGATAGTTGGATTATTTTTCTCAAAATCACCTATTTTATGATAATTCACAGGAAACTCCATTCCATCCCAGTCTAGCTCTTCTGATTTTAGAACCAAGTCTTCATCAATTCTTTCGTTGTCTCTATTTTTTAGATTCAACGCTCGAGTAACCGACCATTTAAAGCATTCATTGTCCTCGTTTTTCATGTTGATGATCGCCTTTTTGTTTTTCAGATCATCAGGCAACACAATATAGGATCCACCGCTGATAGGTACATAATCAGTAAAGTTAATGTCCATTCTTAAAATCTTTGATAGGGTAGAATTAGATCCTAAAGCATTGTATTTGACACTACTTTCCAAGACTTTTTCTTCCATTTCGCTCATTAACTCTCTTACATCTTTAGCCTCTAGAATAATCTCTGATCTTGATGAAAAGGCTGCTTCCCGAGTCACTTCTTCACCAGTCATGATACTTACGGATTTCATTTCACACGTTAAAACAATCCTTACCTTTGTATTCCTTTCTCCTTCCATGGTTTGAATGGCAGACTCTCTCACCAAATTAAAAAACGATGCAAGGTCTTAATATTGAGAAGAAGGTGTGTAAGAAAATTGTCTCACAGTATGCTCTGCCGAATGTTCAGTCAACTTGAATTCTATTTTATAAGGTTTTTGCACTGGCTGTTTATACACTGTTTTTAATACAAGTGATTTGATAGACTTTATCTTTTCATCGATTTGTTTCACTGATTCGCTTACATTCTTCTTGACTACTTCAGGAACGTAGGGATCTATCCATTCTTTAATATCATTAAACTTAGTTTTAACATAGGACGCCACACTTTTTGTAGCTGCCGTCAGACTTGAAAATAAAGGTCTTGGTGCTGGAACCGGTCTAGGTGTAATAACGTTTGTTGAATCTATAACCGGTGTGTTAAGAATAGAGGGTTCATCTCTTATCATCCTATTTTGCAAGAGAGCAGAAGTTTCGAATGAAATCAAGTCGTCAGACCTTGGTCTTGGAGCAGGTACAGGTCTTGGAGCAGGTACAGGTCTTTCAGAACCAACAGCAAACCTTACTTTTGTCGGCTTTATTGAAACTTTTGTCGGCTTTACAGAAACTTTTACAGGTGGATGAACAAACCTTACTTTTGTCGGTTTTACAGAAACTTTTACAGCTGGTCGAACAAACCTAACCACGGTAGGTCTTTCATTAACAGGCAAAGGTCTCGCCTCAGTCGTGCGTCTACGAGCTACAGGTTGAGGAGCAGGACCACTTCCAATGATGGTAATATTTAAAGCTGCAATGAGATCAGCTTTTTTCATTTTATAGATACCTTTGATATCATCACGACCTTTAGCCATCTCTCTTAATTCTTTTACAGTCATTTTATTTCGATCTTTTCGATCATTAACAGACTTTTGGTCAATGACAGGTTTTGTTGTTCTTATTGCTTCAACAAGCTCTTCCCTAGAAGATTTTCACTAAGATTTTCTTTAAGTCAATTCAATTTTTTTTTTAAATCTTGGCACACTTTCAGCATATTTTCTTCTTCGAAAAGTTTTTACCGTTTTTTTTAATTCTCCCGTGAAAAGAATTAAAAAATTATTTGGAAAGACGTGAATACATATTTTTAATCTCTCTAATATGTTCAGTGATTTTACGACAATTATTACGTCCGCTAGCATTTAGTTTCCAATTTGTTCCTATCAGGAATTTATTACGCAGATCAATGTCTTCTTTTATATTTCTGATCACTTCTTCAAAAGGTGCTACTTCAACCATTTCTTTGAAAATGATTCGATGTTCCTTTGGAAGTTTTCTTACGTTTTTTAGAAATTTAAGCAAACTTTTTGATTTAGCCGTATCAGAAGTTGACACAAAGCTATCATCAAGGGCATTTAAAAGATCATCCTTTTGCATGCTTTCCATCTTTTTATTTATGCCAAGAATTTTATTTAAGTCAATTTTTTAACATGTTAAAAGTTAAAAAATTAATTTTGCTGCTTTTTACGTTTTTCAAGCTTTTCAGAATTTAAAAATTCAATCTTGATTCCATTATCAACCTTTCCATCTCGACGCTCTAAATATCTCCATCCACGTCCAGTTCCTGCCATCGCTTTGTAAAGAGACTTGTATTCAGTCACCTCACCCGTTTCAATTTTGGTTATTCTCACAGTGATGGGTTTATTCTTAACAAAACTAAGCCATTCCCATTTCGGATCAACAGGTTTTTTTTCTTTTGGAGGAGGCTTTTCTTTTTTTTCTTTTGCTCTTTCTAAAATCTCATCTTTACTAATCAAGTTGTTTTCAACCGCAAGCATCATCAACGTTATTAAATCATCTGCTGTTTTACTAACGCCGTTTTCATTCAACAAATTTTTCAAATACGATGTTGTATATCTCATTTTATTATACCAAGATTTTTTTTAAGTCAATTCAATTTTTCCTGAAAAGACATCTTAATAAACAGCAGTCATGTTGGTTCCGTCTGAAACAAATTTAAGCAGTTTGTCAGAGATCACCACTGCAAAAATAACGGTATTTGCAATAGTTGAAGTTCGAAATTTAAGGTTTACCACTAATTCAGCTGTTTCCGACGTCATTCTTTCTTTTTGCTTGCTGATATCCACAAAGAACAACGGATATAATTTTATATATTCAAGCAAGCTTAACCCAGATTGACAAACAAGTTCATTTGTGCCGTAATATTTTTCATCAAAAGAGAACGCATCTGAATAAGCCATAACCACTCTCTTTTCTCCAAAATTCAAGTCGTAATTGTAATTTGGATACTTTATTCCATTAACAGTCACGTAAAAATTGCTAACATCACAATGGTCGAATAGTGACGGATTAACTGTTTGACTGGAATTTCTGTTTGTCTGAAGTCCGAACAAGATAAATCTTGGAATGCTTTTGTCAGTGACTCTTCCAAGCGACCAGGTAAATTCTGTTTGACCGGCTGGAATAAGCTGTCTTTCACATTTGTTTGATTTATAAGCCACTTGAATGGGAATTTTTTGAGCTATTAAATTCATGAAATCAGTCTTTTTCGAAATATCTAATTCAACGCGAGGCATATAAAGTCTGAATTTTTTTAAGGTTGATCATTCCTGCACTAACGCTCTCCGCTCTATAAATCGCATCATCACATTCTTTCTTTGTAAAGGTGATGGTATGCCTAAACCCATAAACAACTTTGTCATAGGTTTCGCAAAATCCAAAAATGTGCTTCAACGGAATTTTAAACGAAAAAGCTCCAACGGATGTAGTGTCTGCAAACAAGTGGTCTCGTCTAACATTGAATCCTGAATTTCCAACAAGATTTGACGTATCCATATACCACATCTGTTTTAATCCATCAGCAAACTGAAATCCATAAGGATATTTCATCAATCCAAGTATGGTGGTGGCTGGACCTGGATACATCACTCGTTCCACTTGCTCTCCCGACAAGTCATAAGTCACATCATTAAACAAATACAACAAAGCGTTGTTCACCAGTGCAATGTTGTCTTTAGCATCGTAAAAGGTTCCATTGCTCTTTTTCAACACTCCTTCAATAAGAATGTAAGCCTCTGATGGTACTGTTTGAATCGATTGACAGTCAATCTCAAAAGTAATCGTGCCTGAAGAATTTAAATCGAGATTGGTTGGAAGATACTCAAAAAAATCAACTTTTTCAATACCAATATCATACTCTGGGTTCTCAGTAACTCTTAATCGCTCAGTACTTATCATTTTTTTATATAATAAAAAATTATTTAATTCATTTAAATGTCTCTTATCGCAAGACATTGCAAGTTTATAACAAGTCATCGCAACAGAATGCTATCTTCATACTATTTTCATGCCCTGCCCTATTTTCACCAGGTCTTGAATTCGAATAGCGTTCTTTTTAGACATTTTCTTACTTTGAATAGATGAACCAGTCTTTAATTTCTCAATGGTCTTTTTACCTTTGTCAATAGCCACATCTCTAGCAGTGGAAATGGCTGAAAGGGCTAACTCTGTCCCAGCAGATTTTGCAGCTGTAATCGTTTCTTGTCCAATTTTGCTTGTTGCAGCATTTTTAAGCAAATTCACTGTTGCTTTTGTAACACTTGACGCAGCTGCTCTTTTTATGAAATTTTTAATCATGTCTACAATACCACCTCCACCAACAACGTTCTTTTTCACATATCTTCTTTTGTTCACAATGAGCATTTTTTTAAATAAAACAATCTTTTTAAATAATTTTATCAATAGTCCTCATTAACGATTTATATTCCTCTTTATTAATCTCCCCTTGTCTCAACAGCTCATCGCAAATAGCAACAGCCATATTTCTTGACTCTTTATTCCCAGCATGCCATGCAGCAATACTCAATTCAAGCTTTTCCACCAACGCATTAGGATCGCTCGGAAGAATAATAACACCACGACCTTTTATACCCTTTTCAATACGCATCATTTTTTCCCAAATAGGAGCAATAAGTTGTTGATACTTTGGTCTTCTTGATGATTTCGGTTTATGCGGTTGCGAATCAGATCTTATAGCATCACTATCCATTAAAATTTTTTCATAATTTTGCAAATCTTCATCGGTATAGCTCTTTGGTATTGTTAATTCAGTCATCAGTTCCCAAAGACCTTTTGTTCCATTATACTTTTCTTCACCGACAATGATATCATTTCCATCTATTTCAACCTCCATTTTTCCAATGTACATTTTATCTCCAACTTTGTTCACTTCGAAAGGTCTTTTCTTTTTTTGATCGACTGACAGGCTTTTGATCATCTTTTCATTGCTCTCGATGATGGGTTTAAATAGCTTGCTCACATCAGCTTGAAAATTCGTATCTGAAATGTTGTCATTCACGCTGTTCTGATAAATCCTCTTTCGTCTGTCATTAATTTCTTTCACAATTTCATCCCTTTTATTCAGGTCTTGTATTTTAAAGAAAAACATCTTTTTAAAATACGTTGAAAAAATACATAAATTGGTTTTTACGACTACGTTGATCCTTTCTTAAAATACGTGGAAAAATACATAAATTGGTTTTTACGACTACGTTGATCCTTTCTTAAACAAATTGTTAAATGTTTGAATCGCGTCTTCTCGTCCTTTTTGGATCAAGTTTTCTTTAGTAACTTCATCTATTCCCTTTTTGGTTTTGGTTCGTATTTCCTCCATCAAGGATTTAAATTTTTGAAGCTCATCAAGAATCAATTGAAACTCTGAATCGTTTATTTTTCCATCCATCAACGCTTTGGAAATGTGCTCGCTAATCATATTCAATTTCGACTCTGCCAACACTTTGATCTTTTCATGCTTCTCCGCTTTTAATGCTAGTTTTTTGTTGACTTGTCCTCCTACAATTGATAAAAAACCCATTCCAATAGCTACACCTTCACACGCAATTGCAACAGGGGCAGCAGCGATGGTTGATAAAAGGCCAATTCCAGTCACACCCAAAGCAATGCATAAGGTTTGCATTGTATTATCTACATTAGAAATGATCCTATACACGCGATGATACTTTTTGCTTAGATGAACTCTTTTTGCTTTTTCATTCTCTATCTCTTTTTGTATCTCGCTTATTTTCTGAAGCCGGTAACTATGTCCTTCATCTGCAGGAGCTGTTGGAAGAACTGGATAAAGTTTTTCATTCAATATTTCCATTTTTTTATCAATAAAAAAATTATTTTAAATCAATGTAATTAATCTTACAAAGTTTTTCTCCTTTTTTAACAATCACATCCTGTTTGCTGTTACTATTCACATCCATAATAACATCATCTACAGACTCTGAAATAATAACTTCGTTTTTTCTATAATTCAATTGATCAGTAATTTTATTCATTAATGTTATCACTGCAACACCTTTCTCCAAATTCAACCCAATGGATAAAGCTATCATTGTATGTGAGAGAGCAGCAAATTTAATGTCTTTCTGAGCAAAAATCTCATATTGTTCATTAACGTTGAAATAAGGTGGATGATCTAACGTTTTCGTAGACACAATAATGTTGTTCGGTCTTCTTTCCTCCAACTCTCTAACCCTCTCTTCCAAAATTTTTAATTGCAAATCCAAACTGTGGACTTCTGCTGAGGTAACATTTCTAAAAAACTTGTGAGGAGCATGCATTTTACATATTAAAAATAAATTTTTAGATCATTTTTGCAAACTTAACAATTCATTATTATCTACCCATGAATTAAAGGAGTCTGGATATCCTAACCATTTGACTAACGACTTGCTCTTGGTTTTGCGAATGATTTTTTCAATTCTGAATATGTCTTGATGTGTCTTTTGCATCTCCTGCTCGTAAAAGGTGCCTTGAATTTCTTCACCGTTAGCGTCAGAGATTTTATACGTGGGTGGATTCGTATACTGAACTTTTGACACTGTAAAAACCTCCTCTGTCCATCTCGGTGTATACCCTTTTTCAAAATGAGACTTCTTTTTTACGATACGCACTTGATCACCCATTAAGAATTTTGGTTTTGCTGGTAATGTTTGATCCTTTCCATACAGATTCCACCATACCCTACCTTTATTCTTTTCATCGCTAGCTTCAACTGGTGTCATTTTGATAGAAGAGTGCTTTGTGCTGTTGTAATTTTTCACCATCTCATCTAATACGTCAATATATTTATTGGTATTGTTGGCTGAAAAATATTTAAACATTCTCTCTTTCATCGTTCTGTTCCATCGCTCGACAACAGAACTTTTTTCCTCGTTTTCAGTGGAGTATAATTGCACACCCAACGCTCTCACGTGCTTGTTGTAAAACTCTTTTCCTTTATCTACCCACAATTTGACGCATTTTCTTTCACCAAAAATCTTTTTCAATGATTCTGCCACTTCAAGACCCGTTTTGCTTTTTAACGGAACGATCCATCCATACTTTGAAAACACGTCAATCACCATGAGCAAATATTTTACACCCTTGTTGAATTTTGAAAACGATTGCATGTCCACCAAATCTGCGGCCCATATTTCATCAATGTCGTTTACAATCACCCTTCTTTTAAAATGATGAATCACCGGTTTATGAAGCTCCTCTGCAAGCTGGTCTGTCCATTTCAAATCACTTACACCCAATCCGAATTTAGCTTTGGCTTTGATGATGGGAGCGATGATTTTTCGCTCGCTTATTTCTTTTTGAGTGGGATTGGGAATCGAATTCATTTCTTCAAGCATCATTCGATCTTCATATTTTCTGCTTTGAACGTCGTTTAAATATTTATATGCCAAATCATGGTGATACGCTGCATTGTCCACTCTATCCACCGGTTTGCTCCACTCTTGATACATGTCTGTGGAAGTGAGCCTTTTGTCCAAATTGGTTCCAGGCCCTGCAAAATTCATCCCTGGAATGTACATTTCTCCTGGAAACTTTGCCCATGGAAGCTTTATTTTTTTTGAAAAATTGTTGATCGATTCCACCAAGTCTCCTCCATTGATCGCATGCGAAGATGATCCTTTGGGCGTATGCGAAGAAACAAACTTGCATTTTGTTATCCCACAAGAGTTGCAAGTCCCTTTCAACATAGACCTATTGTTTTTTGTCATTTCCTTTTTCAAGTGAATGGTTTCAGTCTCTCTTCTACACTTAACGCAGTACATTTTAACATATATAAAAACTTTTTAAATATAAAAAATGGAAGTGATGAAATTGTCGTGTAAAATTGGGAAAACCAAAAGAAACAACAGCAAGCTTTTACCGAGAAGCATTCGAGGAATCATCGTTGGAAAGTCTGGATATGGAAAAATAACGTTGCTGCTCAATCTACTTCTCAGACCGGGATGGCTAGATTACAACCGATTGTATGTCTTTGGAAAATCCCTTTTTCAACCTGAATACAAAATACTCAAAAGATCCTTCGAAAATAAACTTCCTAAAAAGGATATTGTTGATTTGTTAACGGATGATGTACAAGACGAAATGGAAAAATTGAATTTAAACCCTGAAGATGTTATTAACAACCTTTCAAAAAAATATTCCAATAATGATGATATGGAGTGTCAATTTTTCGAAACAGCAGACGATGTGCCTGAACCTGAATCCTTAGACTCAACCAAAAACAATTTGATGATCTTTGACGATTTGCAATTAACTAATCAAAACAAGTGCGAAAAATATTACATCCGAGGAAGACACTCTAACGTCGACTGCTTTTACCTCGCTCAAAACTATTTCGAGATTCCAAGACATACCATCAGAGAAAATGCTAACTTTATTTGTCTCTTTAAACAAGATCAAAAAAGCGTTAATCACATTTATCAAGATCACGTTTCCTGCGATATGAAAATAGAAGAGTTTAAAGCCTTTTGCAATCATTGCTGGAATGAACCTCACGGATTTGCCGTCATTGATCTCTCTTCTAAAAAGAACGAGGGAAAGTACCGAAGTGGGTTTGATGATTTTTTATTTTTCTAAAACAATTTAAAAAATAATTCTTATTTAAAAAATGTCAGGTATAATCATCGATGTAGATGGAAAATCAAGTGTTATCACCACTGAATTTTTAGATAAAATCGTTTTTAACGAAGGAAAAAGTTATGAAATGGCTTTTCTCGGTCTTGAGACTTACAACAGCATTCCAAATGTAAACAGTAAAAACAATTCTTTCAAATACAGCATGAACAATGGAGCTAATTGGGAGAACATTATCATTCCATCAGGAAGCTATGACATTAAAGACATCAATGAGTATTTGCAAAAGTCTATTTTTAACACAATAAAAACAGCTCAACGTGGAAGTTATATTATTGCAAATAAAATTAATTACTCTCCAAACAACCTTCAAATTGGAATCAATCTTAATACTTTAAAATCAACCATTAAACTTGGTTTGAATTATTTGATTGACTTTAACGTGGAGAACAGCATCTCTTCAGTTTTAGGGTTTACTAAAAGAAAATTAAATTCCAATTCCGAATACGAGTCGGATAATATCGTTAGAATTTCAAGCATTAACACCATCAGAATCGTTAACAACGTGATCGGATCATCCTATATTAATGGAACCCAATTAAATTGCATTTACTCGTTTTATCCAAATGTTAGTCCAGGCTATAAAATCATCGAGAGACCAATGCATTTGATTTATCTTCCTGTTAAACTGTTTGAAATTTCAACAATGGTTACTCGCATCATTGATCAGAATGGAGATTTGGTTGATTTTCGTGGAGAGGATATTACAATACGATATCATATTCGAGAAGTGAAATAAATAATTTTTAATACATAAAAAATGAGCAATTATCAAAATATCAAAATTAATATCTCCCAGAGCCATTCTGATAAAATTAAAAAAGCCATTCAAGACAAAACCGATACTAGCATTAAGCTTTCTCATCAAGACTTGAACGGTAAACATGTTCTAGCTATCACTAATGTGCAATTGAACAAAATTAGAAAAGCGTATGAAGCTGGTAAAGGAGTCACTCTTAAATTGAGTAAAAGACAATTATCGCACAACTCAACCATTGAAGGTGGATTTATCGGAGCTCTTTTACCGTTATTAGGTATGATAGGCAGCACTCTTGCTACAAAAGTAGTTCCTGCTCTAGCCACCGGATTGCTAGCAGGTGTAGGTTCTTCTGCCGGCTCTGCTATGGTTGATAAAATTGCAGGAAGAGGTATCGTTTACTTGAAAAAGAATGGAAATGGAATGAAGATAAAAACTTTAGGTGGAGAAGGATTGTTTATCACCCCATGGACTAAAAATGTTCACGGTGATGGACTCTTCATTAAAACTGAAAAAGGTTATCAATCTGTTGGAGCTGGTTTATTACTCGGACCTAACTCACCCTTTAATAGTATACCCTTTTTAGGTGCTATTCTATGAAAATCGCTTGTTAAAAAATTCGGATAAACTTTTTAAGAAAATAAAAAAAATGATCAACTTTCAATGGATTGACGTAGAAGGAATTGTTTTACCTAATGTAGCTTTAACTAACTTTCAATTGATAAAGGCTGCTAAACAGTTAAAATTAAAAAACTTTCAAGGCGTGTTTGTCAGGGATGAGTTACCAAAAAAGCCAAGAAAAAAAGAATGTGGTATTGTGAATACGGGCGATTCAAGCACTGGTGGGTTTCATTGGGTGTGTTGGTTTAAAGACGGTGACAAAAAGTATAGTTTTGATTCTTACGCTCAGCCTCCTCTTGTCGAACTTGTCGATTATTTGAAAAGTCCGGTTTATTATAACAGCGAGAGAGTTCAGTTTGGTGATACGTCTTATTGTGGCCACTTGTGTCTTTACGTCTTGAAAAAATTACAGGAAGGGGATGACTTTCAAGAAGTTATCAATACCTTGTGGTGACTGCTTAATGACTAAACAAGAAAAGCTCGCCACCATGAACGTTTTCAGATCTCATCTTCACGACGTTTACACTGAAGAAATTAACAAAGTCGCACTCAGCGCTAACGATGACAAAAGACACATCTTACAAGACGGCATTCACACCTTGGCTATCGGACATTACAAAACAAGGCAATAAACAAGAACAGGCATCTTAAAGAACTGGTATATAAATAACATGATTATTTTTATACTTCTTCTTGATTTTTAAAGACGACTCTTAAGTATTGGTTTTGTCATGATATGAAGTGTTCACCATTTTTTATGCATCCTTAAGTATAGGAAATGTATCAATGCGCCAGAATCCTTAAGTATAGGAAAAGTATCAATGCGTCAGAATCCTTAAGTACAGGAAAAGTATCAATGCGTCAGAATCCTTAAGTATAGGAAAAGTATCAATGCGTCAGAATCCTTAAGTATAGGAAAAGTATCAATGCGTTAGAATCCTTAAGTATAGGAAAAGTATCAATGCATCAGAATCCTTAAGTATAGGAAAAGTATCAATGCGTCAGAATCCTTAAGTATAGGAAAAGTATCAATGCGTCAGAATCCTTAAGTATAGGAAAAGTATCAATGCGTCAGAATCCTTAAGTATAGGAAAAGTATCAATGCGTCAGAATCCTTAAGTATAGGAAAAGTATCAATGCGTCAGAATCCTTAAGTATAGGAAAAGTATCAATGCGTCAGAATCCTTAAGTATAGGAAAAGTATCAATGCGTCAGAATCCTTAAGTATAGGAAAAGTATCAATGCGTCAGAACCGGCAAATCATAGTAGTCACACCAATTTGTAAGTAATAAATTGGTATCAAATAACTATTTTTCACTGAGTATAAAAATGTATACTTGCTAAAAGATATTTTGACAGCTACACTAGTAAAGGAAATATTCAAGATGGCCAATCTTATTCCTCTGCCTGGTTGGGCTTTCTTTGTGATTAACTGAGAGCTGAAAATACTTAGGAAATTCAATCACATTCCACTAGATAAACTACCATGGTGTGACTTAACAAAGTCATATGTTTTAAGAAAGTCCTTATTTAAGAAATTACTAATTTCGTATATATAAAAGAAACATTTGCGGAAAATAATTTTGTTGTTTTAACTAGATATCTAGTTAGAAAAAATAACTAAATTTTTTTCTCTAAATGTTTATTTTATGTATACAAAATTTCTGTCATTTCTTAAATTAGAGCTTTCTTAAAGCATAGGACTTTGTTAGGTCACACCACGGTATATGTTTTTTATTCTTTTTGATCTTACCTGACACTGCTCCAGTTACATCAAGCATAGCTATGGTTGAAATAGATACATTTGAAAACCAATTCATTAAATCTAGCAGTAGTCTTTTGCTGGGTTTTGTCATACAGCTTGTATGAGCAATATTTCTCTGTGTGCTCTTGAATGATGGTCCAAATTATTGATAAATGTCACCCATAAACTTCTCTACAACACTTGGTAGACAGCAACTTGGATATATAGTCAATGAGTAGAGCCAGTGGATATAGTTGAAGTTAAGTTTTGATTTAAACAAGAGAAATAGAAGAAAAATACGGATTAATTTAAAATTGTATTAAAAAAATAATAATAAAAACAAAATTAACAGCAAAGCTTAACAAAAAACTAAGAAATTATTTTAATATTCATTTGCAAAATTCAGTACAAGTATGCTTTTCATTGTTTATAATTATACTTTTTTAAGTTTTTTAGTGCAAATTATTATTTCTGCTTATTAATAAATAATTATTGATGAAAGAAAACATTTTTCTTTCACTTTAAAAAGTTTTTGTCATTTTATTTTATTTTAAATTTTCTGTTAAATATATTTTCAGTGTAAGAGAAAAAAAAGAACAGCTGTGTATCTTAAGTTTGTTTATTTGCTAATAAAGGATGCAATTGACCCATATCCAGGCTTTTTGGGTTCTTAATGTGATGAAGTTACCTGGCCACTAATTAGATTATTTTTTCTAGCTTAACACAATAATATTACAGCTATAAAAGATAAAATTGTGTTTACTTTTTTGCAGAAAAAAGACAATTTTATTCTTTTTAGCTGTAAAAAGTTGTTATGAGTTGGTAAACTGTTTGTAGCTCTATTCATATAAGTTCTGAATGCATCATGTTGTTATCAACTAGGTAGCTATTAGGAATGATTAAATATTACTCTATGGTGTCAAGAAAAAGTGAAAGATGACCAAACCTGTGGATCAGATTTTGATAAATACTATCATGAGATGCTTTTCAATCATTTCATTGCACAGATAAAAGCAAAATGAAAGTGCTTGACAGTCATATTTCTGTCAAAAAAAAATCTTCAAAAACAAGTTTAGTGAACATGTTATCAGCTGTGACCATCCCAATCACCTGTCTTAAATGCATGTGACTACATTTATTGGATTTATCTCAAAAAACAAAAATATTTGCACACCATTCAGAACGCTAAGTATATTGAGTACACTATTCATCAAGAATTCACTTATCTCCACTGCCATGCTTTGCTCTGCAATTGATAATTTTTATTGAAGGCTCTTTGCAGTAGATGAACAATATGGCAGTCATATTGTCGTTTATAAATCCCTGTAACTACTCCTAATTTTTGTTTAGTCAACTGAGGTGACTAAATAAGAATTAAGAGCAGTTATTTAATTTAGTCACCTAAAAATCAGGTGACTAAATTAAATTTTTGAAAAGTTATTGTAAAATCCTGTTTTTTAATAATAAAGATCAGAAACTTTTGTATAATAAAATAGTCAGATAATAGAAACTATCATGATTTATATTGTATTATTCTCATAGTGCTTCAAAAGCTTCTGTTGATTCATATATGGATGATGTTTGCAAGTTACTTCGCAGTACTGGTTATAGTTCTTTAGGAAATAGTAAACGACCACCAAAGTACCCAGAGGATTATTTCAAGTAAGTATTTTGTTGTTAAAATTTATAGAATCTTTTGTTATCATATATTTGGTGATAGATCCTACTAGCAACTTAAGAAGTTTATTATTTGATGGTTTAGAAGAGTTCAAATATCTGAAACTTTCATAGAGATGCTTATTGGAAGGCTTCGCTCAGATGACATCTACAACCAAGTGAGCAAGTTTTTCTTTTTTATTGGCAAATTTTTTTAGCTTAAAGTTTATTTATATATTTATTTTTTGTAAAAAAATTTAATCTATTGTTAAGGTTGCGTCCTATCCATTACCAGAGCATAGAAGTACTGCACTTGCTTCTCAAGCATCAATCTTATATGTGATATTGTATTTTGCTCCAGATATTCTGCACAATCAACCTGCTAAAATGAGAGAAATTATTGACAAGCACTTCCCTGATAATTGGGTTAGAAATTTATGATAAATTAAATATAGATTTATGTCAAAAATGTGCTTACTTTTCTTGTATCTTCAAAGCCTTTTTTTTATTAGGTGATAAGTATTTACATGGGTATTGTTGTAAATTTATGTGAAATGTGGGAGCCATATCGTGCTGCTCGAAATGCGTTGAACAATACAGTGGACATGCAGAATGTCAAAGATATTGTATTTTATTTTATTTCTTTGTTGATACTTACTTTTGTTACAAAAATAATTTTGTTTTGTTCCTTTTTTAATAAAAAAAACCATGTTCTTACTAAACACCAAGTTGTATTTTACAGAAACATAATTACAAAATAAACAATGTAATTTTATTGAGAAATATTTTGAATAAAACTAAGATAAAAAACTTATACATGTGAATTCTTTCACTCAGGCAACTCGTTTTATCAAAAAAGTCTCCTCTCTAAATACAAAGGTAAAATTTTAACTTTCTTTACTTAAAAATATATTCAACACAGTTTTAGATTTTGTGCAGGTACAAGCTGTACAAAATGAAAACTAATAACATATTCTACAATCTCAGAAAATATTTAGAATGCCTCCTTTTACTTCTGTGAGGCTCTCTTTGGTCAGCAGTTTGATGATTCTTCTAATTTCTCTCAGTCAGTTGTTTTCTAAAATATTGAATGTAACCAATTTCAATTGTTTTTTCAAAGAAATTATATAGAAATGTTAGTTTATATATAAACTGTACTTATTGTTTACTGCCACATCCAATAGTTTTTTATTCAACTTGAATATCTATTTTGTTCATTCTTAAAAATTAAGAAAAAATGTTGAGTGGCTTTTTTTGTTCCTTTCCTTGTATAAAAGTAGATAAATAAGGTTACTAACTTAAAGAAAGATTGAGATTGATTGTAGTGAAATAGTCAATTTATAGTCTTGATAAATAAGTGTATTGGACTCTAATCTTTCCTTATATTTCATAATTTTTAAAATATTTCTTCACCATTTTAAAAAATATGTATATTTTAAGTTTTATATTATCAATAGCATTTGTTTATTTTAGACATTAGGTTTCCTAAAAGAAGGTGTCTTGACTGAAGAACTTATTCTTGATAATATTCCTAAGTTAATGAATGTTCTTCGTGAATGCAATACAACATATAGATGGTTAATGCTTCATACTGCTGAAGGAAGTATGTCAATCTATGTTATTTTAAAAGTAGTTTTTGCACTTAAAAGTTAAATAGACTAAAATTCTATATTAAAATTCTCAGTTTCAGATACACACAAAAAGTCAAAGCAAATTCGAGATTCTATTATTTCATATGGACATGATCCAGTCCATTTATTTCAATTATTGCTGAATACATCTCATTTTGAATTCTTACTGAAGGAGGTTTATTTTGCATTTATTTTTGTTAAATAAAAGTATTGCATGCAATTATCAATGTGTTGCATGCACCTATCAAAGAAAGTTAGAAAGAACACAGGATAAATTTTTTGCTTTTAAACTTTGTAAATTTTTAGATGTTTAAGCAGATGTTGTCAAGTAAGAAAAATAAATGGGAGAGCTGTAAAAAAGAATGTGTTGACAGAATGGATGAGTTAAGCGAGGTTTTTAGTGGAACTAAACCTCTTACTAGAGTTGAAAAAAATGGTATGCATTTTCTGAGTATTCCCATAGTTAATTTTTAAATATATTTGAGTTGTTTTTTTAATTTGCATTATGCTTAGTTTTTGTAAATGTTTAATTTTTTTTTATCAGAAAATCTGATGGCATGGTTTAAAGAAATGTCCAAGCAAATTTCTTCTCTGGACTATGAAGATTCTACATCAGCTGGTCGAAAAATGATTCAACTCATTCAAGCCCTTGAAGAGGTAAGCTGAATTTTTAACTTTATTAAACAAAGATATTATCAAAAGGCTGATAGATTTGGCTGTATATGATATACCCATAAAGAAATAATTACTTTAATAACTTTAATTATGCAACTCATTAACAGCTGTTAATTGTGAAATTTTATTTAGTTTTTTTCTATTATGTTTTTCATATAAGCTAATATGTTAAAATATAAGCTGTGTTGTAATTTAAATATTACTCTATTATAATTTTTATCAGTTGTTATGTGCATCATATACTTATAATCTATGTTTGCAATCTAACAAACAGATTATAAGTATGTAATGTCATTAGGTTGTCAAAAAATAAAAAGTTGTGTTGAATCAAAGGCCATATTTTACTGTTAATAACCTCTTAAGGCTCATAATCACATACTAGTAACTTTTTTTAACAGGTGCAAGAATTTCATCAATTGGAGTCAAATATGCAAGTATATCAGTTTTTAGCAGACACTCGCAAATTCTTGCATCAAATGGTTCGTACAATAAATATAAAAGAAGAGGTGAGTTTAATTTCATGAAGTTTTAAATCCTTTAAATAAAAGTGCTTTTTTTTGTCAAATCAATTGTGCCCTGATTTGTCTTGACTGATTACTGTAAAATAAAATTTGACTTGAATTGGCTTAACTGGCTCTGTAAAATGATTTGTCAGATGCTTCAGTTAACAATGCTTTGCAGGCGTCCAAGTAGAGGAATAGCTGGTTCTTTTTCCATCTTTAATTTGCACTTCTTTGTTCTTTTTCCATCTTTTATTTTGCACATCTTGTGACACCTTTTGACATTAGCAATTGTTACAAATTTTAGAATATTATATGTGCACAGTTTCAGATTTTTTTTTAAAAAATGTTATTGATCAACTTTCTTAGGTTTTTTCTATCTCTTACAGTTAGTTGATGTATCTTAAAATATTTTAATATTATAATAGTATGCTATTGTTATTGTGCAATAATAGAAATTTTGATCAAATGACTATTATTTTATAATGCATTACTAAAATTAGAATTTGGTCAAGTTGTAACAGTGCTTAAGATATTTAATTAAGTTAATCTTAGAAAATATTTTTTTCACTACAGTTAATAAATTTGATTGCTTGCTACAGTTGATAATTTGGACCACTAATTGCTGTTGATCAAATTATTAATTATTACAGTTGATAGTTGGGTTTAATATAGTTATAGTTATTTACATAGTTATAGTTGGAATTGATAATTTGGATCACATAATATGAGTGATGATTGAAATTGGTTGCTACAGTTGATAAGCTTTCTGATTAGCAGATTTTCAAAAGATTGCCATTTAAGAAATAGAAACAGTTCAATTTATATTAAAAATGTTGAATTATTAGCAGGAAATAAAATAATCTTTAAATCTTTTGACACCGTTTTAAATATCCCAATCTGAACCGATTGGGATATTTAAAACTCTGTTGGTGATAATTGTAAAAATTTGCAATATTCTGTTAATTCAGTGATGCAGAGAGCACCATAAAACTAACAATAATATTGGTAGTAACAATATTCTTATAATATTTTTATTGCTATTAGTTTTTTTTTTTTTTTTTTTTTTAAAAAAAAATGTTTTATAAAATAGAAACACTTTATTTAAATAAAAGTAAATTTAACTAATAATAATAAAAAAAAAAAACTAATTCCATTTACTTGATAAATAACAGAAAAAATAAATTTAAACTTGGATATGGCTGTGTCAATAAAAGGAAGCAATTGGCCAATGCTTATTTCCCTAATTAGTAAGATCTATTTTCTAAATTTGATTTTTTTAAATACTTTTCAATTTAGGTGCTGATAACTATTGGATTGGTTGGTGATATGAGCTACGCCTGGGAGATAATGGATCGGTAAAGTATGTTTGCTCTCTTTTAAAGAACTTTGATCACAATTGTCACTCATAACAAATCCATAAGACTATTGTTTTACAAAATGCCTTTGTCATGAAAAACCAAAAAATTCTCTTAAAAAGGTTAATCTTTTAAGGTGGGCCTCTCACTATTCCTTATAATTTTGCCCAGCCTTATTCAATAGCTTGGAGCAGAAAACTAATGCTAAATAATTTTTTTTTAAAAAAAGGTTAATATTAGCAATTAGGATACAACATTCTAACTTTCCTAAAAAAACTAAGTGTCATCTTCATAAAAATTTGAACTTAGTATTTGTTAATAACCATTTTTGTTTAGTGACTTAGTAAAAAAAGGTCTGAATGTTCATAGTAAATTGTAATAATTATTAACTTATTAATGATTTTAGTTTATTAATAAGTTTTTTGTGTTAAAAAAAATTAAAGTTATTGTAATATAACACACCCATAAATAGAGAAAAACGTAACACACTCAGAAATATAATTGTTTAAAGTAATGCTATTGAGAAATTATTAAGCATAAAGTATTAATATCTATATACATATACATATATATATATAAGCTCGTCTTTGTTTTTTAAACATTTAATGATATGTAAAGGCATTGACTCTGTTGGTTTTTGAGTAACTTTAATATCTAAAGGTGAAAACCTGTTATGATTTTCCTACCAATAAATCGTTTAAATCTTCCTGCATTAATATCATTAAGAAAATCAGTACTTCTAGGATACTATAAATTTATGCTTAAAAAGTGTATTGTGTGAGCATTGTATGAATTTATTACATGTTCAAAAGCTGTAAATAAAAAAAATAAAAAACTGTAAATAAGAGTTTTTTTTCTTTCAATAATTTCTTTCTGTTAAAACTAAATTTAAATAAGAGTGCTTTAATGTCACTGTTTACTGTTATAATTTAATAGTTTGGAAAGTAAAGATCAACAATGAAGCTTTCTTGCTTCAATCATTGAGGTCCTTACTATAGAAAACCCTGTCAGATAGAAAATATATTAATTTGTTTTTGTTAATTTCAAATGTTGCACCAAGTAGAGCAATTACTTACAGAGTTTTTTACACCTGGAGCTGTTTTAAAATTCTTATGACAAAAAATAAGAACTGAATGTTTTTTCATTTCTTGCATTATATTATAGTCCATAAGCTCATAAGAGCTGTTTTCTATAAATAAATAATTTCATTATCTAAAATGACCTGTAACTACTTGAAATTTGACCATTAATTTGGTTTTGTCAACTGAAAGGTCAATGCAGAGACACCAGAAGACTAAATGAAAGGACTCAACACATGTAATAAAACACCTTCATCATTCAACATTATTATGATGGAGCTGAATGTGCACTGCAATATTTCAGAGTACATCAACCCTTATTACAGAACATAATGCCCAATCTGAACAGTAGTGCCCCTGCAGAAACAGTGTGAAGTATGATGACTTCCAAGTACTCAATGCTTTCTACATATCAACAATGAATTTCTTTTTTCTACATATCAATTGACTAACTAAGTAAGATTAACTAAGAAATTGAGTTATTAGTTGCTTTTTAACATAAAATATTTTGTTCTGTTCATAAGGTATAAAGTTTGAATGTTAAATTATTGAAAATTTTCCTTTTATCTCTTTACTTTGTGGCAATACTTTATATGTATATCTTATTTGTTTTGCTTATGCTTTGCTAACTGTCATTCTCTTTTCTTATCTATCATGAACATTCTATCGATTTACTTTTGATATTATTTATGAACATTTTATAATCATTTTGTCAGTGAGTCACAATAACCTGTGTTTTGCAATACTCATAAACACAAATGTATTGAAATTGATTGGTTGTATAAACTTGTAAAGCATAATTTATAATAACAGGTTAGTAAAATGATATAATACAAGGATTTTAGGTTTAAAATATTTATTTTAAAGATATACCTTACTGATGCAGCAAGGAATCAAGCAGCAGCCAAATTTAGTTATAAAATTAAGAGCTACTTTTCTAAAGGTAATTATACATGCATGCATTCATATATACATACATACATACATACATACATACATACATACATACATACATACATACATACATACATACATACATACATACATACATACATACATACATACATACATTTTGTTTCTTGTATTTTAGATGGCATCAGCACTGGAGTTACCTTTGGTAAGGATTGGTCAAGCAAACAGTCTGGATTTGGTTAGTGTATCCCAATACTACTCAGGTGTACTGGTTACTTATTTAAGAAAGGTTTGTTATTGAATTTTTTTTTTATTATTATTAAGTTTTTATTGAGAAGTAACATTTTAAGTCTTTATTAAGAAGTAACATTTTAGTGATTTATGCATGTTAGATAATAACAATAATGACCATGGACACTTTAGCCTAATATAGCTGCATAATACACAAATATAGCTGCATAATACACAAAATTGCCAGATCAATAACAACTTAAGATGTTTGCACATAGGTTCTTCAAGTTATTCCAGAGTCAATATTTGGTCTACTGGCTGTTATTATAAACATTCTTTCAAAAAAGATGGTTGAGGTAATGACTTTTCAATTGGTTTCTACCTTTTATTACTATTTTCTAGCTGTTACTACTTTCTATTTTCTATATTATCATTGTAATGGATTTTTGCCTCTATTGAATAATTATTTTTCCTTACTTTGAATGTCATTAAATGTTTCCAAAAAAAATCACTTACCTTTCAATTTTTTGAAACAAAACTAATATGTTAATATTGATTTTTGAAATACTTATACAAATAATAAGTATTCATCTCCAAATATTTAAAAAGTTATATAAATATTTAAATTTTTATGGAAAATATACCTGAAATAGATGTGTAAAAAAATAAATGCAAAAGAAAGAAGAAAAAGAAAGAACAACCCAGAAACAAGAAAAACCTATTGTGACATCAACAAAACATCCTTCAACTTATGATACGCTAATCATTTAAAATCTTTTAATATTGAAAAGTATAAGAACGACACTGGATTATCTTTAGATAATTTAGTGTCATTCTTATATATATATATATAATTTTGTGCACTCAAGTTGATTTTATGTAATTCTAACACTAAAAAGTTTGTAATTTAAAAAATATTTTTAGGTACCTACTCGTTTAGATAAAGATAAACTTCGTGATTATGCACAACTAGATGAGAGATATGAGGTATCTATAAGCTTTTACATTCTTTTGATTATGTGTCATTATACTTACTTTATTATTCTTAAATATTTTTTAACTCCAATATATTATTTTCATTTCTTTCAGGTGGCAAAACATACACATGCTATTTCTGTGTTCACCGAAGGTATTTTACTAATGAAAACCACTCTAGTTGGAATAATAAAGGTAAAAGAGATTTTATATTATATTATTTTTGCTGTAAAAAAACCCATGGCGTTTTATCTTATAGATTTTAAAAAGAACAGAATAAAGTAATTGTTAATTCAATTTTAGATTGATCCTAAACAACTGCTTGAAGATGGTATACGCAAAGAGCTTGTTCACCAAGTTGCTAAGGCTCTACATAATGGACTGATTTTCAGTAGCAAGTTAAAGGTTAGGCATTGATGTTTTTAGCTTTTGATTGTTTGTTTGTTTTTTTCTGGTTTACAAATTATATGAATGGCTAAATCTTTTTTAATGTAGTTAACTCAATTTACTTGATATAGCCTGGAGAGCTTGTTCAGAAATTAAATACACTTGGACTAAATATGGATGCTTTCTGTCGTTCTTTTGAATACATTCAAGACTATGTTGATATCTATGGGTTAAAGATATGGCAAGAAGAGGTATCAAGAATCATAAACTATAACATTGAGCAAGAATGTAACAGTTTCTTAGAAACAAAGGTAAACTTTTAGTTTATAGGAATTCAAAGCTTTGTTTTAACAGATACAAATGAATATTGTATGGTTACCTCCAAATAAACATTAATCTCTAAACAACTATGTTAACTTTAACAGTTATAAGTAAATCAAAAATGGAATGGAAGCAACAATCAGTTTATAAACTTAAGAATCCCTTTTCTTTTAAAGTATATAGGGCTAAATGTCTTCAGATTTTTTTCACCACTGAATTTTTCTATCAGATAATGGATTGGCAATCTATCTATCAATCATCAACAGTTCCTATACCAAGATTTGCACCTGTTGATAGCTCTGTTAACTTTATAGGACGATTAGCAAGAGAACTACTTAGAATAACAGATCCAAAGTAAATTTTTTATAATTTTTACTGTTTTCTTGTAATATTTTATAAGTAAACTTTTTTTCTTATTTAAACTTAAAAATTTGAATTTAAAAGAATTTGTATATAAATTTATTTAGAGCTACAATATACATTGAACAGTTAAATTCCTGGTATGATAATCGAACTCGTGAAGAATTCATGAATTCTAAGATATTTTCCTTAATTCAGAAGAGTATTGGAACACCAGGATTGGTTGGCCTTGATAAACTTATCTCATTTATGATTGTTAAAGAGTTGCAGGTAATTTACTTTTTTGTAAGCAGCTCTAGAGTTACAACATATTCTGTGTAAGAGCTTCAGTTGTAATATTAAAAAAGTTGAAAAAATTTTTTGACAGTGCTGTTGTTTTTTTGTTTTTTTAACAGAATATAGATGCGCTAATGAATAAAGGAATTTACAAGGATTTAAACTCAATGAAGATTGTCACTGATTTTGCCAAAGCAATAACACCATTAAAAGGATTGATAAGTAATGCTTCTACATTACAAACAAAGTTATACATTTAAGCTGCTTTTTTTAAAGAAATCACCATTAGCAAATGCAGAAGAACAGCATAAAAGTTTTCTATTAAATTTTTGTTTGTTAAGCTTCATCCTCCTTACAAGATTGAATTATGAGATTCTATCTCTAGATATTCTCTACTACACGTTTTTTAAATAAGTCATAAAAATGATGAAGGTTAACTAATTTGCTGTTTGTAAAATTTTTTTAAATGTTTTTTTGTATGTTATTTAAATTGCGTTTTTATTTAAGATAATCCTTCAAAGGTTTACCAAAATGTAATTCCCAAATTAACTAAGTATTGGTTGAGTCTCACTGAAATTGTAGTAAAGGTATAAAATCTATGTTCAACAATACATACATAGATACATACATAAATACATAAATACATAAATACTTAAATACATAGATACATAAATACATAAATACATAAATACATAAATAAATAGACACTTAGATACATAGATACATACATCTATACATCTATACATCTATACATTACATACGTCACATACGTCACATACGTTACATACGTTACATACATAACATACATACATACATACATACATACATACATACATACATACATACATACATACATACATACATACATACATACATACATACATACATATATACATAAATATGGTTTGTGTTTGAAATTACTGCTGTTATTTTTGAAATTTCTTTGCATTTTAGGAGGAATTATTGTAATAAAATTTATTAAGGTTTTTTTGTTGCAAATCAGGTGGGTCAGATGCAGATAATTCGTCGACAAATAGCTGGTGAACTGTCTTTTTCATGCAAGTTTGACTCAAAAATCCTATTTAATACATTAAAAACATTTAATGAGTAAGTATACAATTTGAAATATAGTATAAACTGTCTAAAGATACTTACAAACATTTATAAGTAATATAATACTAAATCATATTTATTAATATGAAACTAGTGTTTGTAAAATTATAAATTACATAAAATAGTTATAAGTATTGCTTTTTTTTTTTTTTTTTTTTTTTTTTTAACAAAATTGTCGTTTTTTTTAACAGTTGTGTTTTAATTATCTTTTTAATATTCCTCATTAGTCAATGAATTGGTGAATCCTTAAGGTCTGTAACATCAAGTTTTTTTAGGTTTTGTTTTCATATTTTATCTTCTTCAGCTCTGTGATGAAAGATATTGAAGCTCACTACAAAGATCCTACTCTTCCTTATCCCGGCGAGGATAATCCTTTGTTATATGAAATGACACCCTACATAGAATCTACTGGTATCGGCAATCCATCATTAAAGGTCAAGAATTTTGTTTTTAAAATATTTTTTTTACTATTTTTTTTTATATACAGTACTGTATTCAAAATCTGTTAAAAAAACACGAGTTTTAATACGTTGGCTAAAACTTATTCACAGTACTGTATATACATATTTTTTTAAAAGTATTTTGGTATATGAGCGAACCTTTTTTTTCGGTAATTTGTTAAAAAAAGGTTTAATTTGTTGTTTGAAAATTTTTCTTACATTTTTAATATTGTAAATATGTTTTTATTTTCATGTTTAAATATATATATTGTTATAGATATATATTACAACTAAGAAGCAGTCTTTTTTTTCAATATTCTGTGCTTTGGTGGTTATCAGCCAACTATCTAAACTATCATTTCAAAAGTTTTTAGGTATGTTTATTACGATTCTAAGAAAAAATCCTCCAACGAAAAAAGTCCTTAAAAAACTCCTTGTTTAAAATAATAACTTTAACTCTCTCCCTCTAACCTACCCAAATAACCCTACCCAAATACTAACTCCAAAATCCAAATCGTCATCTTCGGAGGATTTTTTCCTGATATTGTTTATTAAAAGTAATAAAATTAATTTTCATTAATCTGTTAGTTAAGTGATAACAGAATCTGGAAATAAAACCTGTAAACCAAAAAAAACAAAGTAATGTGGAAATGAAATTTTAACGCATCTTCTGATAATTTTACTTAATTTTGAGTATATTTTTGAAATTTATTTTAAAACAATTGCTTTTCTAACGATTTTTCGCATACAAAAGGCGGCATGGTTTCTAAAAAAATTACTGAACCGTTGGACAGTACAGCCTTCGTAATGGGGCTTGTGACTTTGTTAAAACAATATCATTCAGACTGCATCGAGCAACTCATAGCGTTATTAGGACAGTATATTCGATCTACAGTTGGCGCCACCGTTAATAAGTAAGTTCGATGTAATTTAGGCTTTTATTGATTCCTTTTTTATCTTGTGGAAGGTACTTTACTGTGTCCTTAATTCTTTTAGTACCAAACTTAATGAGTTACCTTTGGATGTTATTAATGTGTTATCTTTTCTGGATCAGTTTGTTGCCTTTGCTGCGCTATCTAGGAAGGTAGGAAGATTTGTTTGATGCGCATGCGTCTTTTTTATGCTTTTTTTAAAATAATTTTTCGGCCTCTTCTTAAAATTTGTTTAATTCTGGAGCAGAAGAAGTATTTCGTTCTTTTTCAGTTGGTTGAAGAACATGTTCCAGCTTATGTGTTTGAGGTTTTTAAAGATCAAATCGCATCACAAAGCTAACACATTTTCTAAATTTCACTAAATTAATCAATTACTTTGCTGCACTTTTATGTTAGTGATTTCCTCGTCTTTTTTTTTAATTTTAACAATTTTAAATCAAAGTTAACATTTCGAACCCCTGTTATTTTTGTTTATTTTTTTTTTTTTTTTTGTTAAAGTATGCTTTGTATCTTTGTTACTGTGTTTTTGATGGAAAAGACTGCGAAGAGTATTTTCGAAGAAATTTCATCATAAACATTTTACAAAAAATATAAGCAAACAATTCAATTTCTTTTTTGTTTGTTTTTTTAAGTGTATTTTTATTATAAATTTTGAATGTAAAAATTTCGGTTAATGATGAAAAGAGAATTTTTAGTAATTATATAATCTTAAATGAAATTATAAATAACTATTTTTAAAATTTTGGCTTTTTCTTTATACCTATTGCAAATATTTTTCTTTATAACTATTACATTTATTTTTCAAAAAACACAAACTCGTATTACAATCGCAAAAAATAGTTTTGATATATATATTCCAACAATTGCTAAATAAAGAGCAATTTAACTGAGATTAAGACTTCCTTACGCCTAAGTCGCCGAATTGCCCTACATCTATTTTCATTTTACTTGTTTGGTAAAGGGTTTCTGAATTCCCTGGTTATTTTAAAAAACTGGGAACCGGGAAAATTTCACCAAAGAACCGGTATCCCGAGAAAAAAACAAGAATAAATTTTAAAGAAACCTATGCATTTATTTCTCATTTCTAGATATTGATTGTTTTATGAAAGCAAAGGGCCTCAATGGATTTATCACTTAAACGATTACGTAGTTATAAATACGTAGTATTAACTATGTAGTAATAAATTTGTAATGAGTAGGTTAAATAATAGGAAGTTGGGTGAATGGTCAGCAGGGTAATAGCAGTGAACGGAAACCTTCGGTTTTCGAAATTTTTGCTTCTAACCAATTGTTTCAAATATTTATTTAATTAAACAAATTTGAATCATAAATAAGCGTCATGGAAATGTGGTTTTTGAATATTATTATCACTGCTATTATGTCATCACCATTATTATTATTATTATTATTATTATTATTATTATTATTATTATTATTATTATTATTATTATTATTATTATTACTATAATCTTAGTTTGTTAAAATGAAAGAATAGAGAAATTCATTTTCAAAATGGTATTTGAGTTGCGATTATATAAAAGCTTTTAAAATGCCTAAATTTTATAAATATCCTTTCTCAAACACTTAAAACCGTCAACACAAATCTATAACAAGGAGGCCACGTACCATGGATTGACATGACTTTGCACAAATTTTTCTTTTCTATTGAGTATTTAAGCAATGAGTGATCAAAATATTTACAAAATGCCACACATAAAGCTTTATAGTATCGTGGCAATAGTAAACTCAAAGTTTGACAGCGTGTCAACATTCCTATTTTTAGACTTTCGAAATCGTTTATTTATAAGATGTCTATTTATAAGATGTCAATATGTTTATATTTTTTTATAGTTTAACGGCTGATAAACCAATATGTGGAAAAAAAACTTTCAAAAAAGTTACACCCTCTGTCCCAAAATACTGTTCCGAATTCATAAGACTTAGAATAGAAATCGGAACAGTATTTTAGAAAAGACGCACAGTGAGTCAAAAAAGGTAAAAAAACCGGCAAAAATGATATAAACATCAAATATAATGTGATACATCAATTCTAGTATTTTTTGGTTAGAAAATTTAAACTTGTTTATTAAAAATAATTTTTACGCGTATCCAAGACGCGCGTTACGCGTGCGTACACGTATCTGTGCCATTTACGCGCGCGAATAACCATTTAAATATACGTGGTATTATATAATATTTGGGATCGATTTCTTGATCCCAAATATTATATAATACCATGTATAAACTCTATACCACGTATTTTTAAAATAAATTTTACATGTAACAAGGGGCGTAACAAAAACACGCGTGTTATTTTGATATTGGAGATGCAGGGGTTTACAATAATGTGTACTAGAGGGCTTATTATTCAACTATACTGTTTCCTAGCAGTATAGTTAAATAAGAAGCCCTCTAGAACAATAGCTGTCTGAAAAAGATTTTACTCGTTAACTTGGGCCTCACCAATATTTGTATCAGGATATTTTTGTTTATACACACTTTTACTGGAGGCACCATCAAAATCCCCTTTAAAGTGAAGTACACCTACAAACCTTCTCAGCGAATATTTTCATTGAGTCTTGACATTCAGTAAAAGTTAGTATCCTTGTCAAAGTATGATTAAACATACTCTGTAGAGGAGTTGAAGCAGATATTTTTGTCAGAACTACACCCTCAGGATAACATTTCTACCTTTCATTCTTAATTTCATGAAGTAAAGGATAATTTGATACTGCTGTTTCTGATAATTTGATACTGTTCATTTAGAAGGTCACACTGAAGTTAAAGCTCAAGACATCTTTATTTTTATTGGAAAACTGACCTCAAACCTTTTTAACTTTGCCAGGATTTGTAGCATTTTTTATGACAAAAACAAAATCCTTCTAGGTAAGATCTCTGGAGGTTTTTCTTATTGAAGCTAATACCAACTTTTCAGCAGGATACTTAGCCAACTTGATAACATTAAACAAGATAATTCTTAATACTTAAGTGAGTAAACTACTTTTTGAATTGGTATGAATTAAATTGATTTTATTATTTTGAATTTTTTCCCATTCTAGTGTTTGTGTACAGTGTAAAAAAAGGTTTTACTAAATTTTAATGACTATTCTAGAGCCCCCTCAAAGTCCCTAAAGATAAGCCCCAATTTCTTGTTTAACCCATTAATGCCTGAGTTTTTTGTTACATTTTATAATTTATAGAGATGGCACGAATGGGTTAAAACAGTAGCACATTTTTGCATTGATTACAAATTTCATAAACAAGCAAATTAATATTATGATATTGACACAATTTAATAGTAATATTGGCTGTTATAATTATTTTGCTGTTTCCTGTTTTAGTTAAATAAATTAAAACTGAAATGTTGACAAGAAGTGGTAAAGTTGTAGAAACTGAACTCAAATCTTTGCCAACCAGTTCCAGTTGTTTGTCAGACACAACCAACTAGCCTTCACCGCCGTCATCATCATCAACAACAAGGCCTGTTACTCGTGCCTCTACTAAGTTTTGGTTAATTGGACACCCATCACCATCAATAACTGGTTCAAAACTACCCGATTGTAGACAGGTTTTGAAACTTTTTCTTTTTTTACGACGCGATGAAGAAAATGTCCGAAATCATGTAACAAATCAAGAAATTGGCTATATAGTAATCGACACTGTTGTAACTTTCTGGAACACGCATTAAGACAAAGACAAGACAAAATTCGGTGTTAGATCTTATGTGTCTCTGGAATGAGTGGAACCGCTTGTTGAAGAACAAGAATCGCGAAAGTGATGCTGGCGGAAAACGTGTTAACTTCTTGGCCAAGTTGGATAGTCTTTTTGATATTGGATCACCTGATGCCATACAGGAAATCATGAAATCCAGGCTACTGACTGCCCAAAAGAAAGATGATGATGTTGCATTCTATTTAGATAAAAAAAAAAGACAGAAAGGCGACCTTGGACGGGCATGACAAAATCTTCGAGATTGAAGCAAAAATGAAAGAAGTTAGATATAATCGGAAAATCATACTTAGAGATGAAGAAAAAGAAAGAGTAGAAAAAGAAGGTAGACAGGATGATCAGGATGATGAGGACATGGAAGTTAATGACGAAGAACAGAATATTAATGAAAATATTGCTGTTGCTTAAGTAGATATTGGTTTAGGGTGGGACTTAAATTATGAACCTCCAATGAATAGACGATCAGAATTTGTTACTCTTCACCTCCCCAAAAGAGTTATGCAATGCGAGGAAATCACTTCTGCAGCAGACAGGCTGAAATTGTCTGATAATAAAACAACTATTATTGTGTCTGCTGTAATTAAAGCTGCTGGTGGAAACTTGGACGATTTTGATATCTCCAGATCGACATCTCGTCGAAGTAGAATTTTAAATCGACAGAGGATTGCTGAGAGTGTTATAGATAATGTGAGGCTCAACCCACCCCAGTTTGGTGCCCTTCACTGGGACGGAAAATTGATTAAAGACATACTAGTCGTGCAACATAAACAGTTAGCTGTGCTTGTGTCGGGTGCTCCAGAATACAGTGAGGGAAAATTGCTTGGTGTTCCTGTTCTCGTTGATTCGAAAGGAGATACTCAAGCAAATGCAACATTGGATCTCCTAGGAGCTTGGGATCTAAGCGACAATGTTGTGGCATTGGTATTTGGTACCACTGCCAGTAATAGTGGCATCCACAATGGTGCTGCTAAATTGATTGAAGAAAACTTAGGTCAAAAACTTCTCTATCTTGCCTGTCGACATCACATTTTTGAAATCTTTGTCGGAGCAGTTTGGAAGAAATTATTTGGAAACATTTTTGGTCCAGAGAATAAATTCTTTGCTGAATTTAAAACTGCTTGGCCAGCATTGGATAAACAGTTGCCAATCGAAACTTTAGCTGTTGAAGGCACCTGTTTGCAAAACCTCAAAAGACAGACCATACAGCATTTGACACATCTACTTGCTAAGGAAGATGCTACAACATTTCTAAGAGATGACTGTGCTGAGAACACACTGATCATCTTTGGGCAAACTCCACCGCGGGGTGTACACTTTCTTAAACCAGGAGCTATCCACCAAGCTCGGTGGATGGCATGTAACATTTATGCGAACAAAATGTTCATGTTTTCTAAACAATTGCCTCATGATCAGAGGATGACGACCAAACTTTTTAGAATGAACAGATATCTTTATCTTTTCCACACACCAACTTGGAAAAAAGCTAGCATTGGTGCTGATGCACCTATGAATGACCTGCAATTCATCCACGACATGATGGACTACAAAGAAATAGACAAGGAAGTTGCTGATGTCATTCTTTCTAAAATAACCAATCACCGATGGTATTTGACAGAAGAGGTAGTTCCATTTGCTTTCTTCAGCAAACATGTTAGTTCCACTGTGAAAAAAGATATGGCAGCCAAACTCTTGGAAATTCCAGTACCCGAAAATATTCGTCTTGGTAAGCCAGTTTTTCGTCAAATCACTCGTCAAACAGGTTTGTCAAATCTTCTGGGACCTGAATCTCACTCATTGTTCAGCATTCTTGGCATCAATACAGATTGGCTTGCTAAACCAATTGAACAATGGACAGAGCAACCAGGATACAAAGAAGCTGAAAAATTTGTTCGTACGGTAAAAGTTGTAAATGGTACCGCAGAAAGAGGAGTTAAACTGAATTCAGAATTCGCCACCATCATAACCAGTGATCCAGAACAAAGAGAATGGTTGCTGCAGGGCGTTGAAAATCACAGGCAGCAATACCCTGACTTTGGCAAAAAAACTCTTGGACAATTAAACAACATTAATAACATTCAGAAAGACAGTCTTAATTTTAGTTTTGGGGTTCCCGTCTGATACTTTGACTATAACTGTTAACCAAAAATGCAGAACTAGCTTGGTTAAACTGGATAATTTAACATATATTATGCAAGCTGCTTTTGTTTGGCTTGATTTCTGCGATTTAATTTCTAAATACTTGAAAAATGAGATTCACAATAATTATTTCTCTGTGTTTTAACTAAAAAAGATACTGTTTTAAACTGGAAATTGGGGCTTGTCTTTAGGGGCTCTGAGGGGGCTCTAGAATAGTTATTAAAATTTGATGAAAAATTTTTTTACATTATACACAAACGCTAGAATGGGAAAAAATTCAATTTGGGTGGTTTTGAAAATTTTTTGCATAGTGGACACCCCTAACCTTAGATGTTTTGTTTCCCTCACTTAGATCTTCCCAGCCCTTGTTTTTTCTACCTGGACCTGCAGCTACTTCTTTTCTGTTAACTGTTACTTCTTTATCCAATTAGATTGGCTCATGTTTCAGAAGCTTTGAGAAGGGTTTTGAATGTTTCTGCAATTTTGATTTGAACTTACAATTGAGTATTGGTAGAGTTTTCTTGAGATTTATTGTTTTAGGTTCATCATTACTTCCATGGTCACACCCTTCAATCTATGAAACTCAAGAAGAAGAGCCTTAAGTACATTATCATGATTAATTCCTAACTCTTGAAGGATAGGCACTAAATGTATTTTCATGATGAATGTAAGCAATGAATTATCATTCGTTATCTTGTATGAAAGTTTGATCTTTAGACGTTTAATTCAGGCAATAGGCCGTTAAATCATGCAATTTTTGGTTTTTGAAATTTGAAATTTACCATGATTTGTTTAAGCATGTTTTTTTTATTGCTTTCATATACCTATCAATGGGAAAATGTTAAAGTTACCATGGAATCTTGTGGAATCTGTTAGTTTTTCAGCCGAACTCATGATTAAACAAATAAAAAAAATCAATATGGGTGTACTTTTTTTAAGATCTTAGGAATGACAATCTAACAGCAAAATGCAGTGTTAAAAATATTGTTTATAGTTACCAAATATCGTAAACATATGTCTTCAAATCAAATTTTGAACTATTTTTACCCATATCAACCTTAAAAGAGTGACGCTAAAAGAAACATTTCGGACGCGAGTTTCGCAATAAAAATAATGATAAGATATTATTTCTCAGGAAAAGGTGCAAAATTTAGCGAATCCTTAAAAATTAACTAAAATGCAACTAATTCCAGTTTTCTGAGAGTATTAGTTACATTATAACTCAATTTATTAGTTCCTAGCTATTATTATTATTATTTTTTTTTTGGTTTTTTGCCAGTTTTTTTTGATTTTGACTCACTGTGAAACGGAGTACTATGAAACCACCATATAACATTTCTGTGAAAACCCCCTCATAGTCATCAAAACGAAATACTGCGGTTGTATTATATGATTTTTTCTTAAATTGTTAAATTTGGGTGAAATGACTATTTACAAAAATTATTATAGTTAACTATTTTGATTTGAAAGTCTAAAACAAGAAGCAAAACTTATTCTGTACATTATTTTATCAAATCTCGTGTTTGATTGGCTCTCTTATTAGTGTTTGTTTTGCTGAGATTTTTTTCTCTTGTATGAAAAATTTGCATATTTTTTAATACAGTTCTTTTGTTTGATTGGTGGTGTTGATACCGGTTTTTATTGACCGAGCTTTTTTTTTGAGGTTGAGATGTTACTTTATAACGTAAATCAAGCTTTGAATTTTGATGTACAATCGGTTGTGCAAGGTTCGACGTATCCGGCAGCATGAAAAAACGTCCGTTTTTGTTTTCTAACGCTATATGAACGGCACCACCAGGTAACTGGTCATAAGTGTTTTTGTAATGAATCGGGAAAACAGTTTGTATATCAGGAGCTTTAAATATAGGTATATCTATGACAACATCGTTGGCTCCTGATACCAACGCTGTGTTTATAAGTGGCGATGTTTTATTTGTGGAAACGGAGCCACGTTTATCAGGAATTAGCATATTTGACAACCTCTCGTTTACTGAAGAGTCAAAATTATTAAACGCATGGTCTCTAGAAGCTTGAAGGAACGTAACAAGATCATCTTTGTTCGGCTTTTGCTTGCCAAACATTTTCATGGTTTGCTCAACTTGTTTTGTTCCTGTTGTTTCCAGTTGTGTCTTCTCTTTTTGTTCTGGCTGTAATGCTAAACTTGACGATAAACTATTATTTAGTTTAATGAGACGATGAAACATTCGTATTTGGTTACTTGCTGGGATGTTTAATGCGGGATAAAGAAGCTTTCCTAAAGGACTGTCTATTGGAATGGGAATCAAAGGAATAGCATTATTTCCTTCTATTGGGAAAGGAGTAATACCTGCTGTATTTAGTTCTGTAGGGTTTAACTGAATGGGTTGAACATGTCCATTAAGTGTTTTATTTGCCACAAATTGTAGATTGCTTGTTTCATTTGCAGTTAAATTTGAAGGAAGTTCTTTAAAAGCAGTTTCATTAAGATTTGTGTTGTTCGTTGTGTTAAATTCTTTTGGTTGATCGTGTTTTCTTTCAGACGAGTTTTTTGCTTCCGATATTTTAATAAGTTCAGTCTGTTGTTGGAAATCGCTTATTGTATTGTTAACTTTAGTAGGTTCAGTTGAGTTTTTTTCTGATGTTTTATTTTGCATGACAGTTCCGTTACTGATTTGGTTGCTGTAATAAGAATTCACTCCCGAGCTAGATTCACCTAATATTGAAGCGCTTTCTGCGCTTTTCACTTTTTCAATTTTAATTTTACCTCCTGTTAATGTCAATTTGAATATTTCGCTGTTATTAGCACTTCCTTCTGTATTTTGAGTTTTAGCTAAAGCTTTTAAAGAATGGCTTGGACTTTCAGTGGGAGTTGTGTCAATTATGTTAGTGATTTTTAAGTCCTTACTCAACTTATCTTCATTTAAGGAAGTTTTTAATGGCGGTAATGGAGGGTTGTAAGATTCTTCTTTTGTTTTATTTTCCGAGCCATTTTTAGATTGGCTGTTGATTTGAAATGTTTGATTACTGCTGTTCTTTCCCTTAATTTTTGTAATGTTTTTTTCTTCTGGTTTATGATACTCGCTAATTGGCTTTTTATTCTTTGAGGCAATAATTTTAGGCTTCTCGATTGGTATTCCTTGATATTCTTCGTCGTCAGGCGGAATATACTCCCCATGCTTTTGGGGTAATTTTAACTCTGGGTACTTTTTATTTTGGGCTTCAATTGCTTTTTCGTAATCGCTTTGTTCTTTCCCTTTATCAAGTTTTGGACTTGGTGTGGTCTGATTGATTAGTTGCATTATACCTTCTTCTAATGCTGTCACATTTATTGGATAATTAAATATTGTAATGTTTCCGTAACCTGAATCGTCATCTAGTTTTTGTTTCTCGGTAAAGTTTCTTTGAGCTCCAAGATCAAAATTGACTCCGTCATTGTCAACTACGTTTTTAATTTTTGATTCTTCATTTTTTTCAGTTTCTTTTAAACCAGCTTCAAACGTGGTATCAATCGGTTTTTGCTCTAAACTTTTATCTTCTTTATTAGTTCTTTCTAACTCTGTTTCGGCTGAATCATCTTTTGGTCCTAGTATTCCGTCTTCATCTTTTGCTTTCGTTTCTTTACGGGCTTCGTCATCGGACTTTTTTGTTTTTGCGTTTGTGAGTTGTTTTTTTGATTCATTTTCCAAGGAAGATTTTGATTTATTTTTTTTACTTTTGCCTAAAGCTTCAAAATCAGAGAATGCTGAGTTGCTTGGTCCTGAATCGTCAGGATCATGACCTACTGGAGGCATTGGTTTAAGGTTGGAAGGTTGAAGGTGTCCAACTTTTGAAGGAATTAAAGTGCGGATAAATCCAGTGAAAGCTTTAGGAGCAATATATGTTTGTCTTTTTTGGCGTGTTAAGTCATCTTTCGTTTTAATTTGATTTTCTCCGTTCGTATCATCGAGTATAGAGCTTTTAAATTTTCTTGCTCTTGATCCAAGTTTTAGTTGACTAAATTCATCGACCTCTGTTGTTTGATTTAAGGTATCTTCCTGAGGTTCAGGGAAAGTTCCGTTAAAAAATTCTTTTACTAAATCATGGTTTTTAACAAAGTTCTTGTAAGCTGTAAAAGCTGGAACTACAATATTTTTGAGGTCAAATACATTAAAAAAGCTCGCAGTTTTATTAAGAGACAGTTTGTTACTTGATTGATAAACAAGTTTTGAGTTTTTTGCAAACTCTTGTGTTACGTTCGCATTTGACTGGAGCTTATTTACGTTAGTTACTGGTGCAAAAATGCTAGTGCCATTTGTTTCGTTAACTTTTTTTGACATTCTGTAATCCTCCAGCTTGCTAATATTAAAAGCGTTTAATTTTTGAGCTTTTAGTCTGTTGCCGGAATTCACATCAGAGATTTCTTTTCTCCTACGGGTATGAAAAGAAGTGTGCTTGTATTGGCTATCATCGTGTAAGTTAAGAATCTGTGGAAATTGCTTCATGTGAATTTGATTTCGTTTGTCATCCACTCCTTTTGTGAAGCTTGATGTTTTAATTGCAAAACCAGATTTCATGTGATTTATAATTTTCTGTAAAATTGGATCAGGACTCGGTGGTTTGCTTTCCTCTTTTGCAAATTCTTCCTCGACTTCGATCAGCTCGGTTCGTTTATCAGCTCCTGTAGTCGGAGCATTCGTAATTGAGAGAGGGTTTTTAATCTCCCATCTTTTGTCCATGACTGGCAGTGCTGCTTCATTTAAAGTATTATGCTGCTCTGGTTGTTCAATTTTTTGTCGAATAGACTCTTGATGCGATAAAAATTCCTTTGGTTGAGATAAAATTTTACCAGCTTTTTCATTTTTTCTTGCTTGCTCATCCGTCTTTTTATTTTCCTCTGTATATCCTGGGATATTTCCCATGTTTTTTTGCGCGTCTGAGACTAACCCAGACATGCTATGACTCAAAGTTTTTAATGGTTCGTAAATACCAGTCATATCTAGAAAATCTGTTTTGTCACCAGCTCCAGGAAGTTGTTCTTGATTAATCGGTGAAATATATTGAGACTTTTTTACTCCGTTCTTTTTAGTTGTGACAGGTAATTGATCAGAGGATGTATCTTTTGCAATGTAAAAAGGTTGTTGCTCTTCACCCAATTCTCCTGAAAAAGAGTCAAACTTGTCCCTATTAGCTTTTGTAATGTGAGCTTTTGCTAAATCTCTATTTGTAGATTTAATGCTTGATTGAATTGGTCGCGCTTCGAATTTACTTTTTACATTTCCTATTTCAGCATTTGATTGCTTCATTTGTTCGCTGATTTCATTTGTTCCGAAAATTCTGTGCGCGCCTCCTGTTCCATCTCTTACAAATCCATATGAATCAATCAGATCGGAGCCCGTAGTTCCGTTTTTATACAAAAAAACCTTTAAGTTTGATGTAGAAAACTTGCCAGCAGTGACGTCATCTGAATTATGCGCTTGCGCTTTTATCAAATTTATACGTCGAATTTGTTCTAAATCTTTTTGAGACGAAGCTGTTTGATCAAGATTTTCTTTCTTTGTATTAGAAAAAATATTATTATTTGTGAGTTGTCTAATTACTGGGTTCATGCCACTTGCAGCTATTTCTTGCCTGTGTTTATTTCCAAAGTCTAAGCTTTTTTCTATAAAAATATTGGAACTCTCTTTAAGGTTATTCATGTTTATCTTTTTGTCTTGATCACTTGAAATTTCTTTCACAGCTCTACTTGCAGTATCATCAATTTCGAAAGTAACCGCGTTATCGCTTTTTTTTTTAACAAAAGATTTAGAACTACCGTCGATTGGCGCGTCAGACTCCGAAAAATCGTGTAGTTTTATACGTCTTTGAATTTCCTCTTCGCCGCCTTTATCTTTCTTAATTACTGTGTTAAGTACAGTTGGTAATATCTCTTTACCACCTTTCATTCCGCCATAGATAAAAACGCGGTTATCTACGTATATGTTTGAAGGTTTAGCTTCAAAGCTTTCTTCGCTGTCACCTCTAAGCTTTTTATATAAAAACATTTTTTCATCTTTCTGTTTCGCTTGATGTTTTCCATGATCTTCGAACTTATCTGATCTTTCTGAATCATCGTCCAAAACGCCAAGATATCTCAATTTCGGTGCTTGTTTCAGAGGAAGTTCTTCTTTTTCTGCAACAATTGGATTAGGGGGACCACTGATTTGCTTTAGTTTTATCGGCCTCGATACTTCAAATTTTTTGTCAGTATCAAGTTCGTTTCTTTCATTTTCTATGGTGGTATTTTTAAAAAACCCATTAACAGTTTCATCGTTCTCAGAGTCTAGGATAAATTCATCACCTTTTAAATATGCTTCTTTGCCTCGCTTATTAGCTGCTTGCGTCTCTTTTCTTTTAACTATCAACATATTAGAAGAACTCTCGCCTTTTCCTGGATTCAATTGATTAGCTTCATTTATGTTCTGAGACGAATTCATCATGAAAGCTCTGTCAATATGTGAGTTGGGGGTTATCGTTCCTTGAGAGTTTTTGGCAATAGCTGTCGAGGTTAAAACATCGTTTTGCCCAAGAAGATTGCTCTGCAGAAAGGATTCGTTTTGAATGTAAGCATCTTTTAAAATGTGCTTGTCTGTTTTATCATGATCCTTTTCTAGATGGTTTGAATATTGAGTTTTGTCGACTTTCTTTACAGTGGTTTCTTTGATAGATTTTTGAAAATTTTGAGCAAAATCATTATAGCCGTAAGTTTTGCTGTCTAGTTGAAAAGAATTATTAGATGCCGGATTATTTAGTTCATGCGAATCCTCAATTATTGGTTGCTGAGGTATTTTCTCCTTACTATGTCCCACGTCTTCTGTTATCTGAGGGTTATTTTTAATATCTGTTTTAAACGCGTTTATTTCGTTTTCTTCTTTATTTGGTAAGGTGCCAAAGGATGTTTCTTGGTTGTTGACCAGTGGAAGATTGAAAAAATCTTTATCATGGATGGATTTAAGCTCTGTCCTTTTTTTTAAATTTTCAAATTCTTTATACTGTTCCTTAAATGTATCGCCAGAAATTTCTCGTTCGTTTTTTTCAAAATTGTTGTACTGCTCCTTGGTTAAATTTTTTTGCATATCCATTTGGTTGTTTGTCCAGCTTCTTGCTTTCGGTTTTTGAATACTTTTAGTTTTTTTTTTCTCATTCTCGTCAAGACTATTATATTGTAAATCAAAAATATGGTTTTGCAACATATTGTTTTCTCTAAACGCCCAACTACGAACTTGAGGTTGCGTCTCAAATTCTTGTGCAACTTTATAGTTAATTTTCATTGCTTGTTCCGGGGTATACTGGGTATCGCTGGGGATCGGTAGCCGGTGACCAAAATCAGTTCCTTCTCCAGGAGGAAGTTCTTCTTGTATATCACCCAGATCACCTGCGTTTCCATTTTTATTACCCTTCCGAAATCCTTTAGATACCCTTGCGCTGAATTTGTTCGCATTAGTTGTATTATCAAATCTATAGTTGACTATAGGATTGATTGCTTTATAATTATCTACACTTTTTTCGTCTGGCAGCATATTTACAGGCAAACCAAATGCAAAGTTTGAGTCATAGTTTGTAAGTTTATTAGATACTAATGCTGCTTCTGGTGGACGAACTAATTCTGGGGGAGTTGGAAATGGAAAGCTAGTTGTTGTTGTTGTCGTTGTTGTTGTTGTTGTTGTTGTTTCTAATGTTGTTGTTGATGTTGTTGTTGATACAGGCGTTGTTGATACAGGTGTTGTTGATGCAGGTGTTGTTTTCATAGTAAATGTTGTTGTTGTTGTAGTTGTTGTTGGTGGAGTAACTATTATTGGCATAGGAGTTGTTGTGGTCGTAGTAACAGTTGTTGGTTGCGTTCCTTTTGTTGTTGTTGTCGGGACTGTTTTTGAGGTTGGGATTGTTGTTGTCTCTGTTTTAGATTTTGTCGTCGTTGTGGCTCTTGTTGGTGAAGTTTTGATGGTTGTTATTTCGCCAGGTACTGTAAACCTTGAATTTTTAGTTGGCACGAATTCTAAGTTATGAGGATTATCGTTTTGCATTGAGTTTGACGGAACTGGAGAGTTGGGGCTAGCGTTACGAATAAACACTTCACTCGACCTTATGGGCACATTTTCTTTTGTCTTTATTTTTAACTGAAATTTATTTTCTTGCTTCAAAATAGGCTCGCTAACATCTTCGATGATTAGGTTGTTTATTGTATCTTGATTCTTTCTTACCTCTTCAAATATGCTCTTCGTTAGGTCCGGAGCTTTCCCTCTTTCTAAATTTTTTTTTTGTTCATTTGAAATAAGTTGTTTGTCATTTTCTTGAAATTGATTTGGACCTGTAAAACGAAAAATTATTTTTATATTTTCATCGCATAATACAAGAAGTTAGATAAATCCTAAAAACGATAAAATACATTATTAAAACTGTTTTAATGAAAAAACGTAAAGGCGACTTGCTTTTTTTGGAGAAGTGTTCCATTTGCATTTTCAACGGAAAACCACAAGCAACCTAAAATAAAAAGGCGTAGATAACTTTTTGTAACGTCTATGTATTTTATTCTAACACAAAAATCATACAAACTCTTACAAATTTTTAATAAAACCTCAGTGTGTTAAGGCTTTAACTTCACTGGACTTATGTTTATTGCTTATTTAGGCCCCCCTTTTTTTTTAAACAGCACTTGCCCATTGGGGGATTAGCAATCACCTGCAACACAATAAAAAAAAACAAAAGGAATTTTTATAATAATTAACCATTAATATTTCGCCATCCTCAGTTTTTATCCAATAATTTCCCGATGATATATCTTTTTTGGTTAGAAATACGTCTCGACAACTTTTTGCTGGATTCGTCTTGCTAAATACAACGTAAATAAGAAACGTAAACAGTATTTAACAGTGGCAGAGAACTGGAGCCGAGTTCAACCAAAATTAAGTTATGAAAATCCAAAATTTTTAAGAATCAATAATAGTTTTTTTGATTTTTTTTACCTTCCGTAAAAGTCAGTTTCTTTATTTTCAACTTTTGCTGTCGAAGTATCGTAGAAGTCAGGGTTAGAAATAAAATTGTTGAGGAAAGATTGATCTTTTAAATTAGCTCTTGTTTCAGAACTATTGATGTCATTCATTTTTTGAGGGACATTATTCCGCTTCCTTTTTCGTCTCGGCAAATTTTTATTTGCATTTACAAATGATTTTATTGATAAATCTACAATAGGTTGTCTGTCATGCAATTTTACTTTGACATTTCTGTTTATTCTGCTGAAGCTTTTTTTCAACCACGGAGTTAGCGAAGTTTCCTCGACAGCCGCTAAGAGCGTTTCACTATTTTTATTTGGGAGAGAACTTGCTAAGTTTAAAAAAGCCGTTATCATATAAAATGTAACGAGAAGAGCGTAACATCTTTTCTTGTACCTCATAATGAGTCATAAAAGTAACCTTTTTAAAACGGCTTCAAACTGCAAACTGTAATGTAACCATTGGTCATTCAATAACCGAAATCGATATAATTTCACCCATAACAATCATTCTTTTTCACTAATAGTAATTAAATATAAATAACCGCATCGTTGGACAAATTTAGATTTATTTTATATTATTGCTCTGTTCCTTAAAACAACAAACCCCATTTGCGGCTTCACTTACGAATGTTTGCTAAACGAGTTAGGTGGTTTGTTTCACGCGTATTCAACGGCCAGGGCGTAACGTGAGCAATTTTTAATCGTAAATAAGAGGGTAGTTTCGCGAAGTAAATCGCAATGAGCTTCGAAGAGATCTTTTCTACAACTTTAATGAGCCATTATTTGAATGCAAAAAGTGAATAAAAAAAAAAAAAAAAAAAAAGAGCTTAGGACATGTTTACTGATAATTTAAGAGCACTTTATTTACGCCCGTAGGCATTTATTTCTTTAGAAACTACATAACGTAAATAAATAAGAAGTAATAATAATAATTGTTTGTTGAAAAAAAAGAACAATATCATTTATTTGCTTTATGATAAATTACGGTTGTTTTGATAATTTGATTAACAATTATAGAATTTTTATTTTACAGAAAAATATTTTTTTTTTAACAAAAGAATATCAAATAAAAAGAATGTAATCGAGAGCATTAATCAAGCCAAGTATTTCCGTCGAATTACTCCAGACTTTTCGGATTGTCTAGAAATGATAATATATTGGCTAAAAAATCTCATGTTATATTTTTCAAGCGACACTATTTTATAAAACGAATTAACTAACAGGATTCTTCATGGATTTATAATAAGTTCTTTGTCCTTGGCTTTTCTTTTCTTTTTTAACTTTACATTACCTAGACACCCTGAACCTTGATTTGTAAAAACTTTGTGTAAAAAAGTTGATGTGTTTCTGTTCCAAAAACAAAATTTTAAGTCACGTGACGAGAAAAGTAAAACTTTTTCCTCATTTCTACAATATTTTCTTTATTGATTAAATTTGTTAACTAAAATACCTCCGAATGTGAATATTGTAATCGTACGCTTAAACTGGAGGAAAATAACTTTTAAAATGTTAATGTATTAGCAGAGCTGGATTTAACAGCCAGCAAAAAGCGTTATTTACAGCTAGGTACCTGCCGTTAAAAGCATTTGTTTTTTAAATCCATTATTATGTTTTAAATAAGTAAGCTTGTAATATTCCGTTTATTAAACGCGCGTTATATTACTATAAGGTTAGTGTTCAGATATGCCGGCATGGACAAAACAGAAAATAAAAAATCTTTACATTGAAAATTATAATTACACTCCATTTTTAGAACAAACTTTTGCTTTTATCGAACAAAATGTTCTCTCCTATAATTATTTTGTTTATGAGAACAAATTTTGAGAACATTGAATAAATAAAGTTAATAGTAATAATAATAAGATAATAAAGAAAAACTGATAAGAAAGTAAATATCTCTTTTAAAAGCGATTTTAGTTTCCATTAAAAAGATTTTCTTGGTTTTAAATTTTATGAATGGATGAATGCATTCTAATTTTTTTAGCTGTGAGTTATTGAACTTTTTTTTTTGTCTTTTTTTTTTTTTTTTTTTTTTTAAATGGGTTTGAAAATCAACTTGTGGAATAATTTCGAAAACTGATGGAATACGTTTTCGAAATTCCAGTACGCAGTGGATCGATTTTGGTAGAGTTTGGAAAAGAAAATGTAGCTTCTATATTTTTAAAACTTTCTGCATTAAATTTTTATGCAATGTTCTTGACAGCATTAGTAGTTAATTTTTAAAGGATTTTTTATCTGTAGATGGCAACATCCCGCTTTACCCTAATTTAATGTGGTAATGAGTATTATTGAGTCTAAATATCATTTTGAGTGATTTTATAGCGCTTTTTACAGATAGAAATAGTCTGTAACACTCTAACCCATTATGGTACCAAGGATGTGGAAGCGTGTTGCCAACAGTAACAAAAAATTGCCTAGATAGTAGATTTCTTTTGAATAAGGAACACAAACTTTACAATTCTATTTTTACCCGTTAAAAAAGCGTTGAGTCCGAACTTCTTTCACGGAAGCTTACATAGGAGTAAAATAAGCTAAAAAAAAGGTTGCATCGAAGATGAATGAAGCTTTCTTCATTCGTTACGTTTACGGGAAAGGGCCCTTGTAAAAAACCCTCGAAGTTTTTAACGTCTTTGTTCCGGTTTTCCTGAGTTTAAGTCCTTAATTCTTGTGTATTTAATCGTGAACTAATTCTGCCACACCAATTAAATGAAAGTAAAAAACAAGAGTTTTAGAACACGATGAATGTTCAGTGAAATTTATGCTTTTGAAATCGGGTTATTATGTTACTGTTTTTACTTTTTTTTATTTTCTATTTTTTTTTAGTTTTTAAAACTAATAATGAGTTGTAACTTGTATACTTAAAGTATATTTTAACACATATTCATGGAAAGACGATTGCTTTTTATTTTAAAGAAGTTTAGTAAAAATTGTTTTTGACCCCCATCTTTTCCAATCATTTTTCCAGCGCGTGTTTTTAAACGAGGCTGCTTATTCGCCCGGAGATTTTTCCACCATTTGAATTTCAAAAATACACAGTATATGCTTTATTTTTACGTAAAAAAATTACACGATAAATTTCAAATTTACAATGGAATTTTTTTAGTGTATATGCATAACCAGCCATATACATTTTAAATCGTCGATTTTTCTCCTACAGTGGCATATAATTATGCATATTTTTTATGGAAAAACACGTCTTTAATTAGAGTTGCCTTAAGGTTTGTTAGGCAACAAATTATACCATCGATAAAGTAAATAGTTCTAGCTATAGAGTTAATAGCCGGATATATGTACGTAGCTCTTCAATATTAGACAAAATCTTTATATTTCATATATTGAAGTTTGAGTTATGCATCTTACTTGATAAGAGACAAGAGTCTCAAATGATTTTCTAAAATTGTATATCTTATATATGTAGCTTAAGGTATTTTAGTTTGATTACAAAATGTATCTATGTTGTATTCCATTGATCATTTAGTAGTGGCATACTCTCAATTCATAATAGCAATAAAATACACTTTTTTTTATATAGGCTTTATGCAATTCAAACGTTTAAAAAACAGTACTTATGCATAAAATATTTATGCTTTCATGCAGAAGCCTTCTTCAAAAAGTCCTGGAAATAATGTTTCAGGAGCAAATACATATGTTAAAATACAGCCTCCATTAAAAGACAACGATTTAAAATCAGAGAACAAAAAAGTATCAACTTGTAGTTCACCTTCCATTTTTGAACCTCTTCTTGTTGGATCTTCAAATCAATTTATCCCAGTGCACAATGCTCAAAATTGTAATCAATATGTTCAGTTACAGCTATCTTCAGATCAACAATCTCCTGTTATCCAGTTGCGTACAGTCCAACAACTTCAATCTAACTGTAATACCAATTATTTAAAGTCTAAACTTGGTTCAATGATGTTAGTAAAAGAGCAGTCTAATGTTTCACAAGCAACAAACAAAACTCTAAATAACCAAGTAATGCACCCTCTTACAATCAGCTCACCTGTAAAAGTTATCAACTCTAGAAGTAAAGATATTTTTTTATCACCCATACACAATTCTACATCCTTACAATCAACACCTCTTCAATCTATTTCAAATGGGATGCCAAACGATGTTTTAAATTCACCTGTTCAAATTTCTAGATTGACAAAAGAACAGAATATAGGTATTTATTGTTTATGTTTTGTTTGAAGTAAAATATCAAAAAAGAGCATTTGTAATTCCACTGCAGTAAGAAGTGTGGCTAGACCTGCACCAGTTAATTGATCTATATATTATTCTTCAATAATTCAGCTACAAATTAGTTAATCAGAAATGATTATCATCAACTAATAAAAGATCAGTTAGTTCTTCCTCAATAGTCTTTTTTTTATTTATTTGTTTGAAATAAAGAAGTTTTAAATAGATTAATATTTAAGAGTGAAAAGTTTTAATCAGTATTTCAAACCTTAAGCTTTGAAATAATTTTTGTTGCATAACAAGTGAAATAAATCAATTTGTTAATGGAATGATATGATTATGGAATGATATGATTATCTTATGGGTTGGCCATTAAGATATGAAATCAATTAATCAATCCAAAATCATTTTCTTTTTAGAGTTTGATTATTATTTTGAAGTAATCAACTTTTACTGCAACTATCTGTAAACTATGATCCATCATATTATCAATGATATATCTATAATTTGTTTATGATAAATAGTTTACATGACTATTGATGAAATTACTGAAATTTTGGCTTAAAATCAGACAAAGCAGTTTAACTGCTTGTTAAGCACACATCACAAAGCAAGAGGAGGACATTAAATGCAGTATTCAGCTTATATTCTGTGTGTGTCTGTGTGTGTGTCTGTGTCTGTGTGTCTTTGTGTGTGTCTGTGTGTGTGTATAATAACACACAAACAAAGGTATGTGCAAATGACCATAGTTCATTTTTTATTGGTAGTCTAGTTAATAATTCTTTCTCAACTTTCTTAAACTGAGTTTTTTTGATTTGATATGTTACAATCAAATTTGATATATATTCCTTCCCCAATCAAAATTCAAGCATTAAGCTAATCTAAAATTAAATATTTCATATAAACTTTTTTTGGTGTTTACAATTGTGAATGTTAAACAAGCATCTATCTTCATCTTCTAGCTCCTGCTTTATTTTCAAATGCTAATCAAACATTATCAACTTTTGCTAATCCCAACTTTATCCAATCTACTTCAAATTTCCAGTATCAGAAGGAGCAGATGGTGTTACCTCAAAATAAAATAAAAGTAAAAAATCAAGGTAAGAATTTGAAAATAATTTGTTGCTTCCTTAAAGGGTTTTGCTTTTAAATCTTATTAAGTCTTGTTAAATCTTCTGGAATCTTATTAAATCTTATCAACCAATTTTTAATTTTTTTTTTATTTTACTTTAGCTCTCAAAGCCAATCATTTTTATATACTTATATTATTCTTGCTTGACATTGCCTAAGCAATCTGTTCATAGGTTTATAATCTTTTTTTTAAAAGTGATTATGTATATGTTAAGCAAATATCCTTTCACTAATTTATTCATAATAATTTTTTAATAGCTGTTAATCATATCAGTAATTGTCCTCCAGTTTCCATCAAATCCAGTAAAGTTGCTTTTCAGCATCAACCTGTGTTTGTACCAATCACAATGGCAGGCACCATTTCAATGTATACAAATCAGGCTTCTCAACAGAATGGAGGTACTCTTAGAATACATCATCAAGTATGTAGCAATGTTCTTGTTCATTTTTTATGTTTCATCTTCATATTTTAGTTTTAAAGACTTAAAATAATTATATTGTTTTTTTTTTATGTTTCATCTTCATATTTTAGTTTTAAAGACTTAAAATAATTATATTGTTTTCAACAAAAATCATATTTTTTAATTGTTAAAAAGTTTAAAAAATATAAAATTGTATAAATTTACTTTTTAAAATGAAATATAAACTGTAAGCAAGTTTATATTTTATTTTAAATAAAAACTGTAAGCAAGTTTCATTTGTGTTTGCTGAGATTAGCAAAAGTTTTAATACCATTTCTTTATTTTATGTTTTTGTCAGATAGTTCCCAGGTTACCTACTTCACAATCAAATGTTGTAACAATCAATCCAAGTAATCATAGTTTTTTGATCCCAGTTCAACCTCAATCTGAAAAAAACAGACAGTCTCAATTTTTTACACAGAATTTGGCACAATACCAATCCAATGTAACTGAGGTATAATTCATATTATATAACCGTTTTAAACTTTCTTGTTGGTTTTAAGTTTTTTTTTGTGTCCTTTCAATGCATTTTCTGTTTTCTTATCTTAAATTAGACAAAAGATGGTTCAACTGCAGATACCCTACTAAGAATAGATTCAATCAAACCTTCAACTAATAACACCATGTATGTTTGGTTTTTGAACATGTTTTTTACTCTCATTAAAGACTTTTTTTAAAGCTTATTGACTTGTTTGTTTTTTTTTAGTTTTCAATTTTAATTTTCTATTTTTATTTAGTCATTTTAATTGGTCATTCTTATACATCTAAACAAATTAAACATAAAAAGGTTCTTTAATGATGGAATGATAATGGTGGAGTCTGTTAAATATCTGCTTCCTTCTGAGCATTGAGAGTTTAATTGAAGATCATAATACTTTATTTCATTTAGACCAATAACAGATTCAAGACTGTTAAAGAAGCCATGCAATTGCACTAAGTCACAATGTTTAAAATTGTAAGTTATGGCTTATGAAAATAGTATATTTTGTTTTGTTTTAGTAAATGAAGCTTATTTGCAATTTAAATTCTCATATTATAATTCAGTAAATTATTTTTCCATCTTTGCTTATTGTTTATTGTCATTCTATATTGTTTTAGCATTAAACAGTTGACAATTGTTTTAGATACTGTGAATGTTTTGCTAATGGCGAGTTTTGTAACAATTGCAACTGTCGTACATGCTTCAATAACGTTGCTCATGATGTTGAACGCAGTAAAGCAATTAAAGTAATTGAAAACTTTTAATGTCTTTTTGAATTCAAATGGTTTGAAATGTTCCTCTGATGTTCATTGTTTTTTTTAGTCATGTTTAGATCGAAATCCATATGCTTTTCATCCTAAAATTGGAAAAGGGAAAATTAAAGGGGACACAGAAAGAAGACATACTAAAGGTAAATTTTATGAAATTTATGAATTACATAATTTTCATAACGCTTGTTGTAACCAAATGAAAGTGCATCCAGAATATTTTTGTCTGCATATTTTCAGAAAATGTTGTAGAACATATTGTAGGATTGCTAGACTTCATAATTCATTTTTGTTAAATCCAAAAACTATTATGGATTTTCTCATCTAATTTATAGAATAGTTTTTAGAATAGCTTAATTTTTTTTTTTAATTTATTTTTTTAATGGATTTTTTCATCAAGAAAAAAACTGAATGGTTAGATTATATTTAATGGTTGCACCATTTAGGTTTAACTGTTAAACCATTGTGTTTATGCTAAAAATAAGCAACAGTAACTAGGTTTTCAATTTAGATGTTCAAAATTGTTCTTTTGCTTAATAACCCTTCTAAATTAACATTATGGTTTGATTGTTTCAGCTATGCATTTTATGCAAAAAGGTCAAAGAAATGCCTGGTTTTGAACGGGTGTGTTTCTAAAATGAACGGGTGTGTTTCTAAACATTTTATTGAAAGTTGTTTTATTAATTTATGATAATTTTTTTATAAAATCAGGTTGTAACTGTAGACGATCAGGCTGTTTGAAAAATTACTGTGAATGTTATGAGGTATTTTTTTTTTAATGTTCTTTTAATTATCAACAGTTATAATAATCTGATGTTTTGGTATATCTTTTGCTTTGCTTACATGTTAACTTTTTTTTATTTAATTGATTGGAAATCATTTATTTCATTAATAAGTTTGTTTTATAGGGGTTTCACATATAACTTTTACATATGTCCATATTAGTTTGTATATTGTTTTATAATAAAAGTTTTTATTTCCAAGATAAAAGACCAAGAGGAATTTTTTTTGGGAAACTTTTGAAATTTAATTAATCAATTTAACAATAAAATAATTGATCATTAAAATCTTACAGAAGTAAATATAAATAATTACATAATTTTTTCAAAATTAAAAAACCCTGAAAAACACCATATGTTTTACAAACACTTTTAATACATTTGATAATTAATTTTTCCTTTCATGCTGTTGCATGAAATAAAAATGTAGTTTAGGTGTTAATAAAATATATAACAAAGTACAGTTTTTAGTTAGCTGGTTTCTTAGTTTGTTTTTTTGTTGCACTGATATATCATTGAGATTCTGTTAATTGTGGTTGCTTTAAAAGAAACTGTAATTTTTATTTAGATATAAATAATATAATATATAATTAATGCAATTACTTGTTATTTAATGATCTAATTACCCAATTAGTTAATGGAAGTCAACTTTATTTTTTATTGAACATTTTAGGTCATTTCTCAGATAGCATAAAAATCTTTTTCAGGTAAATAAATATATTTTTAGGAAGAGTATAAAATGTTTTTTTCATTTTTTAACAGGCAAAGATACTGTGCTCATCACTTTGCAAATGTTCAGGATGTAAAAACTTTGAGGAATCAGCAGATCGTAAAACGTTAATGCAGTTAGCTGATGCAGCTGGTTTGTTTATCTCTTTTCTTTTTCTTTTTAGTTCATTTTGTAAAAATTTACAGCAAATATTTTTAAAGATATTATAATAAGTAAAAATATGCTATCAATTTGTTAATGCAAGCCAAAAATACAACAATTGTTTTAAAAATATATCATACTTGGATTTTCAAGAAAATGTTGTTTATTCTCAAACTTATGAAATTATTAAAATCTATTAAAAAAATATTTTTACTTTCTAAGTTAATATAAACTGAAAACATTTTGATTTTTAATTTTTTTTAAATATTAAAGGTCTCTATGTTTAATGTTTCTACTCATTTTTTAAAAAAAATTCAGAAGCGAGAGTACTACAACAAAATGCAGCGATCATCAAATTAGATACTGAGATGAAAGTTTTGAATGGAGATAGCCATTGCATCAAAGACAAGTAATTTTTCTGTTGTTGCTGTTATGAGTTTGCAATTTTTCATTCTTTTAATGTTGTGGATTTTTTTTGTTTTAGTTTTTTTAAAGTATTTTTTGATTTTTTTTAATAATATATCTTTTTTTTTTACTCTGTAAAGATCATGTTATTTTCTAATATGATCTTTGCATAACAAAAAAAAATATATTTTTCATTTATTTAGATCAAGCATTTCATTTATAACTGAAGATGTTTCCAAATTAACATGTGATATTTTACTTGCACGCGCTCAGGAAGCTGAACAAGTAGGTTCTTTAATTCTCAATTATACTTTTAATATTAATAAAAGTTTTCTCCATGTATTGCAAATAAAAAAAGCTATGGTCAGTTATTTTTCTTGCTACCAAATAACTCATTCTTCAGGAATTTGTTTTGGGGAAATAATTTTATGGAAAATAGTTCTATGGAAAGTTCTCCTTTAAACTTTAACTAAGATTATACTCTTGCCTTTTTTATCACTGTTGTAGCAACTTAGTAAGACTTAAACTAAAATGTGCTTTTAAAAAAAAAAAAAAAAAAAAAAAATTTTTTTTTAGTTGGAGCTAAGCGAAGCACAGATAGAGCATTCAGTTCTAGAAGAGTTCAGTCGATGTCTTAACCAAATTATAGATAAAACTCATGGAATTAAAAAAAGTAAAAAGTTCACTATTACATAATATTTATTTCTCAAGATAATCTTTTAAAGGAAATACCTTCCTTATTACTTAACAATTACTCTCTCTCTATGTATATCTATCTATATATGTGTGTATGTATGTGTGTGTGTGTGTGTGTGTGTGTGTTTATATATATATATATATATATATATATATATATATATATATATATATATATATATATATATATATATACACATACATATATATATATATACATATATATATATATATATACACATATATATATGATCTAAAAATACTTTTTTTATATGTATAGGGAAAAGGTGACATGAAAGAAAATGAATGACATGGAAGATCATGTTCTGAATTTTAAAAAAATTAATGGAATCTTATTTATTTTATAAACTTGTAAATTTGTACATCAAAATCACCTACATGTTTTTATATATAAATATATTTTAATGTAAGCATGAATTTCTTTTACAATTTGTGTCTGGTGGATACTAAAAAAATTTTATCAAACTTTTGTTTCAGTCAAAAATGACTAAAAATAAATTTTTATGCATGTCTGGTTATTTTAGGCTTTTCTCGAGATTCTCAAAATCCTATGAAAATCTTGGAATTTTTTGTTTTATTATTTCTTTTAGTTGCTATTGGAAATATATTTCCAAGTAAACTGCATTCCCCTTTTAGATGATTAAAAAACTTTATTTTATAGTTCACATAGTTTTCTTTTTTTCCTCTTGAATAATATTATGTATCCTGAATCTTATTTCCAAAAGATATTAATCTATTTACAAATGACATAAATAAAGTAGTAAAGGAAGTTTAAGGTTTAAGAGAAACAGTTTATTTTTTTTGAATTATTATTAATCACTCATTAATGCTGCTGTCATGACAAATCTTTATGTTAAAATAAAAATTTAAAAAACCTTAGATGTAAATTAAAGTTTTTAGCGTTGCATAAATCAAATCATTGAAATAAGTTTATAAACATAGCATTGGCAAATAATAGAGATCAAGTTAAGGTAGCATTAAAGGAATGATAGGATGGATCTAGAGTTAAAAGTAAGTTTGTTTTTTTAAATTTTTATTATTTATTTTTTTTCAATTAGAGAAAATTTTAAATTTTTAATGAGAACAAACTTTAAACACATTTAGTTAAAATCAAATTTGTTCTTCTAAGGAGGCTGGTAAACAAGTTGATGAAAAAAATATCAAAATCAAAGTAGATTATTATGATGAAAAGCCTGCAGTTTGTACCAAGAGTTCTATGTCTACTTTATCCTTGTCATCATCATCAGGGTCATCTGATTCAGTTAACACTTTGGACCAAAGTAATCAAGATGACATAGGTATTTGATTTTAACCAACCTCCAATTTTTTATGAAGTCTTTGTAGTGTAGTTTTATAGTGACAAACAATTTAGCTTTCAAAATTGTTTTTTTCATAAACTTTTTGTAAAAAATAAAAAAATTTTACACTCTTTTCTTGTTTTTTTTTTTTTTTTAAGTAAGCATTAAGGAATATTTTATTTTTTGTATCTAAGTCATATATGGTTCTCCGAAAATATAAAATAATTTTAAATGCTTTTGTTTTACATGGAAAATTTTTTGTTCTCCTAAAAAGTGTTCTGTATTTATAACTCCTATTATGCTTTAGATTGTGTTTTTTTTTTACTTAAGAAGTTTATAAAAAAATTTCATACTTCCTTGTGGAAGTTTGATTCTTTTAGTTATGTGTAAAAATTGGTCATTTTATTGATTGGTTTAGATTATAGTTTGATTGGTTTAGATTATAATGATGTTCATAAAAGTATACTTACTTTATACACACAACCTGTACAGTCATGGAACTACTTCCTACCTGGAGTACCTATAAGAATTGTTATAAATGAGTTCTTAGTTCAACCATTATCTCACCGAATAAACCCAAATTTGTATGTATACTTTCTCTACAAAATCAATATAGAAAATTGTTTTTTAACTAAATTTTATTTTTTTTAATGCATCAAAAATTTAAATATATCTTTAGTTATTAACTTGTTTTGCAAATGTTTTTTTTTCTATTAGATATATAATAAAAGTCCAACATGGTGAATTTAAATGGGAATTGAGAAGAAGGTTCAATCACTTTCGAGCATTACATACTCAACTAGAGTTAAGCCACGCCAGTTTGCTTGTTCAACATCCAAATTTAGCTAGTCGTACAGAAAAAGTTCCTAAGTTTCCACACCGTCCTGATATTTTAGTCTCTTCGAACAAGAAACAGAATCGCATGAAAAAACTACAAAGATTTTTACAGAAAGTTGTTGATGATGATAAACTAAGATGTAATAAACACACTCTAGAATTTCTAGAAGTTTGTCATCTGTCATTTATTAAAGATTTTGGGATGAAAAGCAAGTAGGAAGATTTTGATAAAGAACATAAGCATAATTTTGAAAACAATATTCTCTTTTTAATTTCATAATTTTTTTAGGGAAGGAGAAGTTTTAAAAAGAGCTGGTGGTCACACCTTCTCAAAAAAGTTATTGGGAAGGATGAAGTTAAATGTTATCTGGCATAAAAGGTTATTTATAGTTTTTGAATTGTATTAAGATTTCTTTTTTAAGCATCTCTTGAGATAAATATTAGTTTTCTATTTCTTTTTTTTAACTGCATTTTGATTCATCTATTCCTTTGTATTTCAAGTTACATGATGACCTGACCATCATAAATTTTATTCACTTCCATTATCTTGAATATTAAGCTTTACTACATTAAAGCATTAAGTGATATATTGGGCAAAGGATTATTAAGGAATAGAATATTTGGAAGAGATGCTTCTTTTTGATAACCTCCAAATAGATCCAAAATCTTAGATTTGCAACAGTTTTGTAATATTTCATAACAATTAACAAAAAAGAGAGAGATATTAAAAGGGATTTCATCTAACTTTAATATATATATTACAGAGATAAAATTTGGTTTTTGAATAATGGTTTTTTGAATAATGGTCTTTTGAATAATGGTCTGTGGATCTACCATTTTACTGTTAAGTTTCTCAGTTAAAGGACTCTGACAAAACTTTAACTTTAAAATGAATATAGGAATCAAACTAAGGAGTTGTTTGATATAGCATAATCTAGGTGCACCATGTTTCTGTATTCTAATCATAATGCTCCAAAAAAAAAAGGTGTGAAGAAGTTGTTAATCCCTAATAAAATAATGACATCATTGTCAACTGATGCTTTACTAAGCTAGAAGCTAATTTTCTGTCTTAAAGCAGGTAATCCAAATTTTATGCTTGTGTAAAAATATTTGCTACAGTATTTGGCTTAAAATTAAGGCAGGGAAGCCATGAAACTAATTTACCTGAACATTAGCTACCTTTAGTATTTTCAATTGAGTTGATGTCATATTTTGTTTTGTGTAAAAGTTATATTTATGTAAATGAAACAACAACTTTTATTATTTTTTTTTTAGATGGATGGTTGTAAAAGACAGTTTTTTAACCTACATAGAGTAAGTTAAAAATAAATTCTTTAGTTTATTAATATTTATTTTATTAAATCTAAAAAGATCCATTTTAGTTTAACACATTTTATTGGTTTTTGTTTATTACTAGCACTCTTTTGGTAAAAAGTAGTGAAAAATATAGTTTTTTAAAAAGCAATATTTTGTTAAAAATATTTTTCTAGATTTGCTCTAGATTTTTCTTAATTTTTATAGCAAAGAAAATCACAAAATACGAGATGTGATGTTGTTTGATAAAAGTTTTACAGTAACATGTGCGAAAGAACAGACTGGAATTCAACATGGTCTCCTAATATCGAACAATTCTAGGTTTGGATTTAAGTAATAAGTAAAAATGCAGCAATTATTACATTTTTACTTATAAGAAAAAATCAAAAATTTCACTTTTATTTTAATGACCAGTAATAGTTTCATATCTCTTTTTTTTTTCTTTTTTTTTTTTTGTCAATTAGTTATTGAATTTTTGTTTTTTATCATTTTTTAAAATATTTTTTATTACTATTTTCTTATTATTTTTCTTATTGTCATTTTGTTGTTTTTAAAATTATTTATCTTATTATTTTATTATTTTTTAAAATTAATTTAATTATGACTTTATTATTTTTGTTTTTATTATTATTGTTAATATTATCATTATTATAATCATTTGCTGCTGAGTATTATTGATACTAATAATGCTATTATTATACATATTATCATTATTACTATTATTATTACTATTACTATTATATACTGTTATATATGAATATCTAGATTTTCTAATTTCTAATGAAACCTGACTTTATAAATTACTAGCTGGAATTCCTGGTGCAATGTGCTGGGTTTTCCAGCTATTAGATATAAGCTTTACTATATTAATCAAAAATGCTATTGTAGCTATGTGGTCATGTTTTTGGGAACTAAACCACACTGTGGTAATCTAGCTTTTTCACAACAAACACATCAATAAATCACAATAATCTCTCCAAACAAAAACCTGCTTTACAAATTTTCTCTGTATACTTTTCCAAAAATATCCCTCAAAAATCGTCATAAAAAACCTCTAACACATATTTACAATTTTTTGGTTTTCAATGGTTAAAACTATTAAAATCATTAGCTCTGTTATCACCTCCTTGCTGGGGGCAAGGAGGGTCTGAGGGGGCTGGAACTTGGTTCCAGCCATAAGCACCTTGAATATGGAGTCTGAGGTGGTCCAAACCTGGCCTAAAACCTTCCCTGGGAGAAATTAGACCTGTGTGCAAAATTTGGTGAGGATCGGATCAAAATTGTGGATTCATATAACGATATACACACATACACACAATTTAATCTTTATATATAAGATATTTGTAGTGATAACAGTTGACAGTTTTCTCAAAATTTATTTTGAGAAAAACTAAAAAATTAACTTTCAACTTAGATCAATTTTTGTTTTTGTAGTTTATTGTGATTTTAGTAAAATTTATTTTACTATTAAATTTTTTTTTTTTAATATGCTTATTATGGGTTTAAAATATGAGAGATTTTTCAAAATGGGGTCATCAACTCTTTTTGAAAGAAGTTTTTTTTTTATTTGTGACAATTTATATTTAGACTGATTTAATGTTTGCAAATAAGATTTATTTGGATAGACCTGTAAAAATTACATAGTATAAGTTCCTAGAAGACTCAAAACGTTTTGACCACCTCATCATTGGAACATGAAATGTGAAAACCTCTTCCAGGATTTATATCTTTTGTAATAACGTAAAACTCCCAAGTGTGCCATTTAAGAAAATAAAAATTACAATTGATATTGCTTTATTTCAAAAATACATTAAATATGGGCTGGGAAAACACAATTATATCAAGAGATGTTTTCAGCCAGATTAAAAGATTTGCAGATTAAAACTTTTTTGGTTTTGAAAAATAAAGGTCTAAATGCTTAGAACTAAAAGTCAATGGACTAGTTTTGCTTTAAGTTAATTTAGCCCTCACAAAGAAGATAGTTTAGCTTCACAAAAATGCTCAATTATGTTAACTAGATTGAAGTATTAGCTAAAGATTTTTTAAGCAATTAAAGATGTCTAAAGATATAGTTAAATTATTGAATCAAACATTAAATTGTCTTAAATCACAATTTGACCATCCTCCCAATTATTTTACTGATACCCCTTCCTCCTTTAGCAGAAATTTCATTAATGTATGCTCCTTAAATGTTTAGGATGAAAGTTTTATTTGAATGGATTTCATATTAAAAGTTTTTTTAGTACATAAATGAAAATCATCCATTTTAAGACAAACTTAGAACATTCTACAGAAATACAGAAAGTAAATAAAAAATTTAGTAGAATATTTTTGTTAAGTCTAAACAAATGATTCATTTTCATATTTGTAAGTAATTTGTAAGTAATTTGTATTTGTTATATTGATATTTGTAAGTAATTTGTAAGTAATTCGTAAATGATGCATTAACTTCATCCTGTATTACTCCCTTAACACTGTCAAGAATGCAGTAATGAAAGTCCTTTACATCTTCTGATCCATATCCTTTACATCTTCTGGTACCTTAAAGAAAACCATAAACATTTCTCACCTGTTTTCTTTTCCTTATTGAGTTTGTTTGCTAATGGTCTTATATTGTTTCAGCCATTTTTAAAAGATATTGTCCTTTTTTTAATAAAGGACTATCAAAGACAAGCTCTACTGAGCACTTCAATATTCTCATGAGAATATTTATAATTTTCTGGTTTGATAATTTCTTTTTCTCTGCAGTTTTTCTGAAGCCATATTTTTCATGTCTCAGACAGCCATTTTAGAAGTATTTTACAATATAAAAATTAATTGTAAAAAGCCTGAAAAATTTGGTCAAGATTGCTATGAAAAAGAATTATTTTTATCTTTAATTCGTAGTTTACTTTTGGAATTATTAAATGATCATTAAAACAAGTTCAAAGAAGAAAATAAATTAATAAATTAAACAATTTACAATTGCTTTGTTGAAACTCAATATTCATAATTAACAACATTAATCCTAAACTACAAAAAGTAGCAAGTGTACTACCAGCTGAGCTCACCTACAACATCCAGGTTGCCAAGTTTACTTGCTTTACATTTTTTGTAGTTGTGCCTGTAAGATGTAAAAGGTATTTTTCAAAGAGATGAATATCTCTGGAGCTTTTTCTCTCCTGTTTTGCTTATTTTCACTTTTTTCATACTTTTTTATAACTCTTTTTCAGTCCAGGGGTTGCAGTGGAAGAAAATATTTCCAATTCTGAATCAATTTTTTTTTTTATAAGCCATCTTTAGAGTCAACTTGTTACAGAATTAGCCACTGTACAACTGTTAACTTGTGTTTTTGTTCTACTTTTTTTGATTCAGGGCCTTTGATGCAGGGCCTTTGATGCAGGGCCTTTGATGCAGGGCGTTTTTGAATAAATTTGATGATTTTAACACTGAAAATAAAGTAGATAAAAAATTTTCTGTGCATGTAAACTTAGTTGGACTTGTAGCATTTATTCTATGATATCTAAAAGTAACCAAAACTCTATTTTGGCAAAAATGAAGTTATGTCCCTTCCCTCTTCAATGCAAGCATAATCATCATCTATAAAATTTTGCTTTTTAGAAATTTGCTGATAAAATGTGGGTCTAGTAGACAATCTAAGTATGCCTTTTCTTAAAGTAATCTTTTTTTTTTTCTTTTTTTCTTTTTTTTACCTGTATTTTCTGTAGTATTCATTTTATCAAAATGTTAAAAATATGAAAAGAGTTTCACTTAAATTCATCTTTCAGTGAATGGATGAATGAAATAATACAAAAAATGGGAGGTGCTGGATCTGACTGGATTAGAAACCATCATAATGATTCTTTTGCACCATTAAGAAGGAACAGTTTAGGAAAGTGGTTTATTGATGGAGCGGATTATTTCAAGGAAGTTGCTGATGCTATATCTAAAGCTGAAGAGGAAATTTATATTGCAGATTGGTGGTATTTATAATTTTAGAAATTTGCTTTTACTTTTTTATGATTCTTTTCAAAAATACTTCCTAACTACATTTTTATGATTAGTTTAAAAAATATTTTTGTATAATTATCATGAAAAAATTATAACAGTTTTAAATTATCATGTAAAAAGATTTTATATCTTTAAAATAAAAATATTTTTTTCAAAATAACAGTACAACAAATGTTACAATTAAATTTGTATCAGTTATGTAATAGCTAAAAAAGTAAAACCTATTAATTATTATTATTATTAAAATGTGAAATGAACTTTTTCATTATTTCATTATTTCATTAATTATTAGCCTTAATACTAGTGCAGTTCAAACTTGCCAAGCCTTTTATTGGGCTAAAAATGTTCTTAAGTTTTCAATGAACTTTAGTACTTTTGAGTAATTCAATTTGGTATTGATTAAAGTTATTCAAAATATCTTTGTAAAATCTCAGGTTATCTCCAGAGCTGATATTAAAAAGGCCCATAACTCATCCTGAAAAATGGCGTCTGGACATGTTGCTGAAAGAAAGAGCATCTAAAGGAGTTCAAATCTATATATTACTTTATAAAGAAGTAGAGAGGGCTCTACCTATTAATAGTTTGTATACTAAGAAAACCCTGGTATCTTTACATGAAAATATTAAGGTAAGTTTACATATTTTTATGTTGGGAGCTGATTTAAGTCTTATAAGTTTTTATATTATGCTACCAATAAAGATTTATGAAATGCCCTAAAACAAGAAAAGCAAGTTAGTTATATATATAATAGTGTGCTCCAAAAAAACCAAAGTTTAGAAATGTTGATCTCCCCGGCTATATCACAGACAACATTCATCTTGCTTGATGAAAGGCCCCAGGTGTGTACCAACTTACAAGTAAAATTAAAATAAGTTCTGTGTATTCCTTGTAATTATCTTTTTGTAAGAATTCCTTATTCTGCTTATTCCTAAATCCTTGAGCTGCTCTTTGAAAATAGAAATGGCAGATTCTTGCTGTAGCTTTATATTTCTGACTTTAGCATCTAAACAATTGAAGTCATCCTTGTTCAAGATAGAGTTCCATTTTTCCTGGAACTCCTTAAACTATTCATTGTTTGGGCTGTGAGTACATCCAAATAGCTCTTGCCAGGCCGCGCTTTGCAGTCTTTCCAATGTCATGTCTGCATGCAAAATAAAATAACTTTTTTCTAATAGAATATCAATTTTTACGCATGCACTATTCTGCCACCCTGAGTTTGAAGCAGTTGTATCAATAGGCAATCCAACTATATTATTTACTAAATCCCATTGGTGTACAAGAGAAAATGCAGCTGTGGCTTGAATAGACCCAGTGCTATCCACTATTTCTGGAACACCTAACAATTTACCTTGTTTGTAGCCTGGAGTTCCTGAAAACTAGTATTGCTAGTCTATCTGACCGTTTCTTGTGAGGATCCTCCATTACTTTCCCATCCCAGTGCAAAACACAAAATTCAGGAGCTACAAACGATGATTATATTTCATCATTATGGCCCTATTTTCTTGACAATATTGGTGACAAAGTTTTTGAAATAGCCACTAAGTCTAAATCAACTCCAGTACTTTTTATTATCACAGCTATGATCCCTATTGCTTGATTAAGGGATAGATTCAAGCAGTCAGCCATTTGACAAAACTCTTTAGCTTTTAAAGGATCAGTAGGTGATTTTGCAAACAGTTCTTTCTTAGGCTTTAGGGGAAGAAAATCTTCATCTTCTCCAGAATCTTCTAAAATCACTTGTGTTGATTGCTCTATAACTTTTTTTTTTTTGCGTACTTTTCACTTGATTGCTTTCATTTTTTTATAACTTTGCAATTTTCTTGTATAATCTTTGTCAACACGAGCCTAAAACGCCTTTTCTTTTCATCCTTTAAAGCATCTAAAAACTTTAAATCTCCTTTTTGTTTTGTTACACTGAACAGCTATCAGCTGCTTCTTGATGTGCAATATTAAAAAAACTCTTCTAGTTGATTTAAAAACAGCTGTGATTTTTCATCATTTCTACCTTTATGCTTGGCTAAGGTTCTGTATGATTCATACAAATTTGTTTCTGTTTCACTTTGTCTTTCCTCTGTGTTTTTATTCCTGTTTTCCCCCATATAGCACACAGCTTGTATAGCACACAGCTTGTTTCACCAAATTTGACATTTTGAATGAAAACTTGATTGACTCACAAAAGCTAACTTTAAAACTTTCAAAAAATGCACTGCAATATCTCATAGTGTTACTAACAATATTATGTAAAATTGATATTAAAATTGCACTAATATTTATGATATTTTAATCCCCATATTAAACTTGTTATCATAGCCTATAATTTTTTTTTCTGAACATATATGTAAAATAAAAGTTAAAACTGAGTTTGTTTTTTTACTTATAAAAAGTTATTGATTAAAAATAATTAAAAATCTTTGAAAAAACCAAAAAAAAAAATTTTTTTTTGTTTGTTGGGGGGGGGGAGGGGGAGACTTGGGACAAGAGTTGAGGTTAACATTTTGGGCTGAAATTTGAAATTGAGGGTTTATAGGCTACTCATCACCAGAAAACAGCCGGGGAGATTGACATTTTTAAACTTTGTTATTTTCAGAACACCCTATGTATATACATACATACATACATACATACATACATACATACATACATACATACATACATACATACATACATACATACATACATACATACATACATACATACATACATACATACATACATACATACATACATAAATACATACATACATACATACATACATACATACATACATACATACATACATACATACATACATACATACATACATACATACATACATACATACATACATACATACATACATACATAATTTTCCAAATTTGATATTCTTAAGTGCATTTAAATTCATATTACTATATTTGAACACAAGCAGATTTGTACTGCACATATTTTGGCTACACAAGGAGCCTGAGTAAAAAAAATATTTTACTGTTGAAAAAAATATTTTTTTATAAATTATGAGAATGCAGCTCAAATTAAAACTGAGATAAAGGTAATAGTGATTGGTACTACCTAAGATATAACTTTCTAAAATCCTCTATGACTTACACAGAATATGATTGTTCAACTGAAAGAGAGTTGAGAACCTAAAGTGGTTTTTTAATGTTTTTAAACTACAAAAGTGATATATTAGCTTAACAAAAGAATTAACTACCAAAATGTCCTTTAAATCTAACAAATAGCCTGCAAACAAATAGCCTACAATCAAATAGCCTGCAAACTAATAGCCTGCAAACAAATAGCCTACAATCAAATAGCCTGCAAACAAATAGCCTGCAAACAAATAAAAACAATTACAATGCAAAATTATTTAAGGAAAAATTTTTTTCGTTTACTAACTTTACTTCCAATCACTAAAGATTTTTTTTTTAAATAAAAGGGGAATGGACTAATTTATGTTCTGGCTTACTTTTGTGGTGAATACTTTACTTCTTATGTTTGACAAAGTTTGAAACTGCTGAGATAATAATGAAAGGGGATAGAAAAGATTCGTAGTTTTTATTTGCAATTTGGTTCCTCTTCTGGAAAAGAAGATTTTGTATAAAAATTTTTTAAGTAAAAATGTAAAAGTTTAAGTTGTAATAAAAACATAAGCATGTTGATCATCTAATCTGTTCTCATTTAGAATATGCATCTACTAGGTATGCATATAGCACAAAAATAAGCATGTTGATTAATAACTTTGTTCTCATTTAGGATATGCATCTACAGGGTATGCATATAGCACAAAAAAAGGCCTAGTGGGAATTTAAATGCACTTAAGGTAGATTGTTGTATTGCTATATGTGAATATTGTTTCAAGATTCTTGCTCATTTCATTTGCTTTTTAATAATACGTAACTTTATGTAATTTTAAAGGTATGGAGATTTTTTCAGGTTTTAAGGCATCCTGATCATTTGGATGCTGGAAACGCAACTTTGTTCTGGGCCCATCATGAGAAAATTGTTTGCATAGACCAAAAGATATGTTTTTTAGGAGGTAGTTTTAACTAAAAAGTGTTTAAAAGGGGATTGATTGAAAGCAAGCTTTCTATTTCATTTCAATTATCTTTAAGGGTTAGATTTATGCTATGGTAGATGGGACGACACATCTCATAGGCTGACTGACTTTGGATCTGCAACTCCATGCTTTACAAGGAAAACTGTATGTTAGCAAAATCTTCATTTTATTAACAATTTTTTTTATTTACTTGTGAAAAATGATTTTGAAAATATTTCATTTCTCCTCAGGATAGTGTTATTCTAAGGTCATCAGAAATGATTTTGAAATCTGATTCCATTCAAAGTATTTACACTAAGATGCAGCAGATGACCATCTCTAGTAATGCTGGGACTAAAATTTTTATTGGAAAAGATTACTCAAATCCTTATGTTAAAGATATTGCTGAAGTTGATAAACCATATGTTGATTCAATTAATAGAAATTTTGTTCCCAGAATGCCTTGGCATGATATAGCTGCTCTCATTGTTGGTAGCCCTGCTCAAGATGTTGCTAGACATTTTATACAACGGTGGAATACAATAAAGGTGTTTAAGTATAATGACTTTTTTATGAAAATTACATTTGTTTTAGTGTAATTAAATGTTACAAAAATTTTTTGCATAAAAAGATAACTAAGTATTCTGTTCCTTTTGATTCAGCAAAAAGTATTCTGTCCCTTTTCATTCAGCATGAAAAAGCAAAAGAAGATTACTCAATTCCTTTCCTTTTACCAAAAGCTATAAGTTCTGATAGAAATATGGAAAGATTTTCTGATCTTACTCCATGTGATGTACAAATTCTTCGATCCTGCTCTTTGTGGTCAACTGGCGATCGTACTGAAGAATGTTCTATACATACAGCATACATAGAGCATATTAAGAATGCAAAATACTATGTGTACATTGAGGTATTGGTGCCATTTGTCTCATTTAAATGTTTTATTAAAAATATATATTAACTATGATAAGTTAATTATTGTTTAGAACCAATTTTTCATCACATCTTTGCCAAAAGATAATGTTATTAACAAAATTGGAGATGCTCTTGTTGAAAGGATCCTTGTTGCTTATTAGTAAGATTTTAGTTTTTAAGACATTAGTAAGATTTTTGTGTGAAATTTGATATTTTAACATTCACTTTTTTATGTATCTGTTAAAAGTTTATTTGCATAATTGTTTTAGCAACAAAGAAGTTTTTCGTGTATACATTGTGATGCCTTTATTACCCTGTTTCCCAGGTGATAAACATTTGAAAATATAAGTATTTTACTGATATTCTTTTACATAATGGTAGTTTTATATAATGATTTAGATAGATAGTTGTGAAAGTAAAAGTTTGTATTTGTTAGAGTTTTTTTAGATAGATAGTTGTGAAAGTAAAAGTTTGTATTTGTTAGAGTTTTTTTAGATAGATAGTTGTGAAAGTAAAAGTTTGTATTTGTTAGAGTTTTTTTTCTGCTGCAATTAGGATAGGTCCTCTTAGGTTCAGAAAACAACATGTTAAGGAGATTGAAGTTAGTTCTTATCTTGAGTTCATTTTCCATTTAGTTCTTAAATGGTTAATACTCTTTTTTTTTTTTGTTTTTCACACTCTTCATGAGTGTATGTATGTATGTATGTATGTATGTATGTATGTATGTATGTATGTATGTATGTATGTATGTATGTATGTATGTATGTATGTATGTATGTATGTATGTATGTAGGTATGTAGGTATGTAGGTATGTAGGTATGTAGGTATGTATGTATGTATGTATGTATGTATGTATGTATGTATGTATGTATGTATGTATGTATGTATGTATGTATGTATGTATGTATGTATGTATGTATGTATGTATGTATGTATGTAAGTATGTATGTATGTATGTATGTATGTATGTATGTATGTATGTATGTATGTATGTATGTATATCAAAGCATGTATTTATATCATTATATATATATTTTTTCAAACCGACTTTATTTATTTATTTTTTTTAAAAAAAAAAAGGGGAGATAGGCACCCCTAGTGCAACCTCCATGCTATATGTTGAATCTTGGAATTTAAAATCTTGCAACAGTATTATCAATAGACTAAAGACAGCAGGAGGTAAATCTTTGTTATATTTGTGTTTCATAACAATTTATGCTCTATGTTTTTGTTTACTTATCAAACATTATTGCAATTTATATCTATGATAAATTTATTTATACTTGCATAAATATTATCCTCGTATTTTTTATTGTCAAATTTAATATAATAGCAATAAAAATGACATGTAAACAACAAAAAGTTATTTAATTTTAAAGTTTGTCATTGATAAGCTTAAAAATTAGCATCACACTTTTAATGCTCACTGTTGAGATGCTAAAAATCTTTGAACCCCTTCTACAATTTCTGTTTTGCTTTAAGTTATGCATGGTTGATAGGTTGATGTACACCATTGAAAAAATGTTTGCCAGCAAATATAAATCTTCATTTTTTGAATTTCAATAATTCTAGAAACCTTCTATATGTTTCCATTGCTGTGTGTGTTGTGTGGATAGTCTAACCATCCTATCCATACAATAATACCCCTTTTTGAAAAAGTATAGTTCTATGGTGTACACAAGGGCAGGTTAAATTCAACGTTGATTTAAGAACATGATCAAGAAGTTAAATTAATGTTTTTAATTTAATTAATTAATGGATTTCTATATACCATAAGAGGTTGTGTACCAATTTTTAGGTCTGTGCTGGCATCTGTATGGGTTGCACATGTTATTTGATTTTTGAGAGTCTCAAAGAAAAATGCCATAACTTTGGTGTTATTATATCTGTCACAATTTGGCCAGTACTGCTAAATTAAGAATGTGTTGCCTGCATTTGCAGATATAACTTAAGAGGTGCTTTCTTCAGGAATTTTCTCTTTTGTAAGCAGCTAACTGATATAACTTTGCATGTAATTGTAAAAAAAAAATTACCTCAAAAAATGAAGATGTTTATTTTCTATATTAATAGCAAGCAAAAAACTTAGTTATCTATACAAGATTTTAACGTAGAAAAATGAAAAGGATGATTAAAGTTTTTAGCTAAATCTAAAAAAAATGTGCATGTTTAAATCTCAATGAGATTTCCAATCAGAATTTTTTTTCCTGGACTCAAACAAGTTCATCTTAAATTTGTTAGGTTTAAAATTTATGCTTTTTTTTTTGTCAAAATTTCCTGACATTCTTGACTACAATCCTTTAAATCACTGTTCACATGCTTTTTCATTGTTTGTTATTGCTAATAGAATATTTTTTGGGGTGGCAATATAAAGTTTGCTTTAAAACTTGTTCTACGATCCCTTTACATTTTACATCAATAACTGTATTTCTAATAAGTTGGGGAAAACTTAAAATTTTAATATATATGGAACCTCCCAGAACATGAGATTGCATAATGATTGTGATTGTATTGTTAAGTTCCATGGTTGGAGTTTCTATAAAATTCTGTTTGATTTTGTGAGCTGCATGTTTCCAGGAGACTTTAGAGAAGCTTCATTTGGAATTATTCCTGATTGAATATCAAGAATTAGATATCTACACAGATTTTTTGAACATATACTTAATCTGAATTTAATTTACTGTTGATGTCAGAGATTGATGAAGTGGAAATCTCCTTAGATTTTTTTAAAAGGTTTTTCATAAAATATAATATCACATAAATAAACAAAGCAAGAAAAATAAGCATTGTTGAAAATCCTTTTCTAAATAGATTTTTTTCCATGACACAAGTTATACACCACCATTGTTTTATAACTAGTAACTCACAAGAGTGTTTAGTAACACACATAAATGACTCATAAAACACTTATTACGCATGCTATTGACTCATATATAAGCTAATCATATATACAAACTGAAAATATATGAAGACCTCAGTGGAAATACCAGCAATGTCACATTTTTAAAACTTTTGAGTTTTTACCGTTTTTCCAACAAACCATGTTTTATTTTATATACTTTTTAAATAATCAAGTGAAAAATATATAAAATGTGCCTGTTAATAATTGAAAGTTTGTTCTTACATAAGAGTGGATGTGGATGATTCTGCGTCCTGCTGTGGATGATTCTGCATCCTGCTGTAGTTCATCATCATCTTCAATAAGCAAGGCAATTTCTTCATCCAATTGAATAACTTTAGTGAATTTCTATAATATATCATAAGTTATAAATTTGTTTTTAGATGCATCAAATTTTTATGTTTTCAACAGTGACATGTTTTATAATGGGTTTTATCCTAATTCTGTTTGAATTAAAAGGAAAATGGTCAACAGTAAGAATTTGCTCTACTTTTTTCCAACTTAGGTGCTTATAAATGTAAAAAACTATAAACTGTTTTAGTTAAGTTTTGTTTTTATATACAATTTCCCCTTTTACGTAATAGAATTTTTTCTTTAAAAAATACAGCACAAGAAGTTTTTCTGTAAATGAACTTGGTTTCATGTTTGATCGAAAGCCCATTTATCTGGAATTAACAAATTTGCTACTGAATAATCTTTCAAGTTCTGTTTTTTATTACTTAAATTGCTCTTCCCAAGTTGCCAGTAAAACTGTAGTCCTATTACATATTAGAGCCTTGAAAAGGCTACCACTTTCAAAAATCAAATGGAGAATTAGCTATGCAGTGAAAGTTTCATTATCCAGTGTATATCCAGTGTCTCATTATCCAGTGTATATATATTATTTTGAAATAATAAAGAAACAAAAAAAAAAAAGAAAACGTAAAATAAAACTTAACTTTTAATATTTAGCTGTCAAGATTTTTTGATTCCATTATTTTTACATTTTTTAGTTCATGATCCGTCACCATTCATAAGTTTTTATTCTTTAAGGAGCCATGCCAATATGGCAGGAAAACTGGTAATATGAAACTTTTTTTAAAAAAAACTTTTAACAGTTCATCTTCTTTTCATTTTTTGTTTTTTTAAACAAATTTTTAATTTTAAAGGACAATTTTTATTAGGTGAGTGTGCCAGTGTACATTCATAGCAAGCTCTTGATTGTAGATGACTCTGTTGTTGTGATAGGATCAGGTTAGAGTTCTAAATATGCAATGTTCCTAAATCTTATGCTTAGTTTATAGACTTATTCTATCATCTTTTTGCTGCATTTGCTATCTGAAGGTTTTTTTTTTATACCACTAGCCAACATCAATGATAGAAGCATGGTAGGATTAAGAGATTCAGAAATAGCTACATGTATACAAGACTACAAAATTGTAAGTCATCCTGGAAATTTTTTCATTTTTTCAAAAAAAAGTATAAACTATAATTTGAACATGGTCATGATATTGTGATAAATTGCTTTAATTTTCATGCTTTAATTCAGCCATTTTGCTGATCACACAATAAACCAAAGAATGGTGTTGATTTAACAAATTCAGATAAAGATAACTTAAAGAGTATGAAGATTAAATTTTAAATTCTTTTTATAATAAGCCATTTAAAATGTTAAAATAATTCATTAAAGTATGTTTTTACATTTTTATATACAAAACATTTAAATTATAATTTTTATTTTGTGATATTTAAATTGTAATGCTTTTAAATTGGTTAAGATATAAAATTTTAAAGTCTAAATTTATTTAAAAGGTTTTACTTTTTTAAAAATGCAAAAATATGCCTGTTATTGATATTAATTTATATTTTAGTATTACTATTTATTTATCAGGTTGATGGGTTGATGAATGGTACAAAAGTAAAAGTCGGTCAATTTGCCTCAAGTCTACGAAAAAAATTGTTTCAAGAACATCTTGGTTTACTTAATCAACCAGTTGGAAATGTTTTAGATCCCATAAGTGACCATTTTTACAATGTAATTATTTTGTTTTTGTTGTCATGCTGCACGTTTTATTAATCGCAAATAGTTCTTGCAGGTTTGAAAGTAGTCGGATAGGTTTACAATCTAATTATTTTTTGCATAATGATTTGTTGTCATGCTGCACAATTTATTAATCATAAATTTGCTGCAATAGTCAGTTAGTAGAAATCAATTTGTTAACTTTGTGTAGTCTGTAAAAAGAATTTTTGTTGAAATGATGTTTAGTTTTTTTTTTATAATTTATGTTAAAATTGCAAGAAGTATCTTTTTAAAAATACTTTTAGAATGCATGGAAGCAGAGAGCTACTAACAACAGTGAAATTTATGAAAAGGTATTTTAGTAATCATCTCCGTTTTTGATTATTCATTAATAACAAATAAAGAACAAACTTTTACATCAGTCACTTGAAATTGAATTGAATTTAAAAAAGTTTGCCGCACCATATTTAATATTATTTTGTTTTGACCCTTTAAGAAAATTCAAGTGCGAAATTCCTGTTTAATTAAATTTGTTAAATTTTCAGAAAATTCTTTACAAGATATAGAAATTTTCAGCTAATTTGTTGTTAATACTAACCCTTAGTTAAATATATAATGCTTTAAATTAATCTTTAAAAATATTGTAAGAAAATATATCTATTTTTGGTAAAATATTATTCTCCTGTTTAGCCTTCAATTTTGTTTGGAGGAAGTAATGACTTAAGTTTTGTTTTTATTTTGTTCAAAAAAAAAATATATAAATATATATAAAAATGATTTTATTTAAGGTATTCAGATGCCTTCCATCAAATGAAGTTGAATCATTTGCTAAACTGAATGAATACAAGGTATATTTTTTTTAGGTTATGCAATGTATAGTAAAAAGATTACCTAGCTAACCTAATATTTAAATTGTGAACTAAATAAAATTAGATTTAATCAAAGTTTTTTTTTTCTTTTTGTAGAAAAGTTTTTTGTATGAAAAAGACTGTAAACAAGCTGAAATGCTGCTAAAAGATATACTTGGATTTCTTGTAATCAAACCGCTTAGTTTCCTTTGCAATCAAAACTTAACACCTGCAGTTGGAACAAATGAGGCATTAGTTCCAATTAAAGTTTTCACTTGATAAAAATTAAGAATCTCTTATAACTTTTTATATTTTCTAAATAGTTTTTTATTAATATTTAATGTCTTTTTACCGAAATTTTGGGTGCAACTTTCCTCAAGTTTTTCTTTTTATCTCATATTGTTTTTAATGTCAGTTTCATCAACACAACCACAACATTGACAGAAACCCTGAGTACTTTAAAGATTTTCTTTGTATTTAGGGAAATTTAAGTTAACTAAATATGAAGAATATGAATTATCTAATGGTGTAATTTGTATATTTTGGTTTTTAATAAGCAAGAGTTTGTTTTTTAAATTGAGTTTTAAAATTATAGATGAAGTTTTAATAATAGTATTATATTTATTTGTTTTTTGTATTTTAGATTATCTTTTATTTTAAGTGTTTCTGTTTTAATATTTTACAAGAGCAGTGAAATAGATTTGAGTTTAATTGAAAAGGTTTTTTTCTGGATTTTAATAAAATTTTCTTATGGTATTCATTAAATTTAGTTAGATTTTTATGACATTGCTAATGAGAAGTTAAAAAGGCATTAGTAAGATAAGAAAAGTTTATTAAGTTCTTTATAAAAAAATGACATGCTGGTTTGAGAATTTTTTCTTTTTTAACTATTTTTTTTTTAAGCAATTGTAAGATTAAAAAAATTTTGGTGATGCTAAGTGAACACTTATCATATCTAACAAAGAGAGGGCTATTAAGAAGCTTTATAAATTTGTAATGCCAAATTTTGAGAGTTCTGATAAATTTATATAAATCAATTGTTTTGATATGAAAAATAAACTTTATGATAATGCTATCTATTTTATATTGTTATTATTATTTTATTATTGTTATTATTGTTGATTACTTGAAGTTTGATAAAAAACAAGTTATTTAATATATTGTTAATACTATTTATGCTATTAATATCTATATTCACATTATTGTTGTTATTTTTTATTCCCATCATCATCATCATCAACATCATCATCATTCATCATTCATCATCATTCATCATCATTCATCATTCATCATCATTCATCATTCATCATCATCATCATCATCATCATCATCATCATCATCATCATCATCATCATCATCATCATCATCATCATCATTTGGTTTGAGAAATAGCAGAAAGTTTTATATCTCAATATTATGTTGAAACTCAGTACTTTTTAGAAGTAAAATTAAAAAATATGGTCAATTTCAGTCTATCTGATAGAGGTCAGAAAGCTGAAGGTCTATTGGCAGAAAATCCTTATGACCTTGATGCTTGGGGTGTTTTAATTCGAGAAGCACAGGTAAAAGGTTTTTTCAATTTGTTTTTCTTAAGTTTCATATGCTTTAATGTTTAGGGTTTTCAAATGTCCCACTTTTACACATAAATTAATTTTAATAGATGTTTGTAATGTGCTCTCTTTTGTAAAAGCAGGACTTCTGAGAATCCTATTTTATGATGTTGTTTCATTTGAGTAGAACTTTCCGGTTGACCAAGCAAGGGATATGTATGAGAAATTGGTGACTCAATTCCCAACTGCTGGAAAATACTGGAAGCTATATATTGATCAAGAGGTAATAGTATAAATTATTAATATCATGTTTAATGTAAGCTGACGGTTTGTGATCTGATGAAATTTGAACATGAAGCATATCTGAAATTCCTTTTTCTTTTTTTTTTTTCTTCATTTCTTTTTATGTATTTTTTGATGTATTAATTTTTATTTTTAAGTTCATGAGAAGCATGACTTGCTCTACAATGATGTCAAGCAAAAATGTTCCTGAGTTAGTCCTGTTTGTGGAAAATTCATTTGAAATTTTTTTATTAAGGAAAAAAAACTTTGTAAAAATAGAGCAACACCTGGTCCTCTTTATTGCGTGATTTGTTTTTCATGAATGTTTTGGTTGATTGCATATCCAGAAAAATCTTATTGTATGAATCTTTTAAGTGATGTCTTTGATAATATTCCATCCTTATTTTTTCATCTTTAATAATCTTTTTGTTTTATTACTGTATGAATAACATGGCACCATTTTTCTGATTGGTTTCAGTTTATTTTGTTAATGTCTTATTTAACAATTATTCTTTTTTCTTGAATGCTTCGAGTCTAAGACCCAACATTGACATTTTAATGTTTAATTTGATAATGAAAGAATAAGAGCTCTAAGCAAATGTTTTTATTAGAACATATATTAGAATATATGTTTGCAATTTTATTTGGATTTCTTGCTGCCATTTATTTGCTGTCATTTTTTTGCTGCCATTTACACAAGACTGAGAAGATAATTTATCTAAAAAAGCAAATTTATTAGTAGTTGAATTGAGTTCTCTACTTTGGATTTTAATGATGTCAATAATAACAAAGGTTCTGCAATGGTAGTGCTGATCTTCTGCAGCATTGAAAGAAAATGATTAAAACAATATCTAATGACTGACCTAAAAATCAAAGTTGATCTTTGATATCTGTTTTGTTCACTTCTATTTTTTCCATTTTTAAACAAAAAAAAAATCATTAAAAATGAATGTAGCAGTATCAGATTATGTTTTCTTATATAGAAATAATCGACCAAAAGAAAAAGTTTTCTTGGTCAAGAAACAAAGTTTGATACTGCTACAGTGATTTTTTATCTTTTTTCTGGCAATCGTCTTGAGTAGTAGTTTTGCGTTTCAACCTGTTTTTTTACTTCTGCATATCAAAGCAATTTTTGCCTTGCGCTTAACTTTTTTAAATATTTTGCTTACTACATTGAATGATACTGCATGTAAATTAATTTTTGTCTCTACATGCCAAATTTCTTAAATCAAGAATGAACATTGCAAACATTTGAAAATGTTTTCTATTTTGTTGCTTTCTTTGATGTAGATGAAATACAAAAACTTTGACAGAGTCGAAAAGGTATGTTTTGATTGAAACATTTTTATATCTGAAATTACTGTTGCATGCTGGGTTACAAATGTTTTACTTTTTAGAATTGTTTTTCAGTTGTTCCAAAGATGCTTAATCAAGATTCTCAACATGGATCTGTGGAAAACATATCTTTCATATGTAAAAGAAACAAAGCAGACACTTGCAAGTTTTAGGTAAAGTTCTACAAAAATAATTAGCTCCTTGAGTTGTTTTAAAGCTTGAATATATATTGTTGCTTTTTCTGCAGAGAAAAAATGATTCAAGCTTATGAGTTTGCTATTGAAAAAATTGGTCTGGATTATTCTTCATATCCGGTGAGTTTCAAGTAAAATTTTTTTTCAATTTTTTGTATTTTAATAGGTTCAATATCAATAATTTTGATTTTTAAGAAAACTTTTTTTAAAAAATGTTGTGAAAAGTTATAAAAGCCTGCTTAAAGTGTAATACCTTTTAAAAGGTTTTTTTAATTGTTTTAAAAATATTTCTTAGATTTGGTGTGAATATATCAACTTTTTAAAAGCTGGGTGAGTAATTTTGATAATAAAAATTCATAACTTTGTACAGATGTAAATTGAGATTTTTTAAATTACTTTTTATTTAATTCTTTAATTATGAAAAGCTCACAAAAACTCTTAACAAGACATCAAAAAATCTACAAAGTTTGAGAAACAGTTCCCATGGAAATGTTAATATTTTAGTGATAAAAGTTGAAAGTTATAAATAGGAGAAGCAAAGTTCTTGTCAAAAGATTGAAATCTGAAAAGTAAAGTTGTTGCTTTGTCATATCAAGATCACTGGTAGTGGTGGAAGAACTGGCAATTTGAGGTTCGTTTGATGTTAATGGAGTTGGCTTATACAATATCTATGGAGGTTGAATCAACCTACACACCCATGTAGAATTACTATAGACTGTATGATTTCATCAGCAGTTGATTAATTAAAACAAATGTTGATAGTTTCAACAAGATGGGGCTCCTGCCAACTGCAACCTGCCACTTACAAAAAGTACAGATGAAAGAAAATGATATAATTTTTATGCTCTGGCTATGTGGATCATTGGATTTGAATTTAAAGTTATTTAAAAAATGAAGTCAAAAGCTTGAACCTATATGCAAAAGACTTTCAATTGAATATTCCAACAATTTAGTGAAATTTTCCAAAACTTTAGTGAAATCAATGTAGGAGTTGTTAAACATGTGTATGGAGGGGGGATTTTGAATACTAATTTTGCATCTTTTTTATTTTTTTATTTTTTTAATATCCTTAATTGGTTTATTTTTATCCTTAAAAGTCTACAATAAGCCTACAATAATGATATCTTAGTAATATATAGTATTTACATGTTTTTCTTTCAAATATATACATAAAAAAATGATTTAAAATGGAATATTTGTCAGTTTATTATTTTGTCATAGATTTGTATTAACATTTATACAAGTCATTCTTTATGTCGTGATCTTCTACTTTTCTGTGTTGTTTACCTTGAGTATAAAATATAAGTTACTATTTTTTAGAGAAGCCCAAGGTTCTTATGCAGAGAACCAAAAGATATCTCAAATAAGAAAAGTTTATAGTGTAAGTGTTCTTTTGATTTCTGTTATCGTTTTTTATATATTTGAAAGTTAACATAAGAGATAATTTTAGAGAGCAGTTCATACTCCTATACATAATATTGAATCATTATGGAAAGAGTATAGTCATTTTGAAATGTCTGTCAACAAAATGCTAGCTGAAAAACTTATACATGAGAAGACCAGGGAATATCAAAATGCAAGAAGAGCTGTGAAGGTATTTTTTATATATAGTTATTTCTAATAAAGGTAATTGATACAGCTATGCTTATAGTTATATTTATGTAGCTATGTTTATGTAGCTATGTTATATAGCTATATTTTTATTGCTATATTTATATAGTTATATTCATGTAACTATTTATTCCTTTATATTTTTATGATTATATTAAAAGGAAAAATAATAAGTCGGAAATTTTTTTTTTTTTTTTTTTAAGGACATTGAACTTGTGACCCATGGTTTTAATAGATCTATACCTGCAATACCTCCAACAAATACACCTTTTGAAGTTGCACAAAAAGAATTATGGAGGAAGTATATTGCATGGGAGAAATCAAACCCCCTTAAAGCAGATGATAGAAGTTTAGTAGTGAAGAGAGGTTAATACCATTATTATTTACTAACAAATGAGATTATAACTATTTTATTTTGTTTAACAGTTGGCAAATTATACAACTTATATATTATGGTTTTTTTCTTTATATTATTGTTTATTATCTTCGTTCATATATACTTCTTTTACATTCTTTAACCTTATATCTTTCAGATCAATTTTTTTTATATATTTACTATATATTTTATTTTGTATATTTATATATTTATTTTACATATTTTAACACATTTATTTATTTTTTGCTTTTGTTTGATATATTAATTTTCTTTACTGGCTTATATTCTAAATTTCGCTATTTAATTGATTGATTTTTTCCATTCTTGTTACACGGAACTACATTTTTTAGAATGTATCTTTATTGTTAAAAAATATTCATTTTTACTCTTACACAAAAATATCTGTTAAATTGTTTTACCTGCTCTTTAGGGTAAGATAAAGTTTTGACTTGAAACTGTAATAAATCTCTTTTATTTGATGTAAATTCATTTTAAATTCTTCAACATATAATAAAGAATGCAATAACAAATAAATTAAATATTCTTTTAAATTTCAAGCAACATCATTAATTGTTGTTATTAAATTGACATATGCATGAATTATTTATATTTTATAAAAAATGCACAACATAAAGTAACCCAATCTCAAAGAGCATTTTTGTTTGCAGTTATGTTTGCTTTTGAACAATGCTTGCTGTGCTATTCTTTCCACCCTGATCTGTGGTATGAAGCTGCTTCTTATCTTGAAAATACTGGAAGAGAACTTATTGAAAGAGGAGTATGAATTATAATTTTGCTGGCTTTATGATATATATTTTTTGCTATGTTGGTGTTATGTTATATAGATTGTTATTATGTTGTTATATGGTTATTGTATGTTGTTATGTGCAGTTGTTATATTGATCACTAAAAATTTGTGTAGGTTTCAAAAGAATTTTGATGGGTTTTTTTTGTCTTTAGTAAATTAAAATCTTTTTTTTTTTGTTTGTTTGATAACATTGTTCTTAATTGCTCTTCAGTCAGAGATCTTTTATCTTGAAAAGTCTTTTTTTAAAGTTGTAATATCATGGATTGATTTTCTTGAGGGGCAGTTTTATAATGAAAAGTTGATCAAGATTTTTTACTCACCAACTCTTTGTGTAGACTGACCTTTTCTGAAAAGCCTAGAAGTCTTCATTCAAATGCATGTGGCAGATTATTAGCTTGTGACAAAATTAGTGCGTTTCTCATTAATTATAAGAGCTATTTCTTCAATGTGACATTATTTGGTGAGATCCAGAGACACTTATTGTCAGAGTGATGCTCATCTAAGAAAGGAATGAGTTTGTTCTTGATTGACAATTTTTTGAATAAACATTGGTTGATTGATTGTAAGGTCACTTAGAGTAGAATAAGCGTTTGAAATACCTCTGTTAGCCAAACAAAGAATATGTCTTTAATTTTATCCTAGTGGATGTTCTTTAAATATTGCTAAACTAAAGTATCCTATTTCTGGTTAGTGATCAAAGTGAAATATGACTCATTTTCAAGGATGCATGATTTACCTTGAAGATTATGTTAACACTACCTAATAATTTAAATTAACTTATTCATAATTTATTCTTATAGGATATGCAAGGTGGACAAAAGCTATCAGAAGAGGCTGTTGCATTGTATGAAAAAGCAACTTCAACATTCCTGAAAAATAACTTGTTACTTCACTTTGCTTATGCTGATTTTGAAGAGGTTTCTTTTTTCGATAGTTGAGTGATAAAAGGATTATTTTTATGAGTTTTTGTATTTTAAACCAACTTTCTCTTTTTCTAGAGTAGAAAACGTTTTTCTAAAGTTAAGGCCATATACACAAAACTGCTTTCTGAAGATATTGACCCAACTCTAGTAAGAGTATAGCTGATTTTTTTTGCTAAAACCTTTTTCTAATGTTTTAAAAAATTATTTTAAATTTAGCTGTTTTGCTTTTATTCTCATTTTTAGGTTTATTGTCAAAATATGAAGTTTAGTAGGCGTGCTGAAGGTATAAGTGAGAGCCGGGCTGTTTTTAAGAAAGCTAGAGAAGATCCAAGATCAAAACACCATGTTAGTTTTAATTTTTTTGTGGGGGTGGTCAGGGGGTGAATATATTCAAAAGAATCTTTTTGTTATGTTTTAAAGTTATCGAAATATTTTAATGTGTTATGAAACAATGCAGTGCAAAAATATTTTGTTAGAAAATGTTTTGATATTTTTATTTCAAGTTTTTTTTTTGCATTTTTTGTGTGCTTATGATATTTGTAATTTGATTATCAATTTCAGTTTTTTCATTTTTTGTTATTTTTCTTTTTTTTATTTATAGGTATTTATTTGTGCTTCTCTAATTGAACACTTTTGTAACAAGGTAAATTTATCTTTACGCACTATATTATTAAAGTTAAAAATACTTGTCTGGAAGGAAGAAAGTTTAGAATGTTAGTGATATACAATTTTCCTTTAGGACCCGAAAGTTGCATCAAATATTTTTGAACTTGGTCTAAAAGTAATTTTAATTTTAAATTTACATATTTTTTTTTAAATAGTAGTTTTTTTATTATTTATAAAAGTATATTTTAATTTGTCAGAGGTATGCAGATAATGAAGACTATCTCAAGGCATATATTGACTATAAGATTGCACAAAATGGTACTTCTTAGATTTTTTATCTTTTAAATATATTGACTATGAAGTTGGAGAAAATGCTATTTCTCAGACTTTTTAAATTATTTTTTAAATGTTTTAATTTATTTAAAGTTATAGTTTCATAATTTTTTCTAAATTTTAAAATTTTGTTAACTTAGATGATAACAATACGCGAGTTGTGTTTGAAAGGTTACTTAGTCTTGTTCCTGCTGAGTTACGAAGGTAAAAGCATTTTTCAGTTATTTTTTTTCTGATAATTCTTGATATTTTGGCAATAAAAAGAAATTTAAGACACTTTTTAGAATAAGTTCATTTGAACATAAAATTTTTTGTAATGCAGTACAAGAAATAGTCAGCGGAATATAATGCAGGTTACACACAAGTTTTGAAAGCTAAAAATAAACAATGTGTGTTTTTTTATTGAAATTTTTTTATATTATTCAGCATATTCTTCTTACAATTCAACTTATTCCATTGGTTTTCCAATAATTCTATTCCATCTCTGCAGTGCAGTTCTAGAAGGTCTGAGAAATACTTGGGTACAGCTCCCATAGCCTCTTCATTTGACAAAAAAAAAAAAGAAGCTTTTCACAAAGAATTGTTTTAGATTTCTTAAAAGATAGAAAATGCAGGAAACCAATTTTGGTGAATGCTGCAGTTGCTCAAGGATATCATACTTTAATTCACTAAATTTTGCATATTAGACTAATAAACTAATTTTCATTCAATTCAGTTTTCACATTTAAACAGCTGGTAAACAACAAGTGAATTGACATTAATATTAAACCTTCAGTATTTTCCTTACAAAGTATAAAAGATTAAAATAGCAGAGAAATTTTGTTTCTTCTCCTGCTTTTTTTAGGTTAATAAAACTTATAAAAATTACATAAAGACTTGGTTTACTTAAAGAGCCCATTTTTCAGAACAAACTTTGTATAAAAAACTAAATAATAATCAATATTATTTTTAAATACTATTCAATATTGTTTTTCTATGACAGGTTTATACTGGGTCATTACATGGAATTTGAAGCACAATATGGTGATTTAGGAAGTATCTTTAAAATTGATAAAAGAATGTGTGTTCCTCGCCAAGTATGTGTTTCATTAACACTATCTAAGTAAAAAATCTTGTAAACAAATCTGGCTACTTTAAAAACAAACTTTTTGTTTGTTAATTTAGGTTTATTTCAAAACTTATTTATTCTTTACAAATTAATGTGTACAACATGGCAATACATATTTAACTTGCTACGTAGTTGCACAAATTTTATAAAACACTCTGCTTCTGTTTTAAGTTTTGAAAAATGAAAAGCTTAAGTTTGATTATTTTCTACTTTGTGATTAGGATGGTGTAGATGAGAGAGATACTACAATGTTAATAGAACGCTATAAGTATTTAGATTTACTACCATGTTCCTTAAGTGAGTTGAGAAGTATGGGTTACACTGCAGTAAGTGTTTTTTTTTGTGAAAAAAAACAACACTTTGTTAACTTTCTAAATTTATGCACATCAGTTTTGATGATTTTTTAAAATTATTTTAAATTGAATTTTTAAAATTTAAGGGGTTCTTTTTTTTTAGAGGGTAACTAAGGTAAAAAACTTGGATAATTTGACACCTGCTCCTATAGCTGATACTAGTATACAAGTTGTAAAGAAGGAGTTACCAAAACCTGATGTCAACCAAATGAAACCTTTTAAACCGACTGCTGCTGTTAATAATCGAGGTGATCATTAAAGTTTGGGAAATTTGGGAAATTAAAAAGGGAATATATAAAATCCCATTGTTTTTGAATTATTTTAATTTTGTATAGTTATTGGAAACATTGCACCTGGTGGTGTATTTGCCCCACCTCCAGCTGTTGCTGATCTTCTACAGTCTCTACCTCCACCAATAAGTTTTAGGGTAATTTTATATTCTTTATGAAGAATATATAGTTGGCAGTTTTTTTCTACATACTTCCAAAACTATTTCAAATTTATCCAGTCTCTTCTTTTCATGTACCTACATTTTATTTGATCTATATGTAGTTATGTTAATTTTCTTAACTTTATCAGGGTCCATTTGTGCAACTTGATAAGTTAATCAATCTTATTTCAAAATGTGTTCTTGATGAAACTCTAAAAGGTAAAAAGTTTTCTAACATTTGTTACTATGTACCTCTTTTCTAGATTACTATTACTATCCCCTAGAGGTTTGGGATAGCAGAACTCTTCAATACAAAATATATTTTGTAGTTTAGTAAATAAATGAAGTCTTACAGGTTTTTTTAAAAGGTTTTTTTTTTTTTTTTTTTTTTTTTTTTTTTTTTTTTATTTTATTTGAATCTATGAAATTCCTTTGATAGTTCAGACAATCAAAATTTTAATTGAAGTTCTAAACCTCTAAGATTTTCCAAGTAGTTTTATGAGCCCCAACTTTGAAAATTTAGTATTTTAAAATAAGTAATAGGGAAATGTTTTTCTAATGACTTTTTATTTTATTTAATTACATTTTGTATTCAGAGTGTAATTTATCAGCTTTTTTGTAAAAATTAATGGATTTAATTTCACGGATATGCAAAGACTCTTGTAACAGCCAGTTAATTATGGTCTAGTATATAATTGTACTAATTATGATATAGAGCAAAAATTGTTTTTCAACATTTCGTATTATTTAACTGCAATTCAAAAAAAAAAAAAAGTTCTTTTTTCCTCAGAATAAAAAGCATGAAACATAAAAGTTTTTAATTTGTAACAATTGAAAATATTAAAACATAAAAGTAATTGTTCAATTGTAAATATTGAAAAACATGATCAACTTGGAATCTGTTTACAAAAAACAAAGGAGTTTTAATTATATTACCATTAATTACAAGCAAAGTGGAGTAAACCTCTTTTAATTTTTCTTTGAAAGGAAAAATGCAATATTTAAAAAAACTTAGTTTAAAGCGTGTACACAAAATAAATGTGAAAGTAGAAAAACCACTAAAAAAAAGTACACCTCAATTTTTATTTCGAACCAAGTAATAATTTTAATAAAATGATATAAGAAGATCAAACATTAAAAAAAAAAATTAATTATTCCTGTGGGAATCTAATAAAATTTCGAGCTTTTGCTTTAGTGGTACCCATAAGCTTGCGCACAGAATAAGAATCAAAACTATTTGATGCTTTTTTAAATGATATTTTAATATCTTTAATGTTTCTGCAAAGCTTTTTTGTTTTTTTCATTTTTCTTTTAATAATAGCCCAGTACTTTTCAATAACTCTCAATTCTGGGCAGTTTTGAGGATTTTCTGTTTTAGGCACAAATTTCACATTATTCTTTTTATACCATTCCATAGCTATTCTACAATAATGAATTGATGCTAAATCAGGCCAGAACACAGGTCTGTTATTGTGTGGTTTAATGAGAGGTAAAAGACGTTTTTGTAAACATTCTTTAACATATATTTGACCAGAAAGTGTGGACTGAGAAATATAAGGTGCTGATTTTTTGCCACAACTGCAAATAGCTTGCCAAATCAAAGCTTTTTTAGCGAACTTGTCATGTTTTGTGTATTTAAAATTCTTATCTGCTTTTCCTCTATATTTGGCAATATAATAAACAGCACCAGGAATTTGTTGATGATCGTACTTGATATAAGTTTCATTATCTTCAATAAAACATAAATTTTCAGAAATAAAATTGTCATACAGCTTTGCTTATTCTTTCACATTTATTTACATACGTGCTTATTCTTTCACATTTATTTCGTGTACACGCTTTATTGTGTACTAAAATTTTATAAGAAATATTTAGCACTATAACACACCTCTATTGTGCATATTTGTAACTATGCAAAATTCTTTACATTTGTTGATATTTAATGATAATATTGTTGATATTTAAGTTTTTATTTTATCATTGTTTTTAAAAAAAAAATCTGTTTTAGCTTCAAATTTGGGAGATACAAGAGGCTTAAAACGGTCAGCTGGAGACAGCGATGATGAGTCATCTTTCCAGCCACCTGCAAATGATATCTATCGAGCACGACAGGCAAAACGAGTTCACCCTGTGTAGTATATTGAGAACTGAGTTTGGTTTTGATTTATGCAGGAAGATGTCCATTGGAATGACAATAGTTCGATTGCTAAGAAAAGAAAATAATTTCCTAAACATTTTAGAAGAACTGTTAGCAAACTCTTGCTTTGTCCTTACTTGATCTTGCTGATGAAAATCTTCATTAGGAGATCATAGGAAAAGTTTAAATACTTCATGACTTCATGTTAATAAATATAACAACAATTTTTAATTTTATTTTTTGAATTTTATTTAGTGATCAAATTGTCACCAATTTTATCAGCCATTTCTTTTTAAGTTTGTTTTTATAGCAAGCAAAGTATTTTTTCTTATTATGAAGCTTGACAATCTTAAAGAAGAATATACTGCTAACCTTACTAAACATTAAGCAACAAATATATTTTATCGTGGTTTAATTTTAAGATTTCATAGACAATCTAAATTATAAATATATATAATTAGAGAGTGTTTTTAAACTTTGCTGGTTTTCACTTTATGTGGTTACAAATTACAAAATGACAAATTAGCAAATTATGGTTTGTTTACTGTGGTTTTTTTTTTTTTTTGTTCCTGGGTATAAATTATTTTTGATTAAAAAGTATCTACTTTTCTAATTAGGTGAATCATTTATCAAGTGGACTACTTAGGAATTTACCTATTTTCCAGATAATTTCAGATACGCTAAGAAAACTAAGAGTTACCTCTAGATCTCTCCAGTAAAATGAGTAACAAATGTAAAGATCTCTAATTCCATCAAATCAACTTTATTTCAACTATCAACAGAAAATTAGAGCATTCTTATTTACAGATTGAATAAAATCTTTTAATTTTCTTTTCTTTTTTTTTTTTTTAATATATTTAATTTTTTGGTAAGTTCTCTTAATATTAGTAAAAGAAGTAAATAACAACTTCTAAAACAATCCTTTACCTTTTGAGTTCACTTTAGCTATTGAATTCAGAAAGTTTTCTGAATTTTATGTCAGCAAAATTAAATAAGTTCCTTAACAATTTTGCTATCAAAACAGGTTGGCTGTATCTATCAGGATAAATAATCTAACTCCTCAGAACACCTCTAATTAAGAGAGAGGAACAGAGTCAGCTCAAAAAAAAAAGAAATTAAAGACTTGTAGACCTTTCAATCTTTGTTAAACTTCTGGATTACGTATCATAAAGCAAAAGAAGAAAATTCAAAGATAATTTTTTGTGTGAATGAACAATATCAGTAGGGAAAAGGAGCATCATATTTTTGAGCATCATATTTTTGAGCATCATATTTTTTGTTTTACTCCTGTTTATATAATAACTGTCACAGATTTTGATGATCTGTTTTTTAACAAAACAAAACGTTTGAAACATTTGATAGATGGAATATCTGAGGTAAGAAAATATTATGATTTATATTAACTACATTTACAAATACTACTTTTATATACCTACACATATATACAAATCACTGTTACTAGTTATACACTTACACATATATACAAATCACTAGATGTACTAATTAAAATTGTACTAAATTTTTTGTTGTGATATGATTTTATCTGTTATTATTTTTTTTTTAAATCATGGTTTTAAATCTTAGATGCATTTAAAATAAAAATGAATCAAGGCTTTTTAATTAAGACTCAATTTTTACTAAGGAAATCAGAGAGACAATCAACCCGTCTATTTAAAGATGGTTGGTTGCCTTTCCGATTTTCACTTTTGGATGTACATTTTTGCAAGTGGTAAATTTCAAAATATCATTCTGCTGCTCAAATTAATAGCAAAGTGTGAAATAAAAACTTTTTACTTTTCAGGCATAAAAATTTAGAAGTAATACATAGTACCCAGGAACAAAAACTTTATCAAATAAAACTTAGATTAGTTTTAAAAACTTTCATGCTTTAAAAAAGTTATTAAGTCACATTTACTATTGAATGATTAATAACTGTTAGCACTTTCAAAATATATTCTTTTAATAGTAAAAAGAAAATAATTATAAAAAATGTATCTTTCTTGTGCACTCCTTCCGCTTCTACTATGTTATGCATATGGTATGAAGAAACTCATAATGGCCCATGTTGTAAGTTAAGTTTTTTATCATTTGATGATGATGATGATGATGATGATGATGATGATGATGATGATGATGATGATGATGATGATGATGATGATGATGATGATGATGATGATGATGATGATGATGATGATGATGATGATGATGATGATGAAGATGATGATGATGATGATGATGATGATGATGATGATGATGATTGGTGATGATGATTGGTGATGATGATTGGTGATGATGATTGGTGATGAACTATTGCTACTTTTTTTTAAAGCTTTATCGGCATGGTGCACGTTCACCTATAGTCAATTTCCCCACAAATAGCCATAGGAATGATTGGCCTGTTGATCCTGGAATGTTAACCAAGGTAAAAACTACTAAATGTAAAAGTTCAAAATAAATCTTTTTTTTTAAAAAAAAAAAAACAGAGCATTGATTTACTTTTAAATTTCATCAAGTTTAAGTTTCTAATAATAAAAATCTTTTTTTTTTTTTTATACAATCTTATCTTACAATCACTCTAAAGAGTTGATCAAACAAAAGTTATATAAAGCTATTTAAGCTGTAACAATATTATTAACAATAGATAAAATAAGGGTTATATAAAAATATTAAAGCATCCACTGATCTAATTAATATCTTACACTTATAGTGTATTGTTTAGTATGGTATTCTGGTATAGAACAATTAGAAAACACTAACAACATAATAAAGAATATATATATATATATATATATATATATATATATATATATATATATATATATATATATATATATATAACAGCATAATAAAGAATATAAATATATATATATATATACACAAAATCTAAACTTCCAAAACAAAAAACTGTGTAAAAAATCAAAGTTATTAAAAGTTTAAATTTTTTTAGCTTGGCTTTTGAGATTCTAATTTTGGAAGTTTCTTGTTTTTCAATTCCTAATTATGTTTCGAGTCTTACATTGCGTAAAAGATAAGATTTTTTTATTTCTTCTCTTTCTGGGGTGTCAGTAAGAATCTTAGATTTCCCACTTTTTCTGTCTTTACTAGTTGTTTTTTTTTAAGGTAGAGCTTTTGGATATGGTCTTATTGATTCAGGTGTTATTGTGTGCTGTGATTGTAAGGCATTGCTTGTAACTTTTTACTCATCATCCTTAAAATCAATCATACAATATTGTTTTTCCATAACTATGCCTTCAGGTGTAATAAGAATTTGATGTGAATTATCAAAGGTAGCTATACTAAATGTTTCTATCAGAGGGCAATTAGTTACTTCAGCACTTTGAAAAGTTGTCATTGCAGAAAGTAAGTCGTGAAAAAGGATATATTCCAGATGTCATCCAGCCACTTGTTGGATTGTTTGCATAACCAATACAACCAGGTTGTCCTCCTTTTATCATAGTGTCATAAAACCGTGCTCTTGGAAATATAAAGACAGGTCCATCATGATGCTAGGAATCATTGCTTCTAATGGCGAGAAATGTCCACCAATCTACATTAAAGAGAAAGAAAAAGTTACCTCTGATGTGTATATAAGCTTACTAAAACACTATGTGGTGCCATGGCTGCAAAAGACATTCCCAGAAAACAATTACTTTTTTCAACAGGACAATAGTTTTAAAAAATGTTCTAAAAAGTTTGCAAGTCGCTGCCGTACCCTGTACTTGTGTGACAGTATATTTAGTTGTCAAACCAAGCTTAGATAATAAATTTATATATTTCTTTATTCCATAATGTAAAGTGTTACATTTTATATTATAAGTTTTAGCATTTTTGCTTGGCCTCATTAATCCATTTGCAACTTGGAGAACACCATTATTAGCATCTTCCTCTATGATTTCTGTCACTCTCTTTTTTTATAATATCGAACAATTTTTAATATTAGACAATCAAAATTCAGGCTGTAATAATCAAGAAATAAAGTGCAAGAAGTTTAAAAAATGGTTCAAAGGTGCCCCATTCATTTTATTCAAAACTGCCCCAACAGCATTTTAAATAATAAACAATGATTTTTCAAACAAAATTATCTCAACTTTTGATGTTTTCTGCTAAATTGTAAATGTTATGAATTATTCTATCTTATAAATAACATTAAACATCTCACAAGTAAAAAACATGGTCAGGAAAATCTTACAATTTTACATCAAAATGGTTTTGATTGATTTGCCCTTAAAAACAAATTAATCAAATATTTTGTCCAGTTTATGCCAAATTCTAGGAAAAACAGGTGACAGCTGCGAGGGTAAATATTATCTTTACAAAATATTTAGTTTTATTAAGTTTAAATACAAAAATGCTTCAAAAATGCATTTTTTCAAAGCTGCTCCAGTTCAAAGCTGCCCCCCTCTCCCCTTTATACAACAGGGTACAGCATATATCTTTACCCATTGTTATCTTATTATGAAGTATACTTGAAATGTGTTCTGACACATTTAGGAACATCTTCTGGCTATGTAAACTCATATTTAGTAGTTGACCACAGCTTCTACAGTAAAAATCCTTTTTGTTCATGTAAATGACAGCTTGCTGAATCTCACCCAGTATTTTCTTCCCTCTGTCAAGCCGCTACAACTTAGTTGCACTTGAAAGCAGCTGTTGTCTTCTAATCTTGTAGGGTTTAAATGTTACATCATGTTTAAAAATCATTTTTAGAAACCGAAATGTCAAGTTCTTTTATCATCCTCATGCTTCTTCTTTATCTGTACTCTCTTCCTAACAATTTGGACAACTCTCTTGAAATAAATTGAGAGCTACTTCTCTAAAATTGGATGGTACCTCCTGATACTTGTCCATACATTAAAAAAAATTTTTCTGCAGAAATTTATCTATTTCATAATGTTCCCATCACTTATCTACATTACATAATCAATTTCAAAGCAATCAATTGAATGTATTTTGTTTCAGTGTTTAACTAGATTTGAACATTACTGAAAGTGCATAATTATAGAATAATAAAAGTAAAATAATTCATGAATTCTTTAAATCATAAAAAATATGCTTCCTAGAACTCTCTTTTTTGCTGCTACAATTATTGCAGCAGCTTCTTACTTTTTGATTGCAAATTTCATGTAAATTTAAAATCTAACTTAGAATTCATTGATATAAATACACAATCATTTGTAAAAGTGATACGAGAAAAAAATAAGCAGAGTTTTGAGTTCCACTCTGTTAGCTTTTAAGCTAATTTTTTATTTTTTAAATAAAATATATCTAATCTGAAATATTTTTATTTCCTGATAGATTTACATTATTTTAAGTAAAAACTATTTCTTTGTTGCTTCTGTGTGATTTGATCAGTAAGGAGCTCAGATTATTACTATGATTGTGTGTATTTGTTATTGTTGAAACACATTTCTTATTGTAGGTTGGAATGAACATGGAGTACGAATTGGGGAAGTTTCTTAGGAAGAGATACATAATTGACAGTCAATTTTTAAATGATTCTTATTCACCAAAAGAGGTTTGTAGTATTATAAATAACAATACTTATTAAAAAGTAAAACATTTTGAAAAATTTTTTTTTTGTTTGATTTTTATTACTTATTTTAGATTTACATTCGTAGCTCAGATACACCAAGATGTTTGCAAAGTGCAGAAACTCAACTTGCTGGTCTGTATCCTCCTAAAGGCTATCAAGTAATCTTTTTTATTCAAATGGTTTTTATAAGAGAAAAAAATTATAAAAGTTTATGTGCATTTATGTGTGTATATATATATATATATATATATATATATCTTTCTGTGATAGATATGGAATAATATAGTTAAAAACTGGCAACCTATTCCAATACATACAGTGCCAACAAGTCAAGATTCTGTAAGTGTTTGTTCATTTTTTATCCTTTTATTATTACTTTAATAATTTTATTTTTGTGTTTTGTTTTAAATTTGTGCATTTTATAGGAACATTTTTGTTTCTTTTAAAAGTTGTTACGTTCTTTACGTACACCCTGTCCTCGGCTTCGAGAACTGTTATCAGCACAGAAAAAACAAGAGAATTACTTAAAAAAAGAGCAAGAAAACCATGTAAGAGCAAGTTGTGTTTCTCCTTATTTTTTATGCTCATCCTTTTTTATCAAAGGAGAAAAATGAAATTACTTTGATGTTTTATATTACTAGCTAAGTTCTACATCTAATTCTTTGAAGATTTTTTTGTAATTTTTTTAAGGTATTGAATTATTTTTGCTTTTTAACAAAGATGATTGGCTTTTTAGGTTTTGCTGTCATTGCTAAGCAACTTTACTGGGATGGTGGTGAACCTAGATGAATTGTGGGTTGTTTATGATGTTTTAAAATGTGATGTATGAATTATGTTTTCCATATATTTATGTATATTTATGTGTCTCTTGATTTTAAAATCTCCAGTTTTTTTGTATTAACTAGTATCTTTAGCCAATCAATGTATAAACGGTTTTACAAACTTAAGAGTGAATAATTTGAAAATACATTACAACTTTTGGTTCACTTAGAAAAAAATGTTTTTATTTCTTTTGTTGATGGTGGAATCGTTAAAAAATTGTTTTGTTTCGCAACTCTGGATTTTATATGACATATATTTGTTTACATGAGATTTTACACAAAATATGATTGCATTATCAGGCTGCACAAGGTTTCCCTTTCGAATCCTGGCTTACGTCGAGTTTGCATGATCAGATAATTAAGCTAGGCGATTGGTCATTTGTAAATAAATTCAGAGGAGATGATGAGTTCTCTAAGCTTGTTGGTGGTAAAAAAAAAAAAAAAAATCTTTTATTACAATATATTTTTGAGTTTAAATTCTTTTTGATTCAGAATGGGTTGCTAATTTTTTATTTTATTTATTCTTTTGAGTGTTTATAAAGTTGTAGCTTTTTTTTCTCTTTGAAACAAGAAAAAAAACTCTTTTTTTAGGTGTTCTTCTGTTTGAGATTACATCTCACATGGAAAGATACGGAAGAAATAGACACTACAAAGACTTATATAAAATGAATATTTATTCAGGGGTAGAACATATAGTTTTAGTTTATCACGCTTTTTGTTTTGTTTTTATTAACTTAAACCGACACTTGTATTTTTGTTTCTATCATCAGCCATCAGTTTCTATCATTGTTTCTATCATCAGCGAACGCATTTCATTTAGCATGACACTACCATTTTATCTCTGATGGCTGCACTTGATGTTGATCTCAGCGTACCTCCATTTGCAGCCTCTATAATGGTTGAATTGTACGAAGACAATGGGTAATTTCTTCAATAAGATTTCTGTTAACAAAAATTGAGAAAGTCAAGAATAATCTCGAAAGTTTTGGATGGAAATTCAAAAACTATTCCTTCAATTTTACAGGATGATAACTAAAAAAAAAAAAAAAAAACGAAAATGAAAATTAAAATTGTTTTTTCCTACTTTCAATACTTAAAAATGCCAACTCATGTTTAAAATACGCAAGTTTTCAAGATTAGTGGGCTTATTTGTCGCTCGTTTAGATTGTTAAAGATTTTTCTAATACAATTTAAGAGTATAAAGTTTTCATATACATTTTTTTAATTTAGGAAGCATTTTTCAAAAAAATAAAAATATGCAAAAATCCTAAATTATACATGGATGGTAGAATGCCATAACTAGACCACATGATTTTTTTGGGTGGAGGGGTTATTAATACCATCATATTGCTTTTTATGATTTCTAAATTTTTTGAATGTTATTGTAAATCTAGAAATAATTTTTAAATTTAACAGTAGATTTTAAATTGTTATAAAAAAAATAGCTTGATTACTTAAAATAAAAAAGTATGATGCTACATTTTCCATAAAAATATGATATATCAAAAAATTTTTATATAAATTCTGTTTATTCTAAAGCTTCAAGATTCTTTAAAAAGTTCAATTTCCTTTTTCTCTACATTCACGTTTTAACGGATAAAACCCACGTATATTCTCAAAGTATATAGCTAATAGCAAAGTAATTCCAGCTAATATATTTCACATGTAACAGTAGTATGTAGTGTCTACATCTTATTTAACATCTTATCTGCATCTTATATATATTTCTCCTGTTATTTAATAAATGTAGAAAATTTTATTACAGTTCTTTGCATGTGCAGATGGAATATCGAAATAGTTCCAGTAATGTGACCCCGTTAAAGTTACGTGATTGTGGGTTCTCTTGCCCGTTGGATCATTTTTTGAGGTAATAAAAACTTGAAAAGTTTTTTTTGTTGTTTTCGTTTTGAGAAGAAATTTTGTTGGTGATTTTTTTGTTATGTTTAGGCTGACACAAAATCGTTCTTCTCCCGTACAACCTTGTTTATATCCATGTAAGTTAGATCGCATGATTACATATTTCATTTTTGACACATTCTTTCCATCACTCTTAAATATGCTTTTCTACTGTATTAAAGCTTGTTTTTCTCGCTGAGTGACTTTAAGTTGTTAACCACGAGATCAGGTTTTTGTCTTTTTTTCCTTCCAGATACTGACGTCCATAAACAAACTTTTTATGAAGATGGAAAAACAGAAATGAATTAAATTGTTAATATAAAAAGATATTTATCATTATTTATTACAAAATATATTTAATAACTTTGTAAAAGGAATTTTTATTAATATATTTTAAAATTTAAGAACTTGTCGATACATTTTTTTAATTTTAAAACAATCTTTACCCCCCAAAAAAGGTGATATGACAGTAATCACAGGTTAGGCAAAATTTCAAGTTTACTTGTAATAAATAGAAATGAGAGAAATTTGGCACAACAAATTTGTGGTCATTTATCTTGTACATCGCAAACAAAAGAAGGGAAATTTAACAATATTTTTTAACTAAAGAAATTTAATGAGAAATTACCAATACTCTTTCCATTGAGATATCTGTAATCAGACCTGTGTCTGGTTTCTATTTTTTTTTTTTTTTCTTTGGTTTTATTTTTATAATTTCTTAATGAAGTTTTGATCAGCGACGAATGAACGCTAAATTATGTAAAGTTAATGGCCCGGTATCAATGGAAATAAAATCACATCAAAACACGCATGTAGTTTTGTGTTAATGTCTTCACAGTTATGTAAGCAATAGAAAAAAAGTCCGATTAATAATTTTTTTGAAATATAAATTTTATGCCTGGATGCCCTTTTCAAAAAAAAAAACAGCGATTTTTGTTCGTAATGCATAAAGTGAGCATTGCTGAATTCAATGTTTGCTTGGAGATTTTTTTTGAAATAAAAAAAATGGTTTCTTCGACTGTTAGAATTACTGGGAAATACTATCATGTTAATAATCGGTTCTAGTTTTACAACTGTAACAACTCAAGTTTAAATTTGATAATGACTAATAGCTCTTATTTAATTTCTGATCTTGATATATGGCACTCTACCAGTATTATTGTACCAGCCGTCATGACATTGATATGCTTTATCTGCACAGCCGTATCACTAACAGTGTCTGGTTTTATTTGCTTAAGAGATAGGGAAGCTCAAGATGAGTCTGATAACAGAGCTAAGCATCACCAAGAGCAAGAGTTTGTGTCTAAAGTTCTAGGTTATACTTAGGCTTCGTTTGTTTTTTGCAGTTTTGTTATTTGTGAAAGAACGGTTTACTTTTGTGCGTGTTGTTACTCTTGTGCGTGTTGCCTTTCATAACAACCAGCATATTAATCTTGTTTCCCCATATTTAGACTTCCTCAGCTTTCCCAAAATATTTTACGTTTAGGTTTGTTTTATAAGATTCGAACTTCAAACGTTTTTCGCATAAGGGAAGTTATGTTAGATTTAAACGAAGAAAAGCCAGTGTGGATCGGATCTAAAACAGGTAAGTATATAATTGAGAGATTAAGTTTAAAATGCATAATCATATAAATGTAGCATGCTTGCTAAGGTGCGTCCTTGTCAGAACAATATTTGGAAAATTTATTTATGAAATTGAAGGGTATTTTTAAACATATATCTGAAAATAAATAATTTAAATTCGTTTAAAAAATCCAAATCAATATTGTTTAGTTAACAATAAACGATTTTCTTTAAACCTGAGAAATTTTGATTGTAGGTAAAGTAATATGTACATTTTAATCCAAATTTGACTCTTTGGTCTCGACTTCAAGATCTGAACTCCGTTTTAAACCAATTTGACTCTTTTGATGATTATTGCCTTTCAGAGTGTGTTTCGGTGATTCATCCTTGTCCAACCACTGCGCTGAACGTTTGCGATTGTTATATTGGATCAATTTCTTATCACAATTGATAGTTCGGTTCAAAAATGAACCAAACTTATGACGAGCAACTTTAGCTTCCATACCTTTTTGTTTTTCATTCAATTCATATGAAACTTCCACTTTTTTCAACTTTACCGATTTGAGCTAAATGAGTTAAAAATGTTAAATGTTAACATCAAACTTTAATAAAAATTCATAGGTACTCTGAGATTGGTCAGACTCAAAAATGATTTTTAGATCGCCATTATTGACCCTTAGATTCTTAGCAACCGCATAGCTCATTTGTGATATCAATGTTATTTTTACGAAATTTGGTGAACCAATATTGATATTGTGTGCCGCGTTGTAGCATTGGACCCGAACACATTGTTAATGATTCGTGCGGTCTGCGATATCATAATTTCATCTAAGAACTCATAAAAGTGCGAACTTCCGACCTGTCTGTTTTTAATAAAACTAATTTTCAAAAATAAAAATTTATTAAATTTTTGAATTAAATTTATTAGATCTTAGAATTACTTTTTTAAATAGACAAGATAAGTTACTAACAAAACAAAAAAAGCAGAACAGTAAATCATTAAGCAGTTAAACTTGCTTGTATTCTTAACTCAAACATCATCCTTGCCAACCTAATAATTCTGCGACCATCATAAACATCCGATTCAGTACCAATCAAAATTTATGCATTGTTTTGGTATAAGGCTCCATGTTTACCAACCTCAATCTTAGTGAAGAAGTTATTTTAACTAGCGAATTTAATCAGAGTCTCAAAGGGTCTCAAAGAATCTTTTATTTATTGCGCAGTTTAAATCTCTTACTAACTCGGACTTCAACATCTTACATTCTAAACCTGTATTACGATTAGTGGAATCTCAGACTTTGAAAAAAATTAAACAGTGATCTAAAAGGTAGAAGCCTTAAAGTTCATTTTGGCAGCAAGTTTATCAAAGAGCTAAATACCATTAAAAATTGTGAGAGAGTTGCAATAAGTCAGGAGGTTTTAATGTATTATCATCCCCCTTCTCTCTTTCTCTTAAGATTTCTATAACATTTTCAGCGTTGATTCCTGCGTGCTTTTTTTTTTTTTTAGAACAGATTTTTTATTAGTCTGGTTTCTACAAACATCCTCTAGTTTTATTTTACCCTTATTGATCGTCCAATCATCTGTTGTCCAATCACCGATCTTCCAATCATTGTTCATCCAATCATTGTTCAGCAATCCGAACTGCTGTTTTTTTCACTTGTTATTTAATTTAACTTTTTCCTAACGCTAACGCTATGAATTCTATTTTAGATTAATGGTTTAAAATTCCAATCTTAGAAACTGCAACATCCGAATGATTTCTATCCTCTTTCTCTTTCTCTTTCTCTTTGCATATCGGCTGCTTTTAATCTTCCTTCTGCATTCTGTTGTCTCTCTAAGACATCTTAGAAGGTCGAATTGCTTAAATTTTTACTACTGAATGAAAATTTCGTATTGAATGACGGCTGCATTCAATACGAGTTTAATATTGCAATAAAAAGCTTATTTTTTTTATACTTCTAAATATATAGATGCATATTTTTAAATACCCTTCAAAAACATTTTGAAAATTTAAATTTTTGACATAGACAAGTCCTTATTTTAACACAAATTAAGAAAAAGCCGAACTATATCTGGTTTTTCATTTTTTTCAGAAATTATAAATAATCTGGAATATTATGGTGTCTTTTTATCACAAAATGAAAAAACAAATTTAATGAATAACGTGGAAGTCTTCGAAATTGATTGCGAATCATTATTTTATTTTGAGATGGAGCGTTTCTCAAAAGCACAAGCGGTATTTGGTTCAAATGTGCTTAAATACTTTGAGTGTATACAACAGGACGGTTCTTCTTTTCCAAGAGAATTTTATCCCGATGTGAAGCCAGTTTTTCATATTGATATTATATATAATGTATTCACCGAAATGCAGATATTTACCGAACTGTTTGTGTTGTTAGCAACTGGAATCGATCTTGAGATCATAAACGTGCATTCCATTCCACCTCAATTTAAGCACGCAAAAATTGGATTTGAGCTTGGTAAAGTAAAAGATTTTTTATATAATTATTATTTAAGAGTTTTTCCAAAAGAACGGAGTACTGCTACTGTGATTAGAATGTTACCTCAATTACCTGTTTTATATGAACCAATAGAAGAGCCTTCCCCTCCAAAAACTGAAACCATTGAGACAATTACGGAAGAAATATTTGAGGAAGATGTAGAGCCTACTAAAGTAGATTCACCAGCCAAGCCTCGTCCTCCTCGCAAAGCTAATTATATACCAACAGGCCCTACATATCAAGCTACGCCTATTGTAACAGCGTCATCTGCTCCAATTCCTGAGCGTCCTGCTAGACCCACTACCTTACCTTCAGCATCGAAAGGAAACAAGCTGCCATTTTCAATAGGTAAACATAAGCTCAAAGTAGTGAACGTTTATAAAACACTTGCTGAACGTGTGAAGCAAAAACCTTATCATCATGAGGAAGACGAAGAGGAAGAAGAAATCGAAGAAGTTGAGCCGGAACCCCAAATTTCATCTAGACAAGATCGAATGGAGTCTGGATCAAGATCTGGCATGCAACCTCCACCTAAAGTAGAACCTCCTAAATCTAAAAAAATACTTAAAAAAGTCACTCGTAAAAAGCAAGTAACCAGAGAAAAATCTCCAGAGCCAATGATGACACAAGAAGCTTTTTACGAAGCTATGCGATTTCGTTATAAAGCTCCTGTAAGAAGAGACAATGCAACTCGTAGAAGGGGCAACCTTTCAACAATAAAAGTACTTGAACATAATCCATTTACATATATGGTGACAAGAGTATTAGGTTTTTTACAAGAAAAGGGTCATCTCACTGATAATGAATTAAATAATGTACATTATGCTTATGTAGACAATAATTTCATCGTATAACAGAATACAGATTTTTTTTATATAATTGTTAAATCTAAAAAAAAAATGTTTTATTGTACTAAACTTACATTGTAAGAAGTTTCAAATAAACATTTACTCAAAGTTACGATGACGGATAAAGTAATAAAGCGATGGTCTGATTAAAAATTTTGTAGGACCATGGTCTTATAGCTTTGTGTATAGTGTAAAGTTAGTTTTAAAAACTTTTCGGCATTAAAAAATACATGTTAACTAAAATAAAGTTTACGTGAAAATTTTTTAAAAATAAAACAACAAAATAAACTTTTTTTACTTTCAGTTATAAATTCAATCAACTAACAATTTAAAACTATATTTAATTATAAAAGTACACGACCGTCCAAATGGACAGAGACAATTTGAAATTTTTTGAAATTTTTCAATAACTTTTTAACTACTTAACAGACTTTGGTGACTTTATATAAGTTACAGCTTGTTAAATAACGAATTATCCAAAACAAATAAAGAATTGATAAAATTTTAACGACTCTTTAAAGTCTTGTTACGCAAAATGATAGAGACAACTAATTCCTCCGGGAAAAAAATAATTCCTCCGGGAAAATGTGTTTTAACGCTGAAATTAAAATTTTGAAGTTACTAAAGCTTTATTTCTTCTCCAAGAGATTCAACAGTGGATAGAGACAAATCAATCGGTTAACAGATCCCAGATCTCATTATTGATAAAATATAATCAGACATACTGCGAAGCTTCGACTCGATTTCGTGTGTCAATGTCGGCTGCAAGTCGAGTAACTCAACAATATCGGATTCAAGACTCTGTCATTATCAAAAAAAGTCTTGGCAGACCACCATTAACCACGTAGCGAGGTAATAATATATTGATTCGAATCTTAAAAGAAAATCTAATATTGGCCGAATCTGATATACGATTTGAACTGATCAAAAAATATGAAATAAAATACAGTGTTGAGACTGTTAGAAATCATTTGTGCACTGCTGGATTGTCTAGATGGCATCCTTCAAAAACCAATTAGTATTCTTAAAGACACGCTCTACCGGAAGTTAAATGATATTGTAAATGCTTGACACGAAAGATTGTGTTGGTATTCATTAATGAAACAAACTGTAATATATATATATATATATATATATATATATATATATATATATATATATATATATATATAAAAGATTATCAAAATTGATCAAGTAGTTAAAATGTGATTGAAAAACTTCAAAATATTTTAAATCTATGAAAAAAGGTCAACTTGATTGGATCTGATGAAAAGGTTTGTCTTGTACCAATACTGCGTACAAACCGTTATTTGCCTCCTAGAATTCAAATATTTAAGTTGCTTTTGTTGGAACGGAGTAGATACTATTTTTAAGAAGATTATGGATCAATATACTCATGCGGGGATCTTGGAAAATAATGCTTTATATACTGAGTAGAAATAAAATAATCAACATGAACTGCTTCAGTGAAGAACTGTAAAAACAACTTTTTTTATAGCTAGAAATTTTACAGCCACCTATTTGGTTTGGTGACTTCAGATTGTATTGAATTTAAATGATCTTCTATAGCATCTGCACTTTTTTGTATCTGATATTAAATTTAAATATTATTTTTTGCATATTTGTTTAAACATTTCCTTTAACTTTTTTTTTTTTTTAAACAAAGTATATTTAGGTTTCGTAAAAATCAATTGTTAAAAAGTTATAGAAAATAAAATTTTAACATTCATTGTCTCAGGTGGTTCACTAATGAACAGGTTCTGAGTATTTTTTAAAATGGTTTTTTGAACATTCCTTTGAACCCACAATCCAATCTTCTACTGCATTAACGCTATTAAAAATGGAATACGATCTTTCTCTATTAAGCTAATCAGCCTCTCTATGAGGTGTTAAAGCTATCTATAGAAGCAGAACTTTAAATGTAAAACCTTTCTTATATTTTCTAGATGTACTTCAACTAAAAAGAGAACAATCGGCACCGGTCCCTTAAAAATGATTAGAAAAATGCATATTTCAAACCTATTTCAATGAGCACTAAGTTTTGGATAGAAATGTTTATGGTAAGAGTACATTACTAAGTACAAGAAAAACGATGAAATAAAGTTGATCAGAGAAACGCCTCAATTGGCTGAACTATTTATTCTTATGATTAGTGTTTCAGTGACAATTAACATATTAATATTAGAACAAACGTCATTAACAAAATATCAATGAAAAATTAAAAAGAAAAGACAACCCAAAGAAAGTAAATTTAAAGTATTTTTACTTTAAAAGTACCATTTCTCGAGCTCCCTTTTGGCTTTGGGACCAGTGTGTGACATTGTAATTGAGACAGCGCACCATTTTGTTTGACATTTTCTTGTCTCAAGACTTCTCTTGTCTCAAGACTTCTCAGGAGCAATCAAATTTTTTAAAAAAAGGCAATAACTGTTCTACTAAATTCGGAGATTGGAGAACTGAGACTGCTATCATGTTACGTCTGTGTTGCCTTCTTTTTTTTTTTACTTAGGCTTCTGTACACAGGGATATGTACTTATACCTTTTTTTTGTGCTTGTTTTTCTGGCATATGAAAGCATTGAAATCTTATGTAAAGATTATAAGGACTCTTAAACAAAGATTATAATTGCCCTCAAACAAATGCAATATAATTTTTTTTGACACTTGAGTTGTAGCACTTCAAAGTTTGAATGAAAAATTGTTTGCCTAAGAATACATCAACGGTAAGAGCAAGAAAAATCCAAAAAGCTGATGAGGCATCAGATGAACTAGTTATTGCAGACAAAGATTTTTGATTAATTAATATTTGGAACGGAAACAATCGTACCGACCATAAAATCGACTACAGATTTTTATTCTATATTAAATATAGCTTCCAATCATGTGTTTCATTATTATTTTTAAAAAGACTACGTTAGCAACATGTGTTATAAAACATCTTACAACATGGCTACTACGTCTGAAACACGGAAAATTCCTTATGAGAATAAGAGTTTCAAAAAAAATAATCTTATTAGAAATTCTTATTCATTAGAATCTATTTAAAAAAACTTTTAATTTGTAGTTAAAGACCCCATCATGTAAGATGATTATACACAAGTAAAATGTTTTTTGTTTAATAATTTATTTTATTATATAATAATTAATTAAATTTTCTTTTATTAAACTTTTTGTGCGCAATTTGAACTGTTGGAATAAGAAATTCCTTGTAGTGTTTTGACAATAATCACGTGATTATAAAAATATATGTGATTTGATATCCAGAAACCTAATGTATGTATGTATGTATGTATGTATGTATGTATGTATGTATGTATGTATGTATGTATGTATGTATGTATGTATGTATGTATGTATGTATGTATGTATGTATGTATGTATGTATGTATGTATGTATGTATGTATGTATGTATGTATGTATGTATGTATGTATGTATGTATGTATGTATGTATGTATGTATGCCTGTATGTATAAATTTAGAAAATAATTCAGGTAACTTTTTTGAAACCTAATTTTTTTAACATAGCCAGCTTTGTTATGTGTTAATTTATTTCAAAGAAAATTTTACAAAACTAACGTAGCTAAAATATAATCCTAGTTTAGTTGGGTAAACGAGATAACAAAATGTTTTCTCGTCTAATAACAAGTTCTGAGCAAGAACAATATATAAACGATGTACATAAATCGATACGATTAGTTGATATTGAAAAACTTAACTATTTAAAAAGTAACGTTTTACATTTTTTACTTTATAATTTTTTTTTTCAAATATTAAATAAACTCGAAAGAGCTGCTTAGTGTGTCTCTTTTACTAGCTTCTTGTTCAAGCCAGCTGGAAATTCTTTTGCTGTGTGTGCTGATATTTTCAGCTGTATGTCGACGAATGTTGTTTTTTATTTTTTCCAGTATTTGTTTCTCCGTTCTTGAGCCTTTAGCACCAATAGGATGCTTTTTAAAGAACGTCCTAACCTGAAAAGAAATTTGTGTAAATCTTTGAACGAAAAAGCGCAAAAAATAAATTGCTTGATAAAAACCAACGGCATATATGGTTTCTATGGATTTCTTACAAAAAAGTTCGTCTTTCATGAACATAACAATACCTCTTTGTAAGTTGGCCATGTGCTGAAACCACTCGCTACTTCCCCTAATAGCTGACCTAACTGATAGCCTCCTCCGTATCTAGTGAAAAAAATAAGAAAGAAAAATTTAAAGTTCTTAAACAAATTTTTAAGCTAAAAAAAAAAAGAAAAAAAAAATATGTCTGACTTACCTTTCTTTAAAACTGTCATAATTTATACAAACAAAATCCCACACTTCCTTTCGAGATCCGAGTCTGACAATGTTTGCAAGTAATGGAATTGTATCTTGTACTCTCATGACAGACTTGTTCAACGATTTGTCAAGTATGCTACGTGAAGAAAAAAAGGAATTTTTTTTTTCTTTTTTTGCTTAACTTTTAAATAAAAATAAATATATCATTCTGGATTTACGAATCATAAATTTTTTTTGTATATTTAAGTATATTTATTCTGTTTGTTATCAAAAAAATATATTCTAGAATATTCAACATACTGACTTTTAGTAAAGAAAATCTTAACTATTTCTCATCAGATGTGTCTAACAGTCTAGTCAAACGACCAGGTCAAGTCGTCCAGGTCAAACCGTCTAGGTTAAACTTACTTACTAATTGATTTTATCTTTCTCTTTGAATTGTGCGAGCGCTTTCATGATTATTTTTCGGTCTGTATCGACCTCGCTTTTCTCGTAAAGTTTCCACAAGAAATCCCAGTCTTTTTGATTGGTGGAGTTGTAACCATACATAAGCGCTAAAGCTCTGTTTTCGGGAGATAAACCGATGAGGCTGAAAAAGTTTTTTTAGTTTAGTAGCAAAAATTACTTTCATCAAGTTAATTATAACGTAACAAAAATAGAAAACAGGATTTTTACAAAGCCCATTTTTAGGTCTCCAAAGTGAATTTTGCTATCAAAATATTTGTCAGTGTGTAAAAACCAATTTACCCTGCTATGAAATTTTTTTTTAGGAAATTTTTGATGCTCCCATGGGACTACCGTGGAAGCATTTAAAATTTTTTACTAAAAAAATTAAAGATTAGCGTAAGGTAGAAACGCATTAAATACTTGCTCGACTTCAATGTTTTCAGTGTGCATGTGCGCGTCATCAAAAATTTATTTACTCAAACAAATCATGTTTTACGTAATGGAATAACAAATATTACGTTTTTCCTGCAGCCATGTCATTAAAAATGAGAGACACTTTCTTCTGAAACTCCGCGCTAACGTTATGTTTGAGAGCAAAGGAAAACGTCTCCAATCTTTGTAATCTGTATGTACGATAATAAGAATATATTTGCAAGTATAACCTCACAAACTGTTTACATAGACCTTTCAACTATAATAATATAAATCTGCAAGGTCTTTTTATAAGTTGAAATTACCTCTCATAGATTGAAAGCTTATCTTTTTTTTCTTCGCCGTACTCAAGCATACTTGGCTTCACCAAATGTGATTGTAGGGACCAAAAGTATTTCTAAATTAAAACCGCTATCAATTTCTTATACAAGTCGTAAATATAAATGGAAATTTACTTTTCGAGTTTAAAAAGAAATTTCATAATAAATCGAAGCTTACTTTGAATTTTCTTTTCACAGAATGGTCTTGAATCATCATGGCAATGCATTCAGATTTTGATCTCGCCATCGCCCAAGGAATGAAATCGCGTTCTTTCGATAGATATTTTGTTATATTCAACGCTACTAAAGGATCCAATAACTCATCACAGGAAAGCTTGAAGACGTCATGCAAAATGCCAGCACGGTTTACATCAGAGAAAACCTGTTTATCAATAAATATTTAGAAAAGCTATTTAATGGTATGAAAATTTATTTTGTATAGATATTTTCCTTACTTTGTGGTTGTTGATTAACTGCTCCTGCAGTCCACGCCATGTTTCGTTGTCGTAATTCACCAAATAAAATCCTCGAGAATCGATATTTGCTTTAACCCACATTATACTACTATCCAATTCAATTTCAGCATCTATAAAAAGTTGCTCTCATCATCATCATCATCATCATCATCATCATCATCATCATCATCATCATCATCATCATCATCATCATCATCATCATCATCATCATCATCATCATCATCATCATCATCATCATCATCATCATCATCATCATCATCATCATCATCATCATCATCATCATCATCATCATCATCATCATCATCATCATCATCATCATTAATTGTCGTTTTTAGCTATTACCTCTCTCTTTTAACCAAAATGTTTGAATTGTGAACGATTGATCAGTAATGTAGGTAAAAGGGATTTGCCACAAACTGTCGTTTTGGTCGCAAGTTGAATTTGGTGATTCTAACTTTTGTTTCATTTCGAGGAAAGATTCTTGCCGTATCTTAAACTTTGAGCCAGGTTTGCGGATCATTGTAACAACAGGGAAACTCCGTTGTCTGGTCCACGTGTCCATGATACTTTTAATGTTTAATTCGCCTGATGCCTACAATCGAAATTAATGAAAAACGTTTTTAATTTTAAGAAGGTTTTAAAATTTCCATCAATTCGATCAAATTTGTTAAACGATAAAAGCTTATTTTTCATACGTTGGTAAGATGTTTCCACAAATCGTCAGTTTCAGCGTTTGAATATTGGTAATAATCGATATACTTTCGCACACCTTTGATCATCTTATCTTTCATAAATCCTTCAATCATGCGCAACAAGGAGGCTCCCTAAGTCCAAAAAGAACTTTTAAATCCATTGCATACCAAAAATAACTAATATAAATTAACGAACTTTAAAGAAAAAGATATTAAATATAAAAACTCCGAAAAAAAAAAGAATTTCTTTTAAATGAAATGAATTAAAAGAATTACTTTATTATAAGAGATAGCGTCAAACATTTCATCAATCTCTGAGGTACTCTTTACATCTTGACTGACTGGGTGTGAATTCTTTAGAGAATCTGAGGAAATTGCAGCCTGCCATCCTGTTGGAACTTGCATATCAATCTAGTATAAATGCAATAAACAATAAAGCCATTTGCATTTGTGTTTTTGATTATCGTTGCGTTTAAGTTAAGCTTACTGCGTGGAACTGCTGGTTTACAATACTTACTGCGTGAAACTGCGGGTTTACAATGTCTGCTCCTAACATTTCAACGTAGTTTGCAAAGCCCTCATTCAGCCAGATATCATTCCACCATTTCATTGTTACTAAATTTCCGAACCACTAAAATCACATAATTAAGATTAAGCCTTTCGCGTTTCTGTGTAAAGAATAAGAACTAGTTTCGTATGTAAACAAACACAAAACACGTTAGAAATCGAAATCAGAAACAAGGTTCAAAAAAATGGCCGGTTTTTATTGTTACAATTTCATAAGCGCGGAAAAAGGATTGAAGTTCATACCTGATGAGCAAGTTCGTGTGCGATTACTAAGGTTACTTGTCTCATTGATTCAACAGTCATGATTTCTTCGTCAAACACCAAATAGGCGCTTCGAAAAGAAACTAAACCCCAATCCTCCATAGCTCCTGCCATAAAATCCGGCACGGCAAGCAAATCTTATGTGATAAAAGAGAAAAATAGTCATTTTAATTTCAAGATTTCAATTAGTATCCGTAAATGACTTTTTTTTGACACTTCGAAATTTGAGTCACAAGTCACGTGTTTCTTATGTTTCTTTTTTCTTCTTCAAAGGGTGGATTTGTTTTATGACAACGAGCGGTTAAATCTAAAACCCGCTGGTATTTAAATTCTCCTCTTGCCTATTACACGCCTTACGAACATATTTACGTGATTGATCATACCGTAGGTGGTGTGTTTTACATACCATTCTAAATGATCTAAGGCGTGTAAAAAATGACTTTTGGAGCTGAATTAATTTACCATTAAACACTAAATCGCTTAAGACTAATATACAGTTAAAGCAAGAGTGGGATGCTGGCACACTTTGCGTTATTTAGTACTGTAAGTCTTGATTCCTTAAAAACGATTTAAAAAGATACAAACCTAGTTTAGGCAGAGGATATTTTGCTTCAAACAATTCTTCATAGAAATCTATAATTGCTGTAGCAGCCATAACTGCATAGTCTATTCTATTAAAATCAGTTTCTCTTGCGTACACTCTCACCTAAAAAGAAAAGCTTTTTAAATGAAAATGTTTTATTTAAAAAATACGGTTGAAGATTCTTTAAACCACCAGCTTACCCTTTTTCCGCTCTTGGTTTTATTCTCTTTGTATTTAAAGTCATTGACACTGAACGCTACCAAATAAGTGCTCATTTTCACGGAAGGCTCAAATTCATCTTTCACAGTTGAATTATCGATTTTTATAGTATTATTTACCGGCATATTAGAAAGAGCGGTAAGTGCGGCATCGTGCGTTATACTAACAAAAAATCTTGCTTTAAGATGCGGCTCGTCAAAGCAGGGGAATGCAGATCGAGCGTCAGTAGGTTCAAAATGAGTAGAAACTATGGTCCTACGAAGTAAAAAAACACTTGTTAAAAACATTAAAGCTAAAAAATCAATCAATTATTCTTATAATTTTTTAAATCGGTGTTCATATTCTTAACATTGATTTAATAACAGAAAAGTTTTTAATTTGCTTTTGTATGAGTTAAAAAAACATACCAAATATATACCTCTGTGTGCCATTATGAGTTGTGTAATTGCTTTTGTAAAGTCCAGCTAAACTTTTTCCATAAACTACTTTGTAAGTTAAGTCCAGTTCAAACATTTTTTCTTCATCCAAATATCGATCTAATTCGATGACAAACAGCTCAAACCTTTTGATGTAAACAACTCGTTTGTAAGTCAGTTCACTTTGGTCCGAAAAAATGGAAACATTTTGCAAATTAATTTTCCTACCATGAAAGATTATCATGTTGGTTTTTTTAATGCAATTTAATAGAATGGTCACACTTCCGTTGAAATAGTTTAAGCTCAAGTCGATATTTAGATTAATAAAATAATCTTGCGGTATTAAGTTTGACGGCAGTCTACTGTTGTTAATAGGAAATTCTTTTTCGTTATTCAAATTTATTATTTCAAGTTTTTTTTCAGAAAGAGTGACGCTTCTTTTATTTCTTTTATGGGCCACTTCTTTTTTTTCAGACCAAAATTCGTCAACAGACCTGCTGTAAAAACCCAACTTTGGATAGTATCTTGGTTTTGCAACGAATACCCATGTAGCTAGTAATCCAGTAAGAGCTATGAGTATTAATGAACAAATGAGAAGCGTCCTTTTTGATGTCTTGTGGCCCCTCCATCCTTCTAGCCGGGCTTCTTTTAACTGATCGATAGAAAAAATGGGCTGGTTAATTTCGCCTTCATTGCTGTGAAATGCCAATGTTCGATACATTACACGTTATATAGTAGAAGCTAAATTAGGAATGTAAAACCACGAATAAACAATTAAAATTTCCTTGTTAATTCATTTTGTGTTTGGCAAATCACAAGAAATCAGTTAAAGTATTTAAAGAGAGAACTACGATGATCGAAGTCCTTTATTTCCAGTTCAAGCCAATCATAATTTATTAAAATATTTTCGTCCACTTTATGGATTGCAATTCTCTTTGAGTCGCAAATTACCGCAATTCGCATGAAGAAAAAACTTGAAAACAGTTTACTTTCGCATAATGTTCTAACGCATCACTGCACATAAGCATGTTCAACTATAAGTATAAACCTATATAAATTAAAGAAGATAATAATAATAATAATAATAATAATAATAATAATAATAATAATAATAATAATAATAATAATAATAATAATAATAATAATAATAATAATAATAATAATAATAGTAATAGTAATAATAATAATAATAATAATAATAATAATAATAATAATAATAATAATAATAATAATAGTAATAATAATAATAGTAATAATAATAATAGTAATAATAATAATAGTAATAATAATAATAGTAATAATAATAATAATAGTAACAATAATAATAGTAATAATAATAATAGTAATAATAATAATAGTAATAATAATAGTAATAATAATAATAGTAATAATAATAATAGTAATAATAATAATAATTCAAATGATAAAATTTTACATAATTAACATATTATACATAGTTTTATGATATAAATATAATGTATAAAATCTATACACCTTATAAGTTATGGTTGGTTTGGATTGGTTACAAAGAGAATATCCAATGCAGGGTCTTATTAAGATGGATTATTAAGAAAAAACACAACTTTGAAAGAAAAAACCACAAAATCTTTTCTGAAATGAAATATTAAACACAATTAATGAGAAGAAAGTGCAATAAAGTTTAAACGCACTTACTAATTTTTTTATGGAAATATATTTATATGGGATTTGACCCCCGTTGTTTTTGTACATACTAGCAATCGCCTTTGAATTGATTCAATAAGTTTTTAAATTATCTTGATTGGTTTTTCAAGCCACAATTTTGTCAGTTCTTTTTGAAGCATTTCGTGACTAGTAACTTTTGTTAGTTGATAATCTATCCATAAATTTTTGATCGAGTTTAAGTTAGGTGATAGTGCTGGCTAAGGAATGAGTCGAATATTACTTTCAACAAAATAATCGGTGATTGAATGCGCTGTATGTCATGGAGCATTATCTTGTTGAAATAACCAGTTTAGATCAGCCTGGAATAAATCGTGACTAGGTATAAGCAATATTTCCAAAATGTCACGATACCCATACTGGTTCATTCTTCTTTCGTATATTTTATGACAGTCAACGCCTGAGCCTGATATGCCTCCCCATATGCCGATAGAACCACCACCTTTTTGAATACAGCTTTGTATGTTGAATCAAATTGTAGACGCAATCTTTATGCAAAACAAAATAAGATCAAGGATGCAAATACAATATCCTAACGCTAGCAGGCTGATGAGTGATGAAGATGCAAAAGACTGCAGGAATAAATCAATTAACAAGAGTTACGAGTTTTCCCATCAAAGTGTGTTTTTTTCTCTAATTTGTTAAATTAAAAAGTTAGTATAAATAAACATAAAAAATGCGAATCCCATCTCATCAATTTCTAAGGTTATCATTTCTTAAAAGAATAAGATGCGTTAAAAAATAAGTGTGTTTAAACTTTCTGTACAAGGTATATAACAACCATTTAGTTTATCTGATTGATATGTTCATTTTGTATGTATGTATATATATATATGTATGTATGTATGTATGTATGTATGTATGTATGTATGTATGTATGTATGTATGTATGTATGTATGTATGTATGTATGTATGTATGTATGTATGTATGTATGTATTAAATCTAAATGCTTCTAAAACTTAGTTGTTACCTTAAAAAAAAATTGTTATCTATTTGACTCAACGTCGCACAGTGAAGCGAAATGGTCAAAAAGTGGCCAAAACTCAAAATTTTGTAAAGTAATAAACGCTTTTATTAAATTATTGTTCCAACTCTCTGACTAGGATAGTAGACATGAGAGAACCAAAATATATATTTTTCTTATCATTTGATATTTTTTCTAATAAGTTGTAAAAAAAAAAATAATGAAAATGGTGTATTAAAAAAATTCCACTTATGGCCACTTTTTGAACTTTTCGCTTCATAGTGCGTCGTTCTGAAATATTAAAGAAAATGCTTAAAAGTTTGACAATCTATAGTAAGACCGTTATCTCTATATTAATGATTCCCCAAAAGGAAAATTTAAATTTAAATTATAAGGGGGGGGGGGGGGGTTTACATTAAATGCTCTGTACCATAACTCTAAACTACTAGACTGATATTTTAAAATTACTGCCTTTAGTTAAACTTTGTAAACAGCTAATATGCAGTATGTAATTTTAAGACACTATGCAATACTGAGTTAAAAAAAAAAGTAATAAAATTATCTCATAACTTAACTTGAAATTAAATACGAAAGAATACTTAGATGTTTATGTTTCTTAGTATCTGTAATCTTAAAGAATGGTTTTGATAAACGCAAGATTTATCAAGGTTTAATTTTAAAAATGTTTGTTATGAAACCCTAAATACTCACCTGAGAAAATATGAAAGCGTATTTTGTTAAATTTATGATTTTTTTTTTTTTTTTAAATCTAAACTACTCTTAATTATTTTTATCTAAATCCACGTTTATATCAATATGATTCACCAATATATATAATTTTCATTGTAAATTAACAACAAATTTTTTTTATAATTTTTTCTTAATTCATGCAATATAAGGTTACAGTTATTATTTTTAAAAAAAACATTTGATTTAAGCATTTTTTAAAAAAAATTTCTGTCATTTGAATAATTATGGATAATACATTTGTGTATATATGTGTGCATATATGTATGTATGTTATGTATGTATGTTATGTATGTTATGTATGTTATGTATGTGTGTATGTGTGTATGTATGTATGTATGTATGTATGTATGTATGTATGTATGTATGTATGTATGTATGTATGTATGTATGTATGTATGTATGTATGTATGTATGTGTGTATGTATGTATGTATGTATGTTTGTTATGTATGTACAGTATTGGACAAAACATTTGCAACCAATCGAACAATGCTAAAAAGTGTTCCTAATTTTACATGTCTTAAAAACGAAACAAACTATACTACCACAGCAAACAGTTCAGGAGTCTGGAGTCATAGCATGCCATGACATGAGCAATCAGCTGACAGGTGACAGCACACAGGCAGAGTTTCATTGACAAGTGCCATTTTGCAGCGGACAAAACAAGTGCAACTTTTTTTCTTTGTTTCATTTTCTTAAGTCTGGTCCGTGTCAATGTCACAAAAGTTTTTTAATAATTAAAGGAAGTATCCAGAAGTTTCCAGAAGCATGTAGAAGCTTCCAGAAATTTCCAGAAGAAGAATCTGGAAGCATCCAGGAGCATCCAGAAATATCCAGAAACATTCAGGAGCATCCAAACGCATCCAGAAGCTTCCAGAAGCATCAAAAAGAAGCATCTAGAATCTTCTAGAACAGGTTCACACAGGTTCATTTTACTATATAAGAGACATGTAAATCGACATGTAATTCAGTCAGTATATGGAAGTCAATCAGTCAGTATTATCAAGACAGTTTATCGTAGTGAGTTTTATCAAAGTGTTTTATCGAAGAACATCAATACAAGAAGTGAAATACAACAAGCGTTTCATTACATCAATACAAGAAGTGAAATACAACAAGTGTTTCATTACATCAATACAAGAAGTGAAATACAACAAGTGTTTCTTTACATCAATACAAGAAGTGAAATACAACAAGCGTTTCATTACATCAATACAAGAAGTGAAATACAACAAGTGTTTCATTACATCAATACAAGAAGTGAAATACAACAAGTGTTTCATTACATCAGTACAGTTCACATCCAACCAAGATGTTGTGTTCCACAGAGCATTATTGTATCATCACAAAGTAAATGTAACACGGTAAGCCTTGAGAAGCGTGATTATTTATTTTTATTATTTTTATGACTTCAAGTGCAAAAATGGCTCCCGACAGTCTTGGATTGGAACTAAGAAAGAAAATTATTGGCGATTACGTAAGTGGAATGTCACAAAAAAGTATTTGTGATAAATATCGCGTGAAAAAATGGACCGTATCAAGATGATGTTCCAAATATCGTTCTACTGGGAAGTTGGTAGCAGATAACAAAGGTGGAAGACCGCGTTCCACCACTTCTAGAGAGGATTATATGATCGTCAGATCCGTCAAGAAGGATCCCTGGATATTATCAGTTGAGATACAAAAGCACTTAAAGCTGCCAGTATCGGACCGAACAATCAGACGACGTGCTGTTGAAGCCGGATTGTTTTCTTGACGCCCTGCAAAGAAACCGCTGATTTCACTAAAAAACCAGAAGAAAAGACTCCTGTTTGCTACATCTCATATTGACTGGAATGTGCAGAAATGGCGAACTGTCTTGTTCAGTGATGAATCGAAGTTCAACATCATTGGGAGCGATGGCATTTGCCGTGTACGTTGACCGACCGGAAAATGCCTCGATTTACGTTACTGCCATAAGACTGTGAAGCATGGTGAAGGCAATGTAATGGTCTGGGGTTTTTTTTTCTGCTAACGGTCTAGGTCTAATACATCGAAATGATGGAATAATGGACCGTTTCATGTATAAAAATATCCTGAAAGATGTTATGTTACCTCATGCTGAATGGAATATGCCAATAAAATGGGTTTTTCAGCAAGATAATGATCCGAAACACACTACAAAAGTAGTCAAGCAGTGGTTTCAAGACAACCACCTATTGGTGATGGATTGGCCACCTCAATATCCGGATCTCAACCCTATCGAGAACCTGTGGGAGATCGTCAACCGCAGAATTAATCGTTGAGGTATTCAAAATAAGGATCAACTGTTTTAACAAATCCAAAAGGCCTGGGCAGCGATTCCACAAAGTTTCATTGATCACCTGATTGAATCTATGCCTCAAAGATGCAAGGCTGTGATCGACAACAAAGGATTCGCCACGAAATATTGATAGTGAAATACAGCTTGGTCAACATTTTGTCGAGCTGTACTTGTTTTGTCCAGAAGGAAATCAACTTTTTTTAATACTTTTGATTAATTTATTAATTTTCGTGTACAAATAATGAACTTTGTGATGAATAAAACTTGAAGAGCTTTGTCTCTAAACAGTTACATAGTTATTTCTCTAAATTGAAAAAATGCAGCACTTTTATATAAAGAAACTAAATTAGCATTATTTGGTTGCAAATGTTTTGTCCAATACTGTATGTATGTATGTATGTATGTATGTATGTATGTATGTATGTATGTATGTATGTATGTATGTATGTATGTATGTATGTATGTATGTATGTTATGTATGTATATTATGTATGTATGTTATGTATGTATGTTATGTATGTATGTTATGTATGTATATTATGTATGTATTTTATGTATGTATGTTATGTATGTATGTTATGTATGTATGTTATGTATGTATGTATGTATGTATGTATGTATGTATGTATGTATGTATGTATGTATGTATGTATGTATGTATGTATGTATGTATGTATGTATGTATGTATGTATGTATGTATGCATGTATGTATGTATGTATGTATGTATGTATGTATGTATGTATGTATGTATGTATGTATGTATGTATGTATGTATGTATGTATGTATGTATGTTATGTATGTATATTATGTATGTATGTTATGTATGTATGTTATGTATGTATGTTATGTATGTATATTATGTATGTATTTTATGTATGTATGTTATGTATGTATGTTATGTATGTATGTTATGTATGTATGTATGTATGTATGTATGTATGTATGTATGTATGTATGTATGTATGTATGTATGTATGTATGTATGTATGCATGTATGTATGTATGTATGTATGTATGTATGTATGTATGTATGTATGTATGTATGTATGTATGTATGTATGTATGTTATGTATGTATGTATGTTATGTATGTATGTTATGTATGTAGGTTATGTATGTATGTTATGTATGTATGTTATGTATGTATGTTATGTATGTATGTTATATATGTATTATGTATGTATGTATGTATTTTTACGATGATTTAAAGCAAATCTGCAATTATTTAGTAATTAAAATATGAAAACGATAAGAATTTTTATTTTAAGTTTTTTCATCAAAATGACCATCTTTTGCTTTAATGATGGCTTTACATTTTTTTGGCATTCTTTTAACAAGTTTTTGAAGTTTTTCTATTTGAAGATTGTTCCATACAGTTAGTAAACATTGCCACATGAAATTCACCTGATGGTTGCATCATTTTGACTTGATGATCAAGATCATCCCATAGCAATTCAATTGGATTGACATTGGGTGGTTGAGGTGGCCACTCCATTATTCTCAGTACTCCATCATCCTCTTTAGACTTCAAATATCTTTAACATAGCTTAGATGTATGTTTTGGATCATTGTCTTGCTGAAAAAAAAACTGTGACCAGTTAAAAAGATACCTGAAAGTATTTGATGATATTGTTCTTTTTTCATTATTCCATCGATTTTGATTAATATACCAACACTATGATAGCTGAAACATCCCCAAATCATCACTGAGCCACTGCCATGTTACACTGTTGGTGAAATACATTTAGGCTTGAAACAATCACTTGGTTTTCAACAAACAAATTATCATCACTTATTTCTGAAAATTTCAAATTTGGACTCATCAGTCCAAAGAACAGATTTCTATTGATCTGTTGTCCAATTTTCGTATCTTGTAGCAAAAATCAAATGTTTTTGTTTATTTACTGAATGAGGTTTTTTCACAACAATTCTTCCAAATGGACTTTTTTTGGGCAATCAATATTTCACTGTTGAAACTGATGTAGGGTCTGGTAGTGATATATTAATTTCAGTTGCAAAATGAGGTGCACTTTTGAATCAATTTTCATTGCTTATATTCAAAATTCAACGATGATCTTGTTTATTTTTGGTGGTCTGCCAGAATGTTTTTTATCAATATTTAATCCAGTTTGATGGTATCGAGTCAAACAGCATCACACTCCTGCTTCTGAAATTTTTTTAATGCTTGCAATTTCACAATTTGATTTGCCAGTCTGTTTCAAAATAACAATCTGGGCTCTTTTCTCAATCAATATTTGTGTAGTTGGTGTCAATTTTCAACTAAAAATAAAATTTAAAATAAGAAAAATATATAATAAAAAAATAAAATTAGTTTCAGTACTGTTGAAACATACTTCATATTAAACTGACATAAATTGACATTTTACATGACTCATAATTGTCGTGAAATAGTAAGCATGTATTAGCAGTAAAAATCAATAATTTAAATTCAAATAAAACTGAAATAAAGATGCGCATTAAAAAAACAGAAATTTAGCTTTTTTTAAAAATTCTTTTTTTTTTCACATATTTTGACAATTTAAAATTAAATTGATGCTTCAAAGTTTGAAAATTAATTTAAGGCATCATAAACTTATGTTTTCATATTAAATACGTACAGTATGATTGAGAAAAGTTACAATAAAAACATAAAAATGTTTTTTTTCAAACTCAATAAAACATTTGAATGGTCATGTGTGTGTGTGTGTGTGTGTGTGTGTGTGTGTGTGTGTGTGTGTGTGTGTGTGTGTGTGTGTGTGTGTGTGTGTGTGTGTATGTATATATATATATATATATATTCCTTGAAAATGTAAAAGTTGTATAATTACATATTACTACATGAAACCATTGAAATGCATTTTACAAAGTTAATGGTACTTATGCTGTTTCTGGCAACATCAAATTCATATGTGAATAAAACTCTTGTTATGGTCCATTTGGTAAGATTATATTAGTTTAAACTATTGTTTATTAACAAGCAACAATATATAAATAGGTACATTATATATTTCTTGTTTAAGGTATATCGCCATGGTGCTCGTTCCCCTATTAATTTTTTTCCCAATGATCAATATATAAACCAATGGCCTGTTAATCCTGGAATGCTTACAAAGGTAGATTTTTTAAAAAAGATTAAGTTTGTCATTCATCTAAAAATAGTTGGTTGTTTTTACTGTTTGCTCATTATCAGTAATTAATTTGAACTAGTTTATCAATTTTTTGTAGGTGGGGATGAATATGGAGTTTGAATTAGGAGAGTTTCTAAAAAAGCGCTATATAGTTGAATCTGGTTTTATTAATCAAAGTTATATTGCTAAAGAGGTACCGAAATATATTTTTTACAAAATTTATGTTATTAACTGCCAAGGAATAATATTATAGGTATTGATAACTTAGATTTTTTAATGATTTCTTTAATTATTTCTATGCTTTTTTAAAAAACGTAAAAAAAAAAGAAGAGAGATTATTATTTTTTTAGTTTTATTTGGAATACATTGTATTTGAAATACATTATAAAAAAAAATTTATTCAACAAACTAAAGTAGAAAAATTTGTCAAAAACATAAAATGAGTTTTGGACAAGAACTTGTTTTCAAATGATTTTAATTCATTGGGTCATAGTATGAATTGTATTTCAGATCTGTGTTTGGGTCTATTTCTGAGTAAAGGTCTAGATCCATATTATGCTTTTCACAGTGCTATTGTTACCTGCCACCATCATATTCATATTCTTTTTTCTATATTATATAGCAGGTTACATAAACTTTGATTATTTTTTTGCCAAGTAGTATTACATCATATCTGAAAAATATGAGAAACAAAGCAAAACAAGCACAGTATTTAAAGTAATTAATGTAAATAAAGGCAATACATATGCTATTTTAGTTTCATTTGTTTAATACCTTGAGAAATTTTGATCCATGAAATCTTTTATGTAAACAGCTTTTATACATGCATTAAGGTTTATATTCGAAGCTCAGATGCCCCAAGATGTTTACAAAGTGCAGAAACTCAACTGGCTGGACTCTATCCACCAATAGGATATCAAGTTTGTTTTGTAGTTCACTTTTATTTCTATTACTTTACTTTTATTTTTGAAAGTAAAGAAGTTCTTATAGCAGTTTGATAATAAAAACTATATATTTTGTATTTAAAAAATAAAAATACAAAGAACTGCTTTTTGAGTTTTATTTATCTTTCTTTATCTTTTTTTGTACTATAAAAGTTTGTTATCATCTGTTTTGTTACTTAACCCCTTAACGCACATGCTCAAATTAACTCAAGCTAAGTTAACCTGCAGAAATGAAAACAGTTGAGTTAATTCGAGCGTCTACACTATTTATGTATCTATAATAACCTTTATTGAATTAACAAATAATGTTGACACCTAACAATTATATGAGAAGGATTATTTCTTCAATATTAAAACTAATTTATTTGTTGTTAATATTTTCATTGCCTAAAATTATATTCTTTTTTTCTCTATCAAGCAAAAATTAGTAAAAGAAATTTGTAAACATATAAGCTTATGTGTTTATAAAATTTTATTATACAAATATTCATGATAAAATGGCTACCTTTAACTATTATACAGCAACGAATGAATCCTACAAAGACATATCACTATTAGTTGAAGTAATTATATCACTACTTGAGCCACTGCTAAATCAAGGTTATTGTTTAACCACTGACAACTATTGCACATAACCCCAATTGGCTAATATCCTTATCAAATATAACACTGATGGAACAATGAGAGTAAATAGAAAGACCAAAATTTATCCAGACAACTAAATATAAGAAAGGTGAAACATCTAAAAAAAGCAGGTTGACCCAAATATGTTGGAATATTACGTCTAACAGATAGACATTTCCCAAGTTTGGTCCCATGAGCAGCCAAGAAAGAGGTTCTAACAAGATACTGTGCAGTATGTACAGCAAAAGCAGATATAGTTTGGGAAAAGCAAAAGAAAAGAGAGTTGGTATATGTGCAAGTTATGTCAAATAGGATTGTATGCTGCACCGTGCTTCAAAATGTGTCATACTATAGAAAATTTTTAACTTAATTTATTTGTAAGACTTGCTTTAAATTTTTATATCTAAAATATACCTAAACTATATAAAAATAGTGATTTAATAAAAATATTTATTTTTCATAGCTATCATTTTTCATTTCTTTGGTTTTATTTAAATATAGTTTACTAAGTAAAACATTCTTTTAAAAAGATGATTTTTTTTTTCTCTTTTTTTGAAAAAAGTTGTTAATTGTTTAATATTAGCGATAATACATCTATATGGTTACATTATTTGATTATACATTTTTATGTCTTGTTAAGTCTATTATCTATTTAGGTTTGGAATAAGGACATTAATTGGCAGCCAATACCAATTCATTCTGTCCCAGCTGACACTGACCCTGTAAGTGTGCTTGCAGTTAGAGTTAGAAATATAAAAGCAATCTTAAAAGCATCAGAGATGTTACTTTACAGTTTATGAATGTCTGTTAAGTTTTAAAAATTTTGGTGGTCTGCCAGAATGTTTAATAATAAGTTTTCTTTTTAACAATAAACATTCCATGCTGTTTACAAAACTGAGTGTCACTTTATCCCCAACTCTTTAGAGTGTAGGAAAAAACTTAATGTAGAGGATACAAAAGTTAAAGGTCTTAATTTTTAGGTAAATATACTTTTATTAATAGGTTCTACGCCCTGAAGAGACTGACTGCCCTCATCTTAAAGAACTATTGAATCAACTGATTTTGAAACCTGATTATGTCAAAAAGGAGCATGAGAACCAGGTGAGTTGTAATATCTTCATTAATTAAAAAAGGTAGCTAAATACAAAGGCTTTGTTTTCTTCAAAAGTTGTTTTAACAAATCCTGACATTAATTCTTTACAATAATGAAATTTCTTTAGGATTTTCTTAAATTAGTGAGCAATTACACTGGGATGGCTGTTGGTTTCAATAATGTATGGATGATATCAGATGTAATTATTTGTGAGGTATGTTACTTTTAATAAAACGTTATAACTAGAGCTCTGATTAGTTAGTTAATGTTAACTATCAATTAGTCTCACTTGTAAACCTAATTCTTTTTTTGTTCATGGAAGCAAGTAAGAAGACTCTATGTTCTGAGAGTATAGAGTCTTCTGAATATTATTTGGCTGAAAAGAAAACATTTAATGTAATGAGAGATAGGATAGGATTCTTAGAGATAGGATTATTGGGAGATGGCATTAAATGATTTATTTTCATCCGAAAATGAGGACACTGGTATGCTCTGTTAAAAGAATAGTGCAAGCCACCGCCATGTTTTTTTAAAATATGCTTGTTCTTTGCTGTTCATTGAAAATATAGTCATGGAAGGGCTGTATTTTTGTAATTTGATTGTCAAGAGAAAAGAAATCTCTGCTCATTTTTAAAATCCTGCATTTATGAATTTAATATAAAATACCCTGAATTGTCGAATTTCACGTCTCATATAAAAGTATGTTTAATTTTGAAAACAAAAGTAATACCATATTCAAAGTCATTACCATCATCATTTATAAAGTCATGATGGTTTCTATACTCAGTGTCTTATGTTATATAGATTTTTAGGAAGCTCAAGGTTTTTCTGCCCCAAAATGGTACAAAGATATAGAGAAGCAGCTTAATGAGCTTAGCTCTTGGACCTTTTTATACCAATATTCAAATGTTAGTGATGAGCTTGGAAGACTTTTGGGAGGTATGTGTATCTTTGCGCTCATAAGATTTTGTAATCATTAACTTTTTGTACATCTGAGATACAAATAAGCAATGAAAATGTTTACACTTTTAAATGTTCTTTAACACTTTATTTCAATATCATATTTCAAATATATATTTAGGCTCGTTATTGGATATTATTAATACTAACATGAGAAATTTTGTTGATAAAAAGTCATATGATGACTTGTACAAACTCACAATGTTTTCAGGGGTATGATTCTAGGTCTCTTTTATTCTTTAAACTGTAAAGATAAAGTTTAAAAAGATCAGATGAAATAAATTATAGGTTTATCTTTAATTTATCCATTAATTTAGCATGATGTATCAATTTTGGCATTAACAGCTGCATTAGATGTGGACATAACACCTCCAACATTTGCATCTTGTTTTATGATTGAAATGTACAAAGACAGTAATGGGTAATTAGAGATTTATATTTTTATCTTCATTCAAAATTTAAAAAAGCATTTTCTTTAATTGTAACATTAATAAATATGTATTAGAAACTTCTTTGTGGAAATGCAATTTCGAAATGACACATCTGGGAAAACCTTTCCAATCAAACTTAGACATTGCAATAACTCTTGTCCTCTTGAACAGTTTTTAAGGTAAGCATTTTATCTTGTTAAATGTTTTTTGTTTTTTTTCCCTAGCGTACATATATGCATGCGTCCAGCTTTTTCTTTATAAGCGCAAATCTCGCACACATGTTTTTCTTATACCTTTTTTATAATTAATGGTTCAGTAAGTTGGAAAAGTTGTTTTGTTAAATCTTGTTTCGAAAATGTTTTTTGACAAGAAAGTGTTATTGAATCTGTTTATTTGCGGATTACATTTTGTTGTATAAAATACAGTGATATTTTTGGGCTGTGCTAATAGTTTTCTAATGGAGCAGTTTCTTGCAGAAAGTAGATGATGCTTTTCGGCTATATATTTAAGTATCATTTGGAGGATTTTTTTTAGTCTGACAAGTAAGCGAACGACAAAGACGCAAGATTGTTTCGGTCAGAAGCATGAATCTTCTTTCTTGACTTTGAGGCGTAAGTCATTTCATAATAATAATCAAAAACTTCTAAAAAATGTTATTGATGTTATTATAGACTAACTTAATTACATCGATTGAACACGATGAAGTTCAACACCCTTTAATCGTTAATTAATCGAAAACTACTTAACGAAATTTCCTAATTTTTTGCACAATAAAGCTAACTAAATTTATTTCAATCGTTTTTTGCATTTTTAGTTGGACGATTAGATAGGAACCGAATATTTTTGCGAGTACTTGACATTATCTCCTGAATCATGCTTTGAGTTACTTTTTTTGAAGCCAATTTTTCTTAAAATCTTGATCATCTAAAGCTAGTTTCTTGGTTTTCAATAAGATTCCTTTTATAATTAACCAATAGCTTACAATAACTTGCTGCCCAGGACAAACTTTGCTTCCTTAGATACCATCACATTTTGTTCATACAACTTTTTGGAGTGGCTTCTTGGAGTAGTGGACTGTAGCTAAATCAGGCTAAATCAATTTCTCTATCAATGAATCACTTTAGAGTTTTCTTTTTATGATATGCTTTATATTCTTTAGATTTAAGTACTTTTTTATCAAAGATGTATTTGGCTGTATTTAATTTTTCTCGCAAAGATCTCTCTGCGACTGACATGGATTTGCGTTTATAAGCGAATAATTGGTTTTGATTTGATTATATTTAAACTCTTTTTTTCTCCCTTTTCTTTCGATAGATCGAGATCTCGATAGATCGAGTCTCTTTACATCGCCGCAAAATAAATCCAATTGAACTCGAACAACACCAATCATTTTTAAAGTGTCCAACTTGTGACAAAGAAGGATTTTGAAGAAAAATTTCTAAATATTTTTTTCGGTTTAATAGTTTACTCTTTTTAACTCGATAGCAATAGTAACTAATAGAATCAAACAACACATTAGCTTAATTGTGCAAAATATATATATATAAAAATCTGTTGAGTAGTTTTCGAGTAATTAAAGAGTGCTGAATTTAAAGGGCGCTGAATTTCATCGTGTTTTACCAATAACTTTTGATTTCTTTTATTTTTAGTAACTTTTTATGTTTTTGTTAAAATATCGTTCATGAATGAATGACAACTTATTTCTTTCAGAATTAAAGAGTTTACTCTTTATATTTATGATATTAACGTTGCTGCTGGTGATTTCTTTACTTGTGGTACTTATCCGTAAAAGAAAAATTATGCGCCGTCTTAATTACTTACTAAAGGATGGTGCACACGAAAGGTTGTTATCCGAAATCTAGATTTTAAAAAATTATGCGAATTCGAGAGACTACTTGTCTCGATTTATTTAATATCAGCATTATTATTCAACGTTCTTATCTCGATATATTTTATATCACAGGGTCGGCCTTAGGGCGGGGACCACTTGGCTATGGCATTGGGCCACCATCTGGGTTAAAAAAGTTCTTTTCTTTAAGTTACAGATTTTATTGTTATAAACGAAACAGACTACGTTATTATACATTAGATGTATAGTAAAATGCAGCCAAGAATTAGTAAAAACTGTTTGGGACCACCATTTTTGCGTTTAGCCTAAAGCATCCAACTACCTAAGGCCTGACCTGTACTAAGCTTGTAAAATTTTTAAAAAACTTTCTTTAAAACGAGATTTTTGTTATAAGGACGCAAAAGCGAAAAAAAAAAAAGTTGTTTTTTTCAACACGTCACGAGAGTAAATAATTATCGCGGGTAAATTGGATCGGTTTGTTATATTAGTACCTTGTTTGATTGGCAGTTTAGTAAACCCATCACTTAAACATATTTATTAGATGTTTTCTTGGATTTTAAAGTGTTCTTGTGTTTCGGATTGTTTATTTTATAGATTAGCTTGTTTTTTTATTGTTAAGTTTATTCTTAATTGATGTAAATAAAAATATTTTTTTGTATATTTGGACACTGGAGCTGTTAAAATATTGCGTTTGATAATATTTATAGCTTTTCTCTTAATTGTCTCTAAATTTGAGGAGGATAAAAAAAAAAATTTGGACATTTAGAAAACAATAATAAAATGCTTATTATTCAGCTGCTTGCACAGTATAATAAACTATTGCCTGCTACTCAGCGTATTTAAGGTACTTTTTAAGAAATTGCCTTGAGTCCGGTTACTAGCTTGAACAAATGGGATATTTCCGAAAAAAATCTGGTCTGCATGATACACTAATAGATATTTGATATTTAGCATCGACGTTTGATTTTTTAGTTTTTAACAAATAATAACAAATAAAGTGCTAACTCTAATGTCATTCTTTTGAGTTAGATCGAATTTTTTGAAACTCACTAAAATAGAACTTTATGCATTTAAAACAGCAAAGTTTTTGGTGAGAGAAAATTATCTTCATACATCAAGTTATTTGAAACTTGTTATAGAAATAAATTAAATGGTTTTAATCGAAGAGCAACTCTGCGCAATCTCTTAAAAGAATGAAACAAAATAATTTAACGTAAGCGAGGTCTTTGTAAATTTTTTTCAGCAATCTCGTGAATTGCTGTCTAAATATATCAATTATTTTAAATTCGATTTGTTTCAAACGACTGATACAGAAAGTTTTACTTTATTTGTTATTTTTCGTTAAATATCGAAAAACCAAACGTTTGATGCTTAATTGATAGGAAAAAACTTTAGTTTGCGCGAAGCTGTTATTGTGACCACAAGCTATCTTTTAAAATTCATTTAAAGCATAAAAGACTCATCAATACTTTTAGGATACTATTGCAAGGACCTTGTTTTTAATCCTTATCTGAATGCAGACGAATGCGAGCTTGAAGAGATGCAGCAGCGTCAAATAATGGGCCAACTAGTATGCATACCTCTTCTCTATTAATGACTATCATTATATCGGAGTGATTTGTTGGGGACAGTTTTCACATGACATTTATCTTCGTATGAGCTCCTTTCATATGGAGAAACTAAGGCAGGCTGCTTAACAAATAAATCTTGAGCCAAATTTTCTGAGTTTTATGTCGATATTTGAATTATATTTATATTAAAAGCGCCAACTTTAGGTCATTCTTATTTATGTAACGTCAAATGAACATCTGTTGAATGCTAACGGGAATTGACGATGACCCGTTAAATTTCCAAAAATGATTGTGAAAATCTTTTAAATCTTGTGATCTCAAAATTAGAACTATTATTTAAAAAAAGAGCTTGTAATTGGAATTTCATATTCTTAACTTGTTGATTTGAATTGCTGCATTAAAAATTAAACGATCGTTAATTTACCCACTAAACTGTTTTATAACAATGATAAGATAACCCGTGGAAGCGTGGGTTTTAAAATAAAATAAAATAAAAAAACAAAAGGCTCTGCGGCTTAATTTTCTTCTGGTAATAAGCAGTGGATCTTGTCATGATGTTTTTATTGACTAAGATGGTGAATGCCCTCTTTGCAGTGTTTAAACAAATTTACATTTTCCCTCTGTTTAACAGTTAAACTTTGTTTACTTGAATAAAGTTAACTTAAAATGTAAAATAGTAAAAATAAATGAATTATAAAATCAAATTGTAATTTAATAACGATAATAGTGTAGGCTTTTATGAAGAAAAAAACAGGTATTGTTAGTAGTAGCACAGGAGGGTTTTATGGATTGAAGAGGAAAGAAAATAAAAGTGCAACGCAAAAATGCGAGCAAGACTACATTAATTCTTAAAGCATGAAACAGAAAGAAAAAGTTAAAGAAAATGTTTTTCCTTTTTTAGAATTGAATCAATTTATAACAAAAAAAAAAAATAAAAAACGAAAGTAGCGCTTGCAAAAAAATCGTCGCAGAAGCTCCCTCGACACCCCTCCCCCCAGCCCATCACCCAGATTAGGGCACCTTTTTTCTAACCAAATTTTGCACACTTTTATGTAAAAGATTTTGATATTTTTAAATTTTATTTGAATAAAAAATTTGAAATTTTTTAGTTGTTTATTATGCACTCCACTAAATTGAGTGAAATTATTTAAGTGTAATGTTTCCTGCCCTATTAAGGTTATATATATATATATATATATATATATATATATATATATATATATATATATATATATATATATATATATATATATATATATATATGGCCAACTTTTTTACAAAAAAAAGTAGGACAATTAAACATAAAAACATTAGATAAGTGAAACTTTTGATTACACTATGATATACTCATAATAAAAGCAGTTGTAATGTTTTATTAAATTATGCTTACAGTTTTTAGGGGGACAGAACTTATTAATAGAGGATAATTGGGTACATTTTATATTATATATATATATGTGTATGTACATATATATATATACATATATATGTATTATATGTATGTATATATATATGTATATATATGTATATATATACATATATATATGTATATATATATATATATATATATATATATATATTTATACCTGTGTTTGTGTGTGTATTGAAATATGCCTGTTTGTTTATTTGGTTATTTGTTTGTTTTTATTTTTATTTTATGCAGTTTTCTAAGTATAACTTTTTAGAAATGAATGCTTTTTAAATAATTAAACATTAAAAAAAAAATTCTTTTACAGGTATTAATATTTAATGTTATCTACTGATTTTTCTCTTTATAGAGTATATTCATAACACAGCAGTTATGTATGGCACAAACTTCATTTATCAATCTGATTTTTTATTTTCATGATAAATTTTAAAGTTTGAAATGAAATCTAAACGTTAAAAGGAATGAATTATTATGGATTGCTATGAGAACTTAGGAATTATAGGTGAAGGCTCTTATGGTAAAGTGTTAAAGTGTATTCACAAAGAAACCAAGCATGTTGTTGCAATCAAAAAGTTTTTAGATTCAGATGATGATAAAGTCATTAAAAAAATTGCTTTACGTGAAATACAGATGTTAAAGGTAACTATTTTCCAGCTTTTTAAAAAATTGTTCTTCTATACACTTGTATTATTTAAATCTAATCTTTATTACTTCTGAAATGGTTTTTTAAATTTTGTAAAATGATGTTATCTTTTAGAAACTTCGCCATGAAAACCTTGTTAATTTACTTGATGTTTTCAGAAGGAAAAAAAGGCTGTATTTAGTTTTTGAATTTTTGGATCGCACTGTTTTAGATGATCTAGAAAAGAATCCAGATGGACTTGATGACGTAGATATTAAAAAAATTTCTATACAAGTTTTGCGTGGCCTTGACTTTTGCCACAGTCATAATGTAAGTATCTAGTGTATAGATCTGTAACATTACATAGTAAAACAAACTGCATCTTTACTGCATCTTTAAATTTATGATATAATGATACAATAGGAAACATGTATATTCATTTCATGTGAAATTAATTGTCACAATCAAGAGGTCTAAGTTATGAGGAAAAAAATTTTTAATTATCTATCAGTTTTGAATAGTACTGAATGCAGCTAAATGTTTCTTAAATAATTGAGTTTAACTTTTTAAGAAATAGTATTAAAATATTAATTAGTTTTTTTTCATCCCATAGAAGTTTAATTTTTTTATTAAATTTTAATGTTTAATTTTCAATACTTTTAAGTTATAAAAACCAATGATTTTATATTTGCTGGTTTTTATTAGGTTATTCATCGTGATATAAAACCAGAAAATATTTTAATATCAAAATCTGGGGTTGTAAAACTCTGTGATTTTGGATTTGCAAGAACACTTGGTAAGTTTTATACCATTCAACATTAAATATTTAATGGCTTGGAGAATGATTTCACTGCAAAAGATTGCAGACATTTAGGAGTGACGTAGTTCACTTTAATGAAAAAATTTATAAAGTTTCTTTCGTTGTGAAAAATGGAAGGTGGTAAAATACTTCTCACAAAATTAATGCATGTATTCTCATGTTTTAGTTGTAGGCCCTGGAGAAGTTTTTACAGATTATGTAGCTACTAGATGGTATCGTGCTCCTGAGCTTTTAGTTGGTGATGCTAGCTATGGAAAGTAGGTCTTGTATAAACTTTATTGTATAAAATTTCTCAGTCATATAAAAAACCTATGCTTTTGTTTGTATTTGCCAGATTTTTTTCAAGTTTGGTGTGTTAAATTTTTTAATATAATTGAGTGCTAGTCTAGGTTTATTTGAAATATTTAGGGTATTTCAACTATATATATTAAAGTATTCAAACATCAATTGCTTGTAAAATGAAAGATTCTCATAAAACGATTTAGTAAATGTTCCAGTTTATAAGTCAAGTCTTTAAGCTGCTTGGGTCTTAAATGTTCCTTTAAAATATAAGACCAAAATTTTATCTCTGGAAATTACACCTTAGCTTATATAATATCAGTTTAAAAAATTATTAAACTACTCTTTTCAGTTAAAAATAGGAGGTTGTCTTACAAAACTTATACAATGGTATCTACTTTTCTTGTATACTAGTAAGCTACAAATTTTATTCTGGATGTGTTTACATAACTGCAAAATTTAAAAAGTTTTAGTATTCTGTGTAATTTGCATTTATTTAAAAAGTAATAATAAAGTTTTTTTGTTTTTAGTTATTTGATTTATGTTGAGTTCAGTGATTTTTCTTGAAAATCTGAATTCAGACAATTATTTTTAAGATGTTTTACCATCATTGAATTGACTTGTATTTCATTAAATTAAATTTTTTAATGTAATCAGAGCTGTTGATATCTGGGCTATCGGCTGTTTGTTATTTGAAATGGCAACTGGTAATCCTCTGTTTCCTGGTGATTCTGATATTGATCAACTTTTTCGTATAACAAAAAAACTTGGTGAGTTCTGTTGTTTTTTTTGTTTTTTTTAATTAAGTTAATGAAATAATAAATAATCTTTATTGAATATTTATCCGTAAAAAATATTTTTAAAATGTTAAAGAATTACTTTTGCTTTATACAAGAAGAAAATATTTCCCATATTTCTCAAACTGACTTTTTTCTTATATTTCTGTTATTTATCAATAGTAATATTTGCCTTATTTTTTAAAGATATTTTCTTTTAGGTAATCTTACTGATAAGCATAAAGATATATTTCTTAAAAACCCTGGTTTTACTGGCATTTCATTGCCAAATGTAACAACCCCTGAAATGTTTAATGATGACGTTTTAATAGGAAATTTATTTGATCTCATGATGGTAAATTTGTTTTCATACAATATTAAATTTTTAAAATTATGTTGCCTATTCTTTGTAATAATAAATAAAATTATTATATATATATATATATATATATATATATATATATATATATATATATATATATATATAAATTAAAAATTTTTTTTTTTAAATATTGAAAAGAAAATAAATCTAAAAGAAGCTGAAACGATGTTAGAAATACTATAACAATCTTGTTTCAGAAATGCTTGTTATTAGATGCACACAGTCGCCCATCATGTGCTAATATGATGAATCATCCCTATTTTAAAGAAAAAGATTTCAGTACAATATTCATGGAACAATTAAAAGACACAATTGCCAAAGAGGCTCAAGCAACCCCATTCTTAAAGAAAAACAAAAAGAAAACAGTCAACAGCTCTATTGAAACTTATAGAAATACAAAAGGATCAAAAGAACATCCTTTGGTAAAATTAAGCTATTATCCATACATTAACTCATCAAACATAACTAAAAAAACAGACGTTTTTTTCCCTGCAAAGCCGAATGAAGCTTTGGGTAAGTTATCCACAGGAGACAGTGGATTAAAAAAAACTATAGAGTCTGAACAAGCAGAGTCGAAAAGTCGTCCTACTTTTGATGTAACAATTAATTCTTTCGGAAAAAATCTACCAGATCTACATAATAATGGAAATAACAGGTATATTTATATTTAAAAGAATATTCTCTTGATTGAAAAAATTAATTCAGATTGTTTTGTTTTCTTTCATTTCATTCTTATCTGAATATATTTTAAAAAGTTTTTTCAAACATTTTTTATTGAAATTCAAAATTTTTTTATCAAGGTTATTCGCCAATGATTTTCAAAAACAAATAATGGGTAATTTAAGAAAGTCTAACATGAGTTTTGAAACGCTAAATTCAAACTTTTTAAATAAAGCTGAAGGGTTTCAGATAGAAAAGAATGTGCCAAATGATAAATTTGTTGAGACAATGTCGCAAAAGAAGAAGAAGAAAAGGAAAAAGAAAGAATGTCTTGAAAATGCTAATAAATCTAATTTCTTGCCAAGTGTTATTGGCCCTAACGGTAATAATATTTTTTGCTTAATTGTAGCTTTTTGTGTCATGTCTAATGGTTATTCAATAAATAGCATTACTCTTATATTGAATAAAATTCAATGCAATAATATTTTATTCAATACAATAACGCATATGCGCCAGTGTCGTACATACATATTTACCTTATATGCTTGAAATGCGTTTCTTTAATTTTTTTGTTTGCATTCAAATATTTAAGTTAATGCAAAGAACAATTTGAACAAAGTAGCAGCCGTTGGGATTCACCTATCAAATGCATCTCAGAGTTCAAATACTGATTCGTTTATCAATACTGGAAAGAAAGAAGTATAGCATTTTTTTAAATATAGTATTAATAGTATTTTTTTTAGAATTTTTTGAATAACTCTCTATGAACCTGTTGAAAGTTTCCTGTTTTATTAAAAAATAAAGGCGAGTTGACTGCTATGAATAGTTCTAAATTTTTTATGCGTTTGTTGTTAAAATCTTTAGACGCCACCGGGTTCAAGAAGAATTCAAAGCAATTTACCTGCTGTTTAAAGCCTGCAATCCACCATATACAGCGCAAGAAAAATTACTGGAACATTCACTTATTTTTCTACTTGGTTTCCTCTTATTATTTCTTTACAAAAAACCGCTCTTTAAATGTTTCTAATCAACTTCATATGTTTTAGAAGTACCATGAATTTTATGAAATATTACAAGTTGATTAATAACATTTTACCAAAATATCATTATTTTTAAAACCATTCATAATTATATCGACATTTTAATATATCGACATTTTAATATAATTTACATATGTAAATAATCCGTTAAATTATATTTTGTAAATATAAATTTTAATTTTGGCGTCAGTCCAGTGAGTGTGTGAGTGTGTGTCATATAATATACATATATATATAACATATCATATATATATATATATATATATATATATATATATATATATATATATATATATATATATATATATATATATATATATATATATATATATAGCATGTATATATATGAATATATTTGTATTCAAAAAAACTTTTTGTTTATCCACGCAAAAATGTAAATAATTGTTTATCTATCTAGAAAACCTTTATCCTCTTTAACTTTGTTCTTTTTATAGTTTTTTGAATTTATCTTTTCATTAAAATGAATTTTTCTTTTTTTATTAAAAATGTTCGTGTGAATGTTTCAAAAAATATGGCATTTAAAAGTTCCGCAACTGTTATGTTTATGGGAATGTTTGTTTTAAGCCTAGAATTACATCCGTTTTACATCCAAAAGTTCCATAAATACGCTTATATTACAATAACGAGTAAAATTTGTCTGGTAAGGGATAAAGTATCTTTACTTCTTTATTACTTTTGTCATTGCTTATCAAAAAAAAAAAACCTAATTATGATATACTATGAGCTTTTAAGCCATGAGGTCGAGCAGTTAATGTTCCAACAGGGAAGGTAAATTAATTATTAAACAATAGGTATTATACAGAATCGCAAATGCTGAGTTTTTTAACAACACCAGATTGTAAAGAATAAACAGATGAAAGAAGGCGTAGATAAATATCTGGAAACGTAACATAATGGAAAACGAAGAAAGTTTAGATCTTGATATTGAAGAACCGATAGTCAAAGCCGATTTATTAGAAGAAATAAATATGGAAATTGAAGATTCAAATTCCATGCGAGATACAAAGAGAGAGGTAAATATTTGCAAAATCTTTGCAGTTAATCATTTTATTCGGAGAAGTTGTTTTAGTTCGGCTAAATACAAATTTACTATCAGAAAGTTATTTATATTTATATTTTTCTAATAAAACTAGGATCCACTTTAAATTTGGAGTAATTCTATATCAATTCAGCAAATTTTTCAAATTTTTTTAACCATACTTCTTAGATTTTGTTGAAATTAAAACAGTTGAGAATTCAATGAAACGGCTTCCCTGGAGAAATTTAAGCACCCAACCTAAAACGGTTCTTAAGTTACTCAAATTTTAAGCAAGACCCTATTTTCCTTTTAGAGGTGATTTACACGTTAACTTTAAAAAATCAATTTCATAAAATCTGTAGATTTAATCATCCAAAGATAATAAAATTATGCATTTCGAATAAATTTTTCATCGGAAATCTCTTTTTAACGCTTAAAAGCCGTTTAAACCTAAACTTTTTATGCTATCAACAAAATAAAAGTTATTATGACAAAGCAAGTTTGCACGTCCCCTTTGCAAATTAGAAAAATTCTCACAGATATGTTTTTCATCGATAAATTTATCACTAAATTGTGGCTAATGAAAAGATGGTGTAAGGCTATGAGGGTACATGAATGCTATTACTTTGATTTTTTTCATTAGTATTCTCCACTATACTAATCCACCAGCCATCGTTAGATAGCACTAGTTCTGTGAAATCTCATTTATATCAATTTCAGTTAAATTTCTCTTAGCAAGCAGATACCTGTTTTATATTTAATGTATTAATTGCTAGCTTTCATGTGGATATTCGTGTAAATTGATAAGAAGATCACCACCCAGCAAGCACACAACGTTGTGTGCTTGCTGGGCAGTTTAAAATGATACGCAATACTCAAACATTTTCAAAGATCTATAATCTACAAACGAAATGGTCTCTGAAGACTCGCATTTATCTTTGCTCTTTTTAATGTGCCTCCTTTTCACATAGAGATTACCATGGTAGGTGGCTAAAAAGTTTCATTAAATACTTATAACTAACCATTATCTTAACGTTTTGGTGAATGAAGCGAGCATGTTTAATAGTAAAATAATAATAAAATACTTTGGTCTTCGAAAATAAATTTCGAAAACCTGGTTTCTACTTTACTTATGATTGTACCAAAACTGATCAATCGACTTTAGTGTCAATTCTTTCAATGGTTCACCATATTTATTTAATTTTTGGCAACTGGTACAGAATAACATAAGAAAAACTTTTGTTTCTAATCTTGTCTTGTAGTTCAACTAACTTAAAAACTAGCCTGATATAATTAAAAACTAGCCTGATATAATTAAAAACTAGCCTGATATAATTAAAAACTAGCCTGATATAATTAAAAACTAGCCTGATATAATTAAAAACTAGCCTGATATAATTTTAAATAACTTTTTTTTGGTATTTTTATTTATTACCTCCTTAAACACGATAAAATTTAGATTTCAGTTACAAATGACAAAAAATGGAAAAAAAACAATAAAAATTGAATACTCCCTGAAGTAACATGCGACAACTAAACATTCAGACAAACTTTGAAAATGAATATCTCTTGAATGGAGTCATCAACTTTGTTAATTTAAAAAACATAATAACAAGAAACTTGTATTTTACAAAACCAAAAAAAATTATTCGTTTATTAGTCCATTTCAGGAAACACGTTCACCTCTTGTGAAAGGGTGCAATTCGGGTGCAATAGCAGGGTTTTTTTTCTCTTGGCATAGATTCAATATTTTCACTTTTTAGGTAATCTTGCACTTTGTTTGAATAGTGTGCGGAAGCTAAATCAAGCCAGAACACAATTTCGTTGTTTTGTAAGCCTCGTTTATGAACTTCTTTAATTTAACCAAACATTTGGAAATGAACACGCGAAGGAGTGATATAATGCTTTCAGAGTCCTTTCTCAGACAACGCTATCCAAACTAATAACTTTGGCTTTTTCTTTTGAGCTTAACCTCATTAGGCGTTGCATCGTGATCTCTTGCGTTGCCTTTTAGACATGTTTAATTAAGTTCTAAAAAAATAAAGACTATCGGATATTGCAGAGGATTAAATTTGCAAAATACTAGGTAGGATTATAAAATTAAAAAACATTGTTATATATATGTGTGTGTGTGTGTGTGTGTGTGTGTGTGTGTGTGTGTGTGCGCGCGTGCGTGCGTGTGTGTGTTAAAGCTACAAAGTTTGTCCGGATTTTTAGTTGTCACATGTTATTGATAACAACATCCTTTTTGAATTCTTAAATTCGATGATTTTATTTTTTGAAATTAATTTAAGTCACCTTAAACTGGCATTAAACGGTAAATTGAATCAAATTTAACAGTAAATTGAGTCATTAAAATTTGAATATTTTAAGAACTGCTTTTAATTGTGTGCTCAGATTTCTCCTGGAAATCAGTTCATTGAGATTTTCAACTGTACCAAAATTCAACACAATCAAAGAGGTATGGTCAAACAGTCTTAATCCAAAATTTTATAGGGCCTAATAGTAGCTTGTTATAGACAACAGCGATGTCAATAAAACCACGGTTGTCAAAAATTAAATGAAATTGATGTTGTGACCGAAGAAAACTCTTTTGGGGAATGATAGACTTATAACTATGTCACTTTTGGTAAAATTCCTAAAATCTGATTACACCGTCTTCGGTAGAAAATGCGAGTTTAATTTTTCACAAATAGATAAAGAAAATAAATTTTTTAATTTTCAAGCTTAGAAAAGTAAGCTGATTCCGAAATTTCAACAAAATCAAACATTTTGAAGACAAACTTGGATATAAATTACTACAACTCATCCGAATTCTAAGTTTTAAAAAATGTAATAAAAACATCTGAAAAAAGCATAAATAAGACAAATAAGAACATTTTAAAACAATAAGTTAAATTCTTATCTTTACATGTGCAGTGATAAATTTTTTTATTATTCAAGTCTTTTTTAGTTAAATTCTGTAACACACCTTTCAAACTGTCACTATATTCAGGATGGTTATAAAGTTTTTTGCATCTCTGCCATTGGGCTCTAAAGATATGATGTAAAAGCTTCGGTAGCTTACTCAGAATAAACTCCAAGAGAGTTATTATGGCGTTTAATAAGTTTTTAAATATGATAAAAGACCGTATGCACAAAGGTGATGATTAAACTCTGAAATTGTTGATAGGTAAACCAACTCTCTCAGTAAAAAAAAATCAAGAATATTACCAAAACAAGCTTTTAACACATCGTTAAACTTTCTAAATGCTTTAATGAAAAAAAAAATTCTGAAACGAAAAAGTGCTTCTGAGCTAATCTATCTAGGGTATTTACATTTTTCAGTAGCTTTCTAAACTCATTGAAATTGATGTAAGCTGAGTCAATCTGAAACATTAGGCAAAATCTGAGTTAAAGAATCCAATAGATGATTGACAACGCCAAACAATAGATGAAACTCCATTGTTGTGAGAACAGCGAGAATTAAGGTTTCATCAGGAACATAGATGAGAATTAACACAGTTCATATATGCTTTTTCGATGCCAGCTCAAACTGCAAAAAAAGCTTAATAGAAGCTTTTGATCCGATAGTCCTTAGATATCCGCATTAAAATTGATACTTTGATTAAATTTTGTACAAAGAGCGAACAATGTGTTCTTGAATTTGGTTGAAGTCCACCAATTATATTCACAAGCTTCATGTCACAAAACACAACAAACGGAGGAATTTTAAAATTCACCAAATTAAGTTGTTGTTTTATATTATCATAGTTCTCTTGAAGATTTTCTGAAATAACTGCTAGCAGTTGCCCTTTCTCACCAGAATCTTTTGCAACGATATTTGGAAAAAACCGTTTTTAAGGTTTTAGCAAAATTACAATTTCTTTCATGGGCGTTGTAACAAGCTTTTGGGACTTGAATCCTAGCGGCCCATGAGCCAATCATCAACCAGAAGGGTTTTCTTGGGTCACAACATCAAGCTCATATTCAATTTTTGACAACCGTAAAATGGAGAGTAAAACGTAATTGCGTTGCCCTAACCACGAATAGAAATAAGACAAGGTGCAATCTTTATAAAATTTTTTAGTTAAAGCTCATACCGCGTTTCACTAATAATAAAACACAGTATCATAAATGCATTTTTAGCTAAAATAATGACGAAACTGTTTTATCGTTAGTGTGAACGAGGTATTAAGCTCCTTTTGTTAAAATAACTTATTATTTAATAGATTGTAGAACTGGGGTCAATATCATAACACTTACGCCTTCTTAACAATATAAATTTCGTGAAAACATAAAAATTATACTATGAAAATATCTTCGTGATTACAAAAGAAAATTACTAATTCTTAAATAGGCACACCTTGATTCTTAAACAATGATTTTTAAACGCATCCTGATTTCTAAATAAAGGCAAGGTTGTTTAACAATTTTAGCAGTGATTTTGATTTTTTTTTTAAGAAGTACGAAAAAGGTTGCATAAATACTTATATATTTGTTTTACAACATCAACCTCAGATACGTTACTACTTTGTCTTTTTCATGTTGCTACTTCTAAAAAGTAATTAACAAAACTAAATAGGTTGTATCTACAGTTTGAAAAAGGTAAGGTAATAAGACTGCGGTAGAATATTTTCAACAATAAAATAATCTTGGGTCATCCATGTCGCACTTTTATCATAGAAAAAAGTAAATTTGTGAATATTATTCATCAAAGTGTTCTTTTAGAAAAAGACTTTTACATTTTATACGGATAAATTAGCTAAAGAGAGATCCTCCGGCAAGATTTAAGTGTCAAGATAAAATGTGTAATACCCTCCTACAGCCATACAGTACAGATTGCATGTTGTAGTTACGGATATATAATATGTAACCTTAGTAATTATACAAGATTTTGGTGAAATAGTTTAAAAACCTATAAACTAGAATGCATTCTTACATAAAAATGATTTAATTTTTAGTATTAATGTTTTAAGTCATATGATTTCCCGATTCGGACCTGTTTATCCAAATTGAAAGGGAAATTTTTTAAAGGGCCTTGTGCAAGTTTAAGAGACATCATACTTCATGCTAGATTTTGATAAAGTATTTGATTTAAAGTGCGCCAATATTGTATTTGGTCTGTTAGTCCATGCAGGAAAAAGAGCACCTCTATAGTGGGAAGGTTTCAGAAATGAAGAATTCGGAAAAATAAGAAATCTTAGAAGTCTAGATTATTTTTATGAAAAATATTGTGAGGTAAATCTAACATGCATCATTATAAGAATATTATACATCAAAGAATTAAAAAACACTACCTCGTGGAAAGTCTATATACTCTTCTCTAGCATTTAGTAGCCACCTTTTGAATTGGTTTTTTCTATTTGAGCTTTATCTACTCTAGGATATCTACTTGTGTATATTTAGCCTGATTTTAATGGCTGACTGAAAATTAAATTTTTTTTTCGGACAGGGTTCAAAGCCTAAAACGTAAATAATTTCGATATGATTTTAAAAAGCCTGAATAAACTTGACAAAGTAATAGCATCTCAAGTTCCATTACTTAGACCTTGTTTCTGTTATATTTTTGTTATATATGATGAATTTATGTAAAAAATTAAATTTTTTTCAAATCTTGACAACGCAAAACTAATTTTTAAAATTTTTTTTAATAAACTATAGGGTAAAGTAGGGTAATTTCGGCAGGGAGATAATTTCGGCACCCCTTCAAAAAACACCTAAAAATATTTATTTATTGGAATAATTAAATCATAGTTGGGTATTGTAGCAAGATAAACAATTTTCCTAAAAATATTGCTTTAAACTTTTATTTTTACATTATAGGTGCATTAATTTATGATTATTAGCTTTTTCTTAACATTTTTACCTATTTGAAAATGTTGGATAAATGATTTTTTCTCGAAAATTTTTACCAAAAGTTGTTATTTATTTTATTCAAAAATATAAACTGAATAAAATGTGAGCAGCAATAAGATAAAAATCAAAGTATGTTACAAGATATAAAAGTTTCTCCAAGGACTGCTCTAAGGAGATAATTTCGGCTTATTAATAGTTTTTAATTTCGGCAGTGCCGAATTTGCCGACCTGTGCTTTCTCTGAAACCAAAATGTAAATAACCGTTTGAAATATTATGTATAGAAGAAGTTGATTTTAGTAATTCAGATAGTAATAAGATAATAACGAGTTAGGAAAAACTTGAATTCGTTAGTGTCTCTGTGAAACTTAATAAAATAATAGTTCCCCACCATATAAATTAAATTTATGTCATACAATAAATTAATAGTTCATTAATTATATATATATATATATATATATATATATATATATATATATATATATATATATATATATATATATATATATATATATATATATTATTGTGTGTTAGCATTACATAATGGATTCAAAACGTGTAAAATATGGTAATTGGTCAAATGAATCATTAAAACTAGCAGTAAATGCAGTTTTAGTTGATGGATGCTCGAAATATTCTGCTGCTAAACAATATAAAATACCAAGGCAAACGCTACATGACTATATAAAACGAGTTTCTGTTGATAATTGTGTTAAAAAGTTAAGAGCAGGGCACCCAATAACACTCTCAGCTTTTCAAGAAAAAGAACTTGTTGAAGTTCTTCTGACTATGTCACAGAGATTATTTGGTCTGTCTCCAAAAGATGTAAAACAAATGGTATTCCAGTTTTGTGAAGAAAATGGGATTATTCATAAGTTTAATTGTGCAACTAAGTCAGCAGGAAAAGAATGGTTTAGGGGTTTTTTGAAACGTCATAATAAACTCTCTGTAAGAGTTGCTGAATCAACGTCATTGCATCGAGCCATTGGTTTTAATAGAATAAAAGTTAATCGTTTTTATGATGAACTAGAAAAAATAATGTTTAATGCTGATGAAATGCAGATTATTCCACCAGCAAACTTATTCAACGTAGACGAATCTGGATTGTCTATATGCCATAAACCAGGAAAAGTTGTTGCCCTGAAGGGAAAACATAGTGTTGGTGGCTTAACAAGCTCTGAAAGAGGAAAAACAATCACAATAGTTTGTTGCCAATCAGCAAGCGGATTTTTTGTCCCTCCAATGTTGATTTATCCACGTATTCGAGTGAGACCTGAATTTTTAGATAAAGCCCCAATCGGTTCTATTTCTGGTGGCAGCAAAAATGGGTGGATAACAACTGATTTGTTTGAAAAATGGTTTGATCATTTTTTAAAAGCAGTCCAGCCACAGTCAAGAGACCAACCAGTTCTTCTAATTTTAGATGGACATTCAAGTCATAAAAAAAATCTTAGTGTTATTATAAAAGCTCGCAAGACAAATGTTATTATACTATCACTTCCGTCTCACTGCACGCACAAACTGCAACCACTTGATGTTTCATTTTTTAAAAGTCTCAAAATATTCTATGATCAAGAAGTTGGTACTTGGCTTCGTCACCATCCAGGTCGTCCTGTAACTGAATTAGAGGTTAGTGAATTATTTGGAATAGCTTATGGGAAAGCTGCAACTGTTCAAAATTGTCAGTCAGGGTTTAAAAAATGTGGAATATATCCATTTGATAGAAATGTGTTTACTGAAGAAGACTTTGCTGCAGCTAAGGCTACTGATCACTCGTATATTGTATCAAAAATTTCAAAACCAAATATTACCTCTGAAATGCACCCTACTCTCGACAATGGGTTAGACTCTGCTAAAGATTTAGATCATGTTGATTTTGTCACAGAATGTGTAATTGCTTCTCAAAAAGGTAAATCATTTTAAAAGATGTATTATTTTTACTATCTTCCACCATTTATTTAAAACACAAATGTAATTTTTTTAAAATCAAGCAAAATAATAACTTATCTGTTGTTTTATTAACCTAAAAAAAAGTTTCTTAAACAAATAGTTCAAATTTTTTATAATTTATATGTTGCCTAATTTTATTCACCTTTTTTAGTTAAATATTTTTATTTAGAATCTGCTTCACCAAACTCATCATTTACACTTCAGAAGTCATTAGAATTAGCCACCTCTGATGAAACCTCACAACCTCATGGTGTTACATTCGGATCACTAGCTGGACTTGACATTAAAAATAAAAAACGAACAGGTATAAAAAGGAGGGTAAATCATGCTGAAAAAATTACTGGATCACCATATAAATCTCAGCTAGAGGAATCTTTAACTTTGAAATATAAGAACAGGCAGCCACGTAAAAAGTGCATTAAAGAAAATATATCTACACATCAAAAGACGTGTTTGAGTAACCTTGATGCTAAAAGTGCAATTAATAAACAACTTTGTGCAATGTGTCAATACAGTTATGGGGATCCTGTCGATCCATACTTAAAGGATAATTGGGATAAATGCCATAAATGCTGTAGATGGTGGCATGAGACATGTGCTGCTATATGTGGTGTTTATGCTAAAAAAGTATTTACTTGTGATGACTGTATGAAACACTGATTCTTTAAGCTGTTTTTTAACTTTCTTAAATAAATCTCTTTTTATAAAGTTTTCTTTGTTTGTTTAACTATTGTAGTTATGTAAAATATTATTTTATGAACTACTTATGAGCTTATAAACATGAATTCTTATTTAAACAGAATTTAGAAATAATCATCGAAATCATAGAAATTAGTAATCATTTTATTTACAATTTTACTTTACAGGCACATTTTTCTAATAAGGTTTCTGTTTTGGGTGATGTATTCATACTTTACTAAAATAGGTGGTTCAAAAAATATGAATCTTTGCAATTGCAACGCCCTTAATTAAATGTCAATTAGGTGTAACAAATTCCATTTAAGAGACAATTACTTTATACAATGCAGATTTATAGCTGTTTATAATATTTTAATTATATTAATGCGTTTTCAACGAACATCTTAATTTTCTTAAGTATGCCGAATTTACCGTATCATTGTGCCGAAATTACCATACTAAGTCGCTAATTTCGTCATTTTTGAGTATTTTGTAAAACAAATTTTACATAAAACTTTGTAAGTTTGAAACAATTTTTTAACTATTACTTAATAGATATATCTGCAGGACATCGATATGCATGATTTTTTAACGTTATTAAAGCAACCATTGTCTATAAACAACAAAATAGCTTAATACGCCGAAATTACCCTACTTTACCCTATATATTAATGCTAAACTGATAATAAAGGTTTTTATCGTGTGACACAATATTGAAACTGGCGGTCACTCTGGCTGACTGTGGCGGAATAAGAAACATAAAAAATTACGTGTGATTTTTTAAACTTCAAGTTAAACCATTGGTGGCTTGTTTTTTTTTTTTTTTATCCTTTGATTAACCAATGCAAAAAGGCCTTTGTTTTATTAACATACTTGTCTTGTTTTTACTATCATTTATAAATATGATAATAAAATACAGGGCCGTTGGAAGGTGTTGTGACAAATTTAAAAAAAAGCGGAACTTGGAACGTTTGAACGGCTGGAGCTTCACACGGTTGCACCGTTGTATGAAAAAAACCAGGAAACAAAAAGAATCAAAATAAAACTATTAAGTTTTATAACAATGAGAAAATAAGAATGTGAAAAAGAATAATGATAATAACAAATGAGAAAAGGAGAAATATAGTAATAGTCACAATAGCTTGAATAAAATTTCATTTTTTTCGGAAACGTGTTACATACTATAAGATACTAGTTTACGAGATGTCTTAAATGTTAAAATTCTTTCAAGATGTCTCAAATATTAAAATTCTCAACATCTTTATTCTGACCTAAATCAATACGAGTCGACTAAATATGTTTGGAAAGAGGTTGGGAAAAGAAAATAAAATTGTATTTCTTCAATACAAAACATCGTCTGGTCTTGTTTTCTATCGCACCAACAACAACGTAAAGCTAAACAGAAAATGTGATTTAAAAAGTATTATTGGATAATCAAGTGTTTGAAATAAACTTGCGATTTTTTATTAAAAGAAAAAAAAATTGCCATTGGAATTACATTTGGTTTAACTAAGTTGAAATTCCAATAAAATTTAAAGTTCGCGTCCAAATCTATGAGAGAAACCTTAATGTATTAACAAACTACAGAAGGCTTGATTACCTGATAAATATTTCAGATGTGGAAAAATTCAAACTGTTCATTTCCTTCATTTTTCTCTTGAGTATTTTATCAATTAAAGGCGCATGCGCTAGTCATAAAAGGGCGCAACTTGCTTATAAAAAAAAGCTTTAGTAGTTATATATACTTTAGTTTGATTTCCAGACGTACTACTTCTCCGATGGAACTTACATTCACATTAACTCTTTAAAGTATATAGAGTGTCCCTATTCTGGCAGTTGTACGTCGTCTTGTTGATAGCTTATACTTTTTAAAAGAGAATACATCTTATTTAAATTTTTTAAAATCTCTTTAAAACAAACATGAACGTAACAATATTTCTGATGATATTCAGCTATATGCGTATCATAGAAAAATACCTCTGTACTTTAAACTTTAAGGATTCTTCTTGATATTCAGAACTATGTTATATATATATATATATATATATATATATATATATATATATATATATATATATATATACATACATATACATATACATACATATGTATGTATGTATGTATGTATGTATGTATGTATGTATGTATGTATGTATGTATGTATGTATGTATGTATGTATGTATGTATGTATGTATGTATGTATGTATGTATGTATGTATGTATAGTAAGATATATAATTTCCCTATAGCAAGCTTCTTTAAAGCTTGCTTGTCTACTTTAAGAGTTTATATACTTCATTTTGATTTGATTGTCCTCCATAATAGTGAGTAATTAAAATTATTTAGATTAAAGTAGTAAACTCTATTCATCATCATCATCTTCTTTTCTTTTTCTTCTTCTATTATTATTACTATTATTATTATTATTATTATTATTATTATTATTATTATTATTATTATTATTATTATTATTATTATTATCATTATTATTATTATTATTATCATTATTATTATTATTATTATTATTATTATTATTATTATTATTATTATTATTATTATTATTATTATTATTGTTATTGTTATTATTATTATTATTATTATTATTATTATTATTATTATTATTATTATTATTATTATTATTATTATTATCATTATTATTATTGTCATTATTATGATTATAGTAATTACGTTTTTATTAGTATTAGTATTATTTTAATTATGGTTTTAATATCTTGTACCAATTTCATACGCAACTTAAAAAGAGTTTGAAATTAGAGCAATATGATATCTCTAAAAGCTACATTATTTTTATGCATATTTCTTTTTTTTTTTTTAGAAAGATAGTTCTTTGATGAGCAATATGACTGGTGAAGTTAATTCACACAGAATTCTTGTATGTTAATGATAATATATATTGTTGTAACTTCCTACAAATATATTGCATCAGCATATTGTGTGTGTATAAATATATAGTACATAAAATAACTATACTAATACACTAAGCTTTACTAGGGTCCCAATGGCCGAAGTCTTCGATTAACTGGACATGTTGGGTTTGATAGTTTACCAGATCAGCTTGTCAATAAATCTGTCAATTCTGGATTTGCTTTTAATATATTATGCATAGGTAAGTTGGATTATAGATTGATTTAAATTTATATACAAAATATTTTATTTTATATACTTACAAGTAAAGCAATACTTAATCCTAAGGTTTGAGACAAAAATGTTTCAAAAAATAAATTCTAGTACTTTTAATTTTAAAATTAAAAGTACTAGATTTAAGCCTAGCTAAAAGTTTACATACATACACAATTAATGTATATTGATCTATTAGTATCATTTTTTAAGTTTTTTAGTTTCTGAACTATTATTATTGTTATTTTCAAATATTACTTAATAAATATAATATTTGTTCTTTGTTCACCAATGAAATTTTCCGACAAAAAAAAAATCACAAATTTTTTTTAAATTTTAGTACTGTATATACCAAAGTACTTTAAGTACTTTATATACCAGTTTTTTTAAATTTTTAAGTTTAGGAGTTGTAATCTTTACTTAAACACTTTTTAGAGTTGACTTAGTAAAATCCTTTTTTTTAAGTTAATTTTTTAAAAAAAAATCAAATAGGATAAATATTTATGATTGTTTTATTTATGCTTCAGTAGTATACTCCATCCATAGTACATAACTTAACCTAAATAAAAGATTTAAATTACCAACATTGTTCTAAGACATAAACATATGTAAATTTAATGTTGTTTTTAGACAACTGAATACGTTAAATTAGATAGCTACATATTATTATTCTATCATTATTGTATTTCCAAGAAATAAAACTAAATATGAAAGTTAGTTGTGTTAGGTACAGTAATGTAATTATATAAACATATAATTACACTACAGTGCCTTACACAATTATCCAAATTTCTGGATGATAGTGTAGTAGCAACCATGTTTTACAGCAAATAAAATCTTTTTTTTTGATGATAATTAGCAATAGTATCAACATTTAAATTTATTTATTGTACTTTATTTAGGTGAGACTGGTATAGGAAAATCCACACTTATGGACTCTTTATTCAAACGAACTTTTGATGGTAAGATAAGTATTTTTTATTGAAACTTTTTCAAGTTATCATGCTATTAATCTTTTAAACATGACATATAAATATGTTAATAAGATGTTAAAGAAAATTATAAAAGCAGGTTGTTTATTTTTGAAGAAAATTTTTTTTATAGGAATCCCTCATGAACACAGTACACCAACAGTTGAAATACAGCATGTGACTTATGGTATTTTTAGATAATTTTATTTATATAAAACAGAAATTGCCATCTATAGGAGCACAAGTTTATTAGATAAAAAACAAGAATTGATAAGCAAGTGTAGACATGAATAAATACATGTTTGTGTCATTTAACAGTAATGACTAATGAAAAATTATTAATGAGAATAAATCATTTATTAACAGTAATTTTAATGGCTTAGTCTTTTTCTTCGATGTTTTCTCTTGTAATGTTTTTTTTCATTATGTGTTTGGCTAAAGATTGCTGGTATGCTGGGATGAAACTTTAGGCACCAACAAAGTTATTAATCATCACTGTATTTTCAATATATATATATATATATATATATATATATATATATATATATATATATATATATATATATATATATATATATATATATATATATATATATATATATATATATATATATATATATATATATATATATATATATAATGAGAGAGACCAAACAGATACATACATATTATTAAGAAGCATTAATAGAACACTGCAAGTTAGCAGTCAAAATAAGTTAACTTTTGAATCTAAAGTGTAGATTCCAAAGGGATATATACTCATAAAAAGTTCTAAATGTTTTGTCTGGTAGATTTTTTTAAGAGGATTTTCCAAAGTAAAGTTTTTTTTTAAATGAATTGTGCTTATTTGTTTTGAAACATATCTTTACTAAGTTATAAATGCATAATATTAATATTAATTTTTTTACTTTAAGTATGAATTATTTAGAAGCAGGCATAATCTAACAACAAAAAATAATTGTGCATGTTTCAATTTTTTTTTTAGTTGTTAATAATTCTAAAATCATTCTTCTCATTCTTACCTCCAGATTTAAAAGAAAGTAATGTCACATTGAAGCTGACAATAGTGGAGACTGTTGGGTATGGAGACCAGATTAATAAAGAAGATAGGTGAGAATTAAATTCTACATATTTAAACATTCTAGTAAGCTTAAAATGTATTCCCTTGATAAATATGTACCATGCGTTGATGTGAATTAAGATATTTATTCTTATTTAAAAGAAGGCTGATGATCAATTGCTAATTACAGCAATCCTTAAGTAAGCATCAAGTGCTTATAAGTTTTAAATTTAGATGTTTAATTGTTAGAATGGAATTGATGGTGAATTCTAGCATGAATTTGTATCCACCCCATTAATCAGTCCACTCAACATATGTAATTTTTTTTATTTGACAACATCCAAACCAGAAACAAGGGTGAATCCTTTAACTGTTAGATGGAGATAAGCTTCTAATGGGGTTTACTATCAGCATGATCAGTTGTAGCATGTGTAGGAAGATATTTACTTCCATATTTTACTCCAACTTCATTACCATTTTTCATAGAAATGATCTTCATATTGTTTGTTTACTATTCAAAGAAGACACTATGGTTATATTCACTTTGTAAGCCTTGACAACAAGCCAGTCCTTACCATCATACTCTAATTTACTAGCTGCAGTGGCAGATATTAGATTTTATTTGTATGTTTTTTCTTGTGTTGTCACTATTGTGGCAGTTGGAGATGAATGGAAAGTTTATTGTTTTCAGTTGAATTTCTATTTTGTTTTTTTCTTCTGGAGAATTAACAGGAAAGCTTTTTTTTTTGTGTTAAATCAAAATTTTTTTCAAAAAGGTTTCAAAAAGAAAATAACTCACTTATAACAGCAAATTATATAATTAAGTATTTATGTAGATAATTGATTATGAAGAAAAAATAAGTGGTTATAAAGATTGTTTCTTATGAAATCTGGCCAATCATCAATTGATTTTAACCTATTATTAATTGGTGATCTACTATTTTAATCACTAATGTTCTTCCTAGAAATTTTACACATATTTATTTTTAGTACCAATGCAATTCTGCAGTATATTGATGCAAATTATGAAGCATATTTACAAGAAGAAATGAAAATTAAACGTTCTTTGAGTACATACCATGATACAAGAGTGCATGCTTGTCTTTACTTCATTGCTCCTACAGGACATTCGTGAGTAACATTTTAAAAAAATTTTAATTGACTCTATGGTATATATTGTTTTTAAAGTGAATTATTTTTTTTAGATTAAAGTCATTAGATCTAGTATGTATGAAAAAGCTTGACAAAAAGGTTAGTCACAGAAAGATTAAGATTGATATGGTAATAACATTTTGAATTGTATTTATTTAAATTAGTTTTCTTTGTAGGTTAATATTATCCCAATAATTGCCAAAGCTGATACTGTTTCAAAGAATGAACTAGCATCTTTTAAAGAACAGGTTTTTTATCATTATATTTTGCCAATATTTCCATTTCGTTTATAATAAAGTTAATTTATGTTATTTCCCTCTTATTTTTGTTATAGCAATAACAAGTAAGAATATCTTTTTGTAGATTGTATTAAACTGTATCTACTCTAGATAATGGCAGAGTTGGAAAGTAATGGTGTTGAGATATATAAATTTCCTACTGATGATGAAACAGTTTCAGATATCAATAATCAAATGAATGTCAGTTTACTTTTCTATTTTAATTGAAACTTTTCATTCACTTACTCTTGTACTACTATTGCTTACTCATTTATACTACTATACTAGATTTAGTTTTTTACTTATTCACAGGAATTGCTCCCTTTTGCAGTTGTTGGTAGCCGTGATGAAGTAGTAATAAATGGAGAAAAGTTTAGAGCTCGCCAGTATCCTTGGGGAACAGTTCTTGGTTACACATTGTTATAATTGATTTCATAGTTTTAGTTTTTCTTTAGGTGTAAACATACGGTACAATTTTGTTTATTTTCTTTTCTTTAGTAACTTGTGCAGCAATAATTATTGTTAAATATTCTTTAGTTGAAAATGAAAACCACTGTGATTTTGTTAAACTTCGTGAAATGCTTCTTCGTACAAACATGCAGGATCTTATTGAGAAAACCCATCAGCGACACTATGAACTTTACAGAAAAGAAAAGATGGAACAGAAAGGATTTAAGGATGGAGAGGATAGGTTTGTTTTTACTACCCAGGTTAAATAATGGTTAACAAGTTCTATCAAAGCTCATAACATGAATAAATCTTCAGTATTTCTCAAGGTTTTGTAGCTTATCGTTGTTTTAGTATTCAAGAAACATACCAGAATAAACGTGAACAATATCTGCAAGATTTGCAAAAGAAAGAAGAAACCATCAGACAGACATTCGTACAAAAAGTCAAAGATAAAGAGAATGAACTAAAAAAAGCTGAGCAGGAGGTTAGTTTGCTTAGTTTTTTGTTACCATCTTTAAATTTTTAGAGTTTTAAAATCTTTTAATGGGTTATACTTTTTTAATTCAGCTCCAAGCAAAGTTTGAAGAGATGAAAAAGAAACAGTCCGATGAAAAAAAAAAAGTAGATACGATTAAGAAGGAGCTGGTAATTTTCAAGTTTTAATTTTTACTATACACTTGTGTTATTATTTGCATTCAATTTTTTACATTCAAGTATTTATATACTTTTAAGGAAGATGAAAGAGTGGCGTTTGATAAATTGAAATACGAATACGCTCAACATCAATCCGAGTCTGCTAGAATAAAGAAGACTAAAAAATAAATGAGTGTAATATGCTATACAATCTTTAATGTATATTTTGTATATTTTACAGTTTTTAGTATTATATTTCTAAACTTATTGGTTATTGGATAAAAATACAACATCGCTTTTTCACCTCACTTTTTTTTTTTTTTTTTCTTTTTGTTTTTAAACCATAGTTTCTCTCGCTTCACAAATACCTTTCAAAGTTTAAAACATCTCTGGAATCTTGCCTTGGAATCAGGTCACACACACACACACACACATATATATATATATATATATATATATATATATATATATATATATATATATATATATATATATATATATATATATATATATATATATATATATATATATATATATATATATATATATATATATATATATATATATATATATATATATATATATATATATATATATAAACACACAATTTAACATTTTATAAAACTTAGTGTTATTCAGACGCGAAACAAATAGACTTTTGCTGTTATAATTGACGCTCCCATTTTTGAGAGTTTTTTAAAAATTATTTCATAATCCAAATTAAGTCAAAATATATTATTTGTGGAACAATATAGAGTTTGATTTATTTTAAGCTATTTTCCTAATTTAATGTGTTATATTTAATAGACTTATTTTTTGAAAAGAATAGCAGAACTGGCAATTTCTTGTGATACTTGCTCAATACAGAAATAAGATCTCGCTGCTTTCTAACAGAAATAGTTCAAGTTGCTCAATTACAGGAAATAAGGTATTGGTAAGGTAAAGGTATTGCTCAGTTCAGGTGTAAATTCTAGTTGCTCACCAACATTTTAAAAATATATTTGCTCACTAAAATCTGTCATACAAAAAGGAGAAACTTTAAGTCTGAAGTAATTAACCTTCCTATATATTTTTAGGCTAATTACTGTAACTGTAGCCACCTGCTAGACTTCATTTCGGTACTGATAAATCAGTTTTTTCTTGAGCTTTATTAGTTAAGTATTACTTGTTAACGACCTTTTTTCAACTCTCTACACAGCTGCAATCCGTTCTTTTAGCTTGTTAAGGTATTTTAACAAAAAATAACATGCTTATTAATATCAATATATTTCGTGTTAATAAAGATGTTACCAAAAACACAGGTCATTGCAAATGGTAATTCACTAACAAAATTCAATGACCTAAATAAGATAAAAAAAAGACAGAAGAAAAACAGAAATAAACTAATCGCATTAAGAAAGAAGAACTTTACAAAAATTTATAAGTAACACCCATAAAACAGACTTTTAGAAGAGAAAAAGTTTGGCCAAATAATCATAATAAAAATCACATACACACCACACAGAAATGAAAAATTGTAAAAATGGACATACACATAAAGAAAAAAGATGTAGAGTTAAAGAATGAAGTTAAGCGTAACTCTTTAGGTAGAAATGATGGAATGACTTTAACACATTCTTGAACCTAAAGATAAAATTTGTTTTTAGGGTATACAGAAATGATAATTTGGTATCTAATGGAATTTATTCCGAGTCTAGTTATCTGTTTTAGCCGGATAATTAAGTTGTTTTTTTAAGTGACTGAATTTAGTTTATGTCCATACGTTGTTTTAGTATTAAAGTGGTTACAAAATATGGTAGGAAGGAGACCGTGTTGTTGATCACAGACAAATGCACAATTTAGGAACTGGATTAAGTCATAGAAACGAAGAACTTTGGACGTAAGATACAGGATGTCAGTAAAGATTTTATTAGGCAGAAATGAATTATTCGCATTGCTCTATTTTTAAGTGAAATGATTTTAGAAAGACAGAAGGTTTTAGATTTATATTGTAAATGTGAACCAAAAATTGTGTAATATTTAGTAACGTTTCAAAGTTTACGTTTCTAAGTTAACGTAGTGTCGAACTTTTACTAACATGCCGTTGGAACGGCCTAATTTGAGAGTAAGGTCATTTATATATGTTTTAAATGAAAGTTTCTCATCTATCACAACACCAAGATAAGTAATATTACTAGAAAAAGACAGTTTTTGGCCACTTATTCTAAAGTTAAAGTATTTTAAAAGATTCTTGTTAGTTTTTTAGAAAAGTTAGTATTTTGCGTCTTAAATATTATTGTCTCTGTTTTTTTTTTTTTTTTTTTTTTTTTTTTTAGTATTCAATCAGATTTTATTTGCTCGAAGCCATTTAGTAAGACTGGTCGTATCTTGATTAATATGTTTATCTAGTTTTTTAAGAGAGTTTGTTATTAGTTGAAGATTAGTGTCATCAGCAAAATGATCGGTATTTGAATGTTTGAAAGAAAGATTAAGATCATAAAGAGAAGAGGACATAATATGGATCCCTGAAGATTACCAATATAAACGCTTTTAATGTTTGAGAAGGTGCCATTTAAAGTAAGAAACGTTTGACGATTGGAAAGGTATGATTTAAACCATTGCAACCGCGTACAACATAATAGTTAAGCTTTGATAGAAGAATGTCATAGTCTACGGTGTCAAAAGCTTATTGTAAATCAATGAAAACCCCACAAGCAAAGTTTTCATCATCTAGAGCAACTCATACTTTCTGTAGTGTTGATAATAACGTGTTGTGTATAATTAACAAAATTCTATAGAGTAAAATGGGGTCAAATGAAATATTTAAAAATTGTAATTTTTTTTTTAAGGGAAAAAGGTTTTTAATTTTTTTTTTTTAAAGTTGTAGAGAAATTTGAGCTGTATTTAAATATACAAATCAAGAAAAAAAAGTTTTTAGTTTTTTGAGAAACTTTATTTAATTGAAAAAAAAAAGTTATTTTATTCTACCCTCACATTCGGGGAGAATGAAATACGCAAATCTATGTGTAATTAAAACAACACTTAACTAAAAAAACAAAAAGCAACCAATAATAACAATTTAAAAAATAACCAATAATAACAATTTAAAAAATAACCAATAATAACAATTAAAAACAACCAAATAAAAAAACTTTATTTTTGTGATGATGTTGAGTCGTAAAGAGGTACTAGAGGTTGAGCTGAATTGTCACTTGTGCGGCCCTAACGGCACTTTTTGGTGCAATAAAACTCAACGCCTTTTACATATCGCTTTGGTATGCATGTTTGACAAAGCCAAGCCTTGCATTTCGAATTTTCACACTGATACCATTCCATGTATTGAAGCTTCGCCTAAATCTTTACGGCACTTTTTACACTTCATTTGGTTTGCAGCTGTTATTGTTGTTGGAGTTGCTGTTGTTCAGGTTTACTGAGACACTCCCCATTGAACCTTGGTACATCTACATTTTTTCGTTTTTTTGAGTCAACGTGTTGGATGCGAAACATTTGTTGCAAAGCTGCTGCAAGTGATTGGGCCGATTGCAATTGTTTTTCAACCTCTTTTTGAATTTCCTTTTGAATAGCCGGAGTTACTAGACTATTGAAGGTTGTTTGCAGGCGAGTTGGCTTTGGAGGTGACTTTGAAGCTGATGCTATGCAACACATGCTGATGCTAAATGTTGTTGATATAGATTCAGATAGCAGTGGCTGAGATGGTGTAGTTCCTGGTGCTAGTAGTGGTTGTAGTACTTTCATAGATTCTGGTGGTTGAGAAGATGAAGGCTCAGGTTGAGATGACGGTGTTTCAAACGTATTAGCAAAATTGCAAATTGCTAATACGTTTCAAACGTATTAGCAATTTGCAATTTTGACTGATTAATTTTACTGATGTCGAGTGGAAACAAGCCAGTATTCTGAAATCCACTAACTATTTGGATGCATGTAAAAACTTCACCAGACCTAAAAAGTTTTGCTTGCAGTTGGCTAAAACATTCTTTTGATAAGTTGCTGAACTTTGTCTCTGCATAAAACTGTTGAAGTAATTTGCGCCAAACTCTTTTGACATGACAATAAACACCGACATCTAGTGGCTGCAGAATGTGTGACGAATGAGCTGGTCACATGTCCATCTACAACTAAAATATGAATGCCTATAATTGGATAACTATAATTAGATTTATTTAATTAAGTAACTAATTGATTTAAGTAAAGATTAAACTATTTACCTGGATTTTTTTTAATGGCAGGAACATACACGCCAGTGAGCCAATTCACAAATTACTTATCTTCCATCCATCCGGATGGAGATATGGCGTAAACGGCATCGTCTGGACCACTTAAGCACCAATTTCTGTAAGGCGTTTTTTTGATTTAAAAATAATATATGGAGCAAGACGATTACCAGCAGCATTGATGCAGTTTCCAACTGTATAATAATTTTTTCATTGTTGCCAACCAATTTCAATGGTCGTTTTGCACTACGCCGGCAAACTTTATGTTGATTGCCTTGATCACCAGAAAATCCAATTTCATCAAAATTCCTTGGTGCTGCAAATAGTCGGTAACTAGTGTGATGACGTGATTGTAAGTTCTACCAAAGCCCCAATCGGATAACTTGATTAGGATACCTACCAAAGTTGATTTAAGTTGTTGCGGTAATCTCGTGTTTGAAGCACTCCCAATTATTTCACCTATGCCGTGGACACGCCTATGAAGAGTTCCTACTGGTATGCTGAATGATTGAGCAGTTTTGCTTAGTGAAAATTCACCGCTTTGTACTTTGGCCACTGCAAGTGCAACTTGCTCTTCGGTGTATGGTTTTTCTTTTTTCTTTAAGAGCAACTTGTTTCGAGGCATATTTTATATTAGAATAGATTAACACAAATTGATTTAAAATTTATACAAAAAATTCATAGAGGTTGATTGGTCACTTTCAAAATTCGAAAACTTAACAAATTATCAAAAAAAACTTTTTTTTTTAAATTAAAATTTGATATCATCTTATTCAGAAAAAATTCTCTACAACATGATCAAAAAATATTTGCAAAAAGTTTATTCAATAATTAATTAAGAACAAAAGAATAAGCATAGTCATAACTATTTCATTCTACCCTCTATTTCATTCTACCCTGTTTTACTATATTAAAAATAAGTTAATTCTATATTTAAATTTTCATGTTCACACTTACTCCAGTTCATAACTAAACCAGCTTAAACAAAACTGTGTTTATGTTAGTTTGCACGCCAGTCTGTATAAAATTCGAATTGTCACCAGTTTATATCTACGTCGTTCATACTTATACCTCAAGTTAAGAGAAAAGCTTTGTGAAAGATTGTGCAGATAAATAGTTTATTGGATATTTTGTTAATTTTAAACCGTAGCGCAATTCGAAACTTTTAGTTCTTTTTTATCGTTGTGGTCACATTTCTCCAAGTAATTTATTTGATAAATCACGGAAATTCACGTATGGCTTGTTACACCTAACGTTCTGAGGAATACACTAATAAGTACAAAGTTCAATACCGAGCTTAAAGGAAACTTTCATTCTTTAAACATATTGTGGCTGTAACACGATGGCCTCTGCTATGAATTCTTTAAAGTCCCTAAATTGCAGAGTTGCAGGTAAAGTTGTGAATTTTTGAAACAACATAAGTTAATAATCTATATTTCTTTGATTAGTGCAAATAAAATATACAGCTAATCTATCGACTTTATTGTATTTAGCAAAAGCAGCTTAATAAAGTTGCTGTATTGTTTTTGTAATGTTTTTATGCATAAATATAGTTTGTAGATGTTACTATGATAAAAGTACTATTGCACGCGCATAGACAGACAGACACACACACATGCACACACACAGATATATATATATATATATATATATATATATATATATATATATATATATATATATATATATATATATATATATATATATATATATATAATTTAAAATTTTTGTTAATTAAGGTTTAACAAGAACCTTTCTTTTTCTATTTATCACTTCAAAATTATTATTATCATTGAAAATTACTTGCTTCTACTTTTCCATAGATTAATTAATTTTTTCCTTACACCATCATAATCTCTGGCCATAATCATCAGTGGTCTATAATAACTGCATTGACACCAATGTTTTTCCTAACTAAGATGCTTCTAACTGTTTTTGAAGAAATGTATTTTTCATGGTTTCATTGAAGCCAGTTTTTTATTGAATATTAGACTGATCTCCTTTCTTTCATTCTTGTTAAGTTCTTCTCTAAAGAATTTATGACCAATTTATCAATTTTATTGGTTTTTATTGATTTTTTTCTTTCTGTTTTGAGTATGTGTTAAAATAGATAATAACATGGATAAAAAACTTTTGAAGTTAAAATTACCAACTTATATAAACATGGTATCAAAAAATTTTCAATGTTATCACAGGCTTCTTTGTACTTAATTTCTTTACAATTAAAGCTTAGTATTTATTTCAAATTTACAATTATATATATATATATATATATATATATATATATATATATATATATATATATATATATATATATATATATATATATATATATATATATATAAAACATAAATGATGCTAAACATTAGTGTTAAAATTATTTTCATCCAATAAGGGTATGATATTCTTTATGAAATATCTAGGAATATAGAAGTTAAAAGGTCTATTTAGGTGATCAAATGTCTGCATGTCATCAATTAACTCAAGCAATGTATGGAATATTTGCACCAAGGGCAAGGTTAAAAGCAATTGTCTACAATTTCTAAATAGAGAGTAAAGTTGATGCAAACCAATCACCAAAACATAAAAACCAAATAACTTTTATTATATAGATTTCTTTTTCCATAAAATAGGCAGTAAATAAATACATTATTGTTTTAAAAAATTTCCATAACAGCCTAAAAGATATTTTTTACAAAGGATATAGAAATTTGAATTTTAGATTTTTTACAGCAAAAAAATTCAGAACCCATTACAAATCTCTTTGGTGAACATGTGTTGCTGTTTAGATTCTTGATGACATCATGTCTGAATGAAATTTTTTTTCTAAACTTTTTGCATTTAGCAACTTTACTTTTTTTTGGCTGCAGGCAGTATAAGCTGCTCTTCATCCTCTACTTCATTGATGGCATTGAGAGTTTACAGTTAGTTTTATGTTTTTTAGCTTTTTTTTCAACTACTTTGAGTTGCTTTGTTCTTTCTCTGTGATGATCAATAACACCAAATTTTTTAATAATTCTTTCGCAAAACATACAAAAATAAAATATGCAAAAATATGCAAAACATACAAAAAAAATTACTTAACTCCTTATTACACCATTGCAAAAAAAAAAAAGAAACTAATGGTGTAAATAATCATTAACAATAATTCTTTAATAGCCAGCAACTTTTGGATGTTTCTATTAGAAAAAACTCTTCATTTCATTTTCAATTTCTTTTTTCATACTTTCATGTTGTGCTTTATTATTGTCAAACCTTGAAGCTAGTTTGCTTGTTAAAGTAGAAGCTGCTGTGGCTGGTTCAGAAAATGATGATAAAGACTGTGTTGTTAGCAATTAGTTTGTAGACATTGGTGGATTAAGTATTCCTGAATAAGCTAATGCCTGTTGATTGATACTGTTTTTGTTGAATGGAAATAACACAGTTTATTGAAGACCATTGAAAATGTACAAATCTGTAAAACATTTGCCACTCTTATACACCTGTTTAAGAAACAGAGGTTAATTTTCTTTATCTAAATTATTGCATTTTGGCCATAAACAACTGTTCAACTGCTATAGAATATGTGATGAATGAGCTAGAAGACAAATCAAGATTATATTTTTTTCATGACATAGATGTAAAGTATGAATACACTCAATAAATGCATCATCCAGAATCAAATGTTAAGTGCCAGTTGGACCAGTTAAAAACCCATCTAAGTCTGAAGTTTTGTTTTGCTTTGCACAACACTTTCTCTTTCAACACCATTTTCTGTTCTTTGTAGTAATAAGATAATAGTCACACAATAATGACAACTTAATTGGAGACCAGTTAGCTATTTACCAGATTAGACCCTATTTTGTCTAAAGTATCTGAATATATTTAGTTAAGATGCCAGCCTCTCTTGCAACTGATTGAATTTAACCTTGACTGCACTATCATTAGCTAATCTTTAATAAACTTAATAATAACCATTAATAACTTATTGAATATTTTTTATAGTAACTTTTATCAACAAACATTGAGAGGTTTGCTAAGAGAACAAATTAAACTTCATTCAAATCACTTTAAAATAAATAACAAATTTTGTGAGCAACCTGTCACATGACAACTTGAAATGTATTGAAAAATAAAAACCTTCCTGTTTCTATTTTATATGAAAATCTTGAGCAATTTATGTGAAAAATTAGATAAATTGAATCATTCCAAAAAAGTTAACTATGTGTCAAAAAATAGCCAATGAAATTTTTAACTCATAATTTTAGTTTGTTACTTTAGCTAACAGTGTGCGAGGATATGCATCATCAACTCCAGGGATTGGGAAAAAGTCAGGTAGCTATTTTAGAAATTTCTAATCCATGTGAGTGTTGTAAGAGAAGGGTGACAATTTTTTGTGAAGTTTTAGTTTTTTAATTTAAATATGTATTAGCTACAAAAAAAAAATTCTGAGCTATAAATTTTTAAATTTATCCAATTATTTTCTTTATTATTATCTTAATATATTCTTAATATTAAATTTTTATTTGGCTTTTTATTTAGCAGGCCAAAATATTGTTTTAGTGGATGGAGTGCGTACTCCTTTCCTAATGGCTTTTACCAGGTATATTTAATTCAAAAAGATAAAAAATTTAAGATTCATCTCAAAATTAATTTTATATATATATATATATATATATATATATATATATATATATATATATATAAAAATATCAATTTTTAAAATTTAATTTTTAAAATTGATGTTTTTTCTTACTTTTATTGCATTTTTTCACTAAAACTTTCCTATAATTTTATCACCTTGTTCGACATTTTTAACTTTTTGATTTTTAGCTATAAAAATCTGATGCCTCATGATTTGGGGAGGGAGGCTTTATTGTAAGTATTAACAAGTTCATTTAGTTCATTAACATTAAATAATACTCAGTGTAGCCTAAAAACATGAATCGATTGATTTGTTTTTATGAATGAACTGTTCTTCTCTACTCCTATTACTTTCAAGTACATCATTTTAAAATAAGTTAAGAAATGTAAGTATTGTCATATCTAAAAATATGTAGAAAAGTCATTCTAGAAAATTACCATGACTGTGGTAATTTTATAGAATATATGTATATATATATATATATATATATATATATATATATATATATATATATATATATATATATATATATATATATATATATATATATATATATTGATTTTATATGTAATTGATTTTAATAGACTTTTTTAGGGTTATTTTTGAATTGTTTTTAGAGGTTTAGTTAGGAAAACTGGAATCTCCCCAGGTTTGCAATTTTTTTAGAGTTGTTTTTTTTTTTTGTTTTTTTTTTTCTTAAGTATTTTCCATTGTTTTAAATGTTTAGTTTAAAATTTGTGATTGCTGACCTAGTATAAAAGCACTCTCTTAGAAATATTTTTTAGATCAAGTTGATTATTTAATTATGGGAAGTGTGATTCAGGAAGTAAAGACTGCAAATATTGCACGTGAGGTGTAATTTTTATTTCAAACTGTACAGCTTAAAGTCCAGATTTAAGAATAAGCAGAATCTTAATTTTTTATTTGGTTTTAGTCTATGTTAAGTGCTGGGTTCCCTGCTAGTGTGCCAGCTCACAGTGTTACTATGGCATGCATATCTAGTAACCAAGCCATCACAACAGGTATTATGAAATATATGAAATATAGCATTTTAAAAACATAAAATTTTGCTTTGTTCAAATCTTTTAAGACATGAAAATCTTTTTTTTTTGTATTTTATTTTAGGTATCGGCTTAATCAACTCTGGTGTCTGTAACACAATAATTGCTGGTGGTGTTGAATTTATGTCTGATGTTCCAATCAGGCTGAATAGAGAACTCAGAAAAAAGTTGCTTAATTTAAACAGGGTATACTCAAAAAAAAAAAATAAATTTTGATAAAATTATGTTTAAAATCCATGTACCTTTAATAAACCTCTTTGAAAAAAATTAGTCATGGTTTTTTGAGCCACAATTGTTTTTTACGGTTGTTTAAAGTAGCTTTCTACATAATTTTTTTTGTTATTTTATCTGCAGGCAAAAAGTTTTGGCCAACGTTTAAGCATTATAGCGTCTATTCGACCAAAGCATCTATCACCTGAGGTAATTTTTAATGGTTATATTTTTATGCCATGTTTTCTATCTTACAACAGTTAAATCAAATAAATCTATTTTTTAGCTTCCAGCTATTGCAGAGTTTTCTACAGGAGAAACAATGGGTAAAAGTGGGGATCGGTAAAAACTTAGTATTGTTCATGTTACTAAGAGTATTAGAATAAAAATAATTTAGGTCTTATAAAATTAAGGTTAACACTTGCATCTTATCTCTATAAATAAATTTTCATTCTTGATTTTGCTGACTTTTTAAAAAATGTACAAACTTTTTGTACTGTTTGTCATAGATTAGCAGCTGCTTTCAATATTTCAAGAGCGGAACAGGTGTGGTCATCATCTCTCATTATTGTTTGATTTTTTCTTTCCTTTTCTCTGATTAAATTTACTTTAGATGTTCAAACTTCTAAGAAATTTTTTAGGATGAATTTGCCTTGAGATCTCACACAGCTGCTTTGCAAGCACAAGAAGTATTTTCATTTTTGATGAATGTTTTGTTTTTCTTAAAACACAATCAGAGTCGTATGTGTGTTTATATATTTATGTATGTATTTTATTATTTTAAGGCTGGATATTTGAGTGATGTGTTGACTTTTAAAGTTCCAGGTATGAAGCTTTTTGTTTTTGAAAACATTTTATTATCTTACCTAAAGCTAAATAATTGAAGTCTAAATTTTTTTTCTTATTAATTCTGTTATTTAAAAATTTAAAGGTGGAGAATATGTATCAAAAGATAATGGTATAAAAGTTTCTAATTTGGAGAAAATGGCTCAACTTAAACCAGCATTCATAAAACCACATGGTACAGTTACTGCTGCAAATGCATCTTTCTTGGTGAGATTTGTTTTATCACTGAATAATTTTCATCATTAGTTCTACAAATGTAAAGTGTGCTTTACATTTCACTCATCTGTTTTATTTTTATATTAAATGGGTAATGTAGACAGATGGAGCTTCAGCATGCCTTATTATGACTGAAGAGAAGGCTTTAGCAGCTGGATACAAACCAAAAGCATATTTGAGGTATAAAAACTTAATGCGATTTTGATGAGACATTGTTAAAGTCACATAAACTGACATCTTAATTCATGTTTAGAGATTTTGTTTATGCTTCACAAGATCCAAAAGATCAGCTTCTTTTAGGGTTAGTTAGTTTTTTTTAATGACTAATATGAAATTGAAACAAGTTTTATATAAAATTGAAATTTTATCATATGCAATGTTTTTTTAGACCTACTTATGCTACTGGAAAACTATTACAAAAATGTGGATTGAGTGTTAATGACATTGATGTCTTTGAAATACATGAAGCGTTTGCTGTAAGTTATAACTATTCAGCAAGAGAACAATAATCAGTTCAGACTGTGTAAAATAAAACACCAATAGTCAGTAGTGTTTGAGAATATAGCTTGTAGTTGATTAATTTAGATGGACAAATGTTGGCGAAGAAAGTGTCTTATTTTTAAACTTCTGTTTTTATTTCAGGGACAAGTTCTTGCTAATTTGAAAGCAATGGATTCTGTAGCCTTCGCAAAGGACTATATGGGACGAACCGAAAAGGTGAGATCAGACTCATATCCCAATCTAGCAACTATTTCTCTATTCGATTTCTTGATTTTAAATACCCACAGATAAAAAGCATTTTAAACTGTTGCAATCTAATTGTACATTTAAATGTAAACAATTACTGTAATGGGGAAAGTTGTGAACATAGTCCCAATATTTAAACTCTGGCAAAAATAAAATCCATTTCTGGCACCTTTTAACTTCGAGGGGTCCTGGGTTTCATGCCTGGGTGGGTTGATTTATAAATCCTTTAAAAGCAAATCTGGATCAAACCTTTTTAACAAATGAAGTTTAAAAAAGGAAAAAAAAATCACTACTTTTGTTAGGTTGGTACTATACCTATTGAAAAACTTAACACGTGGGGAGGTAGTTTATCTCTTGGGCATCCTTTCGGTGCTACAGGCGTCAGATTACTAACTACCACCGCAAATCGTCTTATCCACGATAAAAAACGATATGGTTTGTTGAGCGCGTGTGCTGCTGGTGGACTTGTAAGTTCTCTCTTTTATTTGTTTTTATGTCTTGAAACTACTTCAGTATATAAATTTTTTTTTTCTTTCGTTTTTTTAGGGACACGCTATGCTTGTTGAACGATATCCGTCAAGTTAAATGAAATTGTAAATTATATTTTTTCTTAACAATAACTTTTTGAATATTATGGTTCTTTTTTTAAAATCATGCCATAAACATTTAAGTCATTACTTTGAGCTAATGTATTTCACCATCTGTTAAAGTTCGTTACTGCATTCGATTGACAGTCAGTTTACTGTTATGGTTTTATTTCATATTCTCTGTATTTCTAACGATGACAATGTTCTAGAAAATTATTTATAATAAATATAAAGTATTTATTTACACTATTCCAGATTCGCGATGATGTTTAACCTCATTTGAAACTTGATTCTTTTTGGCTTTTTTAATGTTTCATACAAACTAAGTGGCTGGCGATAACACTAAAAAAAGATAACGCAAACATTAAGTTAACAGATTTTATTTTAGGTAGGCTAGATCTACTGTGAATAGCAAATCCGTTCAGTTTTTTTGTTTACAGAAAGTAGCCTAAACTTTTATGAATTGCTTTAAAAAACTAACATCGTTTTATAAATTACTCTTAACAGCTATATTTTTTTTATTTACCCTTTTTCAGAGCATTTAAGTCCTTCTTTACAAGGTCCGCATTTTGGTTTCTCTTCCTCAATCCAAACTTTTCGAAACAACACAGGTGCGCATTGATGATATTCTTCGAGCTTTCTTTTGCATGTTCCGTGGTACTCGTATATAGTGGGTTCAATTACGCAGCAAGAGTCATGGTTACAGTCGCTGTCTTTATCACAAATAGAACCTATAAATTTCCGATAAGTTAAAATTGCCAGTCTTGATTAAACAGGGAAGTCTCGCCCACTATGTAAAGCAACCATAATCAGCAATATAAGCAGCAGTATAAGCATATATAAGGGAGTTGAATTTCATGCAACATTAATGCAAGAGCTTTTCTCTGAAAACATTCCTCGATCACAACTTAGATTCTAGCTTTGAAACCAAATACCTATTTATCTTATTTTATAAAATTTTTTTCCCATAGATATATTTTAAAAAACAGTCAATGCAAAAAAAAATTGATTTTTCCTGTCAATTATTTAAAATGTTTATTGTGAGTTTTGTTTTCAAATGTCGAAAAAACCACGAGTGTAACTAAACGAGAATCAACAATTAAAATAGTGAATCGTTTGGAATTCTTAGTAGTGTTTAGACGATAATTCGTCTGACTATTTTTTCCCGTGAACTTTTGGGAAGTCAGACGAGAAAACTTTGGTTTTTGCGCTAATGCAATTTTTCATCTACCGGAACAAATATGTTCCTGCGGCTTTTCTTTGATCTTAATGAAATATCGTAAAGTTTCGGGGGATTAATCTCACGTTGCGCCAAAATTTAGTAAATTAAATTATCAGTGCTATTCAGCAGCAGTATAACAAAAGAAAAAGATAATTTAAATTATGCTTTTAAAAAAGTTTGTGATTTATTTCTTATTAAACTTCTGAAGGATTACGAAAAAAAAGCTTTAAAAGCTCTCAGCAATGGCATATTACCCCCGTCCTTAAACCTGCAAAACGTAATTATATTTCGCCATTATTCATTTTTTTAAATAACCAAAGTTTTCTCGTCTGACTTCCCAAAGTTCACGGGAAAAAAAAGTCAGACGAACTATCGTCTAAGTAGTATTAAAATTTTATCCACAAAAAGATGTATTAAGAATGTATGAGCTTTTTGTTTTAAAGTGTAATTCATTTTTAAATTTTTAGTTGCTGAACCGATTAAAATTTCAAACCAGTTGACAACAGGTTTGATAATATTTGCAACTCGATAATTGTACGAAGTAAATTTGTGACATGTTGGGAGGTTTTTTGCAATAAATTTCTAATGAATGCTCTACCTACCTGGGCTTCCTTTTTCTTTTTTATCACATCTTCCGTAAATACAAGTTAATCCCTCACAACAATGATCGTCTTCTATGCATGCGTGGTTTATTAATTGGCAATCGTTGCATAAAAAGTGCAAGCAATATTTGTTAACAGGGCACATTAAACTTGAAGAACATTCAGCGATGTTCTAAACAAAATCAAAAACATTTATAATTATTCGTTGAAATTGTAAGTGAAGAAATAAATAAGAAAATGTATAACGTTAATAATATGGGTGTAAATACTTCTTACAGTCTTTTTTAACGTCTTTAAATCTACTTCTTCATGATTCGGTTGGTAAGAAGAAATGAGCTTCACAAACTCAGTCGTATCGACTAAATGTAAAGAGTGATTTCTATAATTTTGAGAACTTGCAGATTGAGATGTCTTTGATGAATTATTAGATGTCTGGTTTGCATTAGCATGATTTTTGCTCAATGCTACAAGAGATTCTATTTGTGACTGCTCGTTTTTCACATATAATAACTTATTTTCACCTTGTTGAGAGTTCAATGGTGCACCAACCTTTTCTATCGTAAAATTGCTATTTTTTGAAAGATATCCTTTCATCGTAGAGTTTGTGAGCATATTTCTTAAATAGATATCATTACTTTCATTTTTACTGTTTGTATTTTCAATATTTTCTTCCAGCTTTTCTTTAATTTTTGTTGAATCATTTTTCAATTTTGCTTCATTAAGTTTTTTTATTTTTTTAATAACTATGCTTTTTTCTTTTTCTTTTTCATATAAATTTGCTGATTGATTTGAAGTTAAAATTTTAAACGGCGTTGTCCGAGGTGTATTTTGTATAAACGTTGCATTACTTGAAACTTTTTTCAATCCGCTTCTCAAACTTATTGCAATTGCTGAAGGCTTAGAAATTATTTTTCGGTTTGTAAAATTCTTTGTGTTAGATAAAGTTTTTGTATTATCTCTTAGTGATTGTACAACCACTGCAGAATTTTTTAAGGTAAGCGGTAAAAATGTTTTCGAATATTCGAATCTTTTTTCCCCGTTACTTAAAATCTTGGTTGGTGAATCCTTATGTATCAAGTTTGCGGAGATAATCTCGTTCTTTAACACGCTGCCTTCTGTTTTTGTCAAGGTATCTAATTCTGAGAGTGTTTTTGGGAGATCAATACTTTCATCTGTTTTCTTGACATGAGCTTCTGTAGAAAACACTTGGTAATGCCTTTCATTTGGTTGGTTAGCTACAAAATTTTTTACTTTAATAGGCGGGGTGCTGTGAACGATCAAGGAAGAGGCCATATTATGTTTTGGTAAGACTGATGTTTTGTCATTTTCAGCCGTGTACACAATCTCTTTTGCTTCCAAGAGATTCCCGTTTTCATCGACAGTAAAAAATCGTTCACCTTCTTCTTGTAACCTGGCACTCTTTACACCAAACAGCGAATAAAAAGTTAGAATCAAAATCAAAGACTTGCTTATTACCAAATGCTCGCATAGAACATTAAGTAGAAGCAAACACTTTCTCCTCATACTTTACTAAATAACTTCGCTAAATAACTTCTATTCATCGCCGATCTTTTTCATCGTAAACAAACTTTCGACACGAAATGCTTTCGGTATAGTTCACATTTGCATGCTCTAATGGCAGATCGAACCAAAAAATGTAAAGCCGCACAGCATCTTAAAATTTCTTTACAGCTCCCTGTAAATGACCATCCTCATTACCTCACAATATCATAATTTTCGACGTCTTATTTAAAAAAAAAAAAAAAAAAAAAAATAGATAAAAGAATAAAAATATTACAACACCAGGGTAATAAGAAATAAACTTCTCTTTTAAAATTTTTTTAAAAGGTGACAGAATGAGATGCAACAGCAAAGTATTTCTACAGTACTGTTCCGTAAAGTACAAACGTAAATTACAAACTTTGCTTTCAACTTCGCCAATCAAATAAATAATTAGTTTTTAAAATTTTACATGGAAGGTCAAAGGTTAATGCGTTTGTTTTCTAATTTTCGATCTTATAAGGCTACTAATAAGAACGTACTTTTCAAGGAAAATCATTTTTAAAACCTTCAAAATATTTATCATTGAAACTATCTTTTACTATTTACAAACGTTTTACTATTTTAGCTAAAGAAAAAATTTCTTGAAAATAGCCCTTTCCCTTTCTTCAAACTTCTATATCAGAAGAAATCAGTCTAACTGCTTTTGGTTCAATAGTTCTTAAGCAAAAATGCGTTTCTATAATTCCCTTTGGTAATTTCTTTAATGGTTTTGAAGCTAGTAGACAAAACAAGAACAAAACGATATTTCCCCGACTAAACGATATTTCCCCGACTAAACGATATTTCTGGATTTCTGTTATTCAGATGTTAGAAACTAAAAACTAACTTAGAATTAAATATATGAGTTAGAAAAAATTTCGGTATGGACGGCATTTTAATAATCACAACCTAAATTTGTGCTGATTAAAATTACTCTGTGATGCTTTGATAATTGGTATTTTTTTCTTTTTTTTTTATTTTAGTAACAAAAATACCTCTTAAGTACTTAAGTACAGCTAAATATTTTATCAGACGACACGTTTGAAATCTATTTATAATATGTTTTCTACTTTGAAAAAAGAAAATAGAATGTTTATTCTGCAGCACATTCAATTCGTTAGCTGCGCAAATAGAACGCTATAAAAGTCTTGAAGTAATTTATTAAATATATCTTAATTTTAAAATGGCTATTTTTCGCTGCGGATTCCTTTTAGGAATTCTAACAGTAATTGCATGCCGTGTCACGGAAGTTAAAAGTTAATAGTGCTTTTGTATGTTTGGTAAATTGCAAGATAAGTACAGAAATCCTTATTAAGACTTTTCTCTTTTATTTTAGATGATCAACAAGAGAAAACGTTTACTGCAAAGGTATTTAATAAATGTATCCAGTTTTCTGAGAATAGATCTTACCTTTTTGGGTCTTATTATCTTAAGAACAAAAAGGATAATTTCATTTTTCAATTACATAAAGTTAAATTATGTAAAGTTAAATTAACTTCGTGTTATCATCTTGGAGAAAAATCAGAAGCATTTAAAAGTTCTAATTTCTTGTTTCCAGTGCTTCGATGAGTTACAGGAATGTAATAAAAATACTGGGTGGTTCGAAAAATTAAGCAGAAGATGTGAAAAATTAGCATATAAATGCGTAAGTATTTTTGAAATAAATGTAATATTTAAAGAAAGTGATTTTATAAAATAAATATATACATTTTTTTACTTGTACAAAATAAAAAGCTTAAGTAACAGTATGGAATAATTTTTCAGTGTTCAAAAGAGAGGCAAACCTGCAGGATGAATTCAACTGCCATCGAACAGTATGACAATTGTTCCCATGAATACATCGTTTGCAGCATGGCAATCAATCGTCCTCAAAATAACGATCAATAACAATTACTGCTTATACTTTTTTAGAGATTGAGACTTTAAAAGTGTAATGAAACTGTAGCAAAAAAAGGTGTTTTTTTTAACATTTGGATATTTTTTCTCCTTAAATTAAACATTTTTGTTAAAATTAGAAAATAACAAATCATCCTTTAATTTTTTAATTGCGGCATCGAGCTTTGAAAATTTTTTATCAAACTTTGACACGTGCTGATTGTCGGGTATTGGATCTAAATTTTCTTCATTGTTATTGTAATATTCAGGATCAGCTGATTTTACTTTAGGAAAGAATTCCTCTTTTTCTAAACGCTTCATTCGTCTTTGCAAATCCTTAAGTTCTCTCTCATGGGCTAAATTCATGGATACAAGCTCCATTGTGTATTGCTTAGCAGCTTGATACCGTTCCTGAAAGTTCGGATAAAAATATTCTTTTACTGTTATATATAAATATATATACAATATATATATACAATATATATATACAATATATATATATATATATATATATACATATATATATATATATATATATTTTATATATATTATATATATATTATATATATATTATATATATATTATATATATATATATATATATATATATATATATATATATATATATATATATATATATATATATATATATATATATATATATATATATTTCCATTCTTTTACATTAAAATTTTAAGTCTTTTTAAACCAGCTATATATATATATAGCTGGTTTAAAAAGACTTAAAATTTTATATTAAAAATATATATATATATATATATATATATATATATATATATATATATATATATATATATATATATATATATATATATATATATATATATATATATATATATATATATATATATATATATATATATATATATATATATATATATATATATATATATATATATATATATATATATATATATATATATATATATAGCTGGTTTAAAAAGACTTAAAATTTTAATGTAAAAGAATGGAAATACTTTTAATTCGTGAACACTATCATCCCAAGATGTTTTTTCCTTGTCTACAATTTGCTTAATAAGCAAAGGTAGACGAGGGCGAGTTTCAATACTTTCATTTGCCAACTTGTTAAGCGCCAACTTGACCTCTTCAAATTCTTTGGTATCCAGTTTAAGCGTTTGGAAATCTCTCTCCATTGACAATAACCTTTTTTCCTAAATAGGTTACATTACTTCAAATAAACTAACATAATTTTCTTATTCGAAAAACTTAAAAGAAAAAAATGATCATTGAATTTTAATGAGAATAAAACTCATACTTGATTGTTAATGGTATCTAAAATTGTAATTAGTTCTGATTTTTGAAGTTTAGAAGCCAGGTGTGCTTCATTTTTATGATCATGAACAATCCTCTCCAATAAAATCAAGTGATGTTGCAGTTTGTTTAATTCTAGATGGCTATTGTACTTTTTTACAAACTTTGTCGATTTGATTCCCATTTTGTTTTGCTAGTCGATCTTTAGTTAAACTAATGTTAACTGACGTCAAATGTGCTTTGTTGACGTCAAATGTGTTTTGTTGTCTCTTTGAATGCAAGTTTCGATCACCTTCTTTTTCTTTGCTGATAAGTTGTAGCTTTTTAAAATCTATTTTTTAAGCAACTATCTCAATTTACTGAATTTTCTTATGTTTTGAAAGTTACAATAATTTTTAATTAATGTTGAAAGGGATAATGGTGAAAACAACAATTGAAATAAATGTAATAAAATTAAAAAAAAAAAAAATTTAAAAACAAATTATGTATTAGCGATATTAATTATTTACCACTTGCGATTTTCTATGTTCAAACATGGTAAAGATAATATGTATTTTACTTCCAATGTGAACTTCGATAAAATTCTTACTATATATATTAAGGATTAATTGAAAAGTTACATGCTTTATTTAATTTATCTTTTCAATATTAATGAATTGAAAAGTCATTAAGTTTAAGAAACTCTACCAATTACTTTCGAATATTTCCAAATACTACCGATTACTACCGAATATTACTGAATACTACCGAATACTACCGAATACTACCAAAATTCAGAATTTTGATGAAAAAGTTGCAGAGCTTTTGAAGCTAATATTTTGTTTTCAATTCAATTCAGAATATTCTGAAATATAATGAACTTGAAGATCAGATTACAAGGATCAGTGCAGATACTACAACACTGACAGAAACTTAGATGCTATCCGGAACATAGTTGTGTTCACTACCTGATGCTGCTCTCCTGATGTTTTAATTGAATGGAGCCTTTAGAGGCTGCAGAAGGCAAAAGATAATATTCTGTTCTTCCACAGCTTATTATATCTGTTGAAAAAGATTTTAGAAGATAAGGAGCTTTTATTTGTATTCTAAGTGGTATGGATTTATCAATTCTCAATCTTCACAGGCCTTCCAGGTGACTTACCATTCAATATTTTTCTTCATTTTTTGTTCACTCGATAAGCGTGATTTGATGCTAACTTAATGTTAAATCGAGTGAAAAAACTTTAAAAAATAAAGCAACGTATTTATGAAAACTACTGTTAGATCGCTAACAGATGCTTCTTTTTGTAGCTAGCTACATACATACATACATACATACATACATACATACATACATACATACATACATACATACATACATACATACATACATACATACATACATACATACATACATACATACATACATACATACATACATACATACATACATACATACATACATACATACATACATACATACATACATACATACATACATACATACATACATACATATACAAATTACTTATAATTTTATGTGTATAATTATTTATGATGAGATATATAGAGGATAAAAATGAGTTTATAAAATTAACTTTAATATTTTAAAGGTTCTTTTTAAAACTTGTAAATATTTTCGTTCATGTACTTATACTATAATTAATATATATTTTTACATACGTATACTTTACACGTTTATCTACAAATTATTTACCTATCTATTTAAATAAACCATTATACATAAACTATACTTACATATTTATATATACTTTACCCATAAATTCACAAAAGCATGCAAAACAATTTATTCAGACATACGCAAAGATACTTATAAATAACACACCCCCTGTACACAATTCAAAAATCTTTCATTGAGAAAAGAAACTCCTCCCTTTGCTTGTGGGCAGGAAAGTTTAAGCAGATATTTCAAATAAAGTTGCGTTTTTATTTGAAATGAATTCCTTCAAGGAACGGAAAATTTTACAACCTGTTTAAAACTACATTCGGAATTATTAAAAATGCGTAGGTTTAGGGGCCTATTAAAAAACACTTGTTTTACATTATTAGTGGTGTTTTAAACTATTTTACACTAAACCCCAAATTAGTGGTCAGAACTTCAAGTTCAAATTTTGTTTTAACAATACTGGCGAATCTCATGGTTAATGGTTGATGTTAGGACGATTCCTGGAGGTGTACTGAATAGATCCAAGCTCCTGATGTAAATTGGAGTAAGCCATTTAGATAAAATTGTATGGAAAAGTAAGACATGACTTGAAAGCTACAAGGTTCATCAAGAAACTGCAGCTTTTTGTAATCTCCACCACAACAGGGGATCTTTAACTGGACACTGGAAGCCGCTCCATCAGATATGGTTATCGATGATGAAGATAAAGAATAGAAATATAACTTCATGTATTTATATCAATCTATGCTTCGTAAACAAACTATAGACACATTTTTGTTTTAAATTTTGCTCGAAAGAAGCTTCTTTTCTATTTAAACTTCTAATACATCAGTTTGTAGAAACTTGGTCATTTAAGGTAAACAAAAAAAAAAAAAATCAAACTTGAGCAATAGTGTTTATAAACTATTAGATCCAGTGTGAAGGCAAACCTTCTATTGGGTAGGTGAAAAACAGTTTTCAGACATGGTTGTCACTTGAAGTCTTTTTCAAACCGTTGCCTCTCACTAACTGGACAATTGTTGCAATCTTTGAAGGTCATGACTTGTTTTAGTCTCCATCTTTACATACAAAATTTCAAAAATTTAGTTGGCCCATAGATAAAATTTCAAAAATTTCGTTAGTCCTTAGGTAAAATCTCAAAAAATTCGTTAGCCCGTAGGTAAGATTTGATTACAAAGCCTTTTATTCATGTGGATTTCTATATATTACTATTAGATATATTATTTATTCATCAGTAGTAGTGCAGTCAACCGATATATAAAAATATAAGATCTTATATTTTTATATATCGGTTGACTGCACTACTACTGATGAATAAATAATATATCTAATAGTAATATATGAAAATCCATATGAATAATACATCTAATAGTAATACTTCAAAACTATGGCAGTGCAATTTTATAACAGATTCGTTATATATATTTTAATGCTATATTTATACTATGTTGATTGGTGTGGTAAAGCTGCATGCCATTCATTATATGAAGAATGTATTGATGAAAATTTATTTGCATATGATTTTTGGACAATATGTGGCTGCCATGATACTTAATGATCCTGATGTTATACAATGGAATCCATCTGAAGGTATTGGTAAACCTGGTTTAGGTGAATTTCAGAATAATTCTAAATATTATTATGGGAAAGAAAATAAGAAAACTGAGATTATGCCATTTCAGAGAGATAGAGTGGGGTTTTTGTCACTTTAAAGATCCTGAAAAAGCTAGGATGGTTACCGATGCTACTACTTCTTTATTTGGTGGTATACAACCTAGGTCTGTGGTCGAAGGCGTTAGAGGTATGTTACAAACTTTTTCTGCTCTCCGTCAAAATATATCTCTTTTTCCCAAATATGCTTAATCTTTGGCCAAAGGGTACAAATTATTTAGACCTCCTCCTTCTCCCAGGACTCAAGCCTGGCATGATATTGGTTTGAATGAATTAGGATTAACTAAGCATAAGTCATATTTGGAATCGATGCTTGGTACTCCTAATATATCTAATGATGAGGTTTCTATATTTAGTGATTATGACTCATTGGATGAGCTAATGACTGAAGCACAGGACTATATTAAAAATGAACCTATTAAGCAATTTTTACATAATACTTATAAATTTAAATTGGAGAGAATATATAATGAAAAACTATAGTTAAAAGTATAGTTCCCTATACTCCTCAATGGGAAATTAGTTCATATAAACCAGATTTCACTCCTGAGAAATTACCACCTACTACTATGAAGAATAATTTAACCAGAAATCAGCTAATTGCACTTCCTAGGGAGGAGAGAGTACAATATCTCCATGAATCTTTTAAAGAGTTTGGTATAGAGCGATTTCAAAAACCTATTAATATTCCATGGCAGTGTGACTTTAATCAACAGAGTGAGAATGTTGAAAAGAAGTTTTATACATCCAAGCGGAAGAAAAGGTTGGGCTACCAGAGGAACCAAATCAAATAATCATGGCAGATCAGCCTCCCAATATAGTGGAACCGGTAGACGTCGATTTCAGAGTTGAACAATTATGGGACCCTTCTAAAGGCTATTGGGAAAGCCACTGTGAAAGATACATTTTATGTTTGTATTAATTGTGATGACACTAAAGAGAAAATATTTTATTTTCCCACTGAATTTCCAAAGTTGTTAGTAGAAAATGAAAAGTATTTTGAATTTGCCACTGCACTATTTTATACCGATAAGTGTATTAAATGGAGTATTGCTGATGTTAGAGTTGAAAACCAATTAAAAACCACATCTTCATCTACAGTACCGTTACAAATGTCTAATATTGGATTGAGAGTATTTGATGTTGAAGGTGATCAAACATTTAGTGATTATTTATATCCTCTGATTCATGTAAATGATGTTACAATTATATAGGATTTAGTAACTAAATCTAAATTTAAATTACTTGGGACTTTACCATCCTGTGTATTATTGGAAAATTCATATATGGTCACTACCGGTACATCAGATAAACCCATTTATAATATATATCCTAGTAAAATATCTACCAGGGATCCAAGATTCAAAGAGAAAAATAATGCAGCTGACAAAACATTATTTGCATATGAATGGATGAATGATGTTGGATTAAGAAAGGAAATTAGACATTTATTAATGCCAAATACATGTAATATTACCGTTAATACTGTAGATTGTGATCAAGTTAATGACAGTGAATCATTTTTTATAGAAAATTATAGAAAAACATCTGATAATTAAGCTTTAGAAGCTAAATTTCATGCTAGGAAATACCAATGTGTCTATGTTGCTGCTGCTGATTATAGGGATGGTTTTATTACATACTCACATGGTGGTATGAAGAGTATAGTCAGACAAAGTTATTATCAAAAGGGTCATGAAAGTATGGAATTTTTATTGGTGGTTCAAACTTTTTATCGTAGAGATACCAGTGATAAATTGGAAGGATATGATGAGGTTATTTAGTCACCTGTTGATCCTATAAAACCCTGTGATTTTGCTGAGGTTATTCAGTCACCTGTTGATCCTATAAAACCCTATGATTTTGCTGAGGTTATTCAGTCACCTGTTGATCCTATAAAACCCTATGATTTTGCTGAGGTTATTCAGTCACCTGTTGATCCTATAAAACCATATATGGTTTTGAAAATTGTTTTGATATACAAGCACTACCGCAGGATATTTCTAATTAGGAGAGTTTTTTATTAAAGGATGTACAGGATTATAGAGTTGTAAATGGAGAATTAGATCCTACATCTACTATTAACAGTAATTATAATTATATCCCAGCTGCTGCTAGATTTCAGGCTAATAAAAACATTAAACGTCTATATATATGTATTGATCCTATATATATGTATTGATCCTGTATTTCTTCTTCAGTATACATTTCTTTCAATCGGTTTGGTACAAATAGTATTAAGCAATGATTTTCAAAAGCCTTTCTTTCTAGAGGGTGCCATTTGAAGATTTCATTTTTGTAAGTTGCATTCATAGTGATTACAACACTTCTCGGATCTATTTTTATAGCATCTTTGTGTTTTACATCGCTGTATAATGTGTTGCTCCCTTCCAATAACTGTTTTAGTACCTGTACAACGCCTATGTTTTCAAATATTTCATCGCATCGATAAGCTAAACTGTTGGTTAATTGTTGAAGCATAAAGGAGGATGGTTGAGGCCCTGTTGGACATTGAAATGTACCCACCTCATATTCTTTACAGCTGCCATATAATAGGTTAGCTAAGAAACTTTTACCTGAATCACTTGGTCCACATAATGAGGCCTCTTTTCTTGTGATTAACGTTAAATAGCCATCTTGCTAATTGTTGTTTTAAATCATTCAATGCCATGTGATTGTCTATAGCCAATTTGCTAAACACATAATTTAATAAGCCTTGTTTACCCAATCATACGCTGGATGGTATTCTTGATATTATAACGTCATCATGTCTTATAGTTAGAAAGTTTTGTCTAAATAAAGTTTTTTTTAGTGGTTCTAATTGATTTTGTGACAAAGTAGTTTCCAAATTACACAATATATTATTAGTGCTCAATATTTCTTCATGTCTATTATTTATAATTTTGGCATCCTTTACTATTTCTATGAATATATCTTTGGGTTTCTTCCTTGATTGTAGTGAGGTCATCTTTTGCCATGCCGAAGCTTGTACAATCCTCTGAAATTGCAATCCTGCATATGTATCGGATAACGTTGTTGACATAGGCCTTATCTCCGATGTATTTGAAGTGGCAGTAGTTACCACACTCATCACACTTGCAGTGATAGTTGTGCATTTTGTCAGCGAAATAGCATTTAAAGCAGTCTTGACTGAGTCTGTTTCTAATATACAATCGCTTGATATTTCAGGCAATGTTGTTAATCCCATACTGGTTGATCGCCCCTTTTTCACTTTCAATAAAGGCTGTGGTGCATAGGAGTTGATGTGTATGAAATTTTCCATGGTGCTCTGTTGCAGTGCCGTCCTTATAGGTACATTTTGTGTGTGATGCCCAGAGGAGTGGGTAGTATCTAGCGCTTTGGGATTTGATATCAAACCAGATGCTGGGATTATTTGGTCCGGTGTATACAAGGTGGAATAATAATCTTCCGGTATGGCATCCTTTAAATAAAAAATGCTACATATAAAAATTAGACATATATTTTTCAATATTATTACATACAATTCTATGGCAATAACCATGTAAAAGTAATACTTTCAAATCAAATCCCACTTCACCGCTCTCTATGTTGTCGATGATATCAAAGAAGCTCTTGAGATGGGGAAAATCGTTGCTGTCGGTCTCGTGTGGTTCCAGTATTTCTATCACTTCTATGGGGGGAGTCATTTTTCTCTTCTGTGCTTTCATCAACCTCAATGCTGAAAGATGGCGTTGAGATTTTTTCGTCGTTTTCATTTGTACAAGGTATTTTCCAATCAACTTTTCTATCCTTTGGACTTGTCGTTTTTCTCTCATAAGGTTTGTTTGAAGAACTTCTATCATATCCTCCTCCTCTAATCTTGCTCTTTGAATTTCCCTGTATACGGGCTTCCATAGTAGTTGGTATTTTGGTTTCTACCTGGAAACCTTGGGGTATGATGTAGTATTTCTTTATCTTCTTTTTCAGTTTGTGTATTTTTTTGTTATTGAGCAGATTCTGTACTGCATCCAGCTTCATCTTCAATTTCTTGGTCCAAATCCCATTGTTCCCAGCATTCAAGTTCCATCGCTGTGTGTATGTAGATTTAATGGGAAGACGTCTTTTACCTCCTCTATATTTCTTTCTATATCTCTTAATACTGCTTCAGTTCTATTTTCTTCAATAATTGTTTGAACACCTTCCTCAGGTATTAACGGTTGCATTTTGAGTGAGAAAGTGATAGATTGTCTCTTATATACAGCTTTCCACATAATAATATGAATATGTTGTAAAATTGCACTGCTATATTTATATATTTATCTCACCGCAGTGACATCAGAATATATTAACTAGTTCTATTAGATCTAATAGTATTAATTAATATATTCTGATGTCACTGCGGTGAGATAAATATATAAATATAGCAGTGCAATTTTATAAAATATTTTATAAAATATTAAAAATAATTATAAAATTTTACAAATAAGAATTTTGTGATCTTAATAAAAAAAGTAGAAAAACATTTCAAAGATTTTTTGGTAAGCATTTGAAAGATAAAAGTGATTAAAAAATTCATTAACAATTTCCTACTTTCCGAGTAACTTTTCTTACCCTATTTTTCATTCATCGAGTTTTACTATCTATAAAGTGCTACTCCCTACCTACATCCTCTTTCCAGAAATCCTTAACAAATATGTATAAAGTGTTAATATTTCAGTTAGAAAAAAAGAACGCGGTTGTTTGCATATATACAACAGCCATCATAGAGTATAAAACAGTTTTTTCCTTAAGAACGTTAGAAAACGAATAACAAAATATATAAATACAAACAAAAAAATTACAAAAAACATAGAAAAAGTATAAACCAAAATTCGATAACAAAATTTCAACATAAAGCTTTCGAACTTTGATGCATATCAAAAAGCCTAAAAACGTTTTTAAAAATTTTCGAATACTAAACTTCAGAACTCTCAGTATTGCAAGAAGGAAAATTTTCATTTTGGAGCAAAAGATTGTCGTCACTTTTTGCTGAAGTTACCTTCATTCTGAAGCATTTGTTGAGCCAGTAACAATCATAAGACCTTAAAAATGCATCAACTTAACAAGTACATCCAGAAGAAAAAAACAAACAAAAAAACAAAAGTAAAACATAAACATAAAGTACTTTGACTGAAATTTTATAAACAAACCTTTTATTAAGCTCCACATTGATGATCTCAAGAGATTTGGATTTAGTTTCTGGTACAATATGATAAATAAAAATGATTGACGTCACACCAATCAACGCGTACAATAAAAAGGTATAAAAAGGACCAAGGTTGTCTAAACAAAATTGAAAGATGTAAGATAAGTCCACTATCCCAAGCATCCTCAGATGAAAGATGAATCTTGAAATCCCAAACACCCTCAAATAAGGTATCTAAAAACTTCTTTTTATATACCAAAATAAAAAAAAATTAAAACTTACCAATCATATCTAAAAATGTCATCGACAGAATAATATTTGTTCCCCAATTTATACTCGTCGCTGCTGCCGCTGCTCTTCCTTTGATTCCAGTCGGAAAAATTTCTGTCAGTAGCAACCACGAGACTAAAAACGTTTTGAATAAAGTCAATTTGCTCTAGTAGTTAAGTTAATTACACATTTATCGCCTAAAAATTTACCTGGGCCATAACCAACAGCATAGCCAATGACAAACAACATTAGAGCAAAAAAGCACGTGTATCGAATGGCAACAGGATAATTTGAGACTAAAGTGGGTTTTTTCATCGATGAGGTGCAGTTTTTAAGTTGAAAAATGTCAACCTTTATTTCTTTGCGATCAGACATAGATTGCGATTGATTTAGTGAACCCAAATAAGTGTGATTAAATGATGACATGTTTAGGTGATCTACAGATTCATTGAAGCAAGGCTCTATTATTTCTGGTACTTTGACATTAGTACAGCTTTTATGGTTCTCTATATTTTGAAATGGCTCAGTTAACGCACTTAGTGTAACAACGCTAAAAGTCATTATTATTGCACCAAGAAGAAGAAATTTACGACGCCCTAAAAAAAAAACACACCATTGTAATTTGTAGGTAAATAAATAAACAAAAATGAACCCAAAAAAAAAATACTAAAAGTGAGGCGATATTAACATACCAAGTTTGTCTATGGAGCACAACAATATAAATGTAAACACAACCTGGACACAAAAAAAAAACCTTTTTTTAACAACGATTAAAAATCAAGTCACATTAAAATTTATTTGTTTTAATTCCTAAATAAATTTATATAAAAAAATAATTATAAAATTAAAATATAAAAAACTTTTTCATAGTCTTTTAGAGAGATAAGTTTTTTTCAATTTTAAAAATTGACTTTCAAAAAATATTGCATTTTGACATGCTACAAATGTCAAAAAACAATGTATACAAAGTTACATATGCATGTATGTATATAAACACCGATACTTACAAAGTTACATATATACTGCTGATTTGTATGGCACTGATGATGTATGATCTACTGATACATCGCACTGATGATGCTAATGGCAAATTTTTTCATGAATCGATTTATAGTTAAGTTTTTATAAACAAATAAACAGACAGTGAGTATCATTAAAAGTTAAGAAAGTTAAATTACCTTAACAATACCCAGTCCAACTGTTACCAATGATGATGAAACGTGGCTACTGAAACCAAGAGATTGAAAAAGAGATGGTGCATAATATAAAATTGTAGGTTGACCCGATAACTAAATCAATAGTTTTAGACTTTAGAATTCTAACAAAAATCAATATTTAAATATAATATTTCAGGAATATTAAATCCAGAGTTTGCTGTGTCATTAACTGCTTATAAAACTAATGACATAGCTATGAATTTGGTATAAATTTCATTCACTTTATAAAAGTTAAATTTTTTTTTTTTTACATTCAGCGAAATAATAAAAAACCAGTAAAATACCAAAAGAATTTTTATAAAAAGTTACTAAAGTTCAAAAGCGATAAACTAGTTTCAACCTGCTGGAAGAAAATAACGCCACAACCAATAACCATGCGCATGCGGAGATTTTCTTTATTACTGAATAAATCTAAAAACTTGTAATTCTGAAATAAATAAAAAAAACATTCCTTTTATAAATAGGAAAGGGAAAAGGTTTTCTTCAGAAAAAAATAAAAACATTGTTAAACTAACATTTTGTTTGATTCCATAAATAACTCACAAAATATTCTGATTTCAACTGTTAACACAAACATTTTAAATCTAATGCCTCAAGTATCCATCTTACTAGAATAAAAGCTTACCTGCTCAGATTCCAAAGATTTTTTAAGACTGTTAAGCTCTTTTTCTGGATCACAATCTGGCCATAGCTCAGTAACTACAGCCCGTGCCTATAACAGGAAGTAACACTTAAATCTTGAGCAATCATTCAACTAAATAATAAAAAAAAACTTTTTTTTTTTTTTAAAAAAAAAGTTATTTAAATTTCCTATTTTTAACTACTTCAGTTGACATCATTTTATAATTTATTTTAATTCATTTTAATTTATTTTAATTATAAAATGATGTTAACTGAAGTCACCATTTTATAATTTATCATTAAAACTGTTACAAGCACCTAAAAATTGTACTAATTAACAACTGCATGTACAGAGTGTTTGACATGCTTGTTAAATTAGAAAAAAAAAGCAATGCACATTGAGCTAAAAAACATCTTATAATGTATTTGGTCCATACTAGAACAATTTTTTGTAATGACAAAGGATCTAAGAGAAGAATAAGTAAACCTTCTTTTCATTGCCTTTTGTAAGCAGCCATCTTGGACTCTCTGGTAGAAAAAGCATTCCGAAACCTTGCAGGGCAGCAGGCAAACATGATATACCAAACATATATCTCCTAAAGAATTATAATTGTATTTGCTTAAATCAACTTAAATCCCAGCAAATAGTCAACAACTGCATTCTCAAGTGTAAAACAAATAAATTCAAAGCCTACCACCCATCTTTCTTTGTCATAAACAAAAAACTAGTCATGTAGGCCAGAAGAATTCCTAAAGTTATCCCGAATTCATTTAAGGAGACTAATAAGCCACGCCTTTTCTGAATTTTAATGAATAAATAGCATTAAGGGAGATCAATAAAGCAACTGTATTATTTAAGCAAAAATCTAAACCATTTTACCAACAATAAAATTTAACACACAAAACATGCGTACCGAAGGTGCAATTTCAGATATGTAAACACAATCACTGACAGCAGAAAGTGATACAGCAAATCCAATAATAAAGCGTCCTAAAACCTAAAGGTATAAAAAAAATTATATTCAATAAAAGTATTTATTGTTGATTTTTCTACCATTATTATTTCATACCATAGGTTCTTTTACTAGTTACAATAAAAAAATACTTTTCTCTATTATAATAAAAAATTGAATAAACAAAAATACTTTTTCCAAAAAAATTATCACAATCTGTTGCAATCTGTTGCATCATCACAACCTGTGATTGTTAATTTTTATAACAAAAAAATATCTCCTTACTAAAATAGTATAGCTTGGAGCTAAAGAAAGAGTTAATGCTCCACAAATAAAAATAAGTGCATTGACAATTATTGCAGTCTTTCTTCCGAATTTGTCAAGTAGAAATCCTAGATTGAGAAAGAGATTGAAAATTAAGCACCAAAATACAGCTTTCAAAGAAAACTTTAAATAATCTTAAAAATTTAAAACTAAACTCACTTACCTCCAGTCAATGAACCTATCAAACCACCAATCAATAAGCTTGTTACAACTATCTCTTGTTCAGAACACGATAAAGTGAACTCAGCTTTTAACTGAAGTATGGCACCAGATATTATTCCTACATAAAAATAAAGCAATTGTAAAAACAGCCTGCTAAACTATAAAAAAATTGTGCTTGGGAAAAACCTAGTGAAAAATATTAGCAAATAACAAGCAAAAATAATTATTGATAAACATCCATTTCAAATTTTACATATTATATTTATAATAAGGTTATATTTCAAATGTTATAAATCAAAAGTGTTTTTCATGAAAAGAGACTCACCAACATCATAACCAAAGAGAATACCCCCAAGGGAAGCAACGCTGGAAGCTAATAACATCAATAAACTGGATCTGAAGTTTAAAAAACAAATATTTTAATAAAATATTTACAGTTAATAAACTAGGAGGGGGGGGGGGAGGGGAGGGAGGGGGGAGGAGGGGGGGGGGGGAGGGGAGGGAGGGGGGAGAAGGGGAATGGTAAACTCACAGTAGAAAAAAAACAAAAGAAAACCTCAAGAAAGAACGAATATTTCTACAAGCCCTCTGCCCAATTGATAGGCTTCCCCACTTAGGTAAGTGACTGTTGTCCAAAACATTTTTGCCTTGAACGTTTAGGAGAAGACTCTCAGTATCTCCTTTCATCATAAAGATAATTCTAAAAGAAAATCATTTAACCATTTAAATGAATTTCAAACTTTTATAAAAAACTTTTTCAAAAAGTCTTAAAAATAGATCATACCATTATTTACTGTTCCCACTCATCCCACACAATCTGCCTATTTCTAATTCTAAGAATACCCTGGGTAACAAAATGAACAAAATCTTACGAGATAAAATTGCAAAAACTTATATCGCTGTTTTAGTAAATCACCAAGCAGTACAAGTAATCATGAATCACTCAGAAATAATATTGACACATCATAGATATAGAAGAGTATATATAAAAATATCCTTACATATAAAATTACATATACATGTATACATATATGTACATACTTTACAATGTTTATAAATATATAATAGAAACTAAAAATAAAAAATAAACAAAAACACTATTATACTCACATAGTTACATGTAACTTTTTTTCAAGGGGACCTGTTATAATTTGAAGCAGTAATCAATAACAGCAGTCTTTTCTTGAAAGAATTTATTAAATTTAATTCTGTTAAGTTACATTTTATGCATATATCACATGAAAAAATTTGACTAATTTCTAAATAGAGAACCCAGCAACAAGAAAAAATACAGACCCAATAAAAACAAAAAAAAAAAAACAGGACTGGGTAAATTTCTGAAAGAAGCAATCAAAACATGCGCATACTATATTACAAATTCTAAATAAGATTTACAGTTGATTACAAAACTTGTAAGATATATAATGGAAAAAAAACTCATTCCCAGTTTTCCCAATCATCATCATCATTGTCCTAAAAGGTTAAGAAATTAGGCCCTTACTGAAAGAAAAAATGATTATAGTGAAGGAATTTTAAAAAAATCGAAGGCAGAAATTTTAAAATTTAATACCTGATTATTCCCAGAAACAGATTTATTTTTAATATCTTGCACCAGTTTCTGCAATTCTTCTTCATTAACATCTTCATCGAGATCTATATCGAAATCCCCTTCATCTAACTCATCACTATCAACTTTATTAACAAGAACAGCACTAACGGATGAATCTGAATGAAACACATTATTTTTCTTATAAATTAACAATTAGATAACAAAAAAAGGTTATTACATAGCTAAATTTATATTTACATACAGCATACAAGTATAACTTTACACCCAAGTCATAAGAAAGAAGGGGAAATTAAAAATAACCATATACTTTCAGCAAAAATTATTTATTTCATAAATTTCTCAGAAGTTCAGATATATTATTTAATATGAGGCCCAAAACATTGATTACAGCCTCAATCCTGGCCCTTGGTTTTAGAGGTAAAATGTAGTTTGCACAGCCATGAAAGGCTCTTTTTTTAGTGATTGACCTAGAGTTTTAAAGCTAATTAACACTGATTTGCAAAGAATTTTGATGAAAAATATTTATTCAGCACCACTTTGTGAACTTCAGATTGCAAAGCAAAAAGGAAATCATTAGGTAAGGTCTTTTAAACCTTAAAGCCTAGAAAGACACTAGAAGATTAAAGATAATTGAAAAAACAATAACTTAGCTCAGAAGAAGGAGAAAAGGTGAACAATTACAACTGGTAAGACATATCTCTATAACTAACTCTTACATGGTGTCACTGTTAGCTGATTTAAGAGTGCTAAATGAGTCAAGGGATATATTTTGTAACTAAAAGTTTGTGAATTAATAACCAAGGTGAATACTGCTATAAGATGTTAAAATATGGTGTCGAACTTACAGATGGATGTCTTTTAGCCAAACATATAACAGTTTGAATCCAAGTCAAGAAATATATTCTAAAATGTCATGTAGCATTAAAGTTACAGAGGGATATATTATAAGTAAGTGGTTACTATTGCTTTGTTTTGCCTATAATTTCTAACACCACATTTTCAATGCAAGGGTTTTTACATCATATTGATTATCATATGTCAACATTTTCAATGTAAGGGTTTTTACGTCATATTGATTATCATGATTATCAGTTAACTTTTTATTAAACAGATTTAATCACACACTATTTTGTTTAGCAAACAAAGATAAACTGCAAATAAACTGAAGTGAACTGCAAAGTACTGAAGTGAATTGTAACAGCAGATATTTTTGTGATATGCATATATCATCTATGCATTAAAACTTTAAATGTTTAATTTAATGTTCTTTTGGTTAACTTATTATGCAAAGGAAATATAAAATTAGCGTTATACTGGTTGCATAAATAGCTGTGTAAATCCTAACAGCATCATAATTCAAGCAACAACCATAAAAAAGCATAAAACCTGTGTGCTAGATAAAATGGTAAATGGTTAACTTTATTATGTTGCATTTTAGAAAAGCTTATGATACTTTAGAGACTGTTTCTAAAAGGCCTACATGAACTAAGCAACTTTAGAAACTATTTTGTTTCATGAACTGATATAACTTGCTGAGCTCAACCGAAATTATATTATATTGTTAAATACTAAGCCACTGAAGTAACAGATTGCTAATATAGTTTTGGATTTGCAGATGACTGAATGTTTAGATATTTTTAACAAACATTGATATGTGTAGAAGCATTTATACCTATGTATACTGAAAATTAATGTATACTAAATGTATTTTCAGAGAATCTATTTTAACCAGAAAATTAAATAAAATTACCTGAACCAGAACTTTCTTTTATAGAGAGATCCCCAGCAATCTTCACCTTAATATCATCATCAATACTCATCCAGGAGCTCAAGCTTGAGGTTTCAGACAACTCATTTTTAAGGTAGCTATTTTGCAATTGCTGGACTCGAGTTGGAGAAGCAATTTTCTTTGCAACTTCATTAATTGTTTTTGAGCATTCAGGAAAGTTTTCAGAGTCTATTGTCTCACAAGAGTGGTTGATTTCATTGGGTAAACAGATGGAAGGATTTATATTTGAATTAGAACTAGCATGCTCTTCATGAGTATCAAGATGAACAGAACTTTCCAAACCTAGTGATATGTTTTGAACTTCTTCCTCTAAGTTTTCAGAAAGTTTAATTTGAGAGCAACTGTCTGAGACCTGAACAATGTCAGTACTTTCATGGGTAAATGTACCTTCATTTATAACAGGTACCTCTGGACATAAAGCATTTATAATGCTAATCTGTGAAATATTGTCTTCCTCTGAATTTGTATCAAGAACTTCATCAATGAGATTGTTCTCATTTTGATTAGCTGTCAGTTTATTTGAATTTGCTGAATCTAATTCTAAAAATTAGATTCAGATTAATTAAACTCAGATTAACTAGATTTAATATTTGAAATTTTAAAATCAAATTTAAAAAACAATAAGAAACAAACATCTAAATACTAAGGAAATAAAATATAAAAGTATAAACCCTTGATATTTTCACTTTCACCATCACCATCACCATCACCATCACCATCAATATCAACATCACCATCATCATCATCTTCCCATCCACCATCTGTACAATCATTTAAGTTTGAACCCTCTGTAGTTACTCTAGCTAAAACATCTTTACGACGTTTTTCTTCTGATTCTAACAAGTGTACTTTATAAAAATATCGTTGCCAAAATGTAGTGTGAGAGACAACTGCTGGCACCTGAAGTTATATTAAGTATCATAAGTTTGAAAAAAAAAGGACCAGTAACAATTATTATATCAAATCTTTTGAAGTAAAAAAATTAACATCTAACCAACTGTGTATAGATAGCTCTGACATTTGAATTATGTATCAACAACTCTGACATTTCTGATTTGTGATCATCCAGATTGAATGCATCAAGCCAATCCACAAATAAACCTAAAATTCATAAACAATGTTGCAAATTCCATGATGAATCAAAAATAAAACAAAAACAATGAATTGCATAAGTTTTAAACTCTGAACTTGAAAAGATAGAACCAATATAAAAAAAACAACAACTATGTAAATCTATTTAAATCTAATTTAAAAACATCAAAAATAATTAAAAAAACGATTCTTACAGCTTAACAATACTTCAGAGTTTAGACTTTAAAAAGAATAATAAACAAAGTATGAACATTTATTTGAGATATTCTTGAAATTGAGATTAAGGATAAAAATACCTTCAGGTTCATTGCAATATGTTCCTGGATCTATTTGAATAGCTAAAAGCATTTCCTATAAATAAACAACACACAAAAAAAAAATTTAAAAAAAATAACTTTGATCTATTTCTAAACTGTTAGAAATGTTTCAAGCTGCACTATTCATTTTGAAAAATCTTTTAAATTTTCATTTTATGTAAGCCTCTTTTTTTGTAATATTTTTGTATGAATTATTTTTGTATCAAATTAAAAACTTTCAAGAGTAATTTAAAAAAAATTATACTTTAGCCTATGATTTAAAATTATATAATTTAATTTTATAAAATTATAACTTACTATCATATATCATTACAAAATTTAACAACCTATAACATAAAACCACTAGTAAATAATCCCAGCTTTATTAGGCCTTGGAGCAATTTGTGTGAGAAATTGATTATGCAAATTCACTCTACCAATCGAATTTTAGAAAAAATTTTACTAATTTTCAAAGGATTTTATTTTTTTCACTGTCCCTTGATTTTGAAGCTTAATGATGATTTTTTGGATAACAAAACTGTATTGTGCAAGAAAAAAAAATTGCATGTTATTTTAAGTAAACAAAATAAACAAGAGATAATCAAGATAATTTTTTCTATCATTGAAATAAAAAACTGAAAAAAACCTTATGAGTAACTATTAGCTGATTCATATAATTCAAGTTTAAAGCTATGATTGAACTTTACATAAATAAAATCTATAAAAAATGGTTAAAAATTATAACACTGAGGGTAATTAATTATAATCAAAGTAGTTTAAACATGAAATTAAAAAATTTAAAGTTAGAACTGCAATTAAAACTGATAAAAATCAACATATACAGTTATTACTGATTTTATTCAGAAATGCCTGACATAATTTGAGCTTTCAAAATATTATTCCTATAAGACGAAGTAATAAAAAAATATCATTTAAATATTTGGCCCGAACTTATTTATAATCAAAATTTAAATTACCACATATTGAGGTCTTTTTTGAACTTAAATTTAAAAGCTATTACAAAAAAAAAACTTACTTGCTTTCTGCTATAATTTTCTACAGAGAAAGAATCTGATATTGTGATTAACTCATCTTTTGTATCATCAGGCTCTGATGTTATTAAATCAGATACTGTGTGAAGGAATTTGGAGATTCCTAAAAAAAATGCAAGAAAAAGATTTGAAATTGCTTTTAATTTTTTTTTTTTTTTTTCAATAATCTGGAAAAAAAAAAAAAAAAAAAGATAAAAAATGTACAAGATTTTAAAGTTAAAAATTAATAAGAAAATTAGACAGATCCTGAGAGGTTCAAATACATATTGTAATTTTATTTAAACTCCTCTAAATCTGTTTAAAAATCTCTTGTTTAAAAACCATGTTACACTGATGTTTTTACCTTTTTTAACGACTGCAGATGTTGAAGGTTGCTCCTTTACAAAGAAAAGTGTTATAAGATTTTTAGCTCCGTGTAACAGTAGCAGTTTTAAAATGTTACTTCACATATAATATATAGTAAACCACATTTAATACATTTTTTTAACAAACAATATGTAAATGCAAACTTTTCTGAACAAAAATACAAAACTAAGACATGTACCAGAAAAAATCTGCACGTGTTCTGATGTGGTGTTTACGGAAACCGTACATGATATAAAATAGGTAACTGTTTTAAAATGTAATTGTATTAATGTTGTTCAAAATTTAAACAACTCTGTTATTAAAACAATTAGCTTTAATTGAAATGTCATCAAATCAAGATAAGAAGCGAGAAAAAATTTTGCATTTTCTCGTTGAAAATCCTGGTGTACCAAACAAAACAATTTCTAAAAAGCTACAGATTGCTTTAAGAACAGTGCAGAGCGTTGTGAAACGATTTAAGGACACTGGTACAATCATAAGAAAATCAGGAAGTGGAAGAAAAAAATGTTTTGTTAGACGAGATCTTGGTAAAAAGGTAAAAGATGCCTTAGACAGAAAACCGGAGATTTCTGTTCGAACATTAACAAATAAATTTAAGACAAGTGCTTCCACTATACAAAGAGTAAAGAGAAATTGTGGTAATAAATCTTATAAAAAGAAAAAAGTTCCTCGTCATGAAGAAAAGCAAGAAAATGTTGCAATTCGATGTTCAAAGCTGCTCTATAAAAAATTGTGCTAAAAAATCTTCTTTGATTATTGACGATAAAACTTATTGTGCTGCATATTTCCGATCTCTTCCAGGACACCAATATTATTCAGCAATTAATCGCAAGAAACTGAATTCTAAATATAAATGCATTGGAATGCAAAAATTCGCTAAAAATTCTTAGTTTGGCAAGCAATTTGTGAATGTGGTGAAAGAAGCTCTTGTTTTGTGACTACGGGAACAATTAACACCAAAATATACATAAAAGAATGCCTCAAGAAACGTCTTTTGCCGTTTTTAAGAACACACAAGGGTAACCTGTTATTTTGGCCCGATTTAGCATCATGTCACTACTCTGGGACAACTTTAAACTGACTTAGAGAACATAAAGTAAATTTCGTTGAAAAACACTGCAATCCACCAAATTGTTCCGAACTACGTTCTATCGAAAGATGTTGGGCTCTTGTCAAAAGAAAATTAAGGTTCAATGTATAAGAAGCCAAAAACATTAAAGACTTCAAAAATAAATAGATGAGAGCTACCAAGAAAGTCCAGCCGAAGACTGTGCAAAAGCTGATGTCCAGTGTAAAACGCAAAGTGTGTGCATTCTCACGTACAAAACTTCACAAACTTTCTTAAGTGAATTTTAAAAATATTAATATATGTACTTTCAAAATATACATAACATTCAATACCCTTTGAAATAGATAAATATCCTTTATAATGTCCGCGCAGATTTTTTCTGGTATATGTCTTAAACAGCAAAAATAAAACTCTTTTAAAACTATTATAACAACTTCCTTTACATAGATTTACATTAAATACCAGTAAAAAGGAACTTTGAATCACAATACTCATCTATTTTTAGATTAAATTTTATTCAATTGTTTTGCCTACCTGATTTGAATGGTCATCAAGTTTTGAAGCAGTTTCTGAAATTACAGTCAATGTATCACCTTGAATGACATCAACAAACTCACTTAAATCTCTTTTGACCATTTCTAATGTTATTGCAGACTGTAAAAAAGAATAAAATTAATATTCATATTAAAACAAACATGATACAACATTTGGAATTTTTAATAAATACTGGCTTTAACTAAGCTTTTTTTTTTTACACAGTAATTCACTTTCTCTTGAATACTAAACATCTTGAGGTTGAAAACTAGGAGATACTAACACAACTAAAAACTTTCTAAATGCAACCTCAATAGAAAAAATGATATACAGTCTCAATCTTTTAAAATGACATGTTAAGAAAATATTAGTCTTTTTTAGCAGTTTTACTTTGACATTTTTAACACTGTGAAAAACCTGAGTATATAAAGAGTTAGCCCTAACAGGAATTAACATATTAAAAGAATAAAACAAAATTAGTCAGTTAAAAGCCAAATATGCTAAATTTAGTCAATAAATTTTTTTTATTTGTTAATCGAGTTTCTTTATGCTCAATTAACTGAACACACTTATGAATATCTCTTGTAAAAACATATATAAATTACCTTTATTCCTAAAAAAATTTTATTTTTATAAAATATAGAATAGATTTATAAAATATATTCAATAAAGATAGTGATGGATTTTAAAGGAAGGATCTTCTTTTTTTAGTGAGTAGATTGACTTTAGCAGACTATCTAAGACATTCTAATGTCTTAAACCATAACTGCAACAAGTACCAGTAAAACCAAAGAATTTACATTTACAATTTTTTTAATGATGTTTGTACACGTTTCTAGTTTTAAAAAAATATTTGATGATACAAAAGTCAAAGACAATTTTATGCTAGTAACTAAACTCTGCATAATCACTTGTTTTTCACACAAACTTGCTAATAGCATGGAAGTAGTAGTTCTGTTATTTATTTCAATTGCATCACTTCTTACAAACTAAAAAATGCAAGCTAAGATTAAAATCAAGCAGTTTTCATTAGGGGAGATAGGGGCTCTTTGATCTGTGGGGCAGCTTGATCTTTTAGCGCTACATCATCTATTTATAATTATATCTACGTGACATCATAAGATACCATCAGCATATACTTCCGGCTATTTATTTTCGTTGTTTTGTCATAAAATCAATTTTATGAATTTTAAGAAATAAAAGTTTGATTTTCACAATAAAAAGTAAATTTGATAAACATGAGAATTATTCATATATTTTAATTACTATGTTAAATATTTGTAAAATATCAACTGCAGTCACTAGGTACTTTATCAACATATATTTTATGGTATAATTTCACCGCTGAATGTTATTTATCAGAGAGATACAGCCATTATTACATGATGTATACCTATAAGGGTTTCTTGATCTCTCTTGCATGGGGCTGGTTGATCTGAAGATGAAGGCGCCCCATACTAAAATTATGATACATGTATAATTTGTTGTATTTATTTACATTAGAGTAACTATTGAAATGCATTCATTGCACAAAGAAAAAATATTCCCATTTGCTAGATAAATAAAATTAATAATAAAAAATAAAAAGGTAAATTATTTTATCAAGATATAGTAATTATACTCGATTTAATTTTTTTGAACTTTTGATAGACATAAATATGTATCAGCTGCCGCTGGATTTGAAACTGTCAATACGAAAGGTCAAACATTTAAATAAGATGATTGCGAACAAGATTAGCTTTTTGCCTTACGTTTTCCATGCTGTTCTTATTGAAGAAAAAGATCGGGCTGTTGAGCAGTGGTGCACGCTTGGTGTCGGGGTTTGATACCAGTGCGTAGCAGACACTTGGTCAATTTATTCTGAGCGTCTATATTTGTAAATAGCTGCTAAATTCATGTCACTAGTTCTCATTCATTTAGTATTACATTGTTTTTCTTCATGTTTAGTTAATTAATGCTAACATTTGATTTTTGATTTTGATTTTTCAGTTTTTGCAAACATTTCTTAAAATTTCTTATGAAAAAACTTGTTCACTAAACTTTAATAGTGAATCTCTTGGCAGAAATTTGAAGAACTAAGTTTTTAATTATGCTTTATTGCCAACTTTTTATTGATTTTGTAAAAAACTGTATATAAGATCAAAGTGCCCCATAGGGCAGATCAAGGTGCCCCATATATGGGGCACCTTGATCTGCCCTATGGGGGCACTTTGATGTTGAGTTCTAGCTTACTAAATATTATTTGGACCAAAATTAGCTTGTTGATTTGAATAAAGAAATAAATATTCTTTTAAAAATATTGAAAATAGTATTGTTGTCTGCAAGGGTTTTCAAGTAATCAACCATAAACCATAAAAAGGATCAAGGTGTCCACATCTCCCCTGTTTTGTAAAGATAGGCAAAAACACATAAAAATTTGCAATATTAAATAATTTTTTTTAGAGAAATATTTACGAAAACTAAATAAATTTACTAGAATACCAAAAGCTATTATTTACATAGATTTAATTTAACTAACCTTTTCTTTAACTGCATCTACCCATCCTTGACCCCATGAGTTCCACCAAGAACTATCAACTGTTTTATTTCTCTCACTAGATAAAAGATGTTTAACCAATATATATCAATTATACTAATTACTAAATTGGCATACAGTAATATTACCAAATTTTAAACATGTTTAAACAAAAACCTTAAAATCCTTTGAACATAAAATATACATTTTTTTCATTCCATGAAAAGTAACAGGTAGGCATTGTTCATGAAAAATTTCAATCTTTTGAATTCAAAATTTTGAACAAATAGTTACAGAATTGAACAATTTATGATTAAAGATTTGCAACCTTATTAAATCACATTGTTGTTTATAAAACGAACATGTTGTTTTATATATCTATAGATTTTGACTACTCAAATAAGTTTAAAACTAAAAATTGAAAAACAAAAGAAATGGAAACTACAGGGTAAAAACTGTAGTCTTACTTTTGTATTTATGAGATTTTCAATCAATTTTTAAATCTGCTGATTCTCTATGTGCAGCTGATTCTCTATTCTTTATGGTGACTTCTATCAAAGTTTTATCATGGACTAAACTATTCTTTCAGTTAAAAATTGATTCTGAACTAATTTCATTGAATTATCTATTAAAAAGGAGCTTAAAAGTTTAAAAAATGTGCCAATCCCCCTCTCTGCGCACACAGATGATTTGGTTGCAGCTTTTATTTTACTGACAACTAATTCAGCCCAAAATATTTGGATGAAATATTGATTGTAACAAAAAAGGCATAATGCTGCCCGACCAGGTGTTTCAACCAAAGCTATCTTGAAGCATCAGTGTTTGGCAGCATTCACAATTCTGTGAGGAAGCGATACTTATCAACCATATAAACATTTACATATAGCTAACATGATAAATTCAAATTACCTGGAGTCTTTTTCTTTAATGTCTTCTGCCATAATAATGATCTTTACATTGTAAATGTAAGCATACAGAATAAATGCACTTTCTCAGTATATGTAATAACTAAAATGTAAGACAAGTATTATTTTATTTTTAGGAGATAACTTGCAATTATAAAACTAATACAATTTAGTTTTAAACTCTGAAAAAAAGATTTAGGTTTTGCACATCTAAAAAATATACTTCTAGTTATATATAACTATCATAGGAGTATATTAATTTAAATAGCATAGTTAGGCAGTTTTTAAAATAATAAAACTTGTTACAGTAATTTACAATTACCTTTAAAAAACCTCTATTATTATTAAAAGTGCTTAATTTTTAATTTGAAACACACTGATAAAAAGATTTCTTACAACTGAGCCAAATAATTCTTGATAAAAAATCTCACCAGTTTTAACTGGTGAGATTTTTTATCATTTAGATCATAGAGATTTATTAACTGGTTCTTGATGAAATTTTAAAATTTTTTTATAAGTCCAATTTGAAGAGAATAAAATGTCTAAGTATGTGGCATAAAAAATGCACAATAATAAAAGAAATCTACTGGAAAGAAATCTTTTGATTAGAGTTTATGAAAAATCAAATCAAGGCATCTTCATGTATGCACAACATACATATATATAGTTGCTTAAAAAAATAAACTATAATTGAAAACTATAATTGTTTAACTTCTTCATTACTCATAAAACTGCTTTTTAATATGGTACCTATTTTATCAGAGATCAACAACAACAGTTCCGTTGTTCCGTAAAGATAGTTAAGTTTCTAAAAAAAAAAAATTTGACTTTATAAACATTACGTAATTTTATTATATTTGACTTCAAAAGACGGACGGAAAATAGAATAAAAAGCAAGGAGAAAAAATAGCGGCAATCTTGCCACCAGTTTTTATCGCGGTTTAGAGAATCATTGACCTCCTTTGTTTATTATTGATCAGGGTTTTTTAAATTGAATTTTGCTTTGAAATTTTTAGCACCGTCAAAAACGATCTCAACACGAAAATAACGGGACTAAAAAATCTGGGCTTTTTAAAAAGCGTTATAACTCCCTTAAATAATAATATAAAACTTTAATTAAAAAAGTAATAGATAAAAGAATTCTGAGTTTTTTAGATAATAAGTTTGTTTATTTTCAATCAAATCATTACTTACAAATATGATCAATCCACATAAACCTTACACAGTTTAAATAAAGATCGCGTTTTTTGAGGCATAACATTCTTGATTCGAGTTCATAAAGCGTTTCAGCCTATTGGTTTTATAAACTTCTCCTTTCGAAATTCTCCAAAAATTATTAATTGTTCCGGATTTTGGAAAGTTTATAGGATTTTCTTTTTTCTCAATAAAGTTCGCCATTTTTTAATCGAAGAGGTTTGTTACAAACGGGTTAAGCATAACGGTTTAATGGTAGAGCGTAACGGGCTAGAAGATATGTCGGGCCTAGAATGTGTATTTACAATTAGAGTAATATGTTTCGATGAAAGGAATTTTTAGTATTTACTTTTATATGAATTTTTGTTAGCTGAAAAATATGGCTTAAAACTATTTGAGGTGCATTTTTCAAAAATTATTAAATTCAAAAATTATTAGTTTGGAAATGCATTCCAACCATTTCCGAACTAATAATTTTTTCTCAAATAACTAATGATTTGATTTGATTATTTTCATCATATTTAAAACATATTCACTATAATTCTTAAGTTGACTATCAAAATGTTAATTTCATTTTTATCTCAGCTATTAAGAAGTTCTTTTATTTCCCTAAATCTATCAACAAAATTTGTCTCATTATCTGACTTCCACTTGTTATCCTTTACCAATCGATAAAAGGCATTTAAAAGCAAATTAGTATCCATATTATTTGCAACCTCGAGATGTTAAACACATATCCAAGCACAAATATATTTTGGTTTCGCGTTCTCCCTCTTCCTTGAATAGTAGAAAATGGTCCAGCAAAATTCATACCAATTCTTACTAACGCTCGTAGTAGCATTTTAAACGGATAGCTGATAGAGGCGCCATTACTTACTCCATAATTTTTTTAAACACGGTTGCACTTTCTTTTTTTACTTTTGTTGCATCTTGATTCAGTCTTACAAACTTCATCTTCTTTAATTTCTATTGGATGCAACTTGCCGTCCTCACCAAAGCCTACGGTATAAGCAATATCTTTTTCCCCATCAAAAAATATACATTGGATGTCCTCTTTTTATAATAACTTTGTCATGCTCATTTTGACAAAATTTCATTTGTTTGGATTTTTTATATGATCTATGGAGAAACTTGTAAAAGAAATATTATCATTAATAAAGCATGTAACATTAGCTGATTTTAATGTAGCCGTTTAAATTGTTATTGCTGCCCTATCAGATTCACCAAAATCTTATAGCTGCCATCGTTTAAAAAGCCCATCCACGTTTAAAAAGCATAATTTGGACTCTTATAACTCTCTGTTACGTAATACTTGTTATCGTCATTATCTAATTTAATAAAAATTTCATCACCAGACCACTATACAAAGAATTTTACTTTTCTGTGAATATTTACATATTGAATGAAACTTTTAATGACAGCCATCTCAACTTGAACCTTCACAGGATTTGATGAGATACACGTTGATATAAAAAAGAGTCTATAAATAACACTGCGTTAAAAAAAAATTCTATTCCTGAGGGTTTCTTAGATAATTCTTAGAGAAATTGACCTCTTAAACCCAAATATGCAATTTATTTTGCTCAATCAGAACAGGTTTTTGAGATGAACCATTGAAGCATCATTTTTCAAGAAATCTGTCATTTTCATCAAAGTTATTTAACATCCTATAAATATTTGTAAACTGAAAAACTCAATTTAACTCCTTTTTTAACTTACTAACAACGTATGAACTTAAGGTGAGTTTCCACTCATCCATTTTAACTACGGGAAAGGGAAATGCATGAGAAAATTAAACACGTAAGCATGCGCAGTGATTAGTTTTCAAATTTAAATTACAAACTGCACATGCTCACGTGATTAATTTTCCCGTCCCTTTCCCTTTCCCGTAGTTAAAACGGATGAGCAGAAACTCACCTTTACCCATGACTGCAAAAAGTCTTTTATGGGCCTGTTTATATGAAAAGCGGGCTGGCCCGGCAAACGAGCCAGCCCGCTCTCCACATAAACAGGCCCTATGGCTTTCGCTTGAGATGGGATATTGAACAGTGATAAGGATAATATGAAAAAAATGCGGAAAATGGAATTCTAATACTTTGCTAAATTAAATTTAAAAAAATTATACTTTTAATAATCAAACTTTTCGACATTGACTTTAGTATTTATTTTCACTCAAAAACTCAGCAAAAACTAAAAAAAATTTTTTGGTTAGTCCACAGATTGAAAAACAAAGATGGCGTTTTTTTTTTAATGCGAAAAAAAAAAATTTGAAGAGAAGGAAAGACATTAAATAGCAATTTACTGATAAAATATATCAAATGCATTACTTATTGTAATACTTTAAACAATAAATAGCTGATTAAAACAAAAAATCATGAACAAAAAAAAAAAATCCTAAAAAACTGTTAAAATTCCGACTTTATTTTTTAATGTACTTTATCAAAAATCTCAATTTTCTCATTTGGTCCTGCCTTTCGGCCCTGTTAAAACTTTTTGTCAAACTGAAACTGTATTTTTCAAAAAAATGGAATTTATATTTGAGAATATACAAGAATTGCTCAAAGACATGAAGATTTTACTCCAAAAGAAGGTCCTGTTTATTATACATTTTGGAATCAGAGCTTTTGAAACAATTTACAAAATTGGCTGCAAGTAAGATTTTTAAAAAAATTGTGTTCATCTATCAGTGCATGAAAATGAGTTGATTTTGAAAAGAAATTTCTAAATAAAGAAAGAATTCTGAAAACAGCCGAACCTAGAGATAATGGATTTGGTACCACTGCAACTGGCAATATTGCAAGAATTGCATTTGAAAGTTCTGCCATCACAGCTCAGATCTGTGGAGTGCCTGAGAGTCTCGTCAAAAATATTTCTGTTTTATAGGAAACTTTATCTTGTGGCTTCCAGATAAATTCTGAAAAATTTGACAAACTTTGCAAAGCCACTGAAGATATCTATTTTGATCCTGTAAATGGTGTTGGATGGTACCACCTAGCACCAACACTTCACAAGGTTTTTAAACACAGTAAGGTTGTTCTTGATTAGTGCTACCTTCCAATTGGAATGACCAGTGAAGAAGCCTCAGAGGCCAATAATAAGGACCAATAATAAGGATTCATGGTGAATCATGCAAGAAAAAACTCATAGAAGAATGGGATGCATGATGTCTTTTTGAGACTTCTTGACATTAGTTATCCTGTAACCCAGGATACATCAATTACAAAACGAAAACGCAGCGACTCAAAAGAAATATCAGAGCATTATAAAGTTCCCAAAGAACCTGTATTTCAGGAAGAAGGCAACACAATTAACATGGAATAAATTTTTTTGTTTCAAACTTCTAAAACAACAAAAGTTATGACATCATGCAAGTTTAAAGATTTTTATTAAATTCAAAATGTTTTAATACTTTGATTTCATTCTGTATTTTTTGAGCGATACTTTAAAAAATTTGAGAGATTTATTTCCATATGTTAAACGAATTTTGGTTTAAATTTTCATTGTTTAATACAAATTTCATGAAAATCTGAAAATTTTGATATAACTTTTTGATACAATTATTTAAATATAAGGATTAAATAATAACATGGTTTTATAAACGATTTTTCAAGATTTTTCATTTATAACTGAAGAGGAAATCTTCGACTATATAAACTCCACTATCATAGAAGGTAAGAGTGTTGGACCGAACAGCCTTCCAACAAAACTTCTTAAACTGGTGTCAAAAAATCTATGCAAACCACTAAGTATCATCTTAAATAATTCATTTTGCAAAGGAATATTTCCTGATGTCTTCAAACTGGCCCAAGTTATTCCAGTCCACAAAAAAGGATTAAAGGTTGACTGCACCAACTATCGTCCAATCTCTCTTCTTTCTAATTTAAGCAAAATTTTTGAAAAAGTTATGCATAATAAATTATACGACTTCCTAAACCAAAATCAATGTTTATGTAAACACCAGTTTGGTTTTCGTAAAAAGCATTCTACAGCTCACGCTCTTATCGAAATTACAGAAAGTGTAAGAGTTGCTCTTGATAATGGAAAGTCTGCCTGTGGGGTTTTTATTGATTTAAAAAAAGCTTTTGACACCGTAGACCATGGCATTCTTCTATCAAAGCTTAACTATTATGGTGTACGCGGCATCCCGTTGCAATGGTTTAAATCATACCTTTCCAATCATCAACAGTTTGTTACTTTAAATGGCACCTTCTCAGACATCAAAAGCGTTTGCATTGGTATTCCTCAGGGATCCATATTAGGTCCTCTTCTCTTTATTATTTACATCAATGATCTTAATCTTTCTATCAAACATTCAAACACGTATCATTTTGCTGATGATACAAATCTTCAATTAACAACAAACTCCCTCAAAAAACTAAATAAATATATTAATGAGGATATGGCCAGTCTTGTTCAATGGCTCCGAGCAAACAAAATCTCATTGAATACTAAAAAAACAGAAATAGTAATATTTAAGACGCAGTATACTAACTTTTCTAAAAAAACTAACAAGAATCTTCCGAAATACTTGAACTTTAGAATAAGTGGCCAAAAGCTGCCTTTGTCTAGTTACATAACTTATCTTGGTGTTGTGATAGATGAGAAACTTTCATTTAAAACACATATAAATAACCTTACTCTCAAATTAAACCGTGCCAACGGCATGTTAGCAAAAATTCGACATTACGTTAATTTTGAAACATTACTATCTATATATCACTCAATTTTTGGTTCACATTTACAATATGCATGCCAAGTTTGGGGACAATCTAAAACCGTCCGTCTGTCTAAAATCGTTTCGCTTCAAAATAGAGCAATACGAATAATTCATTTCTGTCCAAGAGACTTCCCTACTGATATCCTGTATCTTACATCCAAAGTTCTTCGTTTCTATGATTTAATCCAGTTTCTAAATTGTTCATTTGTCTGGGATCAACAACACGGTCTCCTTCCTTCCATATTTCGTAACTACTTTAACAGTAGGACAACGTGTGGGCATAACCTAAGATCAGTCACTTTTAACAACTTAACCATCCCACAAAAACAGACAACTAAACATGGAATAAATTCCATTACATATCAGTGTATCCTTTCTTGGAACACCCTTCCGTACACCCTAAAAACAGATTTTATCGTTAGATCCAAGAATCTGTTCTTAAAGTCACTCCATCATTTTTATCTAAAAAGTTACGCTTAACTTTATTCTTAACCTCTATAACTTTTTTCTTTATGTTTATGTACATTTTATAATTTCTTATTTATGTATATGCGTATATATGTATGTATATGTGAATACATTATAATAACTATTTGACCTATATTTTAATTCTTTTAAAAGTCTGTTTTATAAGTGTTACTTATAAATTTTTGTAAAGTTCTATTTTTACTATGTGACTAGTTTATTTCTTATGTTTTTCTCTTATCTTTTCTTTATATTATTTAGGTCATTGCGTTTTATTAGTGAATTACTATTTGCAATGACCTGTGTTTTTTGTAACATTCTTAACACGAAATATATTGATTGATTAATTGAAGTTTTATTTAAGTTTTTTTGATAACTGTGCACAGGTTGATTTTTTTTACATTTATTTCCTGGATTATGTTAAGTATGATACTAACTGCTAACATGCTAAATTTGGCTGTTATTGTAATTGAAAAGCACAAAGCTATGAAGTTAATTTTTGTCCTTTAATAAAGTTCATCGAAGTCAAATATGCCTGCATATAGTTTGGCATCAATGTTCTGTGGGAATTTTTGCAGTATATATTTAAGGCTTGTGCAAGAAAAACCAGTAAAGAGTCTCCATTAATTTGGTTGCTAAGGAACGCTAAGTGCCTCTATAAGCCTTTTACATGATTGCAATATACCAAAGAGCAAGATGAAGCAACTGCAAAAAAACCTTCGGAACTTTTCTTCTCTATTTCTTGACCCAAAAGTGAGAAGTTTCTTCAGAGAGGAGGTTTCTCTCACTCAAGACGAGAAACAAGAAGTTGTGTGTTTTCTTTAGAAAGACCAAGATCTCTGGTGAACTCATTTACTTGACTTAAAGGGAGTGTCTGTGTGTCATCCACTTCTATACCTTCCATATCCTCTTCTAGTTTGGTTTTTTCAAGTGGAGAAGGAACTAGAAATCCTGGAACATGTGGTAGTGGTTTAATGGCAGAAGGAATATCAGGATAGTCAACGATGTAATTGTTCTTCTTATTGACACCTGAAAAAAGGCTTCACAGACTTGATTTAAATATTTTTCATACACTCGACCCTTGTTTCCACAACTTTAACACTCCATTTTTATACACAATAGAATTAAACTACTAAGAGATTTCTTTAACTATAATTGCATTTGTAAAGAATTGTATTTAAAAGAATTTTAAGTAATTATAATCTTACCTTGAAGATTGGTCATGCAAAAATAGCAGTTGGTACATGGACCTTGGATTCTCCCCTCAGCATGGGCGCACCAAATGACAAACAGTTTGTTTTGTCCTCATTACAGCGCCTTAAGGTTGCGACTAGCCTTTGCAGCAAATATGTGGGGCAAAGTTTGTCTTAATTAGCTTTTTGTCTCACTTCAACCAAAACTTTTTGACAGGTATTTTTCAAATTAAAAAACTGATCAAGCTGATCAATTCTTTTAAAAAACAGTCCATATCGATGTCAAAAGATCATGCACCTGTTCCGATTTGTTTAATTAACTTTCTGATGTGAAAGTTCTTATCAATATTAACAAAAGTGCTTTAGGTTATTATAATTAGATTATTATTAGATTATTCCGATTTTTTTAAAAATTTTTGAAAAAAAGATCAATTTTTTAAAAAGTTGATTTTTTTAATGGCAAATTTATCATAGAACACCGGCTTATGAAGTCCTGTTCCACAATAACCCACAATTCCCAAACCACAATAAATTTATTGATCATACAGCTTATCAGCTTCATGTTTATTTTAAAAGCTATAACTTGAAATATTACTACGAAATTTCAACTTTACAGAAAGCTTGACGAGTTGTACTTTAGGTTATTCTTGATTTTATTTATTATTGTCTTAAGTTAAATGAAAAATAAAACATGTGACGGTTGATTGCTCGATCCAGAAATATTTTTTTGGTAACCAACACTTAAAATTTTATATTCAACTTTGAAAGATCATTTTCTGATTCTTGTTTAGCAGTCATCTCCAGAAAGTTTTACATACTGAAATAACTGGAAATGAGACTATAAAAGGCTATATAGACCTTGAAAAAGAAAAAGATCCACAATATAATAGTGGAGGATTTTAATTTGTCAATGCTTGTTTGCATTATATCAGACTTTGAATTCTGTTTTTACGTTTTCCCAAAGTCAATTTTTCATAAAATTGGAAATTTTAAAGTATGATATTTTCAGTTTGGAACAAAATGGTAATTTGATTTGTTCATTATTAGTTGGCTGAAGTATTGAATGAGAATTGGGAATAATTTTCGTGTTAAAGTTTAATAACCTTTTTTTATAAAAATTATTCAAAACTTTTAAAATACTTCATGCATCCACAATAATTTTAGTTAATGACCTCTACCTATCGTTACAAATATAATCTAAAAATTTCAGCTTTAAAGGTTGTAAAGAACTGGAGATGTCTTGTTTTAAATTATATATTTCTCTTGGGTAAATAGTATTGAATAATTGAGCCTAAATTGGGAAATCAAGGCTTCTTCCGAAAAAAATAAAAAACAATTTATACTTATATCAGGTATTTTAATTTTGTATTATTTCAAATAATACATATAAAGTTTAATAACTATAAAAACAACTTTTATGCACCAAACCTTTAACATTTTGCTAAAAGGGTAAAAAGTTAGAAGTATTCGGAAGCAAGGAATGCTTTTAGAAAATTAAAATAGAAAAAATTTTTTTGCAAAAAAAAAAAAAAAAAAAAAAAAAAAAATTTGATAATGAAAATTGAGAGATGAAACTTTTCAAAAGTTTATTTCAAATCATTCATACATGATATTTGACATCAGAAAAATGCTCAACCAAATCTCGATTCGAAATATTTTCGAGAGTGATCCAGCCAAAGTGGATACTTGACTTCATTTTTTTTTTGTGTAAACACAGTCGCTCAAAATGAAAAAATCAAATTTTCTCAACAATAAAAAATAGTTAAAAATTTAGCATCATGCATTTAAAATCCTATGAACAATAGTTTGTGTGAAAACAGTTTCATGTGAGAAAAAAGATTGAGAATAAATACAATTAAAATGCTTTTTTTTGTGTTTTAAAATTGAATGAGCTGCCGTTAATGAAACGTTTCGCTGGATAAAGATTTTAGTTTCAGGAAGATAACGACCTTAAACACTCTTCGAAGCTTTGCAAAGAACATTTTTACACCAAAGAAGGCTCAGCAATATGGAATGGCAATCACTATGGCCAAGATTAAATTCTATCTAGGATTTTTTGAACACCGGAGCATTCTAATAAAATGTATTTATTTTCTCACTATTTTCATACTAAATTGTTTTTTACAAAATAAATTGTTTATTATTCGTAGGAAAAAATACATGAAGATAAATGTGTTATACTATTTACTTTAGTTAAGAAAATTAAATTTTCATCGTGGGCTATCGAATTAAAAAAGCCTTTTTCTTAGAGGATTATATTTTAAATAATGTTATTTAATAAATATTATTAGAGGCAGTAAAAATTATAAGATAGTATAAATATTAACAACAGTACAAAAACATTCGTAGCTCTAAATTACAGACCAGGGAAGTTTCAAAATCCTATAAATCAGCTTATATTCTGCAATGTAAAAAATTACTTTTAAAATGTTCAATTAACATTTTTGGCCTAAGATATTCTGGCACTGACGAAACACGTGATATAAAGGTTGATTTGAAAAATATTGTAATATGAAACTAAAACTGTATTAGTAATTTTCTATGGTCAAATCCAAAATAGCTCCTAAAAATCAAATTCATTAAAACGATCTGTACCAAAATAAGAAATAAAGTGAATCAATAATGGATGCTATAAACCAAAATAACGACTTTAAGTGCTTCACCTAAAACAATACCCACTAAGAAAAATCCAATTATTCTTTGATGAATTTTTGTGATTCGACCCAATGCGGCTTTATTTCTTGAAATCTCCATTTGTGGTTTTCTTTTTTCTGATCACATTTGGCCATATTTAACTTTAGAGTAAGCGTGTTAACAATTACGCACAGATTCAGACCAGTATGCTTAAATAAACCCGTACTATCATCTAACTTCCACGGACCGCTAGGTGTACCAGAGGGACACCATTCCATCGATAATTCATTTTCCATTTCATTCGTAGCTTTTTGATATCGAACGCACCATTCACCAGAAGCTAACTGTCCCATAGTATTTAACCTCCATAGTTGGTTTCCACCAGCCATATGGCAACCAGAAACACCAATACGATATGGTGGCGATTTATTCAATGTATCAATACATAAATTAGTAGCCATATTGCGAACTTCACCCCAGTGTGCATTAGGGGGTTGTTCTGGGTACTTTTGAAAGACATCATACGCTATTTCTTCCATAAACCAAGTAAATGATTTACAATTCATGCGTTTTTTTAATGCCATTTGTTCAGAAACATCACCTATGTCTATGAGGCGAGCTAAAGGTTCTCTCGTGTAGAAAAATTCTTTGTATTTATCATCAAACCATACTTCGATTAATCTTTTATAGTTTCGAAGTGCTAGAGGAATACCAGCCCATTTCCTACCCAAATCACCAGAATGACATGAAGAGCAACTATGACCACGATAAACGTGAGAAACATGAGAACATGGAACCCATAATGAGCGACCACCACATTGCCATAATTTAAATGACAACTCATAATTTTCTCCACCCCAAATAAGTAAACCTAAGTTTAACAAATATTAACACTTAAAACGTTTCTTAGAAGTCTAAGTACTAAATAAAAAGCCTTGTTAAATAACTGTGTTACAAAGTATTCATACCAGGATCATACCATCCTAACTCTTTAAACCAACTTCTCTTGATAGCAAATAAACCTCCAGCATGTGTAGGTGAGTTATATGGTTCACTATGATACTTACGCTTGCGAGCTTCTTTTTCAGGTAATTCAGTTTCTTTGTAAAGCATACCCCATTCAAAGATACCTGAGAAACAAATGATTCAAACATTAACCAGATTACTTAAGTATGGTAGAAGGAAAAGTATTATTTGAAGCAATGGATAGAAAAACATACAAAGATGAAAATCAAGCTGCATGTTTCAAGAGAAAATAGCGTGACATACCTCGTGAATGAGTACCTTTCAGGTAAACGGGATTAATAGAAAAGTCGTCCCAATTAATACCATCTATAATGGGAGCAGTTAATGTAGTAGGATCCTCTTTTATAGGTGCTATTAATGGAGGAAGCCAATTAGGACCAACTTCACAGTGCGCATCCAGAAAGACAAGTACTTCACCTAGTAATAAAAACTTACATTAACGCCACAGAGAACATTGAGCACCAGATATTATGCTAAAAAGCATCAGTTTTGCACTTACATCTTACTAATATGCAACTTTGTCATTTAAAAGATCTTTTTATATAAGAAATACATAAGACAAACCTGTTGCAGCAATGCCTCCAATATTCCTGGCCCGAATTAATCCTTCCCTATTTTTGTTCCTTATCAGCTTTACTTTGTTTTGATAATAAGGTTTTTTAATTTCCTCATCTAAACGCTCATGTAAATGCTCCAGTTCAGATTTATCATCCACTAACACTATTTCATGTAATAGATGAGGTGGTGTTCTATTGCATTAAAGAAAAAAAAACATTTAAATTTCTACAATATTATTTTTGTAGTTACTCTAAGTAACAACACAGCATGATAATTAATATTCTTTGACTCCACTTAAAATCACAGTTTGTATTACTTTGATACTCTTTTTAAAGCTGAATACATTCAAAATGTAATAATATGTATAATTGTATTACATTTTTATAATTGTATAACAATTATAAAAATGTAATTTAAAATAAACTTTTAGATAAATAAATCGAGTCCTGTTATTTGCAGATTTAACTGAAAAAGATTGGAGATGTTTTGGAGACAATATTTAGCAGTTTAGTGTCAAGGCCATAAATGCATGGTCCCTAGAATGCTTTGTCTAACACAAAAACAAAGCATACAGGCCATAAACATATCTGAACTTATGAAGATTATTTTTGATATAATAAAAATTAAAGGCTATGAACTATGACAGAAGTTCAATATCACCATATGCAAAAACCAGCATCAGTTTAAAAGTTCAATGTTATACATAGCATTGACATGCAACTAGATTTGTTCCATACAAATAATGTACATGATGGTTATGATTATCATTTTAGGGTTTATACATTCATTTTGTAACTGTTCTAAAACTAGACACATTCTGGTATCAACCTCACAGCACAGATTCTTCATGCATTTAAAGTTGCATGTAAAGAGTTATATCTCACAAAACAAAAAATGAAGTTGTTACCAGTTGTATTGGCATTTTACAATCACAATTCTAGATTTGACCTAAAAACAGATTCAGCTGTTTATATCACCTCTTGATATACCAGTTATTACCCAGTGGCTAGATCAGATGAATAAGCCTGCCCTATTAAACCAATCATTTGACTGATATTCTATCATCACAAAAATCAGGTCATCTTTAAATAAGAAAAACTTAGATGTCTTGTCCTTCTGAGAATAAAAACTTCTATTTATTTTAATAGAAATTTATATTGTGCTTTCCTCTGTAAGTGTTATTTATATTGTAGCGAAATTTATATTGTGCTTTCCTTTGTAAGCGATATTTCTAAAAACCCTTTATTTAACCATTGTTTTTTAAAGCATCATTGAAAATTTTACACGAACTGATGCTAGCCAATATAATTTTTTTTCTCAAAGCCCAGATTGTGATGTTCCACTGTCTAATCTGGACTGTTTCAAACATCACATTTTGAAAGCTTTCAGTTGTTCGTTTTTTGATAGAATAAATAAGTTTAATTATAAATTTAATTATAATAAATAATTTTGATGGAATAAATTTTGAAAGAACAAATTATTTTTAAAAAATTTGTAATTTTTTGCTAGTTCTAAACAGGTGATAAAATACTCAAAGTGATAAAATACTCAAACCTACAGTGTCTAGCTCCAAACTCTTTTTTGTTATTTTACAAATTACTTATTGTTCTCTTATTACTAGGGATAACTTTAAGATGGTTTCTTCTGAAAATAATTAAAGCAAATAAACTCAAACATTTGCTTCTGAAAATATTTAAAACAAATAAAGCATTATAAAAAACTAAATAATGTAAAGTAAACTATTTTATACATAGGAAAACTTAACTTTTTTGAAGTTTACTTTTTAAAATAGTTTCAAAAACTTTTACTCAGTAATTTATATTATAAAAAATGTATACAAGTAGTTTCACATTATTACTGACCTATTTATAACACTGTGAACAGAACGCAACAAAGTGCTCCATCCTTCATTATGGAAGATAAATATGACAGAAGTTGAAGGCAAATCATCTGAATATAACCAATGCTTACATTCTTCTTCTCGCATATCAGGGACAACTCTATCCAGAGAAATTTCATCTGATACCAACTGATTAAAACCATAAACACCTGACCAAAAGGAATTTAAACTTAGATCAAGAAGTAAATCTAATCAACTCTCAATTTTAACATTTTAAAGTAAATCTTTGTAATGTTACATAATTGAAGATGTGTGAGATAAAGTGGCACACTATATAGAGAAAAATAAATCCATAAACTGTAGCAATATTGAGACAATTATTTAACAAAAGATAACAAGTTGGTATTTCTAAGCAACTACCTTTAAGCCTCTCTTCCTCTGTTTTTTGTTCTGGTTTTAACCTGTGAGCTTTTCCTCCCTCTCCAGGCCCAGTCCTCACTTCTTCATATTTCTCATAATTTCCTAATTTCCCATCTGAAAGAAATACTGGTTTACTACTAACAAATCTTTCTTTGAGTGAAACAGTCTCTGCATAAGGATGATGTGATGTTTTACGATATAAGTAAGCTAAGTACAATATTAGTCCTATTAGAATAATTAGCGCTAAAACTTTCTTTAGAGAAAAACGTATGGTTCTCATTTTCACCTATAAAAAAATTATCACTCATTGATTAATAAATTAGATATTGCACCAATAAAACAAACTTTTAAACAAGACAAACACAATTGTATGAAATCTTACCTGTCTTTAACAGGAAATTAATTCATAGTATGCATATATATATACAAATATATTTTTTCTAAAAAACAATAAGATTAAGCTTCATTTTAAGTTTATATGAGTTAAAAATAATTAAGTTGATCCATTAGTTTATTTTTGATATTTTAAATTCATAGTTAGGTTTAAAATTCAACACAAAATTTAACTTTTAGATAAAAGAATTGTTTGTAAACAAAAAAAAAAACAAACAAAAAGCATGTAAGTGAGGCAGATAAATATTTTCTCTGATAATTTAACAAATCATGCTTCATAGCCACCCCATGATACCTAAAACAAGAGGAATAACTTACAAAAGAAAGCAGTAAGTTAAAAAAACAATTACAAAGAAATATTGCCCAAATAAACAAGGATTTGACATGATTATTAATATTCTTAAGACTTAACACAAACACAATTAAACTAATGTGTCAAACATACTGCAAATGGCTCTGAATACGGTCCCAACTTTGATGCTAACTTTTTATCAATACTTTGTGCCACTGTTTGAGTTCTATACATAATTCCTTTTGTTCGCTCGATTACTTGTTGATGAACAGCAGCTGCTTGAGTTCCCATTACAACATGGCCCTAGAAGTATTATTAAAATAACAAAAATATGTTTTTGGTATACTTAATAGATTGTAGTAGAAAGTTGAATTTCGTTGAAACCTGCTTTGAGTCAATTTTTGCATCAAGTCTAGCATTTCTGATTAAATTCACAATCCATCGTTCAGCAGCTTCAGGTGACATATTTAACTTATCTGCTAGCATACTGATGCTGATACATTGGTGTATTCTGCAGAAGGTTTCAAAAATAAATAAACGAGCATTCTCTATGAAATCATCGAGACAAGCAATAAGAAAGAAATCATTCAGCAACACCTAAATAAATAAATGTCCATAAGACAAGGTAACTTAAATCATTTTCTAGTTTACTTTAAAGAAAAAATAACAAATCTTTGATGGGTAGATAAAAACAATTTCTTATGAGTGATTAACAATTGATTAAGTAGGTTTTTTTAAGTATATTTGATTGAGAATTGACTTATTGAGAAAAATGGTTTTGATTGCAGTTAAAATAAAATCATCTTACAGTTTCACATTCTAACAACTTTGTTTGTGCACCATCAAAATCAAAATTGACCAACAAACATTCCAGAAATTCAGTGATAGGATCTCTGTATGTATAAGACTCTTGTTGAATAACTTTAACCAAATCCTTTAAAATCTGTTTTCTGCGTTTATTTGTAATCACTGCAGTAGTCAGGTAGCGCAATATATGAGGACAAGTTGTTTGTATTGCATTTAAGTAACTAAAAATGAAAAGACTTTGATATAAAATCTAGTATTTAATAAATAGTAAAAAATATAAAACTACTTTTAAAAAGTGTAAAAAAAAAAAAAAAAAAAAAAAAATACAAGCTGGCATCTTAAACCAGAGCATAAGACTAAACCAATTGTGAGTTTTTTTCATCTCATTAGGAAATTCAACTTTTTAAATTTCTTTAATAAAATAAAAAGTTTTGATTGGGAAATAGAAGGTTTATACATCGTCATGAGAAATTTTGGATTTTTGATTGGCAAATATTTTCAACATACACAAATACAAAAGTGAGTTTATATAAAAACCTTGGTTGATATAGAAACATATCTATAAGCAGATCCCTTCCTTTAGCATGATTGAAGAAGACAAATAAACTCCAATGAATCAGCCATGTTCTTTGCTGCAGCAATTGAAGAGGAGCTGAATAATGCTAAAAACAAGCCAGTATAAAACAATTTATAGAGCTGCATCAACTTCAATTTCAAAATTGAAACTGGCAGCCCATCAATAGTGAAATTTCCAAATTTAATTAACCAGAGACATCAAATTTCCCTTTTTTAAAATCTCAAGTTTTTTTTTAAAAAAAAAAAAAAAAAAAAAAAAAAGCTGACAATTATGAGAACTCTTATCTAAAACACAATGTTTTGGAAATATAAAACAAACATTTTTTGAAATTAAAATATAAAATGAGCATTTTTTAAAAATTAGGTTGATCATTAAACCTGAACACTGAACAACATGAAACTTGTAATGATGTCAAAGAACTTAGGAAAACTGGCTTAAAGTAACAAGAAGTAAACTGAAGTAACTGAAGTAACAAGAAAACTCCATTTGATTAAAAGCAAAGAACTTGTTTTGGAGAAAAATATTAAAATTTTGATTGCTCAATGTTTTGGGTATTTGAGATTTATGCAATACAATGATTTAGTACTACATGGCCAAAAACTAATGTCTCGACTTGCTAGAAAACTTGGAAGAAAAAATCTTAAAATATTTTATCACAAAAAGACAGCAATATAATTGCAATTAGGTAAATAAAGGTAAGATGGATAAAATGTCAATTTGTTGTCAAAAAGTTTAAAAAAGCATGTAAAAAGCTACAGGACACAATAAACTTTAACAATGATTTAAGGTTATTCTAATCTACATGGGTGACAAAAATAAAAAAAACTGTTTATAAAATTTAAAGGAAAAACATAACCCAAAAAAGAGAATTTTCTGAACAGAACTGGAGTTTATATACATTATAAAAAAGATTTTAAAACAGTTACTAAACTATGGATTAGAAAGATTTGGGCTCATCAAATACTTTTAGTCAATATTTAACTTTTTATTTCTTAATTGTTGTTTTATTTTTAAAACAGCCACGAAGAAAAGAAGACAAAAATCTGTGGAAAGTTAACCTCAAATTGTAAAATTTTTTTTAAAAAAATCTTTTCAGTTATAAAGGAGTTTATCTTACACCAGGTGGAATTATACACCAGGTGGTATATATGATATTCTTTTATGAAAATACCATTCAAATATATATTTTAAAATTTAAAATTGATTATAGAAAGAACTCACATCTCCATCAATTATCTCCTTTAATCTGTTAATATCTTCAAGTGCAGCATCCCAATTTTGAGTTAAAATTTCACATGCAAGCTTACCCCATACAGCAGAGGTTGCATTCTTATCATCATCATGAACCAAAACACGATAAAAATATAAATACTGAGAAGCACCAGTATAATTACCACATTCATACTGAAACTTTGCAAATTGGTAAAGAGTTGCAAGGTTGTCAGTAGTAATTCCAAACTTGTCATTTAAGTACTTAAACAATACAGTACCATCTCTAAAGTTAAAAAATGCAAATTTAAATGTATATTTAATTATATCTCACTATTTCATATTTTACAGAGCATAATTACATATTGCTATTAACAAGAGAAATGGCATAAAGAAGCTTCAAAAAAAGACCTACATTTGGCATGATTTGGAACTATGAATGAATCTTACAGACTTAGCACACAGATTGAGAGAGGAATGCAATTTATATTCCTAATATACAACTATGTAATTACCTCAAGATAAAGAACTCATCTGGTAAGGGGAAAAAAATGAGGCATGGTTTTATGAGTTTGGAACTGGCACATATCAGGGTGGAATGCAGTATAAGAGTTGAGACTGAAAGTAGTGATTCTGATATTTACTCTCATCTGTTACAAGGTCTAATTAACTGAAGTAAAGCCATTTTTCTAATAGAAATATTGTACACACCATTATGGTCTGAAGGTTCTTAAAAGAACTTACCTAGCACTTGTAGCTTCCAATTGAAAATCTGGATCTTCGAATGCAGTAGTAATAGATTCAGTTGCTGCCTCTAATTCTTTCATTTGATGAATAACTTCCTGACGTTTCTCAAGTAATTCTGTTATATAAAAAAATTAAACCTGAAAAAGAGTTGTATGTTGACAAATAAAACTAAATTTAAAGTCAACATTAAGAATTATTTTAACAAAAATACATATTTACCTTGATATTATACCTAACATGTTTTAAAATTTTAAATTACAGCAATTAATACATATGAGAAGTTACATATTACATGTTGTTAAGAACCAAAATAGAGTTTTTAATAAATGATGGCAGAATTGTTACTATTTATTGTTTTTTGGAAATCTTAGGACTAATTCAAATCACATGATTTGAATGCATGTTTTGAGCAATTGTAAATTAAATTTAGTGTAATTAAATTATAGCCAATAAAAATCATAACTAGTAAAACTAAGAGAAAAGTAAAGTATTAGTAAATTAAAAAAACATGTTAAGATTCAGATAAGCAAACCTACCTTGCGGAACTTCTTCAACTTGATGAAGTCTTTGATATTCATCTTTTACAAAGTCTAACTGGAATTATTAAATTGTGAAAAAATTAAAAGTAACAGTTTAGTTTCAATAGTATCTTGATAGAGATAAACAACCAAATAAAGTGATATTAATTAGCTAAATAATAAGTTAATCATAGATAATTTATGTGAAATAATACTCAAGTTTGTTAGTAAATATCAAAAATATATATATATACCATATTAGTTCCTTGAAGAAGTTCCAATCGACCTTTAAGAAGTTCAGTTTCATCGTATATCTGTGGAAAATAAATTTAAACTTTAACTGGTGCATATTTTCTATACATAGCAAATCAACTTTTTTATAAATAAAAGGTTAAGGCAGTTGTAGTACAGCAATTTAATAAACTTTTAAACAATAATTGATGCTTGTTTTAAGCTTGATTTCTTTATGGCAGTTGATTAAGACAGTTAAAATAATATTGACTTGATTCATTTAAATGAATTAACATTTAGAAAAACTTTTTTGGCAGTTAGCTTGTCTTATATATAAAATGCAATACGATTAATAATATATGAAAAATTTTTTAGATTAGAAACTTTACTTAAAGAGCACATTGAAAAAAACCAAGACTTTTAACTCCACCATTTTATTCGATCGAATGCTAAGAATTTCAATATTTAGAAAGTAACAACTCTTAAATTGTGAGATCCAGATAAGAATTAACATTCGAATTTTATTATGCTTAATTTCTTACGAGATAACTGGACAAGAAGCATGTAAATTAACTTCTAGCAGTCTGTGAAGTGCCAGCAAATTACTTAAATTAAAACATTTTTTTTTTTAGTAAAAGTTTCAAACTACTCAAATAAGAAGGGAAGACTCGTTAATCTAAACAAAACATATAAATTTACTTCTTTGCTTGAGAGAAACTCTAGTAGAGGAAAGACTAAATGCCTATCTAAGTAGGCACCAACGCGTGAAGTCAGGTCGTATTTTTCTGCCATTTTAAAAGAAGGTACCAATTACCGTAAACTTCGTTTGATTTTCCTTTTTCTCTCGATTGCTCGATTGGGATAATACACATTAATAACACTGGTCAACAAAAAAAACTTTTTTTTTGTTTTAGGTTTAACAGTTGTTTTTAGGTAATTAGGGATCTCTGAGTTTATGTGTCATTAGTTTTTTTTATCACATCAATTTTTTTTATCTACGAGCATTTTTAATATTCACTTACGTTTTCCCAACCTTTTCAGAAACCTATCCTTCCCAAATGTTTCAGAAACCTATCGTTGTTCTGTGGTTGAGCTTGTTTTGCGATTGTGGACTATGGTAAGTCTGATTTTACCGTGCAGTGAGTAAGGGTGAGTGTCAGGGAGCTGCGTCCTTCTACAAAGCGGCGGTGGCCTATGAACGTTTTCTTCCTTTTTGGCTCCTTTAGTTGAAGTTTTAGGTTCCGCCTCTTAATTTATCCCCCCCCCCCCCTCCTTAAAAAAAATAAATAAATAAAAAAATAATTGACCAATGGAAGTTTATCTGTCAACTAATTAGTGTATACCTCATCTGCCACTAGATTGTGTGGTCAAATAAGTACGTCTCCAGTACCAAACAAAAAACATTGGATTAGAATTTTTATCACTACATTATTCAATACAGTGGCATCAATATTGTGAGATTTTTACAGTACCAAGAATGAAGATTAGTGAATTTATAAAAAGAACTTACTTGGCTTACTTTAAGGTTAACTGGGGGATCACGATAAATTGTGGGGTCCGTATACTGTTTGTAAACCGTGTGTTGAAAATTTTTCGTCGATGGACAAACTGTACAGAGAAAAGGCTAACAACTGGCATTTCTATGATATGGTGGGAGCCAAAAAAAACCATGTAGACGATTTTTACTTCTGTCTTACGAAGACTTCTGGCTATACGAAGAAAACGAAATAAGATATGTCACCCAAATCTGGCTTCAGCAATTCGTCCATTGCTTCACTCAAATGAGAAACTGTTGGAGTATTCGATGAGAGTATCTGAAAATGAAATACTCAAGACGCGGATAATTGTTTCACATTTTTATGTCTGCATGTTAAAAAATGTGATGTTATCCTATATTTCATTATTCACTTTTGTTCAATTGTCCGTATAAATTATGTTTTAAACCTATTTTACTTATTAATGTACCCTCAGAAGTTAATTAATAAATTTTAGTTTTTTTCATTATCCATTAAATCGTAAAACACGAATATGCTGTAGAATAAAATGTTAATGCGATAGACAAAATGCCAAAAATATGAAATTGGAATATTATCCTTTTTTCCACTCAACCGTTCAATTATGAAATATTCACAAAGCTACTCATTCTCTACAAACCGTGGTATTAAAGTTTCTTATAGAGCATGAAAATAGTTTCAGCTAGCATGTTTATACTGATTGCAACTATTTTCATGCTTTATAGGAAATTTTTTTATTTTACTATCAAAAAAATTATGCAATGCATTTAAAAAATTCAATTACGTTATTTACGTAATTAGTTGTAAAACAATATTAGTAACCGTTTTTTTGTCGATAGAAATATGAAGGACCCCGGACGTTTAAAATCCGGAAATTTTTTGATGAATTATAGAAATTGAAATATAAATTTCACTTTTTAAAGATATATGTTTTTACAGCGTTTTACACATTCCTAATCTTTAATTTTATTCAATCCAACCACCTTCAGGTTTAAGGACTTGTTCAATTTATTTCCAGAATCTAGAACAGGCCCACAACACCTCGTCGACAGACATGTTGGCAGCTGTAATTTCAACTATTTTCTTTAGAGGGTTAACAATGTTAAGGCTGGGGTTGTTAGTCTCTAGCCCCAATGTGCTCCTTACATAGTAGTTCAATGGATTCAGATCCGGTGAGCTTGGAGGCCATAAGTACTTGGAACAGAACATTGGCAGATTTTTGTCAAGATACATGGGTAGGTGCAGAACCTTGCTGAAAGACATAAGGTCTATCTTTAGAACATCTGCCCCTCCAAAGTTTCACTACATTAACCAGAAGCTGCAGGTAGACTTGGTTGTTGATATTTTGGCCCTTCTGGAAAAAATGGGATAACATGACATGGGCTTCGCTTGAAACAGCTTTGAAAATATAAACAGAGGCTGAATACTTTGTCTGCATATATTACTGGAACATCTTCAGCTAACCATCTGTCATTTCTCCTGTTAATTTTGGCATCCAAAGTGAAGATTTTCTCATCATTGAAAAACTGTATTCAGTAGGCTGCTTCATGCTTGATTGATGTTAAAATGAGGGAGCACCTAGCTACTCTCTTTGCCTTCATTTCAGCAGACAACATTTACCTGACTTTCAGGACGTAGAACTTGTAGATGAAGTCTTTATGGGTTGCTTTTCTCATGATGTCAGGAAACCACTTGCTTAGTTTCCTGATGGAGATGCTAGGATCGTCGCTGATGATCTCCATGAATTTGATGATGAAGTCCCGATTCCTGACTGGTCTTTCCTAAACATGCTCTTTTTACAATCTTCAGAATACACAGCATCATCAAACCTCTGTGCAATGTCATAAACTGTGTTTTTTGAGGAATTTTGAAAATTTCCGGATTTAAAACGCCCACCCTGTAACTGGATGGCAGCAGTTTACAGAATAGGGAAAGAATAACTTTGTCAAAAACTTCTAAAAAATAATCAACTATAAAAATAATTGAGAATAATCGAGGAAACGATTTATTTAGACTCGTAAAATCAACTTCTAAATCTTAAAGTTATGAACAAAAAGTATTTTTGGATTCAACACCTCAAAAAAAATGTTATTTTAAAGTTAAAACATATCATGATTGATGGAGGAGGGGAAGGGACGAGACATTTTTTTTAGTCTGTGTAATCTATTTCAAGTAATAATTTACATATTTTTGCTCTGTCACGGGTGGCCAGAATTATTCAACATAATAAGATCGTTAAGTAAATATTTTTTAAAAGTGTTTTTGGCTAGACTATTGCTGATTTTAATATTTCAACCCATCCTCATTTTATATCATATTTAATTTGGGTATTGCAGAAACTAATAACATTCAATCATAAAACCTTAATTGGTTTATTGTAAAATATTTTTTAAAAACCTGTGAAAAACGTTCAAATCGTTAAAATATCCTTACTTAGCTCTTTTACAGCTGATTCAATGGGTTTCTACACTTTCAAAATACAAAAACTTGAAAATCATCTTTCTCATAAAGTTATTTCAACGTGCGAGAGTACTCTTCGAACACACAAGTTCATTATTAGCAACCTTCTAATCTTCATTATTAACAAATACTATTAATAAATTTAAAAAGTATACATTTGTTTTAATATTAAACTAAGTAAAGGGTGCCTTTATTGCGCATGACACAATTAAAATAATGAAATTTTTATTTCATTTATTATTAATTTAAGAGCAGGTTAAGTTACTTTCTTTAAAAAAAAATCAAGCATTGCATCAACTCGTATTCCTTATCTCATCATCATGAATGTCATAACAATCATTGTCTTAATTAGTATCATCAGAATAGTGATTACTAGCTTCGTCGCTAAGTAAGTTATTTCTTATACGAAACGTCGGTTACGACAAGATGAATACTGTGATTCAGGCGCAGCTGACTCCATAGGTATATATTGGTATTACAACATATAAACTGAAGTCCAAAATGTCTTGATTTTTGTTTCATTAATTCTTTGGTTGAGAAACCATTATGGAATGACGTAATTAAATTTTCACCAGATGAATTTAAAACAAATATTTTGTCAAACAGCTTTTTTTTTTTTTTTCTTTTTTTTTTGATTCTGTATGTTAAGATAATCAGTTTTGCGGCCATACTTTTGAATAAATAAACCTGTGTACGGTACTTTTGAATAAACAAACGTGATTACGGCATCAGATTTTGTTATTATCTTTATAATTATACCATCCTTAGCGGCATTTCTCCAGCAATTCTTCAAATGTTTTGTGAACCCTTCAAACTTCAGAGTCTTTTTTAGAAATTTTGGTAATATTTTTAGATGGTTCTCATATAGGTGATGAGACCAGATGAGCTCAAACCACTTTGTAAAATAGTTCTTTGCACCAGAGCTTTGTTTTTGATACCGTTAATTAAAGAGAGAATAGGATTGCACTAACAAAAATATAACAAAAATAGAATTGGTAAGAGGAAAGTCTTTTTTTTAGTTTAGTTTTGATAGTATCAAAATGCAAAAAATACTTTTGTAAGAGTAAAACACTACATTCATCAAATAAATATTCCTCTGAGTACTTAAATGTTAAAAACACAAAAAAATGTCCAAAAAAAACAGAAAAAAATGTTAAAAAAACACAAAAAAATGTTAAAAAAACACAAAAAATGTTAAAAAACACACAAAAAATGTTAAAAAAAACACAAAAAAATGTTAAAAAACACAAAAAAATGTTAAAAAAAACACACAAAAATGTTAAAAACACAAAAATTTCCATTTCCATCTCTCTCATTTAGAAGTAAGAGTTTCAGATTTCTTGATTCGGATTTTTTTTTGCTTTCAGATTGATTAATTACCTTTGGCAAACAAAATATAAAAAAAGTATTAACAGATTGCCATATAAAAAAAAATGTTTAGCTTTCTATCAAAATTTGTTGTCTTGTTTCGAATTTCAAAAGAGCGAAAGTTAAAGGATAATAGTTATATTATTCTCTTAAACTAACTTTGAGTTTTTTTAAAAAATGTTAAATGTAAGTAACTTGCATTTTACAATTTGTCATACAGGGGACATTGAGAAAATGTCGTTCCTATAGAAATCTCGATAAACATTTGGTCACCCAATGATTTAAGAAGTTACTTGTAATCCAGTTCTAAAAAGATTTATCTGAAAAAAATCAAATCCAAGCAAATTCTGTTCTAAAAAATATAACTTCTAAGATAAAAAAGTGGATCAAGTAAGTTGTAATCTTTTTCAAAATTGCAGGATAAAATTGCAGGATGTATAAAAAGTGGATCAAATAAGTTGTAGTCTTTGGGAAAAGATTACAACTTATATGATCCACTTTTTATAAATCCGACAATTTTATCCTGCAGGATGCGTAAAAAGTGAATAAAAAGTGGATTTTATCCTATTTTAAATATATATCGTGCAAATTAAAAATCTTAAGAAAAGCATGTTCTCTGTTAAATTACCGTAAACCGGTGTAAACTTTGCGCAAACATTTGACCCATTTTAAGTTTTCCTTTATAAATCATAATTGCATCGCTGTTATATTTTTTTGTACCAATCACTGCATTAAATAATATATAAAAAAAGGTGGCCTTGTTTAAAACACAAAAACACAAAGTTATTTAAACAGAGTGCCCTTTGAGCAACTTATACAGCTCCTCAGATTTACCTATTTTAGCGGGCTCCATGGTATAAAACAGAAGATCATAGAATTTGTCTTCTTGTGTTTCAAACCACTTCCATGTTTCTCAAGTTTTCACCGTGATTTTACATATGCACTATCTTCCTCGATACTTGTTGGTACCGGTGATTTTACATATGCACTATCTTCCTCGATATTTGTTGGTACCGGTGATTTTACATATGCACTATCTTCCTCGATATTTGTTGGTACCGGTGATTTTACATATGCACTATCTTCCTCGATATTTGTTGGTACCGGTGATTTTACATATGCACTATCTTCCTCGATATTTGTTGGTACCGGTGATTTTACATATGCACTATCTTCCTCGATATTTGTTGGTACCGGTGATTTTACATATGCACTATCTTCCTCGATATTTGTTGGTACCGGTGATTTTACATATGCACTATCTTCCTCGATATTTGTTGGTACCGGTGATTTTACATATGCACTATCTTCCTCGATATTTGTTGGTACCGGTGATTTCTTCCATGAAAAGTCTTCACAAAAAAACACCACAAATTTCTTTTCTTCTCTTTATGCAAATGTCCAATGGTTCATTATTCTTTTAGCTTACAGACCTTAGCGTATGACCCTCATCGATTTTTTACACGTCTTCAATTTTATCGGTATGAAAAAGCTGCTTGTTTTTTTATTTATTGGCTTCAGCCAAACCACATACGTTACATCGTTTTCTTTAAAAAGATATAATAATAATAATAATATAATAGAAATAGCGCAACAGAACTTTAACTCCTGACTCTTTTTTTAAAGGAATCAAAACTAAAGAGTCTTGCTCCTTCGGGACCTCCAACACATCAAGTTCAAAGATCAATAGCCTTAATTACTACAAAAGGAAAGTAAAGTTCACTTTGTCTGCTACGTGAGATTATTAAATGGAAGTGTTTATTACATTAGTTGGGCTTTTACATCCTCTCTTTACCAGGCATATTTAGAGCCAGAGTCATCAGATAAATTTGTTTCATCATAGCAAGATATTTATTACCTGGTGGTACATTTTATATTTTTTAGGATAGATGTGAGATTCTTTTAGAATTTTTTTTATTAATATTTGCAAATGATTTTTATTGCCACAAAATTTCTTGTTAGCTCTGGATTTGTTCGTAAAAGTATAAAATACATCAACAAAAAGGTTGAAAAGGTTTGGTTTGGTAATAAATTTAAAGAACGTCAATTCTTTAAATTCATTACCAAACCAAAGGAGATCATTTTTTATGATATGCCCTAAGTGAACTTCGTAATTGGCAATCCAAACTAGCATATTTAAGTTCTACATTTGAACTTCCTTTAAATTGAAAAAAAGAGTTGATTTATTTTGTTTCAACTCTCGTTTTCCTCTAACTTTTAACACAATATTCGACCATGTTTTTTGCAACTGATTGCTTCTGCATTAGCTGAGATTTTACGTCCCTAAGACATTTAGATAGGTCCTTCTCTGTGAGGTCGTGTATTTCCTGGCATCGATTGTGGTTACTTTACAGGTTTCGCAAAGTTGTCTCTATTTACAAAGTTGTTAATATTTAATTTCTATAAAGACAATAGGTTTAACATTTAGATTCAATACCGACAATGAGTTTAGACCAATACTGTGATAAATACTTTAAGCCAATTATCTTTCAGCTCAATTGTGATCTGCTATACAGTTAAAAGTTGTAAAAAAAAAAGCTTTAACGATCGTTGTTAAAATTGGGTTAAAATGACGCTTTTACACGATTTTTTTTATTGACACTTAAGCCAGCCATCGTATTCTAAAATGATTTGCAGTGTTCGTTTACTGCTTAAAGCCGCAAAACCTTTGACAGTCTAACTTGCAATCTTACTCAGGGTTGTGCAAAGTAACACAGATTTATGTTACTCGAAAAAGACAAGTTTTGGTTGTATATAAGTTATAAAAATAATTATGAAAAAACTGTTTGGCTTGCTTATTTTTAGGTTAGTGAGGTTCAATTATTATTATTTTTTTTTTAACTACTTCAATTATTAATTTAAAAACATGGTTTCGCTTCTGTATGATTAACACTTAAAATGCTGTAGTGAAATAAATTTTTTATGAAATTTTGAATAAGAATGATTTGGGGAAGTTTACATTTAATTCACTTTATGTTTTATCACCATAACATTTGTTAAGATTTGTTAAGTAATTGTAGTTATAGATAATATAAATATATTGAAGAACTATATATCAAAACCAGAAACCTCAGCTAAAAAAGGATTTGTCGTTTGAATATCATTAACCAACGGCTATGAATATTTTAAACTGTTTCTAAGTATTTTTTTTTCCGGTTTATAAGCAACAACAATTGAACACAAACAACTTCATGAAAATTTAGAAACAAATTCAGGAGAACCATGAAATAACGAAAAACATGAAATAATTTAATGAGAAAACATGAATTAGCATGAAATAAGGAGCATAAAACACTGGTTATCAAAGTTATTAGCAATTAGAAGAAGTTTCTATCAAAATAAACACAGAGTATTATATTTTTATATTTTATATTAAAATTGTAAATTAACAATCTTTTTTCGTTTAAAAGTTGTGCAATATTTGAGAATATAAATTAAGTTATTTAATATTTTTTCTTGATAGCAAACATTTGATATCAATTTAAAGCTTTGTCGTATAGAATTATAGTATGCGACATTTAATTACATCTGTTGATAACAGAGTAAGTATTTATGCTTGATACCATGCATTTAAAGCTTTATTGTGTAGCATTATAGTGTGCGACATTTAATTACAGCTAATTGGTAAGAGATAAGAGAGAATGCAAAACGTGTTCATAGAATTTCAATCATTATAATTAGTCTATCAATTAGTCTGTAAAATTCAAGTTTTAACTCATGAATTACTTAACTAGTCCTAACTATTAATTATTCCTAACTTTTTGCTATTCCTATATTTACTATAACTATTTTTTACTATTTACTATAACTGTTTACCATAACTATTTCCTTATTAATAACTATTTATAACAATTACTTTTGCTGAAACTTACTTTTTTTTTTATGATGATGATGATGATGATGATGACGATGATGATGATGATGATGATGATGATGATGATGATGATGATGATGATGATGATGATGATGATGATGATGGTGATGATAACTTATGCGTGATCTATATTTATTTAAAAGATAATCTGAGCTTCTTCACAAATAAAAATGACAGCTGTTTCCTAAATTCTTAAATTTTCATTTAAAAGAGTGATCTATGGTCATTTGAAATATTTCTCTTTCGTAATAGAAACAGGGAGCTTCAATCGTTTTATTAAATGGAAGAATTAAACGAGGAAAAAATTGGTTTCTCTCACCAAATCTGTACTTGTACTATACTACTACAATAGAAAAAGTGGTCTAATTGATAAATTTAGGTTAGGCTTCAATAGTAGCAGTTGACAATTGTAATATGCAATATTTATTGTTAATTGATGCGTCCAAGATTAGTCTAAAAAGCCACTTTATATAACATTAGGTTAAATGATGAGTTTGGTAAAAGCAATTAAAAGAGATCAGTCAATTTCAGTCAAAAAAAAAATTAAGACACTAATTTTGTTATCAACTTGATTGAACTGCTGCTGGCTGCAAAGGTGTTTTTTAAACTGTTTCTGATTTTTTTTTTTTTTTTTTGAATATCTGATTATTTTGTTCATATTGCAGAAACCTTTTTGCAAATTGTTCATATTACAGAAACATTTTTTGCAAAATGTTGACAAATTGAAGATACACATTTCCTTTTCTAATCTCGATTTCTTTCGTAAGTGTTTTTTTTTTTTTGAACACAACGATCAAGACAATTTTAATAGAGCATCTAAACAAAGGCACAATGAGAAACAGCAATCATGATTAAATATTCTTGGTTTCTTTAAAGGAAAGCAAATGGACAACACATACATTAAACTAAATTAGACCAACACTGTTAAGTGTATTTCAAATTTAACAAATTTTATATCTATCAACATTTGATTGGGATTTTATTAAGAAATTATTAAAATTAAATTACAAAATTACAGTTATTATTAAATTACAAAATTGTTTGAATATAATCATATTACAAGAAGTAAAAAATATATGACGCCTTAGAGAAAAACTAATTACAGATTATGAATTAAAAGCTTCAGATTTTCTTTGAAAATCATAAATATTCCAAGGCTTATATTTTTGTGTGCTTCCTGATTTATTAACTTAACTAATTTAATTACTTTATTAAATATGCCTTTACACAAGAGTTTTTTTTTTTTTTTTTTTTTTTTGACAAATTCAATAACTATAATTGAATGGCTGAATGGAAAAAGGATAATATTCCGATTTCTTATTTTTAGAGTATTATCCTTGTTCTACTCAGACGTTCAATGGGTTATAATTATTTGTCGCAAATATTTGAAAAGAAAAAAATAATAGTAATATATTCTCTTCCGCCTGTACAGTTTTCTTTTCACTTTCGAATTATTTAACTAACTTCCGTTTATTTTAAATAACTCACATTGCTGACATTGATTTCTGCAACTTTTTTTTGTAATTATATTTGCTATAGCTACGTTTACAGTCACCAAATCCATTTGTTATTAATTTTATAAATTTTTAACGTTTTATTAAAAAGAAAATTATTTTACTCATATATGTACATATATATATATATATATATATATATATATATATATATATATATATATATATATATATATATATATATATATATATATATATATATATATATATATGGACATATATGTACATACATATGTACATATATGTGCATATATGGACATATCGTCAGATTAGAATTATTTTGTTCTCCAATTTTAAATGTTGAAAGAAAGTTTTTTATTGATTTTTTTCTAAAAGTAAAAATTACTTAAAATTTTAGTATTACTTTTTAAAGAAGTAAAAGCTTTTTCTTTGAATAATTTATATTTAAAGAAATTATTTAGAAAAAAATTATAAAAATAAAATGTATTTTAAAAAGAATATTTGCATTAATAACTCATTTTCTCCCAACGTTTAAAATAGAGATAGAACAAAATAATTCTAACCTGACGATATATACATGTTTTACTAATTATGTATATATGGACAAACCTAATTTATAAATGGTTAAATAATTGTTATCGATTTGATATTCAAACCGTGACGGAGATAATTCAATTCTTCAAAAACAAAGCTTTTTTTTCAGATGATAAATTTTGTTTTCAGCAACATTCTAAAAGTAGCCACTCAGTGTCACTTCCTTCACGAAGGTTTTTTTCAATTTAATTTATGTGCGATCTTATATTTATATATTATATTTATCATAATACATTTTTATTACGATATGCCTCATGATTGGGTATTTTTACAGAGCTATTGTGGAAAGAACATCTCAAAAATTTTTAAAGGTGTTTTTACGAAAGGTTTCAAAAAAAAGTGTTCAATCGTATTTCTCAGTAATATTTTATTTTATTTCTATCATTTCAATGGAATTATAATTCCTCGATGCTATTTCAACGTTGTTTCCAAACAAATGCATTTAATCGCGGATTTTATCAATGATCGAAAAACTCTTAAGAAAGATAGAACTCCGACTTGCGTTTGTTTCTCTCTGTCACGTGTCTAGGTAATGCGAGGGAGGTATTAGCGAGGCATTTAAATCAGATAACTCTAAATTTTTTTCTTTTTTGTTTATATCTGATTCATGAATTTATTGATGAGTATATAAAACCAGATTAATCTGTGATAAAAATAATCAAAACATTTATTTTATTTAAGCAATAGTTTTAAATTTCTTTTTATATTCCACGAAATGCAATTAATCAACTTATGATGTAAAAAAGTACGATAGACAAGTTTTTTTTTTTTCAAGTGGTTATTTTTATGATAACAACTTATTCTTTTGTATGTATACGCGAGCTTATGCTTGTTTTTTTTTTAAACAATGCAACAAAACGTTATAGCTTTTTAAAATAATATTAAACGTACGTGGGAATATACTACGCTTAAGATTATTATAATTTTTAAACGATTCTTTTTAGAAATGGATAACTACACTATATTTAATATTTCGTTGAGTCCCGAAATTTCCAGCATTTTGGCGGGATGCTTCTCTGTAATAAGTATTTTAGGGATATTTTTAAACGGGATCTTGATACTGATTATCTTCCTGGACAAAAACTTTCACACGGCATTAAACATTTTTATTATCAACCTTGCGATCGGAGATATAATCACTGCCGTCACAGTAGTACCCTTTGACGCTGACTTCATGTTACGAGGTTATTATCCATATGGAATCATACCATGCGGCATTAAAGAGACAATGTTTTTGTTATCACTTCCTTCATCGGTTGTAAACTTGTTGCTATTAACTTTTGAAAGATTCATTTTCGCAGTTTTTCCATTTAAAAACATGCGTTACTTCACTAAAAGAAATGCGACTATAATGGTGCTTGTTGGGTGGATTTATACTATAAACGCAGCTTTATTCCCCATTTACATCAACGGTACTTCTTCGATTAACGTTAAAAACGGATTGTGCTATTTGAGTTTTTCTTTCTCGTATGCTCTTTATCAAATATTTGTTAATTTTGCTCTACCAGTTGTAATCATAGTGGTTTTAAACATTAGCTTATTTTCAATTACTCGGAAGTATCAAAAACAAATTAAAAAATCGTCGATGAATTCTGAATCCAATCGTTCAAATTCTTTCCTAAGCGATTTGAAAAATGCCAAAGTCATTTTGTTACTCGTAGGAAATTTTTTGGTATGCTGGCTAACCTTTGTTGCATTAGCTAGCACAAACTTACTATGCCATGGTTGTCATCCGAGAGCTTTAACTTGGTTCGGTAATGTGATTAACTACTCGAGCATTGTATTTAACCCTTTAATGTATGGACTCATGAATAAACTTATTCGTAGAGCTCTAGTGAAAAAAATCAATGACTTGTATCACTATACCACGAACTATAAAAGTTTTAAACGAAGTTCAGAACCGAAGACAGATACGCTGTTGTAACCGTCCGAGGATTCTACTACCTTTTTTATATATATTTTAAAGCAACCTGTGATTTATTTATATTTTAAAGCGACCTGTGATTTATTCATGTTTTAAAGCGACCTGTGATTTATTCATTGTATTTTTTTTTATTAGTTTAAGTAAAGTTTAACTAAATGTAAATTGAACCACTTATTAAGATTTGAAAACTTAAGAAAATAAAAGTACCAAAATGATAATAATAAATTGTGCCAATAATAACCAAAATTACTTTGTAAATAAAAAAAAAAACATCAATATTAATATTATTTGGTCGAAAATCCTGTTACCCTTATTGACTAAAAGTTTACATCATAAAACTTGCCTCTATTTTTTAATCTCATCAGAGATAAGAGGTTGATGTTTGGTTTTTCTCTCAAGACAATCCAATCTAACTCTATAATCTTCTGTCATAAAGGTAAACACACCGAATTTTTCATCATTTTAAGTCTAACTTATTAAGATGCGGTGGACTTCTATGTTATCAAGATAATTTTAAGTTGGGTGTTTGTCTCATTAGGAAAAAATGTTATTGTATTATATTACATTACTTCTTTTGGAGGAAAGAAATAAAAGCAATCAACATTTATTGTTCTCTGTTTAAGAAATGTGCTAAAAATGTCGCAAAGTAGTTCAGAACATTTCCCAATCATAATAGGAATAAAATTGTTGAGGAATGAATCCCAAGGCCAGGTTAAATTCACTTGAGGCTGGACTTCAGCAAAAATGTTTCATTATAAGTCAAGGCATAATAACGTAATCACGTTATCTACAAAACCCATTTGTTTTTAGAGGAGGACCGTGGGCTATGCTATTTGCATTTGTAGAGAGACTAGTGCTGAACTGAAACCTTAGAAAAACAACTTTTCTTTAAAGTAAAATGATTATTCAAAAACGATTCACTCGGTTCAAGGTATGAAATCTTGGTACAGAGGTATAAAATCTCGGTTCAAGGTAAGAAATAGTCTTCCGATTCTCTGGACTGGAAGAATCTAATTCATACTTTGAACCGACACTTTATTTACGATCAGCCCAAAAGTTCGATTACACTTATATACACTATAGTGTATATTAAACCATAGCTTATCATATATTATAATATTAATTATAAATAGATTTTAATCAAATAACTCAAGTATAGATATTTCAGAGAATTGTCCTGCAACCCATTCTTCGATTTTTTGTAGCATCAATTTCCTTCAATGATTAGGGCTTTTAGACAAGTTGGCACACTTTGATGCATATAGGCATGATCAGAGGATGTCACCAAGCATAAACAATTTTAAACATCTGTTAGCTCTCCATGAAAACAAAAGAAATTTACAAGCAGATTTATGTTGAAGATAAAAGCTATAACTTAAAAACACCCATTGCAATACTTTAACTATAACTTAAAAACATCCTTTCCAATACTTTAGCTATAACTTAAAAACACCCATTGCAATACTTTAGCTATAACTTAAAAGCACCCATTGCAATAAGTTCATTTAGAATAAACTTGAGTGACACGGAAACGGGATTTGTTACCATTACCATTATTGCAATAAAAGTAATGCAAATATAATGGGGGAAAACTGTAAAAAGTTTATTATTACAGTGTAAAAATCCCGTTACCGTAAAATAAATTTAATATAAAAAAGTGCATTGAAATAAGTTCTCCTTAGCACTAACAAAATACTATTTACAACCCTATCTACAAAGTAAAATTCAAACAACCACACGCTTACACATACTGATTGGTGTAAGTGTTTATTCGTCTGCCGGCTCGTTTAATGCCAACGCGTTTAAATCATTTAGTTGTTTTCGCATTTGCTCTTTTTCTTCTAAAAGAGTCCGGTTTAATTCAGCAAACTCATTCTAAATTAAAGTAGGGAAAAATACTTCATCGCAATTTTTAGAACAATAAAAAAGATCAAAGGTATCTTAAAAACTTACGTTTACTTTTTTTCTTTCTTCTTCGAATCTTTTATGATAATCGATTAACGACTCGGCTAGTTCGTCCTCTGTTTGATTCCGGCGCTTAAGTGACTCTTCCGAGCTAAAATTTGAAAAAAGGAAAACAGACATTTAACAAAAATAACTACAATATATATTAGAGAACAGCAAGAATTTTTTTTTCTTTTAAAAGCTTAGGAAAAAATGTATTCTTAAGTAAAATCAAATTTTAAACAGGGTTTTCTAAAAAAAATCTTGATCGGACGAAGTTATGATTGACAAAAAAATACAAAATCTCATTTGTCACGTATCTTACATTATTGAATGCTATACAAGATTAAGTTGAAATTAATATTTTTATATAACATAAAAAGTAAATAAAATTTCTTTTTTTGTTTTAAACACAGGTAAAAATTCTCTGTGTTGAGCTCTAGCTCTAATATACCCATCTCTTGCATCTGGTCCAACTACTGACATGGCTCCGTCTGTCACTTGTTTTACAGCACATTCAGTACTTTGAGTATGAATTTCAACAGGAGTTATTAAAGGGTTCACTTTTAGCAACAACTTATCTTTAGCGAGTGAACAAGTAAAAACAGGTTCTTCTACTTCACCATTTTCCCGTTTAACTAGCTCTTAGAAGGTAGTTGCTGTAAAGTTCAGTTTAGATGTTTTTCTCACTCTAATTAAAATATTTCCAAGGATATCAATACCCCTTAGTTTTAAAATATGGTCAACTGCAAAGTTACGGTCTTCTGCATTATTACTGGATAACAAAGAGAATAAAATACTTTCATGGTTTGTATACCAGGCTCCTGGATGTAGGGAGTCACAATTTCTTTTACCCTATCTGGTTGATTTCTAAGAATTCTCAACTGAGAATACTCAACAGAACAAAACAAGTAACTCTAGAATTTCCAGATTTTTATTACTTCCAAGTTTTTATTATTTAATGTTTCCTTGTCCACATAAAGACTATTCTCATGCCAGTAGTGAGTCACCTGACATGACTTAAAGTGCCACACTGAATTTCTCTAAGATTAGGTCGCAGTTCACCAATCTTAACCGCTTTACATAGTTTGTAGGATTGCTTTTGGTCTGTTGAGATATTATTCATTATTGTTTCTGGAATATTAACAAAATACTATCCTTCTGGAAGAGCTTTGAATAGAGGATTATACTTTATTTTATTGACATCAGGGAGAAATTTCCCCACAAGATCTAAAAATCCAGTATTACATGTTAGTCCATCAGTTCTTTCTGTTAAGTGGCGGAAGAACAACTCATTTGAATGAAGCATGCATAGGGCTAAGATATTGACCATCAGTCATGGTAATGTATTGTTCTTTTATAGTAATAGGATGTAACTGCCCATTTGAATCATTTATCATTGTTCTTGTTAAATCTTTTCTTCTATCAAAGTAAATGCCATTATTATCTGTGATTGAAACTTTTAAATTATCATTCATGACGTTTTTCCTTGCTCTTGTTAACTTAGAAGGATCACAAGCAAGGTAAGAGGATTCAGGGGTAAGAAATCCTGCTTCAATTAAATCTTGTAGAAAACTTGTAGTTATTGCTGCACTTGTGGTAGGTTAAATTCCAAACCTGTAAAATAAAACTAATTCATATTTATTTTTATTAACTCATTCATGCATTTGCTGCTTAACAAAACAATATATAATCAAATAATTTTCTTATGCAAGCCTTAGCTGTGTTTAATAATGACGTTGTGTTTCTTCTGTGTGATGTCTTTTGTTGATGTATATTCTAGATGTGTTACAAGGACACCTAAATTTTCGTGTAGAAGCCATTCTACCAACAACTCAATTTCACTGTCTTGTTTTAAAGCATATTTAACAATAACTGGATCATAGATAATAATAACTGGATCATTAATTAAGAGGAGAACCTGGAGAAATATTTTTTCAATTTTCTTTGTCTACTTCTTTATCCTCTTTCCCTGTAACCTAAAACCAAATGTTTACAATTATTTTTATTATTATTGTTTTGTTTTTTTTATCATTACTTCTACAATTATTGTTATATATATTCATGTGAGAATGCAACTTTTACTATATAAACAAAAAAAATATTTATTACTATGAAATTAAATTACCTTGACAAATGCTTACTCATCTTGTAGCTTTTTTATTCTTTTCTGGTAAGCTTCCTCATCACTGACTTTTCTCTGTTTTTTTTTCTATATTTGATTGTCTCAATCTGGTCAGCATGTGCCATCTGCATGTCAGACTTTTTACCTGTTTTACTTCTTTGACTGTATAGCCATTGTAGCTCCATAGTTGGAAATTTCTTAGTAAAAATACAGGTGCAATTTATGTGCTTTATGTTTACAATGTTTTGGGGAAGAACACCCAGACAGATCATTCTCACATATAAGGATTGTATGAGGAAATATGGTAAGATCTATGAGTTCATCTAACTTTAATATATGTACTTCTCTCACTTTTGCTTTAGTTTTTCCCTATACAAAGTTTCCTACTTTCTCCCAAAGAGTTTTTATTCTATAATAAAGAGATTTCTCTCCAATAATAACTGATTGTTGAAACTTTATATTTGCTTTTCTCCATTGAGCAAGAACTATTGGAATTTGATCACTGGCAAGATCTCTGTTAGAATATTTATTTGAACATAAATCAAATGTTACACTTTTTTCTTCTTTTAATAAAATTCCTTTTTGAATAACTGCTCTGTTCATAGGCAGTTCATTAGGAATAGTCTTTTCTGGGTCCAATAAACTCAGAAATACTTGTGATGGGTGAATGTCTAGTCTTAGCTTGACATAATTTATGAATTAATCCAAGATTAAAAACGAATAGCAAAGTAAATAATAACAAAGCACTCAATTATGTTTTTTTTTTTATGGTGGAGAGCAAAGTCAAAATCTTTTTTAAATTTGATTTGGCACGGCACTCTTAATGAGTCACATAAAGACTGATATATTTATTTATTTTCATTTCATTCCATTTTAATAAAACCTTAATGCAAAAATTTGGGTATCAAGACGTTTTTTAATCAAAACGTGATCCATAGCAAACCCACTTTAAAATTTAACTTTACATAAGAATACACCTTTTCCTAAGCTTAAATTTTTTTTTTTTTTTTTTTTCCCAAAAACATATGATTGTTGCTGTGCCCTAATATATATTGTCTGTAATTATCAACAAATATTTAATTACATTCATTACACATTGTATCATACCTTTTATACACATAATCCTTTTACAATTAAACTTTTCCTTTAAGAACATGGCCTCTAGATTTTTATCTAGCTCTGCAAAATACATAGGCATGCCTACAAAATTTGAAAAATAATGAAAATGTGAATATGAGAATAACCTTTTACGAAGTTGAGCAAGATGTTGCACCAAGGATTCATATATTTGATCTTGTTTTTTTTCCTCAGTTTCTAGTAAATGATCCTCCTCCCGAACCTTTTCCAATTGCATGAGACATTCATTTTCTAAAGACTTTATTAAACAGTTTTTTTAAATACCATAAAGAGTTAGCAATACAGACACATTCCATTTGCATCCAACATATCTTACATTTGCATCCTCATTCTTCATAGTTTCCAGTGTTGATTGCAAACTTGCAAGCTCGTACTGTCGTAATTTAAGTACCTCAGAGCACTATATTAAAAAAAATAAATACAAAAACAACAAACCATTATTTGACCATGCTATGCTCTAAGTATCAAAATTCACAGTATGAGAGTGATTTTCAATATTAAACACTAAAATTTTTATTCAAAAATTTTTAAAATATTTCTCTAAATTGACTATATAAATAATTAGTAAAAACCAACTCTTTTCTTTTAGATAAATTTTGTAAATAAGTTTTTATGAATTTATAACTTATACATTTTAAACTTTTGAAATAAATTTAAATTAACAGCATTCATATAAAAATAATTCTACCTTTAAAAAAAAAACAAGGAGTTTGTTCAATACATATTTTTTTAAAAAGAAAAAAAGTAAATTGACAAAGAAAACGAAATTTAACTTCAATTGAGTAGATTTATTGTCTTTCATTGATTTGTTATAATATCTTTGTAATGTTAACTTTGATAAAATGATTTTCTCTTATCCAAAATTAGCAGATGCTGCATGTTCTGCATTATTTTTCAATGATACCTAACCCTATATATTATTGATGGTACTTTATATTTCTTAACCAGCAATAAATAAATATTCTACAGCCCATACAAATTACTCATAATTATCTACAGCCCATACTAATTACTCATGAGTTATCTCTTAAAATGTATAAGGATCTCAATATGTTAAAGGATGTTGCAGGGCAAATCATCCCCACTGCACTTGAGATGAATGATATTTAAGTAAGGCCAAAAAGTGAACAATTTCATGTTAGGCAACAATATAAAAACAATACCAGGAAAAACATTAGGACAACAACTTACCTTAACATGACATTGATAAGGTAATTTAATATGGGTTTTTCTAAACTATGAATCCCATTTATCAAAAACAACAAACCCAGAAAATTTACTTTTCTAGATAACAGTACACTAAAGTTGATTAAAACATAAAAATTTTTAAAATAAAAAAGTCAAAGTTAATCAAATAACAAGAATTTCAAGAAAATTCCCAATCAGTCATCATGGGTTATATCAGTCATGAATTAGACTTTCAGTAATTCATCATGAGAAATATTTTGTGTTTGCTATTAAAGCTTTTGATTACATTCTTAACATATTTTTATCAGTTAACAAAATTCCTCTTCCTTCAATACAAAATTTTATTAAAACTAACTTTAACATTTCTATTCTTTCTTTTTTCCAGTTTAGTTATCTAATTCTGCAATAATCCTTTTTAAACCTCAATCTTGAGAACATTTTGATTTCACTGTTTTCACTGGGCAATCATAAAAATTCTAAACTGACACCAAATTGTGTAAGATAATCTTTTATCAGCTTTTAAGCAACTATGTTCTTTTCACATGTGAGGGGTTTCCTATGCATGTTGGTGAAAAGCATTTGGAAATGATTTGATAGATGTTATTTATTAAAATGTTTAACAAACAACCAACAGCAACATAAAACAAGATTATTCTTTCTTTTTATCCAATATTGCAAGTATTAATCTTATTGGATGCATGCAGTATTGGTTGCTACAAGTACACAACTATACAATCTATTGCTCTACCAATACTAAGCTACTTAATTATGCAGAATTAGCCTACTTTAAAAAGATGACATTGCAATATAAGTGACATACTAGTATAAGTAACTTAACCAAAAACCTGTTGCAGTTTATGGTAGATTTAGGATAGTACAATTTATATTACTTAACTACACTAATAGCATAAAATTTACAAATAAAATTTTATTATAAATGGTAATACCTCATTAAATTTTTCCACTTCTGTCAACTTATTAGCTTTTAACTGACATTTCTCTTCTGCAATAGTCTTCTTTATATTTGTCAATAATACCTAAAATACATACACGAAAGCATAGCATTTAGAATTATTACAAAGAAATTAAACACCTAAATTATATTTCTTTACAGAAACTTAATACCATCTAATGTTAACAAAAAGAATTTTTCTCAATTTACAAAACATATTTTAATAAAAAAAACACAGCTTCTTTACCTTTACTTTATCTCGAAGATCACTAAACGCAGACAAATCTTTTTGTTTGTGATCAAACTGCAAGTTCATTGAACTTCCTTGCAATGCATTTTGTACAAGTGGGTAGAAAGAGAGCTCATCAGCTATATCATTGTATTTATTGAGAATACTTAATGCCTGAATAAGTATATAAGATCAATTATAATGAATGTAAATGTGAAAATAAATAAAAACCATCAAGCAATGTAACTCTAATCGTGTTTCAGCATTTATCAAAAGCAAAATACCTTTTTAATACATGACTTTTTACTTGTGATTTTTTAAAATCATAAAAATGAAATCACCATGTCATAGCTTCTTGAGTAACGCACTTCACTTTCTTGATTTTGCTCATCAAGGCGATCTTTTTTGCTATTTAACTTTTGTAACTCACTGCAAACCTCACTGCTTTTAATTCTGAGTTCTTCTTGATTAGCTGGGTTTCCTTTCTGTAAAGTTAATGCTGATTTACAATCAAGATATCAATAATGTCTGATGATCAGCATAAAATATTCTTAAGATTGTAAAGTATGTCACAAACAAACAAAAAACATACTTTTTGACGATACTTCAGCGCTATGAAAAAAAAAATTCTTAAACTATTAAAAAACAGAGAAAAATAGAATTGGACAATTAATAATGATTTTCATACTTTAAATTATCCAGTACAGAATTCAGTAAAAGACTATTGAAATTCAGTAAAGATTATTAAAACAAAATGCAAACCAAAAATTAGATCAAAAATATTATCAATAAATTGCTGCCTGAAAATGGTTAGTACAATGTATACATTTTTTTTGTTGACTTTTTGGCATCAAAATGACTTTGATTCTTCCATTTTAAATTACTTCCATTTACTATTTACTTTTTTCTATAACTGACTAAATTGTGTGACTGCAATTTTATTGTTATCATTGGCTTTGTTTTATTTGTATATACTATGTATAGTGCAATAGCATGTGACATATTCTGTGAATTATTGTTATCTTTTGACTTAATTTCAGATTCATGTGGATATTCTGCATCTATTGTATTAAAACACATTAATCCCTTAAAAACAACCACTTAGTAAGCAACTTTACATAGGTTCTTAATTTTTTTTTGCAGAAGCTAATTTTACAAAAAAATCTAACAAAGACCCATCAAATCAAATTAAAAGAAAAAGTACTAGAACAAGTCCAAGAGAACACCAATGTTAATAGCAAAACTAATCCTTCCAGGAAAGTGTGGGAACCTTGTCATTTTTGGGTGCATTGTCTTAAAAATGTAACTAAGCAAAACTTGAATAAAATCCACATAGTGTTCTGGGCTTTGGCTGGCAGTAAAAAAGGATTCTTTTATTCAACCAACACCAAAAGAAGAGAGAAAACTCAAAAATAATTTACTAAAAACATAATATCTTTTTATTGCTCTGGAGCGGTCCTTTGAAAATAAAAAGCTTTCAAAGGGGATAACAAAAAATTGGAGTACATTAATCTAAAATGTAAGTTCTAAACCATTATTTGGTTAAATCCTGAAAGATTCTTCCTACAAAAATAAAATTTCAATTTACTTTCAAAAAATATTTTTTATGGTTTTTTTGATGCAGTCAGTAATAGCTATTTTTTTTTATAGCTCTAATCATTATGAAAGTAGTTTGAACCTGCTTCAGATTATTTAAATACACACACACACACACACACACACACACACACACACACACACACACACACACACACACACACACACACACACACACACACACACACACACACACACACACATGGATGTTTGAATTTCTAGAATCAGTCCATATATAAGAAATTCAAATGATTTATCTTAAATAATATGGTTTATAATACTCTTCATTACAAGTATGTAATACCTAACTTGATTATTTAACTAATGTAAAATGTTTATTTTACTGTGTTATAAAACAATCGTCACATTGCAAATATTGCACAAATATTAAATAATTCGTGTTTATATATGATTATTAGGGGTAGTCATTTTGAGGGAATTTTTGAAAACGAAGTACATACCCAGCTAAAGTTGGAGCAAATATGCTAAAACTTAGTCAAAATTTTTTTTAGGTCAATTGGGTGACTTTTAAGTCCCCCTCAAGACTAAAGTTGTAAAGAAATTGTACTTCAAAAAAGGAAAAATAGGGTATGTTCAGAGTGTTTGAGGGGGATCTAAGTGAAAAAAATATTTCCGTTTTTTTTTTTTTTTTTTTTTGTTATTTGTTATCTATATTTTCATTTTAAAAGGGTACGTCATCATGTATTTTACATATTTTTGGTTAAAACGATTTTTACGAAAGGAAAAAATGAAAATTTTACGTTACGCAAGAGGTTATGAAACCAGCAAATTATGTATTTTCATACTTAAAATTCATTCAGATCGACAGCCGGAAAAATTCCCGCTTAAATCAACCAAAAAAACAAACTATTTTGAACTAAACAAGTAATTTACCATTAAATAAAAATCTTTACAAATACTATCAAAACAAAAATTATGTATTAATTGAAATAAGTATTTTAAAATGAACAACAATTTCCTAAGTCTACAATTTCCTTTTCTTCAGTTTAGAGAGTGACATCAGGCTTTCTGATAGTTTTTTTTTTGTAATATTACTTTTTCCCACACCAAAAACCTTGAAAGTTGACCTCACTTTGTCGACAGTTAAAAGTCTGTTCTGCTTGTCATCTTCATTTTCGTATATTTGCACAAACTGCTGCATCATTCCGATTGCTCGTTCAGATTGATCATTGACAACAATTAACATTTTGGCAAAGTTTTCAAAATTCTTAAACAAGGACTGGGTGTGCCAATATTGGGGTGGAAGTGACAACCAGTCTCTAACTCTCTGATTATCCAACCCTATCATTGAAAAAATTAAATATGAAAACTCATTAACCAAAAGAGAGAGGGTTGGTACCTTCATATTGTTTATGATATTAATCTCGTCTATTCGATCTTTGCTTCTATGTTTAAAAAAATCTGGATCCGGCATTTGGAAGGAAAGCAAAGCATCTGCAATGGCTGTTTTTTTATCCATAGAAATATTTTTATCCAAAAGAGCCAAGGGAATAATCGTTGAATCAAGATACCATGTATGCTTATAAAGAGATGCTAACACAGCGTCTACTGCCTCCAGATTGGAGCAAACTTTCTTATACTCATTCATCTGAAAGATTGCATCAAGATCAGACGCAGGAGATTGAATCGCTTTATGTGCTTGAAGGTACCACCTTGTGTAAAAACATACAATGAACTCGCAGATGAGTTTCAAATCTTCGCGTAGATTATCATTTTCTTGCACAAATGTCAATTGCTTGCACAAAAGCTGAAGCTTAAGGTAGTATAAACTCTTGCCTGAAAACCTAGCATGATGAACAGCTCCAGTTTTCTTTAATTTGAAATGTGCAGAAGGGGATAAATACTGCATGGTTAGTTCAGCCAACTCTCTTCGGTCATTCCTCATATTGCGTTTCTTAGTAATATAAGTCTCACAGTAATCTAAAGTTTTTGTTGCAGCTTCCTTCAAAACTGTTCCTTCCACGGTTTTCCAATCAAAAGAGGTCAGGTTATTTTTGTCGTATTTGAATTTAGGGTTCTCAAACATATGTTTGAACTTTACGAATAAAGGATTTTCAGGCCCTACGCTATTCTCTTTTATCACTGCTTCACAGAAATGAACCATTCTAAGCTCAACGATATGATGCCTACATGCTAGTAGAAGAAGGTATTTGTCTACCTCTCTTGCAATCCTAATAAGTGATCCTTTCTTAGACCCAGTATTACTTGAAGTTGTATCGAAGCATACTCCGCATACTTTTGAAATGAGGTCATATTCTTCTAGTATTTTCATGATTCCTATATACATATCTTCACCTGAAGAAGACGGCAAGGCAGGTACTCCAAGAAGATGTGACACCCCCTCAATGTTAACGAGTACAGCTAATCTTTCATTCTTCAGTCTTTTTCCATGATTCATTTCAAACAAGGTCTTTCCGTCAAAATGAATTATACAGGGAAAACGGCTTTTTTCCACGGCCTTCTTTATATCTAATTTAGCAATTTCTGCAGTATCCTTGGCAGTTTTTTTCATCTTCCTTAATGCTGTTGAAGCACTGGCTTTGCATTTTGCGATATCAACTCCACAATCTTGAAGAATTGCTCCAGTTACTTTTTGTAAGACATTGGGGGAGATATCATTTGCAGTAGCTATGATAGATACATTTCCATCAAAAATATTCTTAGGGACTTTGGCAGTAATGTTATGATCATCTGCTCTTCTATGATTCCAAACTTCGGGTTCAAATTCTGAATCAGAATCAGCGCTAGTGTCAGTGAAACTCAAGTCTAATTCTGAGGTAGCATCAATCTTAGGAGATTCATCTTCTAGCCTTGTCCTCTTCCTCACACCTTCAGAAACCTAAAATTTGTTTTAACATAGTGTATGTGTATTAACAAATAATGTATGTTAAATTAGCAAATTTTAATAAAAAAGGTCAAATTAACCCACTAAAAACAACATAAAACCTTTTTGCTAAATTTTCTATCTTCTGATCCCAAACTAAAACGTCTCAGTCCTTCCTGGTCTTCCAAAAAAGTTAAATCATCGTGCTTATCTTTATCTGAGCGTTTTTTATCCTTCCTAATTTGGTTCTTTAAATCTGTAGAACCAATCCAAAACAGCTTTTTCAAAAATGAAATGAACTCCCCTTGATTAACCTTGTCTCTAGCTGTTCCTCTGTATTTATTTCTACTCAAATCTGAATACTTCTTGTCCATCTTCATTAGGTTCTTGATAATATTTTTATCTGACATTACTTGAAATCCCGCTTTAAGCCATGGTCTTTTAACTAAGCCTAAAATGCATTCACAATCATCTACTTCACATCTCTTGTAACCCTGAATCTTGTTAGGAGGGCATGATAAAATTGTTGACTTCTTAACATTATGAGGAAGTAGTGATCTTCTGTAGGCAATGTGTTGAAGAATATCCATTCCAGTAGGGAGTTGAAGACCTTAAGAAAAAAAAATCAATATTTTAATTTTTAACATAAAGTTTAAAATTCAAAACAATTTTTTTAAATTAGATATGTACATGTAATAGCTGGTTTAGCCTCATTTATGATAAAAAGTTTGCTTTTGCTTGATCTGAGAAACTTCCTCTTGCCAATATCTTTTACAATTTTTTTTTCCATTTTTGTATTCAATCTAAATAGATTTTATGGTTTGTAATTAGTTAAAAACTTCAATACAATTTTACTTTATATTGTAATTCAATTAATAACAATCAAGTAAATACGAAAGTTATTTACAAAAATAAAATAATGTAACGCAATTTCAGGTACAGCTTGTTTATAAAAACTCTTAGTGACTTAAAAATAGAGTGCAGCATCTTCAGCACATTTTCTTCGGCATTATTTTATAAGAATTTTTTTATCGTTGCCGATTTTCATAACCTCTTGCGTAATGTAAAATTTTCATTTTTTCCTTTCGTAAATATCGTTTTAACCAAAAATATGTAAAATACATGATGACGTACCCTTTTAAAATGAAAATATAGATAACAAATAACAAAAAAAAAAAAAAAAATGGAAATAATTTTTTCACTTAGATCCCCCTCAAACACTCTGAACATACCCTATTTTTCCTTTTTTGAAGTACAATTTCTTAACAACTTTAGTCTTGAGGGGGACTTAAAAGTCACCCAATTGACCTAAAAAAAATTTTGACTAAGTTTTAGCATATTTGCTCTAACTTTAGCTGGGTATGTACTTCGTTTTCAAAAATTCCCTCAAAATGACTACCCCTAATGATTATATGTATATAAAGTGTAACCCAAAATTGTCTATGTATACATGTAGTTACTATGTATACATGTAATTGATGGCGTACACACAGAGGTCATGAAAATATTTAGACCTGATATGGTTGTTTTATTGAGATCAAGATAATTTAGTACTCTGTGTTATGCACAATCAGATAATTCTACTTCTAAGTTTTTTCATAATTATACTATTTTTGTCTTTTTTTCAGTTTATTAGAGTAACATGTTAAGTTTAAAAGCTTTAAATGAGTTACTTGCAGATACTCATCCAGAGACATCATCAAGTCATAATCAAAATAGAGTTAAAATATGTGCCCCTTGTAGGAGAAAGATAAAAGGAAATTTGAGGTCTTTGACTTTCAATTAAATTTATAATGAGATATATTAATGATGATTTGTGCACTGATAATGAAAATTTATCATGAGATATATTAAGGATGATTTGTGCACTGATAATGAAATTTTTCTGGTAGGACTTTGTTATATATGTAGAGTAAACCTAAACAGGACTCCTGACAGAACTTAATTAGCCTATCAAGATATTATTTCAGTTATGAACATTTTTTTAAGTGATTTTTACACAATAGTATAACTGTACATATTAGAGATATGGAGTTGAACAGAGACATAAATTCTAAAGATGCAGAGAGCATCACATTTGGAATGTTATCAAGTGACAGTTTTGTAAATAAACAAAAGGGTAATAAAAAGAAGGCTAAGTTTGCTAACAATATGGTCAGTAATTCTGTAGTTAAAGAGGGTCATGAAGTCTTAATTCTTGCAAAATGTAAGTTTTCAGAGTTTAATTTAATGGAAGGATTTATTAACCATTCATTTTGTAATGGGTTGATTTAAGTAGTTGGATATGATACAGAAATGAATTGGCCTAAAAGACTTGATCTTGTTGCTAAAGATCAGTTTATTAACTGATATCTCAAAGTTCATCTCTTGATACAAAAAATTTGTCAAAGCAATTTCAAAGCAATCAACAAATATTAAGTCGATATCTGCTTTTCCACAGGAAAGATGATAGCTGAACCTAAACATTATCTTGTTAGTGACACCTCATAGTTGGACCTGTGGCTCTCAGTCACTCTGAAAATCTATGTTCTTTTTAATCACCCCTAAAATTATCACCAACTAGAGGTCTTAGATGTAGCTGAACAGTCTGGAGAATCTGTTCACAGAGATTTCAAGAGAGTTTTTGGTCTACATATAAACTCAATATTATTTAAAACAATGTTATTCAAAGCTATGATTATGCATTCCTATTTGACCGTATTAGACTTCAGCTCAAAGCATTTGCAAAAATTTAAATAGCATTTTTTTTTTTTTTTTTTGCAACTTTTTTCACTTTTAAGCTTTTACAAAATAAGAAATTAAGAATAAAGTTCCTGTATGTTTTATTTTAAAAATCTTCTAAAATTCTAAATTATGGGCTGATGTTGGAGTTTCAATCATTTAAATAGATGTAATTATTATGTAATAATGTATATAATTACATATATATAATGTAATAATGTACATTACATTGCAATAAAAATAATTGTTACAATGTAATGTTATAATCTAGCTACAATTCTGAATTAGTTCAATATATTTTCATGATGGTCAGATAGAAAAAAAGGTTAACACTGACTGCATCAGTAAAATCATAGGGAATTTTTTTAATAGTAAATTAAAATCTTGCTTATGTGGGAAGGATCTTTTAGGTTTTAACTAAATACTGATTTAGAATCTACATACATGGCAGATTAATGGTGTGTACTCCATTTATTGTAATATATTTATTGTAATATATTTATTGTAATATATTTATTGTAATATATTTATTGTAATATATTTATTGTAATATATTTATTGTAATATATTTATTGTAATATATTTATTGTAATATATTTATTGTAATATATTTATTGTAATTTATTTGATCAAAGTACTATCCAAGAACAAAAATTTTGTAAAGAAATCTTAATAGAAATCTTAATAGAAATCTTAATAGAAATCTTAATAGAAATCTTAATAGAAATCTTAATAGAAATCTTAATAGAAATCTTAATAGAAATCTTAATAGAAATCTTAATAGATATTGCAAATATTGATATTGCAAATATTGACAACATAACACAACAACATAATACAAATCTAAAAAAGCATTTTTTGTTTTTTGCACTTAAGAATTATGAAATTATGTTCTTCAATAACCAAACTCCATTTTAAATCTTATTTAAGTAAAAAAAAACCAACCTTAAAAGATTTATTTCACTTTTTAAAAACAATAACATTTGATTTCTCCATAATAGATTTTGTGGAGTTGGTACAAACTAACTGGCAGCAATATTTCAAAACTTAATGTTTAACAAATTTAATTACTTTGAACAAAACCAAAGACTTAATTTCGCAAAGTAGAAATCAATTTAAAAACTAATATTCACCATATTTTCACTTTTCTTGTGATAAATTTTTCTATTAACAAAAATCAAAAACATACATTCAGCCTGCATTTGATCTTCTAACTGTTCTGATTGATGTTTGAGTACTACTAATTCTTGATCAAGTTTTTCAATTGCCATCTCATCTTCTTGTCTAAATTGATAAGACACCATTTATAAAATATGCTTCTTGTTGAAATAAGGAAATTAAAAAATAAAAAAAATCTGTCATAAATCAAGTTCTGTCGTTGAAATTAGAATAACTTACAAAAAATTATCTGTTCTACATTAATTTCAAATGAATGAGAAACCAAAGAATCAATCAATACCTAAAGTTAGTTAGAGCAAATCCTAATTTTCACTGTCTTTGTGATTCTAAGTAAAAGAAATCCTAATTTTCACTGTCATTTTTACTCTAAGTAAAAGGAGTCTTAACTTTCAATGTCCTTTTTTTAGGTTTTAATCACAAATGACTTAAATATGATACAACATGTCAACAGATAGTTAAAGTCTTATTGTACACCATAGAGAAAGAGGAATTAAATATTTAGACTAACTTCACTTTAGCTTTACATGATTGAGAATTAATGCTAAAATAACTTGCTGTTAAAATAATTATGAAATGAAGAAAACATGTATAAAAAAGAATGATTGAAAAAAATATACAAGAAATATACAAGTTAACTTTATTCAGAAGATGGCATATGCTAGATTTAGGAAAGCCATCATAAAATTTCAAAAATTTTTTTCTCAATTTTAAAATCATAAACAAGACTTAAAGAATTTTTTAAAATAAAATTAAATGAAATATTTACTCCAGTTAGTTTGTAATGCTTATTAAATATAACTGTTATTATTTTAACCTTTGTAAATATTGCAGTCCTTATTTATAAACCACCTAGACTTTATAATTCAATAGAAAAGTAAAAAGATTCTCATAGTAACACAATAATAAATAATTGGTATATAGGAGGTTGGGAGTGTATTTAAGAATACATCGTAGCTGACAGCATGTTTTTTAAGCCCTAAAATTGAGGTAAAATATACTTACATTTCCTCTTCAATTATCATTTTTTCACGGATAGCTTCTTGAAGAACATCCTATGAATAGAGCTATAATAACTTAAAACCAATACTTTTACTTTGAAAATTATTAAAAGAATTGGTATAAAAAAGTTATGAAAATTGTTTTTTTCCACCAAACAATTGCTAACTGAAAGATAATTATAATAAAAAACTTGTATTTTAAATATTGCAGAATTACAATGACACCAAATTTTTGCCATAGCATTAAGGTTTAATTTTTTTTACGTACTGGTTCTGATTCAAGTTTTGCTAACTCTTTTTTTAACTCTGCCACCTCATCACTTAAGGACTCATAATCTAAATATATTATAAAAATGAAAAAAAAAAAAGGAAAATGGCTTATAATGGTGCATCTTTTCTACAAGGCATGCCTGATGCAAAAAGTAACTTTTTTTTATAGAGTAATGTATAAAATGGTACCAAACATTAATAGTCACACAAAGCATGTTACATAAAAACATTTAAATTTAATCAAACCTTCTGTTGAACATCCAGCCATCTTCACTAAAAGCAAAATGAAAAAAAAGAAGATAAATTATAATAAAAATTATAAGCAAAAGGGAAAATAACACTAAAAAGTGTATGTTATAACTAAAGTATACTCTTTTAAAAGTGAGTAAAAGACCCCACCTAGCTGAGGCAATATTTAAAGTGTCATTACATATTTAGAATAATTTTATAATTAATAAATTACTTTTATAATTTAAACAATCTAGAACAATTTCAACAACTTAAAACAAACGGCAATTATAATCAACACAATAATAGCTTCAAATAATAAATTATTTAATTGCAGATTTGAATTTTTAAACATCAAATTTGAGACAATAGAACTAATTGCAGGAATAACTCACATGATGCAGTTAAAAGGGCTTGTTCTTCTTTTGAAAAATCTTCCTTTCCCACTAAAAATTCTCTGTATGTATCAGCAGCATATTGCAAGAAAATCTACAGTTAAGTAACAAACAGTCATTTTAAATAGAACCCATCATCTTTCATATGAAAACATAGTTATAATGAAACAAAATTACAGTAAAGCATAGTTATTATGAAATATATCTATAATGAAGAATAGCTATAATGTAAGTAAATAAGAAAATGATACTTAAAATAAAAGAAATAAATATGAAACAAAAACAGAAGGAAATTCAAAACAAGCATTTTTGAAAATATTTGTTACAACCGCTAAATTTTTTTATTTTAACTTAATTATTTTTTCAAAACTTTTACTTTATATTTTGTAAATATTATATATTGTGTTATATTATTGTATAGTTATATACTTATTATACAACAATAAATATTACACATTAGAATCCGTAAAAGCAAACAAAAACAATCTTAGAAAACAAAATATGTTAACAAAATAACAATAAAAAAACTTTAATTTTAAAGCACTAGTATTACATAAAAAATAAATTTGTTCACCTTTTCTTGGTCAGCATTATCATCAAATCCTGGATACAAAATTTCTTCTACATTTACCCTATCAATAGTCTAAAACAAGTATTGGCAAAAAGTTTAAATAAAAAATAAACACAACCTGTTAAAATTATGTATCCAGCATTTTACCTTGATAAGTTCACCCATCCAATGCAATGCACCCAGCAATGGAGGCCAAGAATGCAAACTCCCAATAGAAAACAATGAACTTTTAGAAATTGTAAATGGATAGCCAAGAGACTTCAAAATTCGAGGCACTTCCTCCTCCAACTTCTTATCCATAACAAAGTTTGAGTTAATAAGAGAATACAAGTGCTGAAAAAAAAAAAATAATGAACCACAATAAGATGGATAGCAAGATAAATAAATTTTAAAAAACCTGAACTTTTTGTTAAAGATACAACTATTTTTTCATTTTGGTTCTTTTGACTAGTAAAAAAAGTCCTTAAAAAGATGAAGATGATAACAAAATTAAATCTTTAATTTTTCATAACATGAAGATAAAATGATATAGTGTAAACTTAATTGTACCATAAATTTAATATTAAATTAGGTTTTTTTTGTCATTTAAAATGGAGAACTTGACATGCTCTGTTTTATATCAAAACTATACTTTCTAATAATATTGAGAGAAAAACAAATGTATAAAGAAAACTAAATTATTCAAAAAATTTATGGAATCCAACAAAATCCAACAAAAAAGAATAGTTATGATGCATTAATAATTTAATATTATTTTTTTAAACTATTTACTTCAAAAAATTAAAAATATGCTTTTTAAATATCATACCTCAAAAACCTTTGAAAATTCCTTTGTAGTAGGTGCAGATAAATTTTTAGTTGAAATGGGATGAGGATAACCAGTGTTGTTTAACAGCTGCAACATAAATTACAATTGCTATTAAAATATTACATCTGATTTTTAAAATCCGAATTTATTTGAAGTGGTTAGAAAAAAGACCAAGAAAAATGCTAATTGAAAATTCAGAACTAACAAAATAGTTACTTTATTTTATATACTGTTTCAAAAAAAGTATGATGGCTCAAAAAATGGCAAAGTTTTTAAAAAAAAAAAAATTTCTTAAATTAAACATCAAACATTTTTGTTGCTCTAAAATTAATGTTATCAAATACACATATATCAAAAATGTAGGAGAGGATAGTTAACTTTTTTTTAACAAAATGTTGGGATAATAGTTACATAGTAGTTGAAACATACCTCAAGGATCTCATCAATCATTTGCTTTTGATAGCCTGTAAATAATTATTTTATTTCTGAAACAGCTTCACAAACAAAATTTAATTTAAAAAAGGATTTAAATATTTATTTAAATAACTAAAAGCATAAATGTTGCATACTTCTATTACTCAGAGGTCGAGGATCTTTTCCAGAGTGTGTTCCTTGTGTTGACCACCTGCAATATAGTAACTACATTTTAAATATAATATCAAGCATATTTATATTTTAAAAAAATAATTGTTTTTATGAGCATTTGATATAACAAGTGAATTTTAAATAATTGTGTTGAGTGATTTTACTTTAGACATTAAATTATTTACAGAAAAAATGAAAATAATTTATAAATATATAAATATATAGTTAAAAAAACTTATAAGCATATTAAGATGATATTTAGAAATATACTATCCCAAGTTTACAACTTCATAAGTGTATTAAAGTAAAATTCTTTTTTTATTTGCAGTCAGAAATGCATAAAAAACAAAACAAGCTTTAAAAACACATAAACAGGACTATTTTTGTCACTATGGAACAAAAAAAAGCTAGCTTTCCCCACACTAGATATGACAGATTATACTTTGGTATGTCACTCTAGAGAATCTTCATGAAATCTTTTAATATCCAATCAAAGTGATGTTTGGCAAACTCAATTTGTGCAATGTATCAATAGCTTGTATTACCACCTCTTAAGGTTATTACAGCCAGATAGCGCATGGCATACTTTCAATTAGAGATCTAATTGTTTCTTGAGGGATATCTTCCCACATGCAGATAAGAATTTGTCGCAGATTGTCTAGGCTGTTAGGTGGTGGATGTTGGCTTCTAACTCAGCATCCCATTATGTCCCAAAGATGCTCTGTTGGGTTCATATCTGGACTGCAAGCTGGCCACTCCAAAAATTGAATATTAATATTATTAAAGTATTCAGTAATAATGTGCCGTATGCGGTCTAGCATTATCCTGCATAAGAAGGAATCCATCTCCAATGTAGGTTCCACAAAAGGTTCTAAAATGTCTGCTATGTATTGCTGAGAAGTCAGACATCCACCATCAACAATAAAAAGCTCTGTACAAGCTGTTAAAGATAATCGGCTTATACCATCAATGAGCCGCCTCCATATAAAGTGGTTTCTTGAATGTTACAAACAAAATATCTTTCATTTGGTCTTCTTAAACTCTTGGATGGCAATCAGAACTTACAAGGCAAAACCTTGACTCATCTGTAAACAAGACCTGTCCCCAATCATGTACTTCCCAGTTCATATGCCTCCTTGTAAAAACCAGTTTGTTTCTTCGGTGGTGTACAGATAATCTGGGACCAGTAGCTGCTTGAGGTCATAAAATTAAGGCACAAAGACTTCTTCTTAAGGTATCTTGACTAACAGCAGTTCCATGAACCTCAGTAAGTTGTATTTGGAGACTTTGTGCAGTAGTGAACCATTCTCTCAGTGTTCAAAGCATTAAAAATTGGTCCTCCACAGCATTGGTAGTTTGTGGTCTGCCTTGGCCAAGTTGTCTAGCATGATCATTTGTCTCTAAAAACCTTTGTAGAGCCCTACCGACTATTGTATGAGACACATCAAATCTTCTACCAAGTTTACTAAGCAACTTGTTAATCCTTCATTGGACAAAGTAACAATTGGAACACATTCATCATGACTTAAATTTTGTCTAGAATGCTGCATTGCAAACAGATGTGTTGCTCAAATGACAGTTATTTTTTCTACTGTTAGAACAATTTAAAACCAATATATACTTCTATTTTAGAAGTAAGGTTTAATTACAGCAAAACATGCTACTTATAAAAAGCTGCTATAATTTTGAAATTAAACAAGGGAAATGGAATAAAACCTACAAAAGACGTAACAATGAACATTATTATCATCTTTGTAATTGATAAATCCAGGAAATACATTATATATATATAAATATATAAATATATATATATATATATATATATATATATATATATATATATATATATATATATATATATATATATATATATATATATATATATATATAGATAGATAGATAGATAGATATATAGATATATATGTGTGTGTGTGTGTGTGTATATTACATATATATATCCGTATATGTCTGTATGTGGGTGTAAATATACACCCACATACAGACATATATATGGATCGATTTAGAAAGAAAACTAAATGAGTAACACACCTCCTATTACCTACTGCACCACATTGGGAAGTATTATTACTAAAAGTCAAATGTTTCTTTTCAGATTCTTGTTGGTTTCGAAGTTTAGCAGCAGCACTTCCAAACCCTAAAATTGATTTTCTTGTACTTTGTGGTGTTTGTAAATTTCTCCTATTAGATGCCATTTTTTCTGAAGGTAATACTACTATTAGAAAGCAGTCATTTAATGAGTATGTATTTAAATTAGATATAAAATTTGATAAATATATTATATACTAGTATAACATGTATCCATTGAAAAGCAATTTATTTGAAAAAACTTTATCAGCTAATCAAGTTATCTCAGAGAATGATACACATGAATAACCCATAACAAATTGTATATCTGCTTTTATCATGGTCATCATGGTGATCTCCTAAATCAATAACCCCCTCCACCCTCATTAAAAATATTTCTCTCCTCTATCCAGAACTAAATGAAAATAATGTCCATCTTAGTGTTTGAGCAAACATTTATTTCATAGTTAGCATTAAAAAAATTACAAAAAATTTTTTAAAAAAAACCCAATAAAAAAACTGAATTGTAAGTAAACCAATTAAAAGATAAAAAAAAAGTATCAAAGAAAAAAGTTGCAAAAGTATCAAGATTCAAAATGGACCTCATAAGTAACTCACATTCAAACTGTATATATAACTTGTGTGAAATAAAAACATTCATAAATAACTTGAAAGCAAAGCTCACTATTAAAATATAATCAAATTTAAATCGATAACAAAGTGTATCAAAACAAATACAAAAAACCTTTGAAAACCAAAGCCAAAAAAAAAGTAACCTGAAACAAACTAAATGAGACTTAAACACTTATATTAACTCTTTTAACAGTAATCAAATACACGTAAGGCTATCATTGAAGGCCTAAGTAAATAACTAGTCAGTTTACGGACACTTCAACATTTTGTCTGTTTTTCATTTGATGTTTAAGTCTTTAAAATTCCTTGGAAACTCAAAACGAATGATAAATTACTCATCACCTAAAACAAGACAATAAAAGCAACTAACAGATCTATAAACTAAAACACCGAAAAAACTTACCAATATCAACTCAAAAATATTTATCAAGAATTTTTAAAACTGAGTGCACACTTACCCTGCCACCATCACCCCTGTAAATCCAATTCCATGAGTTAACATCTTATAACTGTTATCGCCTTGGCTATTAATAAGATGTAAAATAAATGTTTGAAACACAAAAATAATTTACTGAGGTGGTTTTTTAGCTTACCAGATAAAAGTACAACATAAAAAAGTATTTAACCAAACAAATTTGCCTTTACTAAGTTTTTCATTTAAGGAAGGTATTGAACCATTTTTAAAATTAAAATAAATCTAAACAAGCTGATTACAAATGGATCATCAACCTCTTTAAAACATGATTTTAGATGGATCATCATCCAAAATTTCATAGATTCTCTTGAAATTAATTCAGAGATCTTTTATCAGCTTAAAGGAGTTTTAATAAAATTCTTTACTCTTTAGCTAAAAAAAAAAAAAAAAAAATAGTTACCAAAAATTATATATAGTGTATTAAAAAAAAAAAGTAATAACAATACTCACTATTGATTGCTATGTTAAAGTTAAACTTAGCTCTAAAGTTTGCATAGCTGGGTACAGAAAACGAAAAAAGAAAAACGATGGAAATACGCTAAAGCCGTAGTTGATCTTCTTAGATAAGCTTAGCTTTAAAATAAACAAAATCTAACATCACTGTTAACTAGCTAAGTTAAAAAGTTTAGCAATTATTGAAACAGATCGCTTTATTATTCGGGGTCCATACAGCACTTTTAGGCGGGCATCGCGATTTTTGAAATTCCGTAACGGATTCATAATTTTTAAAAATTTGTCTCGATTTTTAAAAGGTTCCAGAAAGAGAAAAAGGTTTTTTTTAACATGTATTTTTTAAAAAAACATCGTTAAACGATTATGCTTAAAGGAGAAATTCCTTCTTCTTTCAATTCAAAATAATTCAAATAGATATTGTAAAGAATTCTATGAGAAAAACTAATACAGCTATCCTTGTAATGATATTTCTTTGCAATTCTGAGAAATATTATTTTAAAAAAGGCTGTCTGTTTGTCGATTTTTTTTTAACTCAGTAAAAAGGTTATTGGTAAAGTAAAGGTTATAACTGCGGTAAAATCGACATGCATTAGCACAAATATTACATATAAACTACTAGGAGGGCCAACTTGGAGTGACTGATTAAAAAGGCATTTAATTTTCGTATTTTTAAAATTTTTTATTAATTTTTTTAGTTTTTTTTTTAACAAAAGTGTAGTTAGTTAAAAAATCTCACCGCAACAACACAAAAAAAAGGTGTAAATTTATATTGTTAACTTATGCAGTCTGCAATATGATAACAACTTGCTTTTTTAGATCAGATCTATCCAATTTTAATTTGGCTTCGCAAATAAAAAAAAATTGTAATCAAATCTGTAAACGAGATTCAATTATAAAAGGAGATTTTCTTTTGGAATAAATACTAAATAAATACTAAATAAATACTAAATGAATACTAAATAAATACCAAATAAATACCAAATAAATATTAAATTAATAGTTATAGTAAAATGAAATTTTTACTTTTTAAGAAGGAGTTTATTACGGTTGTTGAAGATTCGTTTATTTGATTGGTAAGAACTTGATTCATTTTTTAAAAGTTACAAGGAAGCTGTCTTGTTAAAATCCTCAAGTTTTAATTTTTGGGCACTTGGGCTATGGACGTATAAGAGATGGACGTGCAACGAAATTTTTTTTTTTGCGAACCATGCCCGTTGCGTATTGTTACACATCTTTTGTTTTAAACAAATAAAAGTTAAATTATATTAAAGTCTGTCAAATTCGTCGAAAATTTTTGGTCTCGTCTAACCAGTCACACTAACTTCCTTTAAGTTGTTAATGGTAACAGCCATAGAACCAAGTTTTAAGCTTTATTTTATATAGCTAGACATTCTTAATATTTTAAAAAATATTAAGAATGTCTAGCTATATAAAATTTATAATCTCAATTTCTATATTATCATCAGCGATGGTAATATAAAAATTGAGATCATTTACTTAACTACTTTAGCACATGTATAACTAGAGATATAACAAAATGATACAAAATATCAACTAGTTTTGTACCTACCTAAAGCACTACTCCATCTACTGTGGTGCTGTAGACTTCTAGTTTATAAATATTACAGAATTTTCCGTTTTCATGTTTAACAACAGAAATATATACAGTTGAGGGAAAATAACTTCATCATAAAATGAATGTAAATGCAATAAAAAAAGTAAATAATTTGTCACAGTTTTAAAGAACTGAGCAAAGCCAATTTATGGCAAACCTAAGTAAATAATGTTAACATAACACGATTTACCTGCTATATTTATCTGCTACATGATTTACCTGCGTGAAGTAGTTACTTTATCCTGAATAGTTTTTTAAACAAATGCTATAAAAGTTTAAACTTATACCATGTGATCAAAGTTTCTGTTTTAAAACTGTGGGTAGCCATTTTAATAGATTTTTTTATTGACGGGTGAAAATTTAGAGTTTGTCGGAAACTCACATGGCTCGCTGATTTCTGCGGCCTCTTTGATGTAAACCAATGAGATAGACGTCCATCTCTTATACGTCCATGCTTGGGCCAATCCTACAAAGCTTGTTACGCAAAAGGCAAAAAAAGAAATGCGTAATTACGCAAATTATGCAATTTTCAAAACTGAAATCTTATAAAAAATGCGTACTTACGGATTTTTCAAATTTTCCGTGAAATTGGTAGTCATTACGTAAATAGTGAAATTTTAGCTTTTTTTGGCGCACAAGGTAAAAAAGGAATATACCTTGGAGAAAAGTATTTTTCTTATCAGTGTTTCGTAAACAAATTTCATTTGATCGTTTCAGAGATTAACGCACGAAAGTAAAGGTTTTATATTTATATTATATATATATTATATTCCTTGTGTTACCTTGTGTGCCAAAAGAAAGGTCTGCATTTCTTAAATTTAGAGGTGGAAAAATTTGTGTAATCTGTGATAATGTTCAATTTTTATTGACTAAAATTCAATCTTCATTTATGATGATGACAAACATTTACTTTAGAGGTTAACCATTCATTAAATAACAAGTTATTTAACAACTGGCTAACCTCTTCTCCACTATTGTTGGAAATACCATAATATTTTTCTTTAGCTTATTTGCTCCTTTTATATAAGTTTACACATAAAAATCACATAATCACAGTGTTTGAATAGGGGTCCGTCACTCTACAAAACAAGGGGTTAAATGTTTTTCATTCATTTTTGTAAATTCTACAGCTTTCAACCCCTTTTGTAAAGTGATGGACGCCTATTGTTACGTCTTTCATATCTTATGCTGCAATCAATCGTGAGTTTGATCATCATTATCATCATCATCATCATCATCATCATCATCATCATCATCATCATCATCATCATCATCATCATCATCATCATCATCATCATCATCATCATCATCATCATCATCATGTAAACTTACCATCTTAATAAAAGTTTCATCATCATCATCATCATCATCATCATCATCATCATCATCATCATCATCATCATCATCATCATCATCATCATCATCATCATCATCATCATCATCATCATCATCATCATCATGTAAACTTACCATCTTAATAAAAGTTTCTACTTCTAGTTGAATCAACTTGAAGTAAAAATCATTGATGGATTTTCATCAATGATGGATTTTTAATATTTTTACATAAAGTTAAACAATCCTTCTCACGCAATGCTTACTTTTAGAAAAATGTCAAAAATATTATTGAAACACTTAGCGTTTACTGAAATTTAAAAAATAGACATCTGTGGTTTGAAGAAAAAATCACGAACCTTTGAATAATCATTCTTTGCATAATTATTTTTTGCATAATCATTCTTTGGTTAAAATTTTACGTAATTACGCAAAATTTAGAATTTGCAGCAGATTTTTTGTGTAAGAAATTTTGCTTAATTTACTTAAAAATTCTTTGTAATTTTGTTCATAAGGTTGTAGTTTACGGAGATTTTTTTTGCGTATGAAAAATCCTGTTTTTTTTGCGTAAATTAAGGATTTTTTAGTTTTATAGGATTGGGCCTTGGATTCACTTTTAAAAGTATTTCATTTTGCCGACTCAAATGAGGATGCAGATGCGTAACTGATATCAGAAACCAAACAGATATAAAAGAAAATCTTTAAAAATTTTCTTTTAGCGAAGTTTAATATTTGTTTAAGGTTTTGTTATCAATACTTAACAATGGTAACAATGGTAACAATGGTATATTATGTAAACTATATTTACTTGTATTTAGTATTTACCAAATTAAGTGATCATCTTTGAAAGTAACCTGATTTCTTTTTTGTATTCCTGCAATTTCAATCAGATTATTTTTCAGCTCATTCATACGGACAACAATAGGTCTAAGTATCTTTTTTATAATTATTTTGTTTTTAATTCAATTGTGGTTGTTAGCTTATCAATCCAAAACAACAACAACTGTAAATTAATATCAACAACAAAACTTACTCATTATTAATGCATAAATTGTTAATTTTGTTTTTATTCATAATCAATGTTAATTCTCAACATGTAGCACCCTCATAATGGTGTAGCTAACAGCTTTGAGCCAAAAGGGTACGAGTGGATATTATATTTTTTATTCAAGTTTGGGATCATTTTCTGGTTGGAAACAAACCCAGCACCATTTAATCGCAACCCAGATCGACATTTTGTTCAAGAACTATGTTTTATTCTTCTTTTTCCATTAAACCATCATTACTTAACAAGATCTCTAAACCTAGGGTTATTGAAACAATCCTAGAGCATGACGAAGTCCCTAATATGCTTCACTGCAGGCACCATTAGTGAACTTAAACTTTTCTTTTTAAACGAAATATTTGAACTTCGATTCGTCACTCCTATGTACTTTTTCAAAGTCTTTTATTTTTCATTCACGGTGAGCAGGATTCTCGTAGACAGCTTAAGTTGTAATAAGAGATGCAAGTTTATTCCAGTTTTGGTCAACACGAATTTCTGATGTTGTGAATCGGGCAATGGAACACCCGCCTCTTCCTCTTTTTTTAAATTACAGATTATGAAAGATCGTATTTTAAATGGTGAAATTCGGTATCAAAATATTTTTTTGGACATTCTATTTAATTTTTCTTCAAGTTAAAAATCTTACCAAAATGCAAATACTCACCGTTTTCTTAAGATCTATTTCAATTCCATAATTCAAAAACCACTTCAATGAAATTGTAACAGGGACTGGTTTTTATTGCTTAAAATCAAAATTTCTTTCCTGTAACCAATGCAGATTTTAAAATTAAAACTATTACGAAAATACCCTCTTTTATTACTTATTTCGTATTTTTTCAAATTTCTTTTTTTATTCTTCTTATAGCCATTTTTAAATTATTCTCAAAAATAAGTTTAAATAGTTCTTTGGTATTCTAAAATAAGTTTAAAATAGTTCTCTACCGTGGTGTGACCTATCAAAGTCCTATGCTTTAAGAAAGTCTTAATTTAAAAAATGAAAATTTTTGTTTACATAAAGTAAACATTTAGAGAAGAAAATTTAGTTATTTTAACTAACTAGATATCTAGTTAAAATAACTAAGTTATCTTCCCCAGATGTTTATTTTATATATACGAAATTTGTCATTTTTTAAATTAGGACTTTCTCAAAGCATGAGACTTTGTTAGGTCACACTACGGTAGTATGCTAAAATAATTTTAAAATAGTTCTCTGGTATGTTAAAATAAGTTTAAACCACTCTTTGGTTTGGCAAACTGGTAAGCTTTTAAAAAACAGAGATTCGTCAATCTCATTAATGCATTCTGGTTTTTCTGTTGGTTCTGGATAATTAACAGCTAAATATTGATTACAAATGTTCAATTAATGTTTGAGGTTTTCATAAAATAATACTTAGCATAACTTGGGGTTTCAACACCATATATGCGTTATGCCTGTAACTTTCCATAACTCCGATTGAGATTTTTCAAAAAAGCTGCCTTTTCTAATACTAAGTGTTCCTTTGCAGCATTTAATCTAAACCAGGGTTTAATCTCTAAATTGCAAGGCCCACAGTCCATAAATAAGGACAATTGTTTCTGCATGCGAGCTATGCTTTCTGCTTCAACGAATAGCAGCGTCCAAATTGTTAGCAAACTTGCTGTAACTTGGATCAGAGAAATGGAACCAAACTCTCACCCATCACTAAGTTGCATACTTTAAAAAATTATTCTCAGCAGATTGTAGTGGGCTATACATATACACACATATATAGCAAATATAATACATAACAACATAAACACCAATTTTTGTGCCAAAGTTCATGATATCATAATTAATCATCTTAACGCAACCGAATTGGGTTTATTTACTATTATAAAAATATATGCTTCTAAGAATGATTTTTTTATTATATGGTTGCTATGGATATCCAATTTTTATTGTAACATGTGAGCTCTGTTAGTAACGTTTGCTAATTTTGCATGTTATATGTTCTCTCATGCCCTAGTGACACAAGTATATGTATGTGTAAACTTTCTTAAAATTAAAGAAGTAGAGTGTACTGACAAACTTAATTAACAAAGTTTATATTTGAATATGAACAGTGGTTTACATAGAAGAAAGCAAATGTGGCCTGTAAAAACCCATAAAAGTAATGATAACTAAAAACTGAACTTTAGCAGCTGCAGAACACGTTCTGGCAGAGCCTTGTTCTTGTTGTTCAAAATGAAGAAATGGCTGGGCCATTAGAACAAAATAATCGCGATGCATATGATCCGATCATACTTATGTACAAAATGCTTACGTTACTGCTTAAAATCTTTATTCCAGACCTCTTGACTTTCTATAATTAAGAGCCCATTTGGCGGTGACACGTGATCAATAATAGTTGGCCCACGAATAAGCATTTTGTGAATACTCTGTAGCATAAAGCACTACGGATAGCATTTCATGTAAAACCTAGCTGCTTGTGTTCAACATTTCTTAAGTAAATCAACACAAAGCTCAAAACCACCTGATATACTAGCGGAAATATCACGGAGCATTTTTCTAAGTTCAAATTGAGTCCTGTTATTTCAGAAAACAATATAAACCAATTTAAACAATAATGTGACATTTGTTGCGGATTAAAATAATTTGTAATGTTTTAGTTATATAGCCAAGAACTGCAAGTATCGGCAACCAAAATTGTTTCAACTGATTGTATATGTATTTGGCAGCGAGTTTCAATCATAAAAAGCCTGGCCAGACTTAGCCAAAAAAACATAGACCTAATGTCAGAAAAAAAAAAAACTGATTTTTTTAGAGTAATCAACATATTATCTTTGATCGATCAAAAAATAATTCACAATTCTTAAAGAGGACAGTCAGAAGAGTCAATTATTAGACGATATAAGTATTAATACAATATATGAAAATCGCCATGTTATAAATTTCCTAATATTAATATAGCAGAGTATATAAATAAAATATTTTTTTATAATATTTTTTGAAAAGCGTTTAACTTCCTGAATTATTGGTCTGATTGACAAAAATTAAAATTGAAAATTGTCTCTTTAAAGCACTGTGTTTGATAAACAAGTTTTATGGTTTAATGTGGCTCAATATGTTATATACAACGAATAGTAGTTTAAAATCCCAAAATATATAATAAAACGTTTGGCACACCATCGCCAAATGCACAGAAAATCTGAACGCGGTATTTACAGCTTCGCTGCAATACCACGTTCAGGTTTTTTTCTTCTTCTTTTTCTTTGCATAAAGTTCGCTTCTCAACCGTAGATTTATAAACTTTCCCATTTTCGTGACGTCTCTAACGTAGTCTATTGACGACTTTAGTGATGTCCAATTTTAAAAAGTGTATTCATTTTTGTTTTTGCCTGTTAGTAATTAAACAATAGATGTGATGTTTAAACAATAGATGTGATGTTTAAACAATAGATGTGATGTTTAAACAATAGATGTGATGTTTAAACAATAGATGTGATGTTTAAACAATAGATGTGATGTTTAAACAATAGATGTGATGTTTAAACAATAGATGTGATGTTTAAACAATAGATGTGATGTTTAACGATGAAGCAAAAACAAACTTAAAACTTACACTTTAAATTAGTTTATTAAGTCAATATAAAAATAAAAGAATAACAATAAAGCGGAGATAATACCCAGTGATTATCTTTAGACACATTTGCATATCATATAAACTTTTTCTTCTGAAACAAAGGAAATGTCAAACAAGCATTTTCCTAGTATGCCTGCCGGATTGTAGCAATATTCAAATTGAAAAATATATGCAATATTTTCTAAATATATATTCAATCTTTTTCAAATATATTCAATCTTTTTCAAATATATATTCAATCTTTTTCAAATATGTTCAATCTTTTTCAAATATATTCAATCTTTTTCAAATATATTCAATCTTTTTCAAATATATTTAATATTCCTGGGATAAAGCAATTTACGCGCGTAAATAGAAGGATAATAACTACAATTAATGGCAAACAAAAAAATTAAACACAAACAAAAACAATGGCGACCGAAATCATTGAAAAAGACATGGGTGCAGATCTACATAAAAATTTAATATTTTTTCTAGATGAAGTTGAATCTTTTATTGGAAAAACCACTTGTGGTGATTATTTGCCGTTATTATTACAGCATATTGATTTAATCGATCAACTTATTCCAGTATTGAACAGTTTTAATGAAGAGTTTATTGGTGATTTAAACAACAAAGAAAGAATAGAAAGTATATTATATATTTTTTTGGAGATTCGGAAAATGCTTTCCCTTTATTATCATGAAAAATCTTCAAAATACTGCAGTATCAATATTAATGTGTTATATAGTAAAACCCCTGGAAGGCCAAAGTACGAAATTCCAAAAAATGTTCTAAAAGAATTTAAGTGTTTGGGTTTTTCTTGGAATGTTGCATCGAAGGTTTTAGGTGTTTCACGTTGGACAGTTCATCGCAGAGTAAATGAACTTAATTTAAACAAAACAGGTCGTTTTAGCAACATCAATGACCACGAAATAGGCAGAATTATAGCTGAATACATATCTCGTCACGGTGTAGCAACAGGGGAACCATTATTATCTGGTTATTTTAGATCAAAAGGTTACCATATACAAAGAAGAAGAATCCGCTCTAGTTTAAACAGAGTGGATCATAGGAATACTGCATTGCGATGGGGAGCATTGGTTAGAAGGCGATCTTATTATGTACCATGGCCAAATTCTTTATGGCATATAGATGGACATCACTCTCTAATTCGTTGGAAATTCGTAATACATGGGTGCATTGATGGTAAATCAAGGAAAGCAATGTTTTTGGAAGCCAATACAAATAATTTAGCAGAAACGGTGTTAAATCTTTTTTTAAATGCGACAAGCGAGTTTTCAACGCCTTCAAGAATAAGAGTAGACTTTGGGGTAGAAAATGTTCTTATATGTGATGAAATGATTGCAAGAAGAGGTCATGGCAGAGGGAGTTTTTTTAGCTGGATCTTCCACAAGAAATCAAAGAATAGAGAGGTTATGGAGAGATGTGTTTCGATGCGTCGTGTTACCTTTTTATTACACTTTTTATGCTATGGAACAGAGCGGCATTTTAGATATTGAAAATCCAATTCACATGTTCACACTGCATATAGTTTATTTAGAAAGAATAAATCTTTCCTTGAAAGAGTTTAAACTTATGTACAACGACCATCGTTTATCTACAGAAGAAAATTGGACTCCCAATCAAATATGGACACTATGGGAATGATAAATATTGACAATCCTATGTCAAGAGATGAAACTGAAAATGATATAAATGATTTTAATATCTATGGAGTAGATGTTGACGGCCCTTTATCTCACGATTTAAACAATGTTGTTGTTAACTCAGTTAGTATTCCGAATAGAATTGATATTGAAGCATTCGTCAGAAATTCAATAGATATGTCTAAAGAATCCACTGAAATGGCAATCGACATTTACATAGAAGCCTTTGCATTTGTGGTGGAAAAATTTGAATCTTATTTATAATTTCAGATGAATTTAACTTCTTGTTCTATTTTATTTTGTATTAGCTGCTTGTTAATGTGTACAGAATAGTTTCTACTGAATAGAATCCTTTGTATCTATACTCTCGAGTCCAGAATACAAGTGGGGTGGGAATAAACGGCACAGTGGAAATGGGGGGGGGGGGGTTGTTTATTAAGGACTCGAGAGTACTATATTTTTTTACTTCCATGTAATTCGTTTTGAGCCTATATTCAAATCAAGCAATATATTCATTTGCTACTAAATGGAAATTATCCATAATAGGGTTACTTTTTAAATTTTTGCATTCGTTCTAGACGGTCTCTTAATATTTTTAGAGGGTAAACCAGAGACTTGGAAAAAAAAAGATTAGCGTTTCTCCCAAATATTATATATTACTTGGTAAGACTTCATATATGAACATGTAAAAATATCATCAAACATATTGCAAAATCATATTGTTCCAAAAAAGTTATTAGTAAATGCCATGTCATAAACATCAAAAAGGTCGTTATTAGCTGGAAGCTTGCATAACAGCGAGCCACGCGGCAAAACTAAACAATTAGAGCAAGTATGTGCAGTTGGTATATACATATATGCTTCATGTGTCTTCTGATCCTATAAATGAACAAAAATAAAAATATTATTATAACTTGCAACACTTAAGAATGTCTAGTTTTATTATTTTTATTTAAAAAAGCAATTTTTTATGAAAATAACCTTCAAATATTTTTTGAAAAATTACATCATAAATCCAAGCATGGAGTTTTTTTACACACATTTTTGCATATTTATTAAAAAAATTTCAAGATCTTGCAAATTATTCTTGCTTATGTTTTTAGCTTACTATAGAAATCACACTAATTAAAGTAAACTGGGGTGGTTTTGTCCCACTTTGCACCTAAATTATCCTAGGTACAATAGCTGGTGGCCAATTAAAAATTGGCCACAATTGGTCTACAATTAAATTGGATACAATTAAAAAAAAGCTCACTGTACCTATGGCCAATTTTTTTCAAACCCCTCTATATGGCGGAACTTTTTTATTTAAGTCAATATACTTATATCAATAGAAAGTAATTGGTATATACATTTGATCATATCAGTTTTACAATTTTTAGACAAGTGCGGAGCATTAAACTTTGACGCTGAAAATACGTGGCCCTAGGTACACGAACTTCCCCTACACTTTAAAAATTCCAGGGCTTTTCCAGGATTTTTGAGAAAAAAAAAGAAAAATCCCAGGACTTTCTAGGATAGTCCCGGACATTGCAGGACTGTGGGAACACTGTTATGGTAGAGAATATAAACATTTTAAAAATATATATATATATTGTGAAACAAAGTCATGCAGAAACATGCAGGGCCAAAGTTGCCCTTTTTTACGTTTTTTAATTTTGCAAGTTTTGTATTATGAAGAAATCTAAAAACCATAAACTATGAAGAACCATCCAAACCACTTCATAGTGACACTTAAAAACCATTATAGAAAAATTAAAGCAACATTTTTACAATTAAATGCCCTTCCTGATGTTAACATGAATCAGGTTGTACTAGATTACATATTACCAGTAGCTGGATAACATGACTTGACAGACTATAAAAATAATATTTTAATAATATACATCTTTCAAATTATAATTTAGTTTCCGATAACAAACTAAATTTGAATGAAATAAATTATTCCGATATTTATTTTGAGTATGAGCAAAATCTTTCAGTTAAATACTACTATTTTATTAAATATAATAGATCTTTTACTTTTTCATCAGCTTCAATAGTAGGAATAAATTCAACAGACGGTTGCAATGCAAACCCAAGTAGAGGCTCTTCTGAAGCTCCAGTGACGAAAGAAAGAATATTTGCCAATGAAACACACTCTCTTCTACCACTGGCAACCTAAATAATATATTATATGTAACATCTAAAACATCACAGTGATCACTGTTTTACATTTTAAAAAAACTTACCTCTCTGACATATTTCACAAACATAGAATAAATCTTATTTTCTTTAACTAAAGCTGTCGACCCTTCTGATGAAAATTTTGGCTTCAATAATTTTAAAAGCATTTTTGCTGTGAATTGTACTTTTGAAGGTCTTAATAATTCAAGTAATTGTAGAAACTCTTTGAAAAACCTTATCAAATTAAACTTGTTTAAACCTTTTTGTATATTAGATATACAAATATCTGCTGTATTTTCGGTGATCTTAATAATGATGCTGTCTGGTAAATATGTTGGTAGCTGCCCTCCTTGAAAGAGTGCAATACCAATTAACAAACCTACAAAGTAATATTCCTCAGCAAAGAGTTCTCTCAAACCACTATCAAATAATCTCTCTTTAATCATTCTATTGCATTCTCGTATCCACTCTCTCCTTGGACCACCATAATCCTTAGCTAGTTCTCCCATAAAGTCAACTTCAAATGTAATTAAAAAATTTTCAACGGATTCTAATTCAGCAAATGTTGACATTAAAATATTTTGTCAATCGATACAAATAAAGTTTGTCTCAGAATCTTTATCCGTGTTTTCATCAATGTTTTCTATATCTTGAACTCTGCCCTTGATCATTGTTTTTTGAAGAAACCTTAAAATTTCTATTGGATCCTGAAGATTATTTTCTTGAATTTCCTTAATTTTTTGGTTTTCAAAATCAATTTCAATATATATATATTTATCAACTGAACCTTTTGCTACAAATGAAGCTGATGTAAGTTCTTTTATTTCCTGTATATCAACTTCATTAACATCTTCTTGATCTGTTAGTTGTGAACTTTTTGATACAAATGAAGCTGATGGAATTTCAATAACTTCCGTTGGAATGATCATTTGATGATCATTGCATCGTTCTTTTAGCTGTAAATATAAAAGCCCTTGTCCAGCTAGTTTTTTTACAACATCATATGAGTAATCAATATTTGAGCATTTATTTAATTTTGATATTTTTTTTCGTGATACTTTAACAAAATCGAATTCATCTGAACCCAGCAAAGGAAATTTTTCATGCAACGACTCCTTTATTTTCTCTCTTATTATTTGTTCACTATCGAATTCATTGATAATCAAAATTCCATTTGCAATTACAGAATCCCATTTTAGGAATTGTTCTTCATCATTTTCTGTAGATGAAATTAGTGCAAATTCTAATGTTTTTGTCATTTTCTTTGATTTATTTTGATTGCCTATGTGGTTGCCTATATTGCTACTGTATGGTGCTGACGACCTTAATCTATCGTTTCTATTAAGGCGCCTAAAAATACCCGATGAACCACTTTCATTGAGCATTCCTCTAGTTCTTTGTAATGTGGAGGTTATTGTGAGTTCCGATTGTGGCCTGCTGATATTTGTGCTTTGATTTGTGCGAAGAAGAATAGAAGCTTCCTCTAACAAAGATGCAACTTTGCTATAACTATCCATATCGGTATAAGTATAACTGCTTTTTATAACTACACGCTTTTTCTAATAATATTATTAAAGTATTTTTAAATGTTGACAATGTTATGTTCAACCAAAAGCCGATTGGCCGCGTTCTCCCCAGGAATATTGAATATATATTTGAAAAAGATTGAATATATTTGAAAAAGATTGAATATATTTGAAAAAGATTGAATATATTTGAAAAAGATTGAATATATTTGAAAAAGATTGAATATATTTGAAAAAGATTGAATATATGTTTGAAAAAGATTGAACATATTTGAAAAAGATTGAATATATATTTGAAAAAGATTGAATATATTTGAAAAAGATTGAATATATATTTAGAAAATATTGCATATATTTTTCAATTTGAATATTGCTACAATCCGGTGTAGCAGCTTAAAATAACTCCCTGTAAAAAAATACTCCCGGAGTACTTATTTCCTAGTCAAAAAGTACTCCCCCAGTCATTTTAAGCTAGTAAATAAATACTCCTTTTAGTAAATAAGTACTCCCAATGAGAGTACTTATTACCATTTAAATTAAATTCGAAAAGCAATCTTTTAATGACAATTGATTTTACATTTGTAAATTCTGTTTTGTGGTAAATTGAGCAGTAGGGGAGACTGGTTCTCCTAGGGACGCCATGTACCTAGGGACACTCAAATATTTTGAGAATTTTGTATAAGCATAATATTTTTTGTATGTGACAACACTCCACCTCTTGAGGTCAGTTGACAGCCGAAGTGTCATCGTGTTGGTGTGAAGCGTTGCAAAGTGGTGATTAAAAATTGATTTTACAACCCTTTTACGTAAGTTTTTTAACATTTTTCTTTTTTAATTTCGCCCTTATAATGTATTTAACAAAATTTTTCTTAGTTTATACGAATACATTATTTTGTTTGCTTGAATATTGCGTTAGTAATATCTCTCAAATCCTAACCTAAAATTTTTAGTCGGCGTTTTTTGTCAATATGGCACTCTATTGTACCTAGGGACATGTACCTAGGGACATGTCCCTAGGTACAACAAAGTGCCGAACTTCTGTATCATCAGGAATTATTTGTGTTTTTATGTAATAAATAATTCATTTATGAATCGTGGTGTAATAAATAATATAATTGTGACTCGTTGCGCAGTAATTAATAGGAAATAATAGTTGTAATTCAATTTATGCCAATAATAATAAATAATTAAAGTTATAGTTATAAGTTATCTTTAGTATTTTTTATTTTCATTCTAGATTTTGTTTGTCATGCCACGCAGCAAGAAACAAAAAATCCGGCAAGATCCAGATAAAGAAGTTGTGGAGAAGGCTGTGAAGGAAATAGTTGCAAATAAAAATACAGTCAGAGGCGCAGCAAAAAAATATGGAATTTCGAGATCGATGCTTTGCCGCCAAGTCAAGAAATTTAAGGAATCTGGACCTGAAAATTACTCGTATGAAACAAATAATGCTCATTGGAAAGTTTTTACTCATAGCGAAGAGTGTTTACTGCTTGAGTATGTTCAAAAAGCTTCTCAACTTCATTTCGGATTAACAACAAAGAAGCTGAAAGAACTAGCTTTTCAATTTGCCAAAATAAATAATAAAAAATATCCTGAACAGTGGGAAAAAAATCAAGAAGCGGGCAGTGAATGGTTGCGTACATTCAAAAACAAATTTAAGGAAATTATATCACTATATAATTTCCTTAAATTTGTTTTTGAATGTACGCAACCATTCAAAATATACTAGTTTAGGCCGGGCTACTTCATTCGATCGAGAAAATGTGAAGAATTTTTTCAATATATACACCGACATTCTACAACTACACCACTTCGATCCGTCAAGGATTTATAATGTAGATGAGACGGGAGTTTCAACTGTACAGGCTAGTCCAAAAGTATTTGCGAAGAGAGGAGTCAAACAAGTTGGAGCAATGACTTCTGGTGAGCGAGGCGATAGGAAATTCGATTCCACCTATGTTCATTTTTCCTCGAGTCAAATATATACAAATGACAATGATGAGAGGAGCTCCTCCAGGATCAATTGGGGCAGCAAATCCCTCTGATTGGTCGAACGAAAAAACATTTAGTGAATTTTTGGATCATTTCATAGCGCATGCTCATCCAAGTAAGGATAACCAGGTAGTTTTATTAATGGACAATCACGTGAGTCACATTTCTATTGATGCTATTGGAAAAGCCAAAGAAAATGGCATTCATTTGGTGACATTTCACCCGCATACTACTCATAAGATGCAACCGTTAGATAGAACCGTCTTTAGTCCATTTAAAACACATTACAATAATGCTGTAACCAATTTTATGATATCATCAGAAAACGCAGGAAAGCCTATTACTATTTATCACATTGCAGAACTAGCTGGAATGGCATACACAAAAGCGTTTACACCATCCAATATAATAAATGGTTTCAAAGTTTGTGGCCTCTATCCACTGAATCCCGATATATTTTCGGAAGAAGACTTTTTGCCATCAAGCGTGACTGATAGACCACAAACATCAGAAGATAATAACCAACCTACATCGTCTCAGGGCTCACTTTTGCCATCAAATATGACTGATAGACCACTAACATCAGAAGATAATAACCCACCTACGTCGTCTCAGAGCTCACTTCTTTCAACACCGCCAAAATCTGATTGTACAAATCTGAAATCTGTGTCTCCTTTCGATATAATGCCATTACCTAAAGCTGGTCCAAGGACAAACAATAAACCTTCCCGTAAGGGTAAAGCACGTATTGTTACTGACACGCCAGAAAAAAAGGAAACAGAGGAGAGGAAAAGAAAGAAAACAACTTGTAACGATAAATCGAAAAAACAAAAACGGGAAATACTGCCGAAAAATTAAGTTTCTAAAAAATATAAATCGAAAACAAAAAACACATTTCGTTTAGTGGGATCATCTCCATGTTCCTCGAAACAAGTATTTTGCCGTGTTTGTCACAATATAATACACAATGATGATAAATGGAATAAATGCATAGTCTGCCGAAATGCAGTTTGTGTAAAATGTGCAGAGCCTGGTATTCTGCCATTTGAATTTATTTGTAAAAGATGTTTAAATGCTTATAGCTACGATAGTGCTGCAGATAAACATTACAACCCAATGAACCAGTCTTGTAATGAAGATTCTTCTTAATTAAAGTATTTTTTATTCTGGAAAATTTGGTATCACTCTTTTTGACCTATAATTATTAACTTTTTTATTTTAAACACTGTTGTTTCTTAATTAAAGTATTTTTGTCCTGGATATGTTGATGTTACATTTTTATCTATAAGTTTTAATTATTCAAAATATATTGCTGCTTCTCAATTCAATCATTTTTTGTACTGGAAAAATTGATATCACTTTTTTTCATCTATTGGTGTTAACTATTTTAAATATGTTTATTTACAATTTAAATATTTGTTTGTTCTAGAAAAATTGATCTCACTATTTTTTATTTATTAGTTTTAACTATTTTAAATAATATCGTTACATTCACTACAAATAAATAGTTCTTTTAACGATCTATATCATTGTTTTAGTTTCCTTTCAGGATTTTTTACAGGTTCTTTTGTATTTATAATTATTAGCTCAATAGAAGCCAATCTGAGTATTCGATTACCCAGCGTCCCTAGGTACAACCGCCGTCTCTAGGTACAACCACCTATGTCCCTAGGTACAACCCCATGTTGTACCTAGGGACAAAGTCAGACCTCATTTTGCGGCTAAAAAAAAGTACTAAAAAATTGGATTATAAAGCAGAAATTCTCATCAAAAGTGCACAAAGGACCATATTTTCATATACAGTTTTCAAAAGTTCAATTATATTCACCGATGAAAAATTACACTCATTAACCTAAAAACGTCCCTAGGAGAACCAGTCTCCCCTATTATGTTATAGTTAAGTTCTTAAACTTATTAAAAACCAAGTGAACTTAGTAGTATATCAAGGCTGAAAAAGGATTTGAAGACATTGCGATGCATCGCTTGTCGTAAAATTGTTCCTTCAATATCGAAAGTAAATTTTACACACACTTAAAATAAAAAATGGCGAGACATGTTGATTTTGTTGCAATTGAAAAGTACCTTAAAGAAAAAGTTTATCCTCTAGAAATTAAAGCTGATAAAGGAAAGAAATCTAATTTTCGAAAAGCTTGCAAAAATTTTAGCATTTTATCTGGACAATTACTATACCGTAGCAAAAAGTTAGTCGTTGCTTGTAAAGATCAACAGCAAAAGAAAATATCTGACATTCATTTTGGTCTTAGTGAAAATTCCAAAGCAAAAGCAATGGCCTCGCACCGTGGAAGAGATGCAACTCATCACAAAATCTTTAGCAGGTTTTACTGGCACAATATTAAATTCGACGTAGAAAAGTTTATTCAAAAGTGTGATCAATGTCAAAAACATGGTAGAATAATAAGTTCTTCAACAGAACTGCATTCCATTCCAATTGTAAGTAAAGCAATGGAACAAGTTGGAATTGATGTTTGTAATTTGCCAGAGGTTGATGGTTTTAAACATTTAGTTGTCTGTATAGACTATTTCACAAAATGGTCAGAAGCTAAACCTCTTAAAAACAAAACTGCTGATTCAATTGCACTCTTTTTATATGAAGTAACCTGTCGACACGGGTGCATTAAAATACAAATTAATGATCAAGGAAGAGAGTTTGTAAATGAAGTCAGCGAAAAATTGCATGCAATGACAGGAACTGAGCAAAGGGTAACTTCTGCTTACCATCCCCAATCTAATGGCTTATGTAAGCGTCAGAATAGAACTATAAAAGAAGCATTAGTTAAAGTTCTTGATGAAAAAGCTGTAGAATGGCCCTACATTATTGAAGGAATTTTATTTGCACATCGTGTTAGCAAGCACACTTCAACAAAATATTCACCATTTTTTCTATTATATAATCGAGAACCCACTTTACCTGTAGATGTTAAATACGGAATGGTTGATATTAAAAAGCATGACATTGAAAGTTTTGACAGAGAAACTTTTGATGCAGTTCTTACTTCTTTTATTTCTTTACGAGAAAAAGTTTACCATACCGCATTCAAAAACATTCAAACTGCTCAAAATAAACAGCAGAAAGATTATAATAAACGCCATCAAGCACCTCATTTGATTGGAATTAATGATAAAGTTCTTTTAAAAAATCAAAAAAGGATAGATAGAAAAGGAGGAAAATTTTAATTTAAATGGCTTGGTCCATATACAGTACATTCAATTTCTAAAAACAACTTGTGCACTTTGGTTAACCAAAAAAATACTACTCTAAAGAAAAAATACAACGTTACTTTACTTAAGCCATACATTGATAAAAATAAAAAGTCATTATATAATGATATGTTGAGTTCTTGTGTTGAAACTGAAGAAAAAGTTACAAGTTTATGGTGCATGTTACCTGACGAAGTTGTTGAAATGATATTGATTAGTGCAGTGAAAACATCCATTATTGTTACGGAAACATATCAATCGTTGTATCATACCTGTAAGAGATTTAAAAACATTTTGCAACAAAAAAAAAAGTTTCTTCTTCCGCGTATTTTCCTTAAATTTCAAGATCACGAACTCTCAAGTTTAATGCAACGGAACAATAGAATAAAAGTAAGTATTCAAAAGTTATTAAAAGTATTTGGATCTTTTAGTGGAGTTGCAGCTTGCTTGAACAATATTGTCAATAATGAAAAATGGAAATCTGCATGGATTATCATTTGTGCAGAAAAACATTCATGGTTTACAGTTGAACAAACATTTTGGAAATCACATCAAATAATCAATTCAGTTGACTCAAAAAAGGCTTTAAAACCTCAAAAACTATGGTTAAATTTTCCAAATCTTTATCATCTTAAAAATGAAGATAAACAGATTTTGTTGTCTCATAATTCGTGGCTAAATGACAACATCATGGATGCTGCCCAAATGCTTATTTGTAAACAGCTAGGACCAAATGCAGAATTCCAATCTGTACTAAATTCTCAAAAATGTTCAAATAATCCATACCAGCCAGTCAATACTGAACATATTCAACTTATGCATAATGGTTCACGCCATTGGTTTCTTACATTTTGTTCTAATGGAAGAGTCAATATTTGTGATAGTCTTTATGATTCACTGAATCCTGTTTCTTTGAAATGTGTTCAGTCTTTATATAAAAACAATGTTAATAGTAATGAAGACTTACTTATAACTTTTCTGCCTGTACAAAAACAAACAGATGATTTTAATTGTGGATTGTTTGCTGTTGCCTTTGCAGCCGAATTATTAGCAGGTAAATCACCTATGGAAACGAACTTTGATGTATTGAAAATGCGGGGACACTTGTTATCATGTTTAAAGTCTCAGCATCTTTTACCTTTTCCTCAAAAGAATTTTTTTTGTTTATAAATATTGTATTCAAACACAATAATTACAACTGTAAAACTTTATAAACTGTAAATAATTACTTTTATCTATTAATTATTTTTTTGTACCAAAACCGCAGGCCAAAAATAGTGCTGGGTTCCAGTATTAGCATTTTTTTAGAAAAGAAAAATTAGGAAGAAATTTTTAATAAGGGATTTTCTCATGATAATCCCAAGGAATCATAAGGATTCTAAATACTACAAGATATAACTGTTTAAAATAAAAATAAAAAATTAACCATGGGAAACCCAATAAAATGCCGATTAAAGCCGATTACCAAAAAAAACGGTACAAGTAGAAAGAAAAAATATCCTCTTGATAAAATTTGGAGGTGCCACGGTATTTTTTAAATATTTTTGAAAACTTTAAAGGAAGTAAAATAATAAAAGATGCAACCTCTTTTCAATGTAAAAATACTGTAAAAACCATCTGTTTTTTAACCAATGTTGTTACGCTTAAAATTATTTAATCAGTACGCATCAGAGAGATGCGACGCGCCACCTCAAATTCAGTGTTATATTTATATATTTCAAAATTCAACTTTAGGGGAGTACTTATATCCTGGGGGAGTATTTTTATCCCAGGAAATAATTACTCCCATGAGTAATTATTTCCTAGGATAAAAATACTCCCGGAGTACATATTTCCTAGGAAATAAATACTCCGGGAGTATTTATTGACGGGATTAACTTTAGACTGCTATACCGGAACAAATATGTTCCTGCGGCTTTTCTTTGATCTTAATGAAATATCGTAAAGTTTCAGGGGGTTAATTAAAGGTTGCGCCAAAATTTAGTAAATTAAATTATCAGTGCTATTCAGAAGCAATATGAAAAACGAAAAGACAGAAAGCAAAGCAAAATGTTTGAATTTAATAAATTAAACTTGAATTTTATTGACTGAACTTGGTCACTACTTACGAGTAAGAAAAGAAAGAGATGAAATAATAATTATTTTTATAAATCTGCAATCAGAAAAAACATTAATTTGAAATTAAAAAATACAAATTTACATAATATATTCGATGTATATTTAAATTTGGCAAAAAGGTTGATAATTGGTTGAAAATAGTTGATTATCAATAATTGATTTTTAAAAAGTTTATTACCCCCGTCCTTAAACCTGCGAAACGTAATTACATTTCGCCATTATTCATTTTTTTAAATAACCAAAGTTTTCTCGTCTGACTTCCCAAAGTTCACGGGATAAAAAAGTCAGACGAATTATCGTCTAGCATTTTCCTCTCATAGGCAATTGCGCTGGGGTGTCAAAATATGTTTACCGCCACTACTTGTAAATATTCTCTAAAGTGGTCTCAAACTTTTGACCGGTACAAACAAAAAATTTCGAAAACAGTTAATTCTAAAATCCATTCGAACGGAGAAAATAGTAATTAATAAATTCAGGAGAAATGGTAAATAGACAATTTAAACATTAAATGCTGCACAATTTAAAATTGGAGATAAAAATCATAATTTGAAAGTACACGTAGAAGCGTTATGCGTTCCTCTGATGTGTAGCTCCATAAAAGGACAGAGCATTACATGAGCTCGAGAGTAATTCGACAAATATCTCCGACTTATCGTTAGCCTATCACGATTGTTCCTTTTGAATTTTCAGTCGGTGTTTTAGGAGGAATGGATTTTTATCAAATCACGCCGTGGCGGTTTATGGTTTTTATCATGTGATGGCGAGTGAATCAGTTATAAACTTGTTAGTGAAAAATATTTGAGAAACTTGATAGAATTAATAAACTATTTTTTATAAAAATAAAGAATAAATAAAACGGAAAACAGTTAATGTCCATATGATGATGTAAAGTCTTTTGGTTCACAAATTTTTTTTAAAAAAAAGGGAAAAAAAAGAGAAAATTTAGGAATTGAGTTGGACATGTGATGAATTTCTTTACATAATTTAGCCTATATCACAAATGATCAATTCGCGAATATCAGTAATGATCAACTTGCAAATATCACAAATGATCAATGTGTGATATTACTAGAAATATACTAGAATTATACTAGAAATATACTAGAAATATACTAGAAATATACTAGAAATATACTAGAAATATACTAGAAATATGGGCAATTCCACGGCGGAAACTGAAAAAGTAGTCAAATTTTAAACTCTTTTTTGTCAGTTTTTAACAAATGAATATTGATGTAGACACATGAAAGTTTATTTAAAATATACCTTTAGTTCTAAAATAAATGTATTTAAGTCATTTTTATGGCTCCGAAAGTTACGGTTTTTCTCATTGATGCATGTTAAAAAAGTACCACTGTAAAATGTTATTTTACCCATGATTTTTTTTGTATATTCCGAAATATTTTAAAGTGATAATGGAGCTAAGATGTTCAATTTCTTGTTGGTCAGATTTTTTTCTTTAAAAGATAAATATATTTCAAAAAAATAATAAAATAACTTTTGCAATTTTCATGTAACGTAAGTTAACAAAAACATGATCAAGTTCTGTTTTTTCGAAAATTTAATTTGAAAACTTAAATTTTGTAATATTATATGTGAAAGAATTAAATCTTATAATTATACATTAATTAAAAAATTAAATCTTATAATTATACATTAAGATTTTTGAATAACGATGCTTAGTTAAGGCACATTTTCATTTTGAATTTGTGTAACGTAAGTTAAAACTACATTTATTTCCAAAAGTTTTAGCGCTTTTTTCGTAAAGTTTTTTAACATAAAAAAAACGATTTTCATCGCAACTCCTAAGGGGTTTGAAAAAAACAAAAAATTTTTAAAGTTACGGTTGTCTATAAAGACGAAAACTATTTTACATCGCAATTCCCTAAAGGTTTTTTTTTTTTATTCTTTATACGCCAATAAGTTTTGATTAATTAAAAGTTATTCAAGCAAAACTTAGCAAAATTTGCTTTGCATTTTAAAATGGCTAAAAGTTCTAAACAGAGAGTTAAAACTTATCAAGCTGCTTATCGCCAGCGTGATTCCGAACGGAAAAAAAATATGAATGCTGATCACCAAAAAGCTCATCGTCAACGAATAAAACAAGATCCGGAAAAAAAAATGAAAGAAAGAGAAAAAATAAAGGAAAGAGTCCGAAAGTATCGAATCAAAAAGAAAGATTCTGCAAAAACAGTTAATTTTTCTACCATTATGAGTGTTCAAACAAAAGGGAAATTGCTCAAGAAAGTCCAGAAATCATTGCCCAAAGATCCCGCACAACGTTACGAAGTCCTAGCCACATTGCTGAATGGATTATTCAACAAAGAAACTACTCTTCCATTAAATAGCGTGAATAATCCAGCTTTAACTGAAGTAGAAATAAAAGTAAAAAGGTTCTACTGCGAAGATGACATTAGTCGACTGTCTCCAAATGTTAGGGACTTTGTATCAGTAATTGAAAATGGAAAGAAGATTAAGATCCAAGTTCGTCACCTTCTTTTAACCATGAAAGAAGCGTACCAACTTTTTAAACACGATCACTTAGATATCAAGATTGGATTAAGCAGGTTTTGTGAATTACGACCAGTAAACGTTCGATCTATCGCAAATTTGCCTCATAATGTATGCGTTTGTACTTAGCACGAAAATATGCGATTTGCTTTGGATTCCTTGGTGAAAGTTGATCGTTTACTGTTGTCTAACATTAAAATTGGGAAAGATATGTCTCAAAATTTTGTTTGTAAGGACTCATTAAATGATTGTTTCTACAACAAATGCAACAAATGCAAAGATCTAAAGTTTTTCCAGCAATTCCTGGCCACCATTGAACCCCTTAACTTTGAAACAAGTTGGTACCAATGGCAGAAACCAAATGAAAAGCGTTACGCTGTAATCGAAAAAGTTAAAAAGTTTGGAAGTGGTAAAGAATTGATTGCTCACATTATGAGTATGAGAGAAAAATTCACAACTCATGCCAATATCAAGGGTAACCAATCTAAATGTTTTAAACTAAGCATTACTAAATCCATGAATCCATCATTGAATGTTGCTACTATTCAGGTTGACTATGCAGAAAATTTTAAGTGTTTTAGTCAGAATGAGCCTCAAGCAGCACACTATGGCCAAAATCAAATTTCTCTTTTAACTGCAGCTATTTGGCAAAAAAATCTTAAAACTTTCACCATTGCATCTGACTCTCTGGATCACACAAAGACCTCCTTAATTGCAAATTTGGATAAGTTATTGGAGTTTATTTCATTTAATACCCAAGAAATTCACATTTTTAGCGATAATGCTACATCGCAGTTTAAAAATAAAGTCGTGATGAGCGCAATAATGCACTTTGAAAAGAAATTTAACAGAATAATATTTTGGCATTTTTTTGCAGCAATGCACGGCAAAGGAGTTGTCGATGGCGTTGGGGCTACTGTAAAACGTTTGGCAACCAACAGAGTAAAGTCTGGAAAAATTTAAATCCAATCAGCTAATGATTTTGTGAATGCTATTCAAGACATAAATGTCAAAGTTCTATATTTGTCAGAGGAAGAAAAGTCAGCGCGAAATTGTGCACTCAAACTATCTCAAATTATCCAGCAAGCCAAAAAAGTGAAAGATATCTCTAAATCCCACTACTTTTATGTCGGTAAGAGCCAGATCATAGCGGAAAAAACTTCACCGTGACGTATTTAGTATTTAAAACAAATAAAAAGATGTAACCATTTTTATTTTAAATTATATTCTTATTCACTTTATATTTTTGTTTTCCTAAAACAAATGGTTTGTAAATGGAATTAAGGGGGCGTCCTTAAAGTATGTCACCCAATATTTGTCAATTTTAACCCCTGCCTCCTGTCACAAACGATCAGATATACATGCACCCCTCTCTCATTAAAAGTATGTCGCATATTTCAGCACACACACACACACACACCCAAAAAAAAAATAATAATAACACAAAACAACCAACAGCAAGCAAACCTTTTTTCACGTTATTGAAACTAAATGAAATTAAATATTTTGATTCCATCCACTTTCGTGTTTTCAAAGTTGTTCGAGCAGTTTTAGCGTCAAAATCTTTTTAAAAGATTTTAATGTACTCTCGCCAGCCGAATAAACAAGAGGGGACGTTTATTAATTCTTTAATTTTTTTCCGAATCCTCGGAGCTTATTAGGACCCACCCCCACCCCCACCCCCCCGTTTAATAATTTTGAAGCAATATAAAATATTTTCTTATTTTTTTACTTTGAGAAAAAGTTTCTCTCAATATTAGATGAAAATATGAACAACCAACCAATAAAAATATTTTAAGCTTTTTAAAACTTTGACCTTCCCGTTTTATTAAACGTTATTATTAAAGTTTATTAGATTTTAGAAAAGTTTCCGACCCTCCTGTTTATTAAGACCCCCACCCCCTCCCGTTTATTCAGCAGGGGAGAGTAAATAGTTAGCAGCATTTTAAAAAATTAAGCGGGCACATAAAAATTAGAAGCGTAAGTAAAATTTTCGAATAACTGTAACATTTTCTTATTTGAATAACTCAATAAAAAATAATAAAGTTGTCATACCAAATGTATTTTTTTAAGTTGCTCTTGCGCTTCGGAAAATAAGTGTTAACAATTTAAAAACTTCATTAATATCTACAAAAAAATCTGTCAGTAGAGAGTCACCAGTTATTGAAAATTACTTTTGTTAATTACTTTGAATGAATGAGTTTTAATACAACTGCCGTTCTTTTGTTACATAACTCTAAAAAATCTATCACGAAATAATAGATATAAAAATTCCACGAAAATAATCGCAAGGTAACGTAAGTGATGTAACGTAAGTTAAAAACCTAGTATCAAGAAAACAAGTATATCTTTCTTTGCCGGTCACCTCTGATAATTTTTTTTTTATCATTGTAATTAGTATTGAATTCTCAACATCTTGTAAAAATTTCTAACACGATCCGGATTAATTGTTCGCAAATATTCGACCTAAAAGTTGCAACACTTTTTTTACCTTGTTTTCTGCGTAACGTAAGTTAAGTGGCATTTTCGGTAATAAATTCGCCCTCTTTTAGCCAGACTCAAAACTTTTTAGCTTGTTTTATTCTTTAGACTGACAGCTTTCATAAAAATCAGCTAAAAATTTAATTTAAAGTTTAAATATGCAAATATTTAATAAAGTTGTTGCGCGTGTAACGTAAGTTAAAAATGGAATTGCCCATATACTAGAAATATACTAGAAATATACTAGAAATATACTAGAAATATACTAGAAATATACTAGAAATATTTTTTTTAACTCGTTAGGTTTTATCATCATCAAGAATATAAACAATTTTTCAAATGTAATATAAAAATGACCATAAGTGAAATGAAATCGTGGTTGTAGATGTTGAATCACCGAGCAGCGATTTTTGAAAGACTTTGTTATTAAAAAAATGAGTTTCATGATTTATGCGAATTAAATACGTTAGTTACATGATTTATGCGAATTAAATACATTAGTTACATGATTTCATGCACGAATTAAATAAGTTAGTTACGTGATTTTATGCATGAGTTGAAGGGTGCGGAGATGTTCACATAGAATTTTCGATTGCACAGATCAAGTTTATTACGCAAATATTGGTACCAAGAAAGGTTGCTGAAAATAGAACCATACTACTTAGAAATATACACCTGTTGATTGTCCCACCCGTATGAGTAAATTTGTTTATTTAGAGAAGTGGTCAAGGAGACCAGACTTTTTGTTGATAAACGGTCGAAAAAATAACGAGTTTAATATTAAAAAGCATTATTAGAGAACTACTTTTTTTATTGACACGTCACGTGCTATGAGAATGGTTTAAGCCAGAAAAAGTTTATGAAGAACTGAGTTGCGTTGTTTCGATTGAAAAGTGTTATTAACGCTCTAGAGAATTAGTACATTAGAAAATTTAATTACAATTATTGGTTATAGTTTTCAGTTTTAAAAAAGCTGTAACAAAAATAGTTAAAAACAACTTTCGAAGAAAGAGACAGTTTTAACGGTCGATATAAATGACGCACTTAATGTTTAAAATTATCAAGCAATTTAAGATTTTTTCGCAATTCGGACAGTTGTCCGAATTGAGAGACTCCTAAATTTTAAAAATCAATTGGTTGGATTAACAGGGCAGCTTGAAAACTCTAAGTTGAGTTTTGGAGCAAAAAAGCTGTTGGTTTTACACAACAAAGAAAACTCCTTTAGGAAATTATTTGTTCGTAACAATCAATAATAATATTATATCATGATTTGTATCATGCGGCTACACTCACGTTTAACAAGGTACAATCAAGATTTTAACTCCTTATCGTTGCAATCAGGATTTTAACTCATCGTCGTTGATTCTGTACAAATACGTTCGTACTGATACGAACGTATTTGTACAGATATGAACATCTAAAGACGTTTCTTAGGCGAAAACAGTGTCTAAATATAACTAAATGTCAATTATGGAGAAGATTTTTTAGCATCTAAGTGAACTAAGGCAGCGTTATATTTAGAAACCAAGGATTGCTAGTTAATGACGTAAATGTCTCGCGTAATGACACAATCGTTATCGAGTTATTTCCTTCGTTTTTTCTAACTCCCGATAACATCGACATGTTTGGCATCGATGTGATTGGCATCGACGTGTTTGTCAATTAGGAAAGACGAAGGAAATAGTCAGAGAAAATACGTTGCGCACAGTTACAGGTCGAGAGGAGGAGTAAAAATGATTTTTTATCTACCTGTCGAAAAATTGAAACCTGAAAAGTTCTTGAGATGAAGAACAACTTTTATGATGATCCTCATTGTGAAAAAGAGTTTTGAAGACACACACATTTTCTATGGCACGCGGTTGACTAGACTAGTGGCACGCGATGGACAAGCATTTGGTATTGTGAAAAAAATATTTTTATAATTGAACAAGACAACACTGGGGAGTATGTAAAATTTGAACAATTAGTTTTGTGGTTTTTTGTATTTAAATTAAGCTTGGTCTAGTACTTTTTTAAAATACCTTATGTTTTTAATCTATGAAATTACATTGCGAACGCGGATACAAAAGAAATTTTTTACTTACATTTTCTGTAAAAAAGTAATTTTTCCGTCTTCCTTTGCTTTCAGCACAAAATGGATGCAGAACATCTCTAGATTTTAAAAGAGGTCCTTCAGTATTGTGACAATCAAAAGACGCTCACAAATGCGTTGATTAAAAGGCCGAACTTCCATTAAATGAAGTAAGAAGATTGGCTTGGAATGCAAAACTAAAAAGCTAGACAACCAATTGCGAAAAGTCTTTTAGATTGATGAACTTTAAATATTGGAGTTAAAAAGCGAAGAAGCATTTGTTCGTCGATGCAAGTAGTGATAACGTTGAAGAGTGTTTTGTTCTGGCCGTTAAATATGGAGGAGGATAAACAATAAATAAAGGTTGTTTTGGAAACAAACCAGATCGGTGATTAAGCTCTGAGGAAAAATGTACATCGCGATATTGAATTGTACTGACGACATTGGATTGTACCGTTGAATGTACTGACGTCAGCAAAATGTTTCATAAGACAAAGATTTGTTTTTCAGGTGGAAAATTTCTCCGTAGATTTTTTCAAAGCTGTGCAGAGAATATTTGCGAAAAAAGAACAATGCTCAGATTTAAATTCTATTGAATTGTTATGTAATAATCTAGATCAGTGCGAAGAGTCCAAAACCTAATCTTTGGAAAACGGAAGGAGTATCAAAATTGATATCCTTGAAAGTTCGATGGAAAGAATCCCACGTTTATCCAAAGCAATCGCGAATACAAAAGGAGGAACTTTTTGAAAAACAACGTATTTAAATCGAATTGTGTTTTTACATTCAAACTATTTTTGAATGAAACTGTTTTCATATTATTAAATGTTTATAGTTCGAAGGAATATTCAAAAAGATGTTATAAACGTTTTTTGTTTTTTTTGAGAGTCTTTTCAATTTTTTTTTTTCTTTTTCAATATTTTATCAAAGATCATTCTAAGAAAAATTTTAGAGAAATTGTCCACAGTTCATAAAAGAATTCTTCGTCGTGAGATTTTATCATCTGGTGGCGAGTGAATAATCTTTGAAAATGATAAATTAACTTCGATTCTTTATAAATACTAGATTGTCAAGAATGAAATTTGTTATGAAGAATACTGCCAACTTTAAAAACTTATTGTTTGTTATGAAGAATACTGCCAACTTTAAAAACTTATTGTTTGTTATGAAGAATACTGCCAACTTTAAAAACTTATTGTTTGTTATGAAGAATACTGCCAACTTTAAAAACTTATTGTTTGGCTGAATATTTTTACGTCGTGTTTTTTTAGTAGAAAATTACTTATTTCGTCAGTTTTAAGTAAAAATTGTCAGCTCTAAAAAAATTTTAAAATTTTTTTAAAAATATGTCGTTAGAAAAAAAAAGGTCGAAAATTCGCGTCATTATGAAGTATGAGTTCTTACGTGGAACTACGACATCGCAAACCGCGCAAAACAATAATAGTGCGTTTGGCGCTAGTATTATTACGCAGCAGACAAGTTGGTTCGTCAAATTTTCTACTGGTTACATTGACTTCACAAATGAGCCATGCGATCGTCCTGAATCAACGGTCAATAATCAAGAACATAAAATCACTCTTGATTCAGTGAAAATTTCGGATAAGTGAGTTTCACTAGAACTAAATGAAAAAAAAAAGTGATTGGAAGTTTGATGTTGCTCGTCTTAAGTTTGATTGATTTCTGAACCGAATTGTCACTTGTGATTGGAAATGGATCTAATATGACAATCACAAGCGTACAGCACGATTTTTGGACTAAAATGAATCACAGCATTACACTCCAAAGCGCAATATTCATCAAAATATGCTAATGGTGAATGTTTATTGGTCTAGCGTAAGTAAGATCCATTGTGATATACTGCAAACCGATTGGACAAAACAATGCAATAACTTAAAGAAAAATAGCGTCGATCGGTTAACAGATCCTTCCTTATTTCATAATAACGTTAGACAACAAGCTGTACAAATCACTATGGCAAAACTGTAGAAATTTGTGTGGGAATTTCTTCATCATCCTCCATACTCACCTAACCTAGCCCCTACTGACTACCAATCTTTTGCAAATTGGACAAATTTTTAATAGGAAAATAATTTAGTTCCAACGATGCTGTTAAACTGACCTTCCAGGTATTCTTTAACTCGTTTGTATATACGAAGATTTTTTAACTAAAGCTTAAGTGGTGCCCCTTCATTCAAATAGGCTGCATCGTCTCTGCTTGTAAGAAGGTAGTATTTTATTTAAAGATAGGATTGAAGTTTTTGGCTTCAAAATGTACAGAATTTTATAACACAGAAGTGTTATAACCCGTTTGGTTTGATTTTTGTTTTCTGTACTTTGTTCTACTGTGTAAAATTTATTTCCCTTACTTTATTTAACAATCTGATTCCAGTTGACCAAGTATTTCAGCAAGGTTGTTTTATTACATTTTATTGTGGACTGTTTTATCGATACTGTCATCCTTAATTTTCCCGATAGTTCTTGAATTTGACGTCTCGAGATTAGAGCAAGGTAAGCCAATGTCTTTACAAAACCTTGTAATGCTTCTTGCCCCAAAGTAGTTTTCACGTTAATCCTAAGTCTGTTTATTGAACTAAAATTCATATATATATGAATGTAATTATATGGGGAGCTTTGAAAAAAGTTTTTTAAAATTGTTATGGTTTTTCGAAGCCAAGTTTTTTTCGTGTTAACAATATCAAAGGAAGCCAATCTGTCTAAAACAGTTTTACCATCGCAAAGTATACTTTTGTCGTCATTCTTTAAACACAATTGTTTACTCCTTAAAGAAGCTTATTACATAATTATTACATAATTATAAAACTTGGGGGAAACCCGGATGGAATGTGATAACAGGGTGGAATAGGAAGCCTAATTTATAAAGTTGTTATGTTCTAGAGTCACAAAAAAGCTTTTTGAAACTAAATTTAGAAAGAAAATGAAACCATCCGAACAAGTTTCGCAATATTGTTGACACAATATGTTTTATGTCACAATTTCGGCTCAGGAATTTTTAGACCCTGGATTTCATTCTATTCTAGCTATTCTCCAACATGTTTTGTTTATCAATTCATTCATAATATATTTATGTTTTAACAATATGTATTTACATGTTATAACATCTATTTACATATATTTTAGTACCAATTTTAGTATTTATACATTAAAAGAAAATATTTATTTGTTCAGTGGGTTAAAAATAACATTTAATTTTTCTCTTTATGTTTCAAACACAAGAATTATTAACCAATTATTAGAAGTAATTATTAATTATTGATAAATTATTACAAATTATTTTTGTTATTTTCTATTTTTTTTTTTATATATATATAATTAAAATGGTTGCTAAAGTCATTTATTCAATTATCTGATCTTCAGTTGTTTTAAAAAAATTTTTGAGGCAAGTGAACAAGAAAGTACCCTATCCAGCCCCAGGTTCCTATACAAAAAATAATAGTAAAGTAAATCAGATACTAAAAGTTGATTATTGCAAGTCAATTTATGCCAAACACAATTGCTGCCAATCGCTTTGCAAAGAATTGTCCCAGAAAACACTCCCTACAAGATTCTGTAGTAAAATCCTCGAATTTACTCAAGACCTGCCATACTAGATTGGGAGTTACAATTAAAAATCATCCCAAACAATACTCTTAGAATAGCCCAACATTAGACAGAGAAAATTGAACGCTAACTGATTCATGGCTTCGCTATGGTGTGGTAAATGTTGGAGTGATCCTTTGTTCTGTTTGTTGTTTTTTTTTCACTCTATCTTTTCTGAAAGTGTTATTCAATTACGGAGGGTATGCTTGCTCAGATATACAAATGCCCATATATATATATATATATATATATATATATATATATATATATATATATATATATATATATATATATATATATATATATATATATATATATATATTATAAATTAGATTCAAAGTAAGAAATAAGTAAATCAAAGGGTTATTTTTCTGCTTCGTTTTTTATTGAGAAACTCATGATATTATCGATAGGGTTATTTTTGTTTAAACTATCGCCCCTTTAAAAAACAATAACAGAGTATTTGTTTTGGCTAAAATGTGAAGCTATATTATATAACTTAATTTAATTAAATTTTAAATCAAACATCATACGAGCTGTTGAATATTCGATAATATTGTCCGTGTGCTACAATATTAGAAGAAAAGAGAATATTTTGATTGAAAACTTTGATTACTTAAGTTTAGCTTTGCTTAAAAATAATATATTTACCAGAAAATAATTATTCTAATCTGTATTCAGCTCTCACTAAATTTGTTTTGTCTCATTTAGTGTTTTTGGTAACCATTTTTCTTCTTCCTGGGTTAATTTCCATTAATTCTATGTGAAACTATTTTTTTACTACAAGGAAAGCTTTCTCTAATTGGTTAGAGAATTTAAGGGTCTAAAAACTAAGGGTCCTACCAGAAACAAAGGGTCCTATTTTACCAGATAAATCGGAGTGAAAAATTTTATTATCTCAAATTTGATCTAGGAAAAGAGTGTGGCAATAAAATGTGGTTTGACTTTTTTAAGAAAATTTTTTTTCTTAAAAAAAGTTTCAATAAACTTTTCATTGGAAATCAAATTTTAATTCGCTGCATTCACCAATACGAACATTCTTAATGCCCCTTAGTTTATGAACAAAAAAGACAACAACAAACGTACGAAAAAAAACTAATGTACGAAAAAAAATGTAGCCAAACTAATTACGCAGTACCAAATCTAATGACATTAACGTAAATTTAAAACTTTAGAAGTTTATAAATAATCCTAGGTACTATACTTGTATCGTTGGTCTATAATAAAAATTATCATTTGCAGAAGTAGTTAAGTGAATCGCAGAGTAGAGGGAATTTCTGTTACAGAACTAAAGTTACGAGGGTGATGTATAAAACAACACGGAAAAATTGAAGATTTTTTAAGTATTGGATGTTAGGAATAAATGTATTATGATAAAAGTTTGCAACTATTTATTTATGATTACAATTTCAAAGTTTAAAACACTCATACTCTCTTGCATTGATACAATCTTTTGTTGTTGTTTTTTAAATGTACAGGATTCCAATACTTCATGAAGTTCTACGAAGCAGAGGGCTCATATTTAGTAGCAGGTTTTCAAGCACTACAACAATAAAATTAAGGTGAAATACTCAAAATCAAAGAAAAGAACGTTGATAAAAGAGCAACAACATTTATGGCCGAAAAAAAAAAAAAAAAAAAAAAAAAAAAAGAACGATGAAAACTTTTAAAACAACAGTTTACCTCGCACTCGGCAGGACGGAAGTCACAAATACTTGTCATCTTGTGCGCAAATATAACCCTCTTCAATTTTCCAATGCACTAAAACACAGATGTATATCAGTTATAGGTCACTATTATTTATCAAATCCACAAATTTTCTTCAGTAATGGAGTTTAAAGACAGGCTTCTATGCTTTACTTACGTAACAGAAAACACCTACAGAAAATGATAAATGCGATAAATTACGTAAGGTTTCTATTTTACGTAATTTATCGCCTTTATCATTTTCTGTAGGTATTTTCCACTTGGAAGTAAGACAATACATATTTAATGGAAAAAATATTTTTTCACTTTTTTGTTGAAGATGTCTGAAGAAAGATCGCATGCTTTTGATATAGATTCGCGGTATCCTTTGAAGTCCGCATTCAATACAAATGACTTTAAGTTATTCTCTTTACATGCTTCACATTTCTCGAAATTTCCTTTTTTGGATAATATACTTTTCATTGTACCACTGCGAGGACCTAAAAAAAAAAAAGAATTCTTTTTTAATTTTGCCACTGTTTTTTCAATGATTAACAAAATGCTCACAAATGCAGGACACTGTGATGATGGTGCACATGTTACGAATGATGGTGGTTAAAATGACCATAATAGTTGCAAACTTGTTCATATTTTTGTCTTACCTTGTGTTTTATATAAATCAAACGATGAAAGCAATATTATAACCAGTAACATCATGATTGATGGATGCTTGACTATGGAAAGTAAATGCTAGTATGTCTGTAAAAAAAAATTTTTTTGAATAGGAAATGGTATTGCATTTAAACGACACCAAACAAATATTTGCATAAGCTATTTTTTTAAAGGGGTAACAAACAAAGATCCTTTTAAAGGATATATTTCTTATTTGTTTTATATTTACAAACAAAATTTTATTCATAACTTATGAATGAATAATTATTAATCACTTTTGTAATATATGTTTGCAACAAAATGCCAAAATAAATTTGCAATAAATTTGAAATAACTTTGCAATAAATTTACAAAAATTTTCAATTAATTTCCAATTAATTGATATTAAATTTGCTGTAAATTTGCAATGAAATTGGCAATAGATTGTTAAATTTTACTTGAAACTTTTGTTCATCATCATTTTTTAAAGGTCAACAATCTTTTTTTTTTTAGGTTGGCAATAAAAAGGTAATAAAAATGTACAAATGTTGCTAAAGATTTAACTTCTTCTTCTAATGATGAGATGGAAATTAATTCAATCAACAATGAGGTATCTAGCGTTAGAATGAATTGTTTTAACTTGCACTTTTTTCAACTGGTTGTCAAATTTGGTGGACTTGGTTGTTAATCATGAAGACAATCTCTTTTAAAATTCATTAGAAACTTATTTGCTTTTTGGTTTATACCAAAAAAAATTGGGCACTATGCTGGACACAAAAAGGAAAAACAAAAACAAAATCGTCTGGAGAAAGAAATTTTGATCATTTTACAATTGCAATTGATTTTCTTTTTGATCGTACTTTTAGATTTGTTTTTGGCATTGAATTGTAAGCTCGCGCTCATAGAATGATTATCGTTATTTATCTAAGTGGGTACGGCCAGGATGAAAAAATAATATTTAATTGCAGAGAAAAAGTGTAAATGATCATTCTTTCTGATTCACTTCTCTCACTCGAAGGAAGTTGAGTAGAAAATTATTTTTTTCTTTCTCCTATAACGCTGATATCCGCCCCTAGCTCCCCGCAGGAAGTTTGTTGAAGTAGCCCTTAACTACGACAAATTTCCTGCGGGGTTAGGACTTTATTAAAGACCAATTGTTTTAGCTAAAATAGATGGTCTTTAATAAAGTCGGAATGAACTTCGTCATTTAAAATCTTAATTTCTCAATCATATTATGAAGGAATTCTAAAGAATTCTTTCATAAATCTTTATATCGTCGGTTGACAAGTAAAACTCATTAAGTACAGTTTTATGGGAAATTGACTTTTACTCAATATGATGCCCAAATATTAACAACATATTGCAAGAAAAAGTCACTAAGAGCGTAAATCAATCCGAAATAGTTGTATTTTATCTCACATTGATATCACATTTATATCACATTGATATCTCAATAAATGGAATTTTAATAAAGTAAAGTAACTAAAATTTGATTATCTCAAATTAGCTGCAGTGTCACTAATGAGTTTTACTTGTCAATAGACGATATGAAAACGAATGATTTTTTGAATTTAGAAGAATATCAATAAGGTGAATTAAAAGTCGTTTCAGTTTTGGCTTTGCTAAATAAAAAAACAAATCTGATAGGATCTAAGTTCATCTAGAAAGTACGGAACTGTTTTAAATTCTCTGAAGAATTGCAATAACTAAAGTGTAAACTTAGTAAAATGTTTTATCAAAAAAAAAGATTGTTAATTTAGAGGCAGGATGGCAACAACAGCAATTTCAAGATATCTGAAGTGAAAACACAGCATTGAAATTATCAAAAACCTCAAAATTTTCATAAATCAACTCACTTGTTAAAATGCCTAGAATAGAAAACCTGTTAAAGAACAGGCTGAACAATCTGCTAGAGGTAGCTGCTAATGTTGCTAAGAGTGTCGAAGTGCATTTCGATCTCAGGGCTATACAATCTCAAAAAATTCTGAAGTAGTCCATGATCTTAATTCATTTATTTGATCCATGATCTTGATCCATGAAATATTTTTTTACCAAAAAACAACTCCATGATATATTTTATAACATTTAACGAGTATACCTTGGTCAAAAACAGAAAATGTGTGAGTATAAAAATGTTTTAGTGAGTGAACAATAACATTCGGCTTCAGTATCCGGTTTCGCCCGTCATTTCGGTTCAAACTGTTACCGCAATAAACCGAACCTTTAAGTAGGAGATTTTTTTCAAGCAAGTGTGAAAATCATAATGATTTTTTAATTTTATTGATGTTTTAATATTTTGGTGACATAATCAATTTTTGATAAAAATAATTACAGTAATTTTAATGGAAACCACTTGTTTTAACTTTTACCTTTCATATAAGAGAAATTGAATTTGACCAAGATTCGAAATATATATTTGATTACAAAAGAGGAGATTATGCAAGCATATCAAGAGTTTTTGAAAATGTAACTTTGCTTAAATGTTTTGATAACAAGTTGGTTCAAGAGATGGATGGCCTGTTTACATTTTAGGTTATTGAAACGTGTAATATATTTGCGCCGATTAAACTCAAAAAAAACAAAACAAAACACACCTTTATTGAACTCGAACGTAAGAAAAATGATTCGGATGAAAAGAGAATTTAAATATAAAAAATGTGCATCTAATTGGCAAGATAAGAATTTAATTGAAAGATACAAAAAATTTGTAAAGGTTTGAGAAATGAAATAACATTTTCTGGAAAACTATATGAAGAACATTTAGTTAACAGAGAAAAGCACAATGCTAAACTGATATATCAATATGTTAATAAACAACAGAATGCTAAGAGAATTATCAAGAAATATTATTGGGGAGGTAACAAACGGTACTAAAAAATGGCTGAATTGTTTAACAAAAAATTTCAGGTTGTGTTTGGATTGAAGATGATGGTTCATAACTTGAACTTGACGCTTATATTGATTCTTCATTTAATCATCCTTTAATAAGTTTTGAAGTAGCCAAGAAATTAAGTGGATTAGATATTTCAGAAACAGGTGGAGCTGATTTAATAAATCTTATTGTATTAAAAAATTGCGCATGTTCAATCGCTTAAAATTATTATTTAGAGCATTTTTAACAAACAGCGTAGCTTACCAAAGCAGCTTGCCAAACACTAAAAATCTTTCAACATCACACCATTATTTAAGAATGGTGATAAACTTGATCTAGCCAATTATAGACCAGTATCACTCACATCTGTTCCTTATAAAATATTTGAAGACATGTTTAGATCATATTTAGAAAAATATCTGTATAATAATAAAACAATTTACAGAGAGCAACATAGATTTGTGAAAAGTGATTTGTGTACAACAAATCTATTTGAAACGTTGGACTTCATATTGTCTAGCAAACAACATTTGATGAAATACTACAAGATTTCGCTAAAGCTTTCAATAACGTTTCTCATAAAAGAATATTACTAAAGTTTGAAGACTATGGTGTTAGAGGATTGTTTCTAAACTGGATTGAAGCTTTCTTAAAAAATTGCAGGCAAAGAGTAGTTCTAAGCAAATCCCAGAAAGAAGGTTTTAGTGGAGTTCCTCAAGGCTAGGTATTGGACTCTTTATTTTTTGTTATATTTATAGATGACTTACCTCAGCTGCTTAAAGTCAAACTAAAACTATGCTGATGACACAAAATTATTAGCTGATGTTTCAACAGAAGAAAAGGTTTTAAACTTAGAAAATAATCTAGAAAATGTGATTGAGTGATCTAAGAAATTGTTAGTTTATTATGGAGAAATATTTAGCAATCCTTTATGGTAATAAAAATAAGTGTAGAGATTATAGCATGGGAGGAATCTTCTTAAAAATGTCTGATTTGGAAAGAGATCTTGTATTTGCATTCTCAAAAACCATGAAAATGGAAAAATCAAGCGATTGCTCTATCTAAAGCTAATAAGATGATTGGAATGATGAGAGAAACTTTTATTAGTTTCGATAACATCAAATTGTTGAGAAATATCTATTTGACACTTATAATACCTCACTTAGAGTTTGCAGTTAGATTATGGTCAACACAAGCTAAAATGGGCATAGATTTGTTAGAAAAAGTTCAACACAGAGTAACTCGAATGAATAGTGGGCTGAAGTCATACGTAAAATTAAGTTTAAAATAAGTTGCGCAATCATTTAATTTATGAAATCGAGGTTATTTTTGATGAGAAATAGTTTTGTCAAGAGGAACATTTTCTCGAGCTTGAGCTATTATTATGAATAGGATCATTTAAATGAATGATGCATCCTGAACAAAGTTTTGAATAAGTAGCTTGATCCTCATATACCTGATAAAATATACTTTTTTTAAAAATTAGGTTTCGCAAGGGGAAGACATTTTACACCGTTGACCCTTTATGACCATTTATGACTTTTTATCTTTAGAATGCATAATCCAAGTTAATTATGGATTTTGCATTCTAAAGATAAAAAGTCATAAAGGGTCATAAAGGATTATAAAGGGTCAACAGGGTAGAATTAATTACATTAATTATCTTACTAATGTAATTAATTCTACCCCCTGTTTAATGTAAAAATTTGAATATGATCTCACTCATTAGTATAAATGAAATCAAAACAAAAGTTGCTGAATTAGATACTTTATGTAATTTAACTATATACTCATTTTATAAGTAGGCGATTTATAACGCGTACTGTTTTTTTTTTTTAATCAGCTCTTTTTACAGAGTATTTTCTTTCTTGCCTTAGTTTTCTTTGGATTGTCTGCCTTTGCGTGATACAATTGTTTCAACGTATCTGAATTAGTACCGACCCGATTGATAAATAAATGACCTTTTTTAACAACTGGAAGTTCTTTGTTTGTGTTGAATCTCTTCGTTTGGCGCATTGATAATTGATCATCTGAATTGGTAAGTTATTTCCAATAACTGAATGCTAAACCGGTTCAGCAGGTTCTGAGCCAGATTATTTACATTAAAAGGAAGGTCAATCAGTTGACTGATTATTTATATTAAAAGGAAGGTCAATCAGTTGCTTGAGAATTGATTTTATGTTAATTTTAAATCTATTTAAAAGAGATCTCTTCCGAGTAATCTCAGATAGGTTTGTTTTTTTAATCCATCATTTCAGTCAATTAAATTGTCAAACAAGTCAGATGCAAAGATTTTTCCTTATAAGCAGTAGTAGTAGGTAGGGGTTGTAGGTATTTTTAGGGGTGGCAGGAATCAAAAACAAAACTTTGTGTCATGATTTAATGAAGCTTTTTTAGATTCAAAAATTGTAAAAAAAAAATGTTTTCAGAGCATTCTGCAAAAATCTTTTCTGCTTTTACAAAAATCTTATTTCTGCAGCAAAATTTACTACAGTTGACAAGTGAAACAGAATATTTCCATCCTCCTCACTTGAAAAAGTGAATTTCAAAAAAGTAATTTTCCAAGTAAATTTTAGTTACGCAGCCTGCTAAATAAAATGTTTCTCTCTGCTGTCAATCAAAAAAGTAATTCAAAAAGTAAGTAGAATTCCTGGTGCATATTATTTAAAGCTTTCGCTGCATCTTATGTTAAGCTCAGTGTATTTCTTATGAAGGTAGTTATAAGATTAGTTAGATATAAGTTCTTATGAATGAAGGACTCAAATAGAACGGATAACGGCTTAAGAAGCAATGTCAAATGCATCGTTAAACCTTGGTGCAATCATTTAATTCAAATATTTGTATTGCACAAAATTAAATTACCAGCTCTACACGCAGTGCATGCTGGATTTTAAAATTTTATCTACAATTTCTTCTTCTTGTAATAATCAGTCTTTGTTTGGCTATGGGTCAAACCAGCCATTTTGTAATAGATCTAATTATGAAATGATCCCTGCATATTGTTTTTGTATGTATACTTTGTAAAATAGGGTTCATAAATACGCTGACTAAAAACAATGGAAATACTGGATATGAAATAAATTTTATTGCCGGATATGCAGCATTCGGTTATCCAGCAAATAGGTTTTTCCAATTTTCCTTAGATTTTTTATTTTCTTAAAATAAAAAAAGTAAAAGCAGCTCACACCCTGTATAAATGACAATTAATACCAACTTCATGTCCTCTGGAAACCCCTTTAGGGGTAAATAGTATATGGCCACAAGGTTTACCACAAGATATTTCGAAATCAAATATGGCCGTCTGAGCGAGATCTTAACATTCAAAGTTTTTGGTCCATAAATCTCATTTTCACCATAAAGATATTGTCAAAACTTAACACATTTTTTTTTTCTATATTGAGAAGCTCTTTATTGCTGCTAATAGAAACAATTATGTACTTGGCAGAGTGGATATAAGAGGGTGTAAGTTTTAACCATATCATGTATTTTAAGCCAAAGCATAAAGCAGACAAATAAAGGTAATAAATGGATATTTAACAACGATCTCCATTTGTGTCAATTAGATTACAATGCCTTTCTATCGCGTATTTTTGGTTTTATATTTTGTTGTCTGGCAGATTACAATTTTTTTTCGCAACTCCTTTTTCCGGGAAAAGATATGTCACCATTTTCCAGGAAAGGGCATTCACTCTCTTTTACATATCTCTTTATAGATTAATTTTCTTTCGTGCATTGTTAGTTTTCTAATTTCAAAGTTCCAAAATTAAAATGTCAAATATAAGAAAAACTCATGAGGACTGCAGAAAAACAGTGTGTTTTTTGTGCCTTCAGAAAGCCGACTGACAACTTACTGCCTTCATAATTAAAAGAGAGCATTTAGTTGTAAACAAAGACATTGACTTTACCGATCAAAGGGTTCTTACAGGTTTCTGTGGTGGTTTCAGAAAAAAAGTTGAAAGACTGCAAGGGTGCTAGTGCAGAGCATCCTACATTGTTTAATTTTGATTCCATCTTAGTAAGACCTTTTAAAAGGACAAGCACTGTATGCAGTTGCCTCTCAAAAATTGGCCGAGGCCTACCACATTTCTGCACTGCAGGAACAAGGCATAAAAATCTAAGAAAAATTGCTATGGAAGATTCACAGGGTGCTGAACAAATAGCACTTCAAGTGATTAAACTTAAGGAAGCACCCCCATATGGTACAATCCAAGCCAAGGATCCGGTGGAAGGCCATTGTCAGTGAAACCAGGTAAGCCAAATTTTTTTCTTTAGTTATATTGTTTTGGCGTGAAAAATTAGACTAATTACTAATTTTGTACCTTCAGGAAGATCTGCTACACGACAGCTGTTTGAACCACAGCTTAAAACAGATAACGCTGTTCAGGTGCAGTTGAATACTGGTCTTTCTAACACACAAATGAGACAATTGGTATCAACATTAAATCAATCTTCAACAGGCAAAGTTGTTGAGCCCAATTTTGAAAAACGTTTTGCAGCTGTTGGTCGAGTTTTGCAAGATTTTTTTACCACCTCACAAATCAGTATCTCTACTGATAGGACTGGCAAAGAACAAACAAAGAACGTTTGTCACTCCAAAAGTCTTGAGCAACTTGTACAAAAGGTTGTGAATGCAAGAGATTTGCAGAACAACTACTTTCTAAAGGTTGGCATGGATGGTGGTGGATCATTTTTTAAAATCACTCTAGGAGTCATCCGATATGAGACTAACCCAACTCAAAAAAGTTTCAGGCTTCTCACTCATCAAGCCTCTAAAGATACTGGAGTGAGAAGACAGCTGCTGATGGCAGTGGCTGAAGAGGTTCCGGAAGCTTATGAAAATATCAAAAAGTCTTGGGGCTTCTTCATGTTGACAAGGTACTTTTTGTTGTTTCTTGTGACCTGAAGATTGCCAACATCATCTGTAGAATCCAGGCACATTCTAATAGTCACCCTTGCTACTGGTGTCAAATTGCATCAACAGATCTTGCCAATGTTGGTGCTCTCCGAAAATAGGCTCTATCAAGGAGTGCCTCAAAGCTTTTGAATTAACAGGAATCCATGAGAAACAAGCTCGAGAGTTCAAAAGTGTTGTTCACTCACCAATCATTCCAGGAGATGAATCATCAGTGATTCTTGATCTGATTTCACCCATGGAACTGCATCTCATGTTGGGAGTTGTAAATCACATGTTCAAGGGCTTACTTCAAGTGTGGCCAGGTGCCAAAGAATGCCCTTTGAAGCTGCACATTAGCATGGAATCATACAATGGGGGTCAATTAAATGGAAATGAATGCAAGAAAATTTGGGAAAATTTTGATCTGTTGGAGTCTCTTGCACCAATAGACAAAGCTCAAGAAGTGGCAAAATTTACTGGTGCATTTCAAACACTTTATGCTGTTGTATCAGCCTGTTTTGGAAACCATTTGGAAGCCAACTCCTGTCAGAAGATTGAGACATTCAAAATCTTTTTACCAAAGACTTTCAATAACTGTGACACCAAAAGTTCATGCTCTTTTCCACCATGTTCCTCAGTTCATTTCTAGAAATAACTGTTCTTTGGGACTCTTTAGTGAACAAACAACCGAGGCAATGCACTCCAACTTTGCTAATCATGTCCGAAATATATTTTCTGTCCACATATTTTGACATAACTTTATGTCTGAAACGTTTCGCGAGGTTAGAATTATTTTGTTCTATTTCCCATTTTAAACGTTGGTAAAAATGAGTTATTCATTTTAGCAAGTAATGATTACTTTTAACCCGACACCGCATATTGTATATTTAAAGAAACAAACAGAATTTGACTTAATTTCATAGTGTTTATTTAAATTTATATGCATATGTTTAGTTATACCGTAAAATATACTAATAAACCCGCGGTTTAAAACACATCAATTGTTTTTTTGTTCCTAAGAAATGTCTTTATTATCAATTTCAATTTTTTTTTAAACCATTAAGAAAAAAATGTATGCGGTGTCGGGTTAAAATACACTTTACTTTTTAAATTTTTTAAAAATTTTGTTTAAATATAAATTATCTTACAAATTTATAGCGCATTTAAGTTTGATTTGAAGAGTTAAATAAAAGTTTTGATTTCCCTTATTAAAATGTAAAAACAAATGACTAATTTTTATTACTGAATGTGGTTTTTATTACATGGCGTCCAGTGCCACATTAGAAATTAAGTTAAGTAGAAAGAAAAGTAGAATTTTTAAAGGGTCAAACCATTTACAGCATAAATTTCTATGATCTAATGGTCTACAACATAAAAGAATAGAAAATAGTTCTACGCCAGAATATTTAATTCCGTTCCAGGATCGAATACATCACAATAAAAAGACAGGGTCGAATAATTTATGGTCGAAGCAAATCATATAAAAAATTTAATTTTTCAACAGCGCGACGTTTCAGATTAAAATAGATTAACTACTGGACAACCGACGATTTCAAGCGGCGCACAGTGGAGTATTTCAAAGTAATAGTCGATCAAAAGTCGATTACAAAAATCTTGTAAAAGTGTACTATTAACTATATATCATGAAAGATTTATAAAGGCTACATCACTAAACAACAATTTTAGTGTTGCCCACTCCCCCTTCCAGGTATAAAAAAAGTTTAAACTCGGACTTCGCGTGAGCTCATTGTATTTGTTTTTTACGCTTCCTGTCAAACACAACTTTTAAAAGTATTACTTAAGATTGTATGCTGTAAAACCTTTAATAAATCACGATGAACGTTGAAGAAGAAGGTATGTACATACAAAATAAATGTGTAGTTTCTTCATTTTACTTAACAAAGTGAGATTTTTAAAAATATATATTCGAGATTAAAATTGTTAGATTTTTTTTTGTAAATACCATATTCAAAATTGTTTTCGTATATGAATTAAGCCGAATTTAGCAAAGATTTTTTATGTAACTTAAACATTAGTTATTCTAGTTAGCATTTTTGAAATAAAATGTTCCACATAAATCTTCCATTTTTTAAAATTTAATTTTGATTAAATAATACGACAAAAACGTTGTCTTTTGAATAAAAACTTATTTCATTTTTTTTTTCAGAATCCCAACCAATGGTGAAAGAGATGACTAGAAAAGAACTCTACGATGTTATGAAACAATGCCCAAAGAAAAAAATTGATGACAAATTTGTGTTTTTAGAAGATCATCTCAAAATTATTACAAAATGTACTGAAAATGAACAAAGTTCACTAAAAAACGCCTTAAATACTTTCAAGTTTCATTTTAAACAAAAATGGATAGCTGCTAACTAGATAGAAGAACGTTTTTTGAAGCACAATGAACTATGGCTCAATGGTATCATAAGTTTACCCACCTGTATAATAAAAAGGCCTGGTCGACCATCAAAAGATTTCGAGTTGTTGAGTTCGCCAAGCAAGGCAGCATAGGTTAGTTGTGCATAAGATTATTCGCGACCAATAATCTTATGCACAACTAACCTATGCTGCCCAAATGAGAATTTGGAAACCTTGTCAAGTGGATATAAAATAAATATCAAAAAATTTGAAAAGTTTGCAGAACTAACAGCAGAACAAGATATTGAGACATGGTGCCACAATAATTGATCAAGCTATATTGCCTATTGGTCAATTATCGGAAGAGGCGGCTGAGGCTCGAAACAAGCACTTCCGTGATTATAGACAGAATTTCTCGAGGAAATTTTCAAGAGAAATTTGTAATAGGGATATCATAAACAGACTTCTGTTAAGTTCCGATCCTTTGTTGAGCAGTGTCAGAAAGAGGCTCAAGAATAAAAGAAATGCTATTTCCAGTGAGGCATTAGAGTTCTTGCAACTAGAAACATTGAACGAACTACAGCAATATGAAGAGGAGGCATCTAGCGAAAATGAATCAGACTAATGTTTATTTTTTATCGTTTTTTAAGTATATTTTTTTATTTTATGTTGTTTTTACCTTTATAGTAGGGTTTATTTCACCTTTATAGTATGTGTATTTGTATATTTCCTTTTGTTTAAATTGTTTGTATTTGCATCATTTTTTTAAAACATTTTTACTCTTAAGGCATTTAATGTTTTAATTGAAGTTTAACAGTTTATATTGTTGTTTAGTTTTTTTTTTTATTTTTTTATTTTTAAACTTCTTTTTGTATGGTTTATATGCAAAACTGTGTTTTGAGTAAAAAAAAACCTGCACAATCATTTTAAATATTATATTATGATTTCAAACTGCTTTTAATTGTTTATCTAATTGTTAAAAGCCATAAAATAATTTTGATCAACTTTTTACCATAAATACTCCACTGTGCGGCGGTTAGAATACAATTTTTAACCGTAAGAAAATCTCTGGCCAAGATTTATCATTTAATTTAACCGAATCGTTATAATCGTTATAATCGTTATAATCGTTATAATCGTTTTTTGAAGAGTTTTGATCTTAACTTTATTTCAAATAAAACATTGTTTGGCTGTTTCGAATAAAAAATTTCTCGATGCTGGCGCCTTTTGATCTAAATGTTATTCAGTTGTAAATTTTTATATCAGCCATTTTAATCATAATTCTATTTTGAAAGGTAACTTTATGTGCTAGAATTCTGTGAATTCAGAGAAATCACGTTCAACTTTTACGCTAGAGAATGCTGCACCGTAAACTACTTAGAGATTTCATAGAGCCGATTCCATTTCGTTTTCTAGTTTTTCTTCCAGTACGCAAGAATGTTGTATTCAACGTCTAACGCGACTCGTGGTTCATTAAGAGTCCATTTTAAAATGATTTGACGAATATCTTGATCTGATTCTGAAGATACACTCACAGTACCTTGTCTAGTTCCTCCTCCAGTATATTCAATGAAACGGCGTACTTTTTCTGCATCAACTTCTTCCGAGTTCATCGGAATATGACGCATTTGATTGTATGGATTCTTCTGTTAATAAAGAACTTGATTGTTCTCGTCGAGTACAAAGTTATTGATGGATTTTGATCAGCTGTATAATTCCTCTATTCATTATTTCTGAATTAAACAGTTGATGACCCGATGTAAAGCAAAATATTGGATCTAAAGCTAGAAATAAATGCTTCACATTAAAAAAAAAACTTGTTCTTGTGTATTGATTGCGTTGGTCAGTAGCATTTTTAATCCCAAATTACCTGCTGGAACGTCCTCAATTTCTATTTTTATTTGAATCCATTGAATGTTGAATTCACTCATTGATAATTTTGCGGATTGAAAGTTCATCATGGTCAAATGTATCGGTGAAAATGCATCGAAACATTCATGTATTAAGCTCCATGATGCATCATTTAATTTTAATTGGTTGTGTCTTAGCTTAATATTTGGAAATCTTCTATCATCAAAAACGTGGAATCCCAGCGTGGCTCAATGTCTATGCAAGGCTTTTTTAGATTTTTAAATGTTTGAATATATGCTACTTTTTTGGATTCGATAGCAACTTTTCTGATGTTATTCAATGCATCTTCAAACAATGGCGTTATGTCCTTGACAGCTAGCTGACACACATGTGCGCCACAAAACATGGCTGAACAGAATGATCCATCTGATCCAAACAGTGTGGGCTTCACTATAATTTGCTTCTTCATTCTCTAAAGTGCCTTTATCAATTTCCTCGTTTTCGAAGTCTATAAAAGTTCGTTGCCATAAATTTCAAAGATTACTTTCATTTGTTCTTTAGCATTATGAAGAACATTTGAAGCCTTCGTCATGTTCTTTCCCTGATCTGTACAAGTTGCGTAGATATCATTAGCACATTTTCCAATTTTTCCAATCACATTTTCTAACTGAGCAGCCAAAATCTCGTCAAACTGTTGACCTTCTTGAGTAATTATGCATAAGGTTCTGTCAGCAATTGGCTCGTCCTTTATCTACAGCTGACTCCAAACAAGTTTCTTTCATATCGCGACGCAATTTCAAACATCAACGAGACATACATTTTCAGTTTCTTCTCTTATGAGCTAAAAAATATTTTCACACGCATATTGAATGTAGCGTTTCATGCTGTGACGATTTATAACAACTTTGAAGTCTTTCAGTGCATTTCTTAGTATAGAAAAATTTGTCCGATTTTTATTTTTTTATATTTTTTTTTTCATCAGCTGAAACGAAAGACAAGTTACGCTTTTTCATTAATGAAACCATTTCTCTAATTAATTGATTTACATCAACTTCAAAATTTTTGGCACAACTCACTTTTCCTCCTTCTTTATTAATTTCAAATTGACTGTAATAGGTTTATGCAATTAATTATTCTCTCCATATTTGACTTTAAATCGTAAAGAAAACGAAAAAAGTGATAAAAAAAAAAAAAAAAAACTATTCCAAAATCCATTTATACCACAGGACCATCGTTTAACCCTTAAAGGACGGCGGGGTATTTTACTACCCCAGAGGAGTTTATTTTTAACTGCCACAACAACAAGTTTTGTCTATTTTCATATTATTATGTTATGTCTATTGTCTATATTATTATATTAAGTTCAACATATTTCGTATAAAAACCTATATTTTCAGTTGGGGTAGTTTAATACCCCAGCCGTCCTTAACGTAACATTTTTTTCCCGTCCTTATAGGGTTAAACCGCGAAAAACGAATAATTCAATTAACAATCGTTTTTTAATATGTAAATTTTTAATACGTAAATTTTTATTACGTAAATTTTTAATACGTAAATTTTTAATACGTAAATTTTTATTACGTTAAATTTTTAATACGTAAATTTTTAATACGTAAATTTTTATTACGTAAATTTTTAATACGTAAATTTTTAATACGTAAATTTTTAATAATAAAAAATTCAGCGTTGCCAACATTTTTTACATGTGAAATGCCAAAAGCGTGAATGCAAAATGCCAAAATAATGCTATTTTTCAAATCGAGGCTGTTTCAAAATGACTTCGTCACTTTTTTGAACAAGTTTTATCAAGCACCAGACATGAGCTTTTGACTTCTAAATAAACAAATACTATTTAAACACATTTGTGTTAGCTTAGTGCTTATTTCCAGACTGTATCAACAAGTTAATCTTCGGATTGGAAGTCAAAAGATGTTTTTCATCATCCTTAAGAATTCTTGAGGAGTAAAAATTAATTTCAACTTTTTTTCCAAAATAAACACCTTTTAAAGAATTTAAAATTTTCTTGTCAAAATGGCAAAATAAAGCTAAAAGGCCATAAAATACCAGCAGATCAAAAAAATGCTTATTTTCCAAATATTGTGGCAACGCTGATATGAGGGAAATGCTTATTTTCCAAATTTTGTGGCAACGCTGATATGAGGGGAGCAGAAACATATAAATATTTGATTCAGAGGCATTTAATTGCCAGTTTATTTGTTTGAGTTGTATCAGTTACAATTTGAAAAGTGATGTGTTCTCTTTAAAAAAGGTGCAAGAAAAAAAAATATTTTAACAGCCAAACATTATGATTGATATTTGTTTTATTTGAAATAAATTTTCGGTTAAGATCACAACTCTTTAAAAAACGAATATAACGGTTAAAAATTGTATTCTAACCGCCGCTTGAAATCGTCGGTTGTTCAGTGGTTAATCTATTTTAATCTGAAACGTCGCGCTGTTGAAAAATTAAATTTTTTATATGATTTGCTTCGACCATAAATTATTCGACCCTGTCTTTTTATTGTGATGTATTCGATCCTGGAACGGAATTAAATATTCTGGCGTAGAACTATTTTCTATTCTTTTATGTTGTAGACCATTAGATCATAGAAATTTATGCTGTAAATGGTTTGACCCTTTAAAAATTCTACTTTTCTTTCTACTTAACTTAATTTCTAATGTGGCACTGGACGCCATGTAATAAAAATCACATTCAGTAATAAAAATTAGGTTTTTGTTTTTACATTCTAATAAGGGAAATCAAAACTTTTATTTAACTCTTCAAATCAAACTTAAATGCGCTATAAATTTGTAAGATAATTTATATTTAAACAAAATTTTTAAAAAATTTAAAAAGTAAAGTGTATTTTAAAAGTAATCATTACTTGCTAAAATGAATAACTCATTTTTACCAACGTTTAAAATGGGAGATAGAACAAAATAATTCTAACCTCGCGAAACGTTTCAGACATAAAGTTATGTCAAAATATGTGGACAGAAAATATATTTCGGACATACTTTATGTCGGCAGAAAATAATTCAGACATAAAGTAATGTCAAAATATGCGGACAGAAAATGTATTTCGGACATACTTTATGTCGGCAGAAAATAATTCAGACATAAAGTAATGTCTAAAAGCAGCTATTTACTTTAAAAATTAAACTAATCTAAATTTCAGTTTCTATTATCGAACGAATGTATGATCTTAGTATAATTTACATAATTCTGCAAAACTATTCATATATATAAGGGTGGTCCATTTAAAACTTTTTTTGAAATTTTAACCGGGGTTTTTACCAGTGTTGATGTCTTATCTAAAAACGCTAAATACCAAAAATTTCGAATTTAGAACGAATTTTACATCTTCCGCAAGACATTGGAAGTTCAAGTAATGGATTGCGCAAGTGTTGCGCAAAGTTTTTACTAACAAACTGTTGTTTTTTCTTAATGGGGTTCATACAATTTATTTGACAATCACTAAGAAATGATTCTACAAAAATTTATTAATTTACGATTTATTGTACTTATCCCACAAGAGATTTGTTTTAAAACACCACAGATATTGCGTAGCATAATTCAGTTTAGTTATTCCAATATATTTCAAACATTACAATATCGATACTTTCGTTCATTATGAGTTTAATATTGTGAAATTGCATTAAAGGAAGTCATTTAGTCTTAATTCACTTGAGACAACAATAGTTTTTAAAAACATGCAAACAGTGGAGTATATAACGGAGCTGCAATTCTAATTGAGAAGCAAATTGATCGTTCTCTACTCCAACTTGAATGTAGACATCATATTCCAGAGCTCTTTATAAAAGCAACATCCAATGCTATTTGTGGTCCGAACAAATCACCAAGAGTTCAGTTGTTTGAAAGGTTCAAAGAAGAATTTCATAACCTCAATAAGAATATAAAAGAACTTAGATATGGGAGTGGCCTCATGATCAAAATAGTTTTTTATTTCAAGAAGCACCTCAAGTAAAGAAATGGGCAATGGATTGCTTGGAGAGAAAAACATTTCCTCTTGAGGACTCGTGAGGACTATCGCGAACTAGTGGAGCTTACTCTATTTTTTTTCAGTGGACATATTAAAAGAGGTTTCCGCATTCGGTATGCTGGTTCTGATTATCATGCAAGGTGGATGTCAAAAGCCATTTATTATACAAAAATATTCCTACTATCTCCTACTTTTGAACTTACTGATGAAGAAGCAAGAAAAATTGAGAGGATGACTGAGTACATTTGTCTTTTTTACGCAAAGTTCTTTTTTCAAATTTTCTATTATTTCTGCTGCTCCAGCTAATGACCTTCATTTCTTTTATTTAATGAGGAAATTTAAATCAATCGACCTTAAAAGTGCAGAAGAAACCATCAAGTCTTTTGAAAGACATCTTGGATACTTATCTGAGGAGCTAGTAGTCTTTTCCTTGTTCGACGACTCTGTGAGTTATACAGCTATTCACGAATGTTTAAACGATTGCAGAATTTTTGTCGAGTATGTTTGGTATTTGTTTAATAAAAAAAACTGTAAAATGATATCGAATTAATTTTTTTTTATTTATTGAAGAAAAAGTAATTAGCTTTAAAATAAATTAAACATATTATAAAAATTTTAATATTTAGATAGAAAAAAACAATTACAAAAAATCATATAGGAAAAATAAGAAGCATAAAAGTTTAAACGAATTGCAACATTCGAACAAAAAATGAAAAAAAAAAGCAAAATTAATATTTAAAGTCTCCTCCTTTGTTCTTATAGAAAAGATAAACTCGTTTATGCATTATTCAACTAATTTTATGCACATCACGCGAGGTACCTTCAGCCAGTACTCATTCAAAAGTTGCTTTAAATGCTGAGTTGATTAAATTTCATGGTATGTCAGTTGATTTTCGATCCAAGACCAAGTATTTTCAATTGGGTTGAGATCTGGTGATCTAGGGCACCAGGGCGTCACATTGAGTTTATTTTTCAAAAAGTACTCTTTGATTAAGTGAGCTGTGTGAGCTGAAGCTCCGTCTTGATGAAAGATGAATTGCTTGCTTCTACCATACAAATGTCTGATTGATGGAACTAAACACGTTTTCAATGTGTTCTTGCAGATGTATTAATTAATTCGACCTTCGTACAGCTCACAGAAGTCTATACCTTTGTGAGAAAAACATCCCCAGATGCCAACCAAACCTCCATCGCTTTGTCAATGATGTTGCAAAAACCTGTCGAATATTTCTCAATTGCAAATCTATTGAAATAGATTCTTCCCTTGCGGTTTACAACTTGAAAGTTAGCTTCATCACTCCAAATAACTTTTGCCCACTGTTCTACAGACCAGTCCAGCCTTTCTTTTAACCACACTCGTTGTTTGCGTTTATCCGTGATTGAAAGAATAGGTTTTCCAGCAGCTATGTACGTTCCAATACATTTGTCCAAAAATGTTCGTCTTACGAGCTCTCTGCTAACTTTTGGATTATCTTTTGACTAGTTGAAAATTTATGCTAGCTTTTTGTAGCTGAGTCTGGGGTTTTCTCTGCTCATTCTGAATATACCACTTTTGTCACGGTTGCTGAGTTTGGATGGTCTCCCAGTACGCGGCATGTCGGAGACATCCTTGATAAGTTCCCAGGTTTTGATAGTTTTTCTAACGCAATATTCAGAAACGTGAAGTATTTTGCCTATTTGAACGTGTGTGTGATTTTTTGTCCTCGCCATTCAAATAACTTGCCACTTTATCTCACTGGAAACTGATTTTCGACCCATTTGCACGCAATTGAAATTAATTTGAAATGTACAATATTTCAAGTTGATTTTTAATGAATTAAAAGCTGCCTGATGATGTTGTAAAAAATTTTTTGATACTAAAAAATTTTTTGTAAACTACTCATTTTAACTTTATTCAAAAATAAAAAAATTTTCGCACCGGATTTATCAATTAATTTGCAAATAATTGATCCTAAATAAAATCGTTTACACTTTTGTGACACCTCTTAATTTGTATCACCCAATTTTTAATGAAATTTCTGAGTAATCTGTAATGAGTTGAAACCTTCTTTTGTTTATTCTATTAACAAATATCCTATTTACGAAATTGGAAAAAAAAAATTATTTTGATATCTATTTCCGTTAGATTTTTATTCAAGACAAACCGAAGGTTAGATCTTCAAGTTCTGTAATTGTTTAAACTTTTGTGAATAGCTGTAGTTATATTTTTTGTATAGCCATTTGTTCTGGAAAACACTCATCGTCAAACGCCTTTACTCAAGCCCTGGATTTTGATGAGCTACTTGATGAGGTGCTTGATGAGCTGCTTGATGAGCTGCTTGATGAGCTGCTTGATGAGCTGCTTGATGAGCTGCTTGATGAGCTTCTTGATTTAAAGGAGTTTAGAGATTCCGCTAAATACGGTTCATTTGTTAAACCAGTTATCATTCTGATTGTAGATGGCGGTCCAGACGAGAATCCACGTTATCGTTCTTTTTATTGTTAGTGCTAATTGAGTATATGCCATGGTTTTGGATGTAAATATTTTTGCCAGCTAATGCATTTCGAAGGAGCACATTTAATAAGGTAGAAAGAAGAATGACATCTTTAGGTCGTCTTTGATTATGACATGATTATGACATGGAAGCCATCTCAACAAAGCTGATGTGAGAACAGAGGATGATCTGAAAAAAGAAAATTTAAATTTTGCGGGTAAAACACTGTCTAAAAGATGCTCCAATATCTAAATCGACGAATTTCTTGTCGTTGCAGAATATATAGACCCAGAAAAATTGGGAATCATCTCCGAATCGTTGGAAACCAAGAGCAACAGCTGGCAGGCAAATCATTTGCGAACAAGTCAGTATTTTCTTCAAAGTTGTGAAAGTAAGAGAAGCTGTAAACAGCCGAGAGGATCCTACTTTACCGTTATACTTGTTCGTTTTTTGTAACCACCGAGTCCTCTCTCACAAGTCCTCTCTCACAAGTCTTCTCTCACAAGTCCTCTCTCACTTGTCCTCTCTCACAAGTCTTCTCTCACAAGTCCTCTCTCACATGTCCTCTCTCACAAGTCCTCTCTCACAAGTCCTCTCTCACAAGTCCTCTCTCACAAGTCCTCTCTCACAAGTCCTCTCTCACAAGTCCTCTTACAATTGCCAGATGGAAAACTTTAAGTTCGAAACACATCAATTCAAAAAATTCAAAAGTTTCAATTTCTTTTTGTTGGACGAGCTGTAAAGTTTGATGATACTGTATCACACTTGACAATGGTATATGAGGTCCTATCCTATGATCTCTTCTATTCATCCAATTTCTTCTTCAGAATCGCTGTTGCAAGAATTGTTGCATGTATTTTGCGTGCAGTGTCTTGGTGAAGAAGCATTTGATTGTTTGTCAACAATTGACTTCATTTTGTGCTTTAAACCCCGAGCAGCACCCGGTCAGGTTTATGGAAAGCAGTTTGATTAAAAGGGGTGGAGGGGGGAGCACATTAACTGGATTGAAGAAGATGAATTAACTTGTCAATTTTCACTGCAGATTTTGAAGACAACCTTTCAATGCCAATTCATACGTAGGATGAACATTTATGCTCACCATAGACAGATGCCGAATAAGAGACACAACTAAGTATGTTTCTATTTAACGCAGAAGTGTAATTAACTTTTTTATACATTTAATTAAAATTTATACGTAAAATTCAGTTAATAAGTTAGATTTTAATCCTTAGCTATGCATCTGAAACGGAAATTTTTTAGTGGGGAGGGGGCTAAACTTTGTGACGTACTTTCAGGGGGGGTCGGGAAAAATCTTACGACCAGTTACAATGAGGGGGGGGGGGGAGAGGTCAAAAGCGGTCAAAATTTTCGTGACGTAATATTTGGACATCCCCATTGTAACTACCAACTCGCTAACAGCTAAACAGAAAGAACCGTCCGATTTCACACGTTTGAAAAATATTCCAGCGAAGCGATGTGCGTTTTTTCATTATTTATTTTAAAAAACAGGAGGTCACAAAGAGCTATGCAAATATTTGTTCGTTATTCCATATACATATAATACAGATCCTAATTAATAGTTAAGTAGAGAAAAACGAGTATATTTAAATATGGTGCTGCTTTTTATGACGTTGGTTGCATTAATTGGCTTCTCCAATGCACAAGGTATCATTAAAAAAAAAATTAAAACCACGATTGTTATTTATTACTTTTTACTAATCTTTGATTTTTTGAATATTTCATTATTTAGCAACTATTATTTTTTATTAATTTGTTATTAGCAACTTTCTCTTCCAGGCCCAAGATTTAATGCAGCGAAACTTGCAACCCTACGTGAACGAGGGGTCAACCGCAAATGTGAAACATGCAACGATAGGTTAAAGTCGCTTTTATTGAATGCAAACTTCAATGAAAAACAGTTGATTTCTAAAGCGTGCAATATCTCTTCAGGCTTAATAAATAAAAGAGTAAGAAGATATTGTTGAGTTCAGCAGAATAAGCTTTTTAGTTAAATCTCAAGAATCCCGTAAGTTTACTACAGATAAAGGGAGGGTGGGGAGGGTAAAGTTGTAGTTTAAAAAAAACATTAATTAGCTATTATTATGGTAACAAAATGGATAGCAACTTGTTTTATTGCAGCTTATCTAAATAATTAATTAAAATTTCGATTGTCTCAACAACCATTTATGTTCAATTAGAGAATTTTGAATAATTGAAATTTCTTCAATTTTTAGTGTATAAAAAAGTTAAAGATTTTACTTTTACTTCAAGCAACTAAAGTTTGCAACTTGAGTCCTGAAAAGTGTGAGGTATGTTACTTGTTATTACCAAATTATGCTGATAAAATGCTTAATACAGCTGTCCGCCTTATTTTTATGTATTTTAAGTTACGAAACTGATTTTGCCATATTAAGCTTCTATCTTTTTCTGTGTTAGTGCTTCACTTGTTAAAAAGAACTCCAGCCCAACCGTTGTTTTTTAAAATTGGCTGCAAGTTTAGATGACGTAATTGCAGTAAATGAAATTTTAAAATTTTTATAGAAAAAAAAGTGTAAATTTGTCATATATATATTATGATTCATAGTCATGGTAATTTATCCTTGAAATAAATATTGTTGCCTATTTTATAGTTTTCGATGGTATTTAGTTAAATATCTCCGCTACTCACTCTCTAAATTGAACATTTTTAACAAAATTCTAATAAAATAATCAATTAAAATAGCAATTGCTATAATAAGAACAAGTAAGCGCAATGCTTTTATAAAATAAGAATAAGTAAAGCGCAATGCTTTTATAATATAAGAACAAGTAAGCGCAATGCTTTTTATAAAAGTTTTTTTTTCTTCAATCAAATTAAGTGCACAATTTTAGTTTTAATGTTTTAATAATTTTTCCCGACAAAAAGTTTCTCCATTATGTAGTCAGGTGATAAATTGCACAATAGCTGCATCATGTATCACATGATAGTAGATCGGCTGCTCTTGTGATTAGATGAATAAAAAAAGAAAGAACAAAGAATGCGTCATATTTTTGTAGGAGAATTTTGGGTCAGAAAAATTGCTCTGACAAAATTTGATAAACTAGCTTTGTATATTGATGCTTTTTTTGCAAGCTTACGCATCTCTTTTGCATAGATATTATTGGATTTTTGCAAATTTTGGTTGGAACTCTTTTACCAATCGTTTGTATTCTTGTCAAATAAACTTTGTTATTTCAAATTTGGTGATCAAGCTACCTAGGTCAAAAAATTAAAATAATTTTAGGTCATCAGCTTTTAACTTAGCGAGCTGTTTGGGTAGAAACCCCAATTTATTGAACATATCACAAATCATTTCGGTAAATCAGCATGCCTATTGATGGCAATCATGCGGTTCTTTAGCTTACGTAAGTGCGTTGATTGAATCAGCCTGTATAGATATTGCACAAACCTACTTTACAACCGCATACTACATACTTACAACCGTATACTACATTTTTCAATTTAATTCTTTCCAAAAAAACCTGTTTATGACTTGGAAGTACTTTCACCGCTTAAAGATTTTGTTCCCACTTTTTTGCTTCCCACTCCAATGGACCAAGTATATCTTTCTTCTTTCTTTAATCCATCTCAATCTTGTGGTCTCTAAGGGGAGTGGGGGGGGGGGGGCGAGTCAGTTAATTTCTTTTATGTCGACTTGTTTCCATATATCTTAACTTTAATATCATTTAAAAATGTCTTTTGAAATTTTTGAAATGCAAAAAACCTTCGACATTGACACTTTTGAACAACATTTAAAAAAATATAAAAATGAAGATTAATTGTTAATATACCATTACTAACAGTTGATTTGAGAAGGCCAAGGTGTGAAAATTTTCGAGAAGGCCAAGGTGTGAAGATTTCTTATGATTCTTTATGATGCTCTAAAAAAAAAAAGAAATCCTAATGCACCATTTCAGTATTTTTTTTGTTTGTTTTTTGTTTGTTTCTTTTTGCAAGCGCTGATGGAATTAATAAATCTTGCAGTGCAGAGTTAAAAGCAATACAATAGTTGCATTTTACTGAGCCGATAGTTTGTGCAGAGGGGGTGTTACTCGTAAAAAGTTTTAAATGGGAAAATGTGCTGCTTAAAGCGCCATTAATAATTTATTTCATGTGTGGCAAACTCAAAATATATTTGAAATACAAGCAAAAAAATTTTAAAGCTAAACGATTATTTGATCAATAACGAGGAAGTTTTTTATCCAAGTTTTTGTTCACGAGTTGTTAATCAGACCTTCTTAAAAAAGAGTTTTTGTGCACGAATAGATTATCAGACCCTCTTAAAAAACGTCACTAAAAGCTTAAACGTCAACCCTTTGAAATAACTCAAGAACCATTTAGAATAATTCTGTATATCAAGTAGACTTTCACCTAAACTTTACAGTCAAATTTAGCTTCCTGAAAGTAGTAATTTCCAAAATTAAATGAAAGCTTTAAAAAATAAAGGTTAAATAAAAAATAAAAATAAACCTTTAAAGTTCCGAACTCTCAGAGAAATCTAAGAAATTTTAATCCGCACATAGCTGAAGATATTATCCAAACACTTTACCGTGCGCCAGCTCTCAATAGAAGTGTGAAAAACAAATTATACTCATTCGGTCTAAAATATTTATTGAATATTCTGCATACCCAAATTAGGTAACAAACTTTTATCTAATCAGTTCTAATTTAGTTTAGGTTTTCTGAAATGAGAATTATAAAATACAAACGAATGATATAAAAAAATAATATAATACAAACGCATGACACAAACATAAAATATATAAAATAAAGTTCATGATCAAATCCAAGCATCAAATCCAAGTATTCCTAATTTTTAAGTAATACTTTTGAAAAATGATCACAAATGATCTCTAAGAAGATCTGTTTTTGACTCTAAAATAAGTATTTTTGCATCGAAGGTTCCTAATCACCAATTATGTATGCTCAAATTTGTACGTCGCACTGTGGATTAGATTCTTGAAAATGCACTCTAAAAGAAGAAAAAAAGTTTCTACATGGTTATTTTGAACTATCAGGTTTAGCTACAGTGATGTGGAAGATCAGCTATTCATTTCGTGAGTCGAAAGCGGCAGTCCTTTTTTTGTCTGCGTGTAACCGGTAAAGCTAGAAATTTGTCTTGCCTTCGAAGATAAATATTTGTGTTATGCACACGTGAAATAAATATTTTCACTAAGAAAGGTGTTTCAGGAGGTATGTACAAATAAAAAAATATTGATATTATCTTAAGTCATTCATAATAAATTTTGTTGTTTTAATTAAAACTTAATACTGAAAAAGGTTCGAGAAAATAGCAAAAAATTTCCTTAAAAAATAGAAATGTTACTTTTTTTTTTTTTTTTTTTTTTTGCAGTGTTTTCAAAAATGCAGGATGTCCACAAAGTCTCTTTACAATTTGAAAATTTATCACAAAAGCAGTTTTTGTGATATTTAAACAAGATTTTTTTAATTTTACAAGTGTTTATTTGAGTTTTTTAACTCTATTTAACAGACCTCTATATGGGTACCATTAGTTGCACAGAGGACATGAAGTCGGTACTATATTTCTTGCCTGGTTCGCTGTAGCATAGGTCCATCAATGGTGGCAATGGCATTACGAATCCTTTACTACTAGTCTTTAATATCCCGTACCTTTCTTTGATACACGATATCTTTTATATAACCCCATAAAAAGAAGTCCAAGGCAGAGATATCTGGCGAATATCTACCTTTATATAAATACTTCGATTGATCTGGAAATTTTTGATTGAGGAACTGACAAACAGGGCGTCCCCAATTTTGTGGTGCACCATCTTGCTGAAAAATAGTGGTTGGTTGTAGGTCAATCAGTTGTGGTGTCACATATTCAGTGACAAAGTCAAGGTAAACATCTGCAGTAATTATTTTCTCGTTGCATTTCTTCAGCAAACTCTTTTCTTTTAGACCTATCATTCAACTCTAGAGCCTGTAACAGCTGCACTTTCTGTAGAGCGTCTATTACTGACTCTAGAGCCTGTAACAGACGCTCTTGGTCTCCCACTCCTCTCTTTAATCAATTTTGTCCCTCTCTCCATGAATTTCTTGTGTCGTGCACGAATGGAAAGAAGGAATGGTGGATCTTTTCCATGCTTATCTGTAATTTTTTCAAGTCAGAACAATCGGTTTTGTTTCAATAAATCACGACACTTTGAGTGTGGCGTTTTTAATAATCATATAATCAAATGTTAGTTAGTTGGTTTAACTGTTAGTCTGTTTGTAGTATGTAACTGTAGTAAGGTTTAGGATTTAGGGAGTATGGGTCTAGTGTTATGTGTAAAGGTTTAAAGTTGTGTTTGCCGTTCTTAGTTATATTATACAAATGTAACTCAATCAACGTTTTATTAGTGTGTAATGGTAAGCACTCTTTTATTCATAACGTTTATATAAATACAAATAATATTCTTTTACACTACTTGGAGTATTCGATACTGTTTTTATCAATTATTCCTCTTTCTGTTCTTCTTTTTTTTATACGAATATCATTTCTTTATTTAAAACAGCCGAAATCTTCTGGTTTTTCTTCTTTGATTAATATTTCTTCTGACTTCTGTTTAATTCCTTACTTCTTTTTCTCATTTATTCACTTAAAAAAGTTCTTGTTAATTTAAATATTTTTTAATCACAAAAATGCTATCTCTTTAAAATTCTCTCTTTTACTTATCTTTAAAACTCCATCTTCTTCCTTCTATCTGTCTTCTTCCTCTAAAACTCTTTTTTTTTTGAGCTTTTATATAGTTTATAGTTTTTGGTTGTTTTCGGTTGCGATACCTATGGCCGGTTGATGAGTCTTTGTGTTTAATTCTTTTCCCAGTTGTTTTTTTTTTAACTTTTTCTCTTTCCGTTTTATCATTTATGAGTCTTCGTGTTAATGTCTTTTCCCAGTTGTTTATTTAACTTTTGTTCTTTCCATTTTATCATTTACTTACGTGATAGGTTGATGAACCATCGTTGAATGTCTTCTTCGGTCGTCGTTTTTAACTTTTCTTTTTTTTCGCTTTATCATTTATTTATATGGCAGGTTGAATAAGTCTCCGTGTGTATGTCTTTTCTTAGTTGTTGTTTTTAACAAAATTCTTTTTACTTTTTATCATTTGTTTATACGAAGAGTTGACGAGTCATCTTGTGTACGTCTTTTCTGATCGCTGTTTTTTCTCAAATCTCCCACCTCATAATACAAATTGTCTTTTTTCTTGAGGAGTAGCCATTTTAGGGGTATCTGAAACGTAAAGATGAGATATCTAAACAAGATTGGTTTTATTTTAATGTTTTTATTAAAGTTTTATATATAAAAAAATTTATATAAGTTAATAAACGCTAGTGAAAAAAGACCTATCTTGTTTAAATGTCTTATAAATTGCTTTTGTAATAAGTTTTTCAAGTTGTAAAGAGACTTTGTGGACAACCCTGCGTAATATTATTTTTGTAATTTAATTTTAAAATTCACCTTCTTTTTGGTGCCAACTCAGCTTTTGAGTAATGTTTTAAGTGACAGTTACAAAATGTCATGAAAATAAAGTTAGTTAATTATGAGCTAAGTTTGTAAAATTTTAGTTATAATCGATGCCTAGAAGCATTGTAAAGAATACTAGAAGTAGAAAAGGAGGGAAATATTGCTTTCTCCTACACAGTGGGATGAATAATTAGAAAAGGACATGAGACCTATCATTTCGTTTTTACTTACAAAGTTTAGAAACAAATATATGGAAGCAGCTCAACGACAAGATTATTTTTTCAAGAAAAATGAAAGCAGGCTAAATACTGCAGTAAATTTTCAGATTGATGCAAAACGTGTAACTGTGAATAAACCCACAGGTCGAACCGCCGGAAAAACAAGAAGATAAGCAGGAAAAAGTAACAATGAAAGCCAGCATTGAAAAAGGTTTCAAACAGCAACTAGGAATTTTAGTCGACTGCTACCAAAACAAGGATTTGGCAGCACGAACGACGGAAATACCGCTAAACATTTCTTTGAAAACACTCAAAACATCATCCTTGATAACTGGTGTTTCCGAAGAACTGATCCACCGTTTTCAAATCATATTTTTTATTTCCTGTGGTCATCAACGTTGAGGAGTTTCGAGCTTTCCTCTTAAAAACTGCTAGACACTACCAGGGAACTACCTGGGAGCATCTAAGAATATCCCTAGTACAGCATGTTAACATCACTTCTTAGATTGCTAATCCACGGATCAGACATTATTTCTTTGGCCATTTTACCTATTGGTCAATTCTCGGAGGATACTCAAGAATCAACCAAGAAATTGATAAAATAAGGTTATTTGAGCTTTTCTCGAAATTCTTTTAAGAGTTAAGACGATGGAAGCCGTTGATCAGGAGATTGTTGGCAATTACAGGCCCTTACATTTCATCTCTACAAAAATCAACTCAAAAAAAATTTAAGAGTTTGTGGCCAGAAACTTTTGCCCGCTTGGTTCCTGTGGCAGAAGGTTATGATGATACAGATACAGATGACGAGGAAACAAACTTCGAAGATGATGAAGATTTTATTGAAGAGCCCAAAGAAAAAGAACTTCTTCTTTTTCTTCCGGCTCTTCAATGAAATCTTCATCAGCTTCAATGAAAATACAATAATTAAGATGGAAAAGAAAGAAAATAATTGTAACTGAAACAAAAATTTTTTTGTAATATTTCACACCAACTTCTATAATTTGATCCATTTTTTGGCATGTGTATCCACCATATTGGATCCGCCAATTTGTTTTTTTTTAAAATTCTTTTAGTGAACTCTATCTCAATACATATTTGCCACGAAATTTCAAGCAAATTAAACAACGCTTTCATAAACTAACCAGCTTTTTCAAGATCAGATTCACTGTGCGTCGTGCAATTCCGTACCAAAAAATTTTGTAAAATATTTTTAAAAAATAACAGTATGCTTATTACATCACAACAATTAAAAAACAAACTTACAAAAAAAAAACGTACATTCTTGTCTAATTGAAAATTTAGCTCCTTTAATTTTTAATAAGCTTTATTTGGATTTGTTGGTTCCACAGGGCATATATGAATTCATATATAAATAGACAACTAATGATGATGTTGTCAATCGTCTAATATGCGAACAAATTCTGTTTCCGACAAGTGTTGTGCTATTAGCACTGTATGTATTTTAAGGAATCGCTGAAAAATTTATTTTGGTTTAACTGCATACGTCATCAACAAAATATTGTCGTCCGATTTTTCAAATTTATAAATGAAACAGCTGATGACCTCAGCAACGAAGAATTATTTATAAAATTTACATCTGTTAAGCAAACTCATGGAATGATATCTCCATAGATTATGTTGTTTAAATTACTATGTAGATGGTAGAGTAGCAATAGCTTTGTCAGGGGTCATTACATTACGTCACTCACTGAGGAGAGGGGGGGTGTAAAAAGAGTTACTCGACGGGTATTTCAATGCTTACGATATTGAAAATTCGAAGCATAGATGTTGACAAGAAATGAATTTTATAAATTTTTGAATCACATAAAGAGCTGAAGATAAGAATTTATAATCTGCAGAGCATGAAAAAAGGACTTATTAAAACTAGAAGTTAACTTGATAAACGGAAATTTAGAAAATTTGATGAAGAGAAGAGAATGTGGACAGTTAAAATTGACCCAAGAAATCGACATCGACGACAACAACCACGACTTTTTGGATCTTAGGGAAAAAAAGAGGAGGAAAAATGAACTAGGAAAAAAATTTATGAAAAAAGATTAGACGATGAGAAGCCAGATATTACGAAATAAAGGGAAACATTTGTGAGCAGGGAAAATGAGAAAATTATACACATCATCTTATCGTTTTTATCTGACTCAAACATATTCGATCGAAGAAAAGAGCGAGACTGCCGAAACACACGTTAAATTACATAAAAAATAAATGTCCCACTATTAAAATTTAAAACTGTTTTTGCAAACACGACCAGAAATGTATATCTATATACGAGTTTAATTAGTAGAGTTCTCGAAAGTTCTGTAGCCATTCTGAGACAAAGACTAATCGAAAGAACCGTGACTCAGAAGTTGAAACAAAATTATGAAACGAACTTGAAGAAAAAGAAATCTTTTGTCGATACGAAAATTCAAGAAATTTCTACGGACATATAGAAAAGGAGCGGTGGAAAAAAAAATTCTTATGGTTTTCTCCAGCATTAATTTTCTATCTATCCGCTGATGTTTTGAGTTGAGTAAAAATGTAAAGATGATGTTTATAGTTTTCTCGTTTTCCTTCCTCGCACCTTAAATGATCTATGTGATTCAATGCAAGTAGCTAGAAAGACTTTTCTCCTCCGAGTAATTAGTGGCTGTCTACGAATTGAAGACAATCAACCTGGTTTACTGAAAACTATTTCTATATGTTGCTCTTTATGGATCGGTAGCTCATGAAAAAAAAGAGATGCTGTTATTAGATGAACAAAAAAGTTAAGCAACTTGACCAAAGAGTTTGATGATGTGATGTAAACATATTATAGTTTTAAATCATATGGTTAAAATCATATGGTTTAAATTATATATTGATGGTCATGCCCTATGGCTGTGTTTACGAATAGGCGAACTGAGGCTATAGTCTCAAGGTACCGGCCTAAGTTGGTAGAAATGGGGTAAATAAAGTATTTTGAAATATTTTTTTTGGTTGATAACACCACCATTAACTTGATGATTTATTGCATTTAGTGACACATATCACTTTCACTCAAACCATGCCTCATTTGTGCCTCCTAAAATTAAATCTTGTATTCCATCATGTGCAATTAAGTCAGTATAGTCTTAAAAACGTCAAGTGTGAAAATTGGATATGTTGTAAATGGCCGAGAGGATTCTACTTCACCCTCATACCTTATCGTTTTCTACCATCACCAATTCTTCTTTCACGATTGCCGGAAGGTGGACATCAAGTTCTAAACTCAAAAGTTTGTTAAGCAGCACGTTGTCAATCTAAGTAAATGGCAATAGTTTGATTTCGGAAAATGTGGAGCTCATTAACTGGATTAAGAAAGATGAATTAGATTTGTCTGATGTTCAACTATGGTGTCCAGTTCCCAACGAAGATTTTGAAGACAACCTTCAATGCAAATTCATACGCAGGATGAACCCTTAAGGTCACTATGAACAGATGCCGAATAAGGACACAGCTAAATATGTCTATGTTTAACGCAGAGGTTTACATCATTTTTTTATATAATACGACTTAAGTATAACTCATTTTTTCTAAAAACAAAGACATTTTTTTTTTCAGTGCATTTTTACAGAAGTTAAACTTGAAATCAAAAATTTTTTGTATTCGTTATAAATTCTGCGTGCATTTTAACACAAACAAAGAACTCGTTCATAGCTCCCTGACCAGACAAACCTGTTCAGAGAACAGACAAAACCTGTTCAGAGAGCCAAATAGAATCAATCTGGTAATACTTTTATTTGTAAAATCTTAAAAAACACATTTGAGTTAATGATAGCATAGAGTACTTTTCTTCACGACAGTCCCCATACTCGTATCGCCCAAGGAAATCGTTCAAACCCATGATAGGGAACTGCTACCATATCCGCCGTACTCTCTCAATTTGGTACCAACGGATTTCCACCTCAATTGATCTTTTTCAAATGCTATGCGTGGAGTTTTTTTCTGATGCAGAATTGAGAGCTTGGTTAAATGAATACTTTGTGATGAAATTGAGATTTCTACAAACGAATTATTGATGTTCTTGTTGAAATTTGGGAAGGGAGAATAGATTATTGATTAATTAGTTAATAATTTTTATTGAAAAAAAAAAACTTTTAAAAACTTTTAAACCAACCCAATACATAGACCTGCATGTAATGATAGTATACTTTATCACCTTTATCAATATTTTCATTTTGGTCCATAAAAGTTTGAACTTCGAAGGATGTCATAGTGGTAGGAGAAAAAAATCAAAACAATTGAACTAAATCTTTAATCAACTCTTAGCTCACAAAAAAAATAACGGGACCCATAAAACCCCGCAGAGCAAAGTCTACGTTGTATTATTCGTTTAGAAACGTTCAGGCTTAGTTTCTCTTTAATAACTCTGGCAGAAATAACAAGCTCTTGCTATATTTCTCGTACAATACTTTGTACTTCTCGTAAAAAAGTTTTTACTTCTCGTACAAAAAGTTTATCTTCTTTAGATGTTGTTTTTGGTGGCCTGAACATGTTTTATTTGTTGCACACTTTCAGCTTTTTTTATTTTTATATTATTGATTGTATCGTTGCCTTTCTTTTATTATAACTTTCAGCAATTTTTTTATATAAACACGATAGAGTATGAAAACAAAATTTAGTGATATGCTAGGGGTATGAATAATTTTGACGCATACTGTATACACTAGGGGGTTGACTTTTCAATTTTTTCACTTAAAAATAAATGGGTATATTTTTAAAAGCTGACATTATTAAATTTTGTTTTTAGAAATACATGCTTTTAGATCTTTGGTTGCAAAATAATTCCCCGTAGAAACGATTTTTTTAAATCTTTTTTTAAACAAGCTAAAAAGGTAACCTTTTTTACGTTTTTTATACAGTTTTTTTTGTTTTGTATAATACAAGTAATGGTAATATATATATATATATATATATATATATATAATTTTATGTATAAATTGTTTAAATTCATTAAATACTAATTACTTCTGCAAGTGTCATCTTTAATTGTCGTTTGCTGTCAAAAAAAGCGTGTTCAAATCACGATGATTATTTTGTGTTTACTAAAATCTACAACTAATATAATTTAAAAAAGTTATTTATGTGTGCTTAAAATGTAAAATAGATTTAATTCTAAGCTTCATATGTAACTTACAATTATAATTAACGTATACTTTATATTTTAGCAATGTCAAGAATAAGCTCGCAGATAGCTGAAAAACCTGAAAATATCAAAGCCTGGTCTCAAAATCTAGTCCATTTTGAGAAATCAAAATCAATCAGTTTGCAAAAATTTATCTGAATGTGGTGTCAATGTATAAGCCCCATCTAAATCTGGGGTTTATAGAGCTACAATATCAGCAGCTCAAAAAATGGAAAAGCACATGATAAGTAATTTAAAAAATGAGAATCGGGTGTTGCATTTTGACGGTAAGGAGTATGTCAGAGAAGGAGTATCAAGTCTTGGTTTTAAAAAATGCAGAAAAGGAGGTGAAACTAGCCATTTTAAAACTAGATAATGGGAAAGCTATTAGCATTTACAGTGGAATAGTTAAAGTGTTGGATAAATTTCAACTATGGAGTAGTACAGCTGTTCACGAAAGTTTAAACGATTGCAGAATTTTCAGATCTAATCTTCGGTTTTTCTTGAATAAAAATCTAACGGAAATAGATATCAAAATAATTTTTTTCCAATTTGGTAAATAGGTTATTTGTTAATAGAATAAAAAAAGTAGGTTTTGACTCATCACTGTTTACTCAGAAATTTCATTAAAAGGTAGGTGATACAAATTAAGAGGTGTCACAAAAGTTTTATCAATTTTATTTAGGATCAATTATTTGCTAATTAATTGATAAATCCAGAGCAAAAATTTTTTTTTTTTAAATAAAGTTAAAATGAGTAATTTTAAAATCAAAAAATTCATCACAACATCATCAGGCAGCTTTTAATTCATTAAAAATCAACTTGAAATATTGTACATTTCAAATTAATTTCAATTGCGTGCAAATGGGTCGAAAATCAGTTTCTAGTGACATCAAATGGCAAGTTATTGGTATGGCACGGACAAAAAATCACACACACGTTCAAATAGGCAAAATACTTCACGTTTCTGAATCTTGGGTTAGAAAAACTATCAAAACCTGGGAACTCAGCTACAAAAAGATAGCACAAATCTTCAACTAGTCAAAAAATAATCCAAAAGTTAGCAGAGAGCTCGTGAGACAAACATTGTTAGACAAAGGTATTGGAACGTACAAAGCTGCTAGAAAACCTATTCTTTCAATCACGGATAAACACAAACGACAAGTGTGGTCCAAAGAAAGGCTGGACTGGTCTGTAGAACAGTAGGCAAAAGTTATTTGGAGTGATGAAGCTAATGTTCAAGTTGTAAACCGTATGGGAAGAATCTATGTCAATAGATTTGCAACTGAGAAATATTCAGACAGGTTTTTGCAACATCATTGACAAAGCGATGGAGGTTCGGTTGGCATCTGGGGATGTTTTTCTCACAAAGGTATAGGCTTCTGTGAGCTGTACGAAGGCCAATTTAATCAATACACCTACAACAATACATTGGAAACGTGTTTAGTTCCATCAATCAGACATTTGTATGGCAAAAGCAAGCAATTCATCTTTCAACAAGACGGGGCTTCAGCTCACACAGCTCGCTCAATCAAAGAATATTTTTTGAAAAAAAAGTTCAATGTAATGCTCTAGTGCCCCTGACACCAGATCTCAACCCAATTGAAAATACTTGGTCTTGGATCGAAAATCAACTGACATACCATGAAATTCAATCAACTCAGCATTTAAAGCAACTTTTGAATGAGTACTGGCTGAAGGTACCTCGCGTGATGTGCATGAATTTAGTTGAATCAATGCATAAACGAGTTTATCTTTGCTATAAAAACAAAAGAGGACACTTTAAATATTAATGCTGCAATTCGTTTAAACTTTTGTACTTCTTATTTTTCCTATATGATTTTTTGTAATTGTTTTTTTCTAACTAAATATTAAAGTTTTTATAAAATATTCATATTTATTTTAAAGCTAATTACTTTTTCTTCAATAAATAAAAAAAATTAATTCGATATCATTTTACAGTTTTTTTTTTATTAAACAAAAACCAAACATACTTGATCAAAATTCTGCAATCGTTTAAACTTTTGTGAATAGCTGTATTAAAGTTATAATATCTGATACTACAAGTGTGAATACTGGGAGTAGAAATGGAGTTGTAATTCAACTGCAAAGAGAATTTGAAAGGAAAAATCTTGAACCATTTCAATTTATTAGTTGTCAGCATCATGTGTTGGACACAGTTTTGAAACATACTATGAATGAAATTCTTAATGAAGGAGTGTCAAAATCACCAGAACTACATTACATATTTATTGAAAACCTGCAAAAAAGTTATGAAAATTTAAATTCAAGCTTCAAGCAAGGTGAACAAATTTGTAAAGTGAAGACTAATAAATGGAGAGACGACATGGAGTTTTTGTTCGAGTTGGTACAAAGTTACCGATACATGAAGGTTAATGGCAGCTTTCCAGCTATAAACTTCAAAAGTCTGCCATCGTTGCACAATGCCAGATGGAATTCAAGAGCAATCTATGCCCTTCTGGCTTTTATTTTAACTGAATCGGATAATAATCAGTTGTGCTTGATTTGCGACTTCATTCCATCAATTTGGTCTGATATATGGTTTTCTGAGATGCAATACTCAGAACATGATTTTAATTTAGAACAAACAATAATTTCAACTTCAGCCATGAAAACCTTAAAAAGATTTTGGTCACAGGAGCCCAGCAGAATACAAGGAGTTCAGATATCCAATATTTGTGCTGAAAGAGCCATAAAAGTTATGCAAGAAATTCATGCCAGAGATATAGACAAAATAAACTACAGATTTATTCTGGAAAAGAACTTTTAAATTGTATCTTGCTTAACTAAAAGCTATTTTGTCAAAATAAATTGTTATTTATTTGCTAATTTGTCGAATTTTATGTATTTCTCAAACAAAAACATATTTTTCTAAGTACGGGGGATGTTTTAGTAACTTGAGTCAATAGAACTTTTAAAATCGGTAATCTAATGTAGAATGTCATATGGAACTATACCCAAGTATGGTTGTGAAAAAATCAACTCCCCAGTATACACTCTTCCTTTTAAGTACGGCATTGAAAGTAAAAGTTTGGACTGTCGCCATTGGACACCGTAATGTTTTTCCGTAAATATAAAGATAAACAAAATGGCAAGAATTAAAAATGCCCATTAATATTTTTCGTGTTTGTAAAAATGCTACTAAATAGAGACCTGCTAGTAAAAAAAGGAACGATCTAAATATGATAAAGAAAAAAAATCAATTTGACTAAAATCAGCATCAAGTTTGGGGACGATCTAAAAGCACGTATTTTTAACAAATCGTTTCTATTCAAATTAAGAGCAATTTATTTCTGCATAAAATATTTTCCTAGTGGCTCCCTGTATCTTATATCCAAAATCCTTCGTGTCTATGATTTAATTCAGTTCTTAAACTGTTCATTTTTCTGGAATTAATAACATGGTCTCCTTTCATGTATAATACTTTATATAACTACTTTAACAATTAGACAATGTGAGGACACAATCTAAAGCCAAATATAAAAACAGATAAAACAGCTTAATTACATCACTAAAAGAAAAAAAATTTTAATCTAATTAGTTTCGTTACATACTAGTGTTCCCTTTCTTGAAACATGCTCCAGAACAACTAATAAACAAATCTATCCTTAGTTCTAAGAATCTATTTACTATATTTCTACCTAAATTGTTATGGTTAAATTTATTCTTAACTTCTAATCTTATGATATTTTATTTGTACATATGTTTATGTATGTATGCAAATGCATATACTTATTTTACCTGTTCATGCTCACTGTCACTAATATCTCCTTTAAAGGTCTGTTTGTGCTGCTATGTAAATTATGTGAAACTTTACTTTTATTACTTTTATTTTAACAAATTTTTGATGATATCTTTATCATACTTAAATCACTGCATTTTATTAGAGAACAATTATTTGCAATAATCTGTATTTTGTAACATTCTTATTAACACGATGTACAATTTATTTTTAAAAATCTTTTGAGAATTTATAGGAATTATTTTATCATTTTTGGTTGTAATGTGCTTGAATGGAGTACTAATGATTGGTTATTTTTATTTTATAATAAGTAGTTAAAGTTTTTACACAAGAATCAAAAAACTGTTTTTTAAGGTGTGTTGTTATTAGTTTTAGGTGTTACCAGAAAACATATATATATATATATATATATATATATATATATATATATATATATATATATATATATATATATATATATATATATATATATATATATATATATATATGAAAATATATAAAGGCATTTCTTTTCACATACATCTAAAGCTTTTTGAATTTTATCTTCATATATATATATCTTTTACCTTCTATATATATATATATATATATATATATATATATATATATATATATATATATATATATATATATATATATATATATATATATATGTATATGTAGAAAACAATTATAATCTGGGTAGTTTTTAAAATCTTGTTTCTTATTATCTTATAGTTATAAATAAATGATGGAAAAAAACATTTTTATCAATATTGAACAGACTCTAGCCCTTATCAAGCCTGATGCAATTGACCATGCTGAAGAAATCGAAGAAATAATACTAAGTAATGGCTTTTCAATTTTGCAGGTTTGGTACTATACATAGCCATTAGTATGTAAAGTTTTGAAACTTTTTACATTAAACTTTCATATGAAAGAAAACCTGGTAATAAAATCAACTGCTGCAACTTTAAAACAATCCATCAATAAACTTTTAAAACACATTTTTTTTTTTTTTTTGCATATACAAATTTGTAATAAAAGTATTGTTTGGTTTTTTTTTAGTAAACTGAGTCAAAATATATATCAATATTATTCTATAAGATGCTCAAAATGTTATTGACATTTATAACTTATGCAAAGTTCAGGACTAAGTCTGCCATTACCACTTTTATAATTCAAAAAGCAAATAAAAATCATTAAATGACAAAATCTTTATAACCAATGTGTTCAAATTTGTAAGTTAAATCTGTTGTGTGTGTGTTTGTGTGTGCGCGCGTAATATTTATATATATATATATATATATATATAATATTTTTTACTTATTTTTGATTTAGACATTTAGGAATGAATTTATTTGTATAGCATAACAATGGTTTTTCAAATTTTTGTTTAGAAAAGAAGAGTTCACTTAACACCAGAACAAACAAGTGAATTTTACACAGAGCATTCTGGGAAAATATTTTTCCCAAGCCTTGTGGCCTTTATGAGCAGGTTTAATATTACATTACAGTATTATTCTTATTTTGAAAGTAAATCATAATGTTTTATTATTTTTTTTATTATTCTAAATTCTTACTGAATTATTGTTGTTGATTTTGTTGATCTTGTTGCTAATATATTAGTGGAGAAATCATTGCATTTTCACTTGCAAGAAAGAATGCAATTGAGTATTGGAGAACAATTATTGGTCCTACATATACTGCTAAAGCTAGAGATGAAGCGCCTACCAGGTTGAAAATGTTTTTTTTCTTAATTGGCATTTGTATGGTGACTATGAATTGGATTGTTAATCCATTCTTCTTGTAGCATTAGGGCAATTTATGGAACTGACAATCAAAGAAATGCAGTACATGGTAGTGATAGTTTGAAGTCAGCACTGAAAGAAATACAGTTTTTTTTCCCAAATGGTACAGTAGTAAATTTTTGGTTAGATTGTGCTAATCATTTAATAATTCCAATCATTAGTTATTAATTTTTTTTTTTGTCCTTAAACTTTAGAAATTGTAGAACCAATTTTATCTAATCAAGACGCCAAAGACTATCTAAACAAGCAAGTGAACCCAACTCTACTCAAAGGCCTTATACAGCTTTGTAAGAAAAAACCTCTTGAGCCTTTAGTAAGTAAAAACCCAGATGTAATTTTTGTTTTGTTTTGTTAATTTGTCTTCAAAATCATTCTTTGAGGCAGTCATGATCTTGATCAGCTGAACTTTCTCTAATCTAAATCCTCTTCCCTAAATTTTAACAGTTTTAAATTTTTAGTATTATCAATAACTTGGTTGATTGTCTTAAACTTGAAAAGTTAACTGCAACCAATAGGTTTTTTAAAATAAAATTAAAAAATTATGTTGATGAAAATCAAAATTCTATGGAGATGCTTTTATAAAGTAAAAAATTTGTATGGGTTTTGATGATCATGTTACTAAAACAAAGCACAGTTGAAGGGTTTAAATCTATGTAAACTTAAAGCTGATGTGGGGGGGAGCTGTTAAACTATAGCAAAAAATTGTTGAATCAGCTTTTAAATTGGTTCGTCTAATATTTCTCAAATATCAAACCATTTTCAAGTTTTTAATGTCTATGTAATAAATTAATGTTTATATAGGTACATTATTGTCTACATAGGTCTATATGATGTCTATATAGTTTATAATGTCTATATATAAAATTTTAATGTCTATATAGGAGTTTTTAGGTATTAAAAATCTAGCTTAACAGAGCAGAGGGCTAAAAAGCTGAGTTTTCAAGCTCTTAACTCAATAAATTAAACTTTTCTGTTATATTAAGTTAAGTTGATTTATATTTAGCAAAGTTGATTTTACTATAATGTTATGTTTTTTGTAAAATTTATTTTTTAAAAAACTTTCATTATTTTGCTTTTTTCTTTAGCTTTACAATGTTTTTAAGTTTTATCTTTAAGTTTGGGTTTTTTTTTCCTGTCATTTGTCCTGCATGGCTCATATGTTTAGGCTTTGGCAATGAATATTTTTTTGAAACTCTGCCTACACTAACACCTATGACATATTTATACAGCTTCCAGTACTTAAGTTGGGGATAATACTATCAATAATTTTTTATGCGTCAAATTTGAAAATAATTTTTTTCTTCTATTCCAGAAATAAAAAAGTTCTCTCTATTAAAGCAGAGCTCAATGGGTATTTTGATAATTTTACAGCAGCTTGAAAAAGTTTATTAGTGATTCTTCTTTACTGTTTTCCATCCATTCACTGGATCTGTGTTCTTAATGCATAAGATAATGTCCATCAGCTTCTGGTCAGCTAGAAATCTCATTTTACCAAAATATTAAAGCTGAAGTGTATTGGTATAAGTACTCCTCTGCCTAAATATCATGGTCTGATGAAACAAAAGTGCTTTTTCCTGATTTTTTTTATGACATGTTTTTGAGGCAATAAATTTATCATAGGATGTTACCTTGTTGTTTTTCTAAAACTGACAATTGTTTAAGATGGTTAAACAAACTCTTTGCCTCTTTACAAGATTTAAAATCCAAGCTTTTTTTTTTGTTGTGCTTTTAGCAGTCCTTTAAAAAAAAAAAAAAAAAGGTTTATTCTATAAAAATATTATTGTAGAACTGTTCATCTCATTTGGCCAGGAAACTAGGGCATAGCAGTTCTCTATTCAGAAAGCTTTTCATCTACAGAGTGATCATTGTAAAAAAATTTATTTATTTTAAGGGTTCGATTAACTACTACTGTGATATCAACGATAAGAAGTTTGAGTTAGTAAGCTTAATGATATATAACAAAATTATAATTTGCAGTAATCGTCACTCAACAGTCAAATTTCTACTTTTCTTCATCAATTGCATCAACTGCTTTGCAACAGTTTACAGTGCCTGTCATTTGCCAGAGGCTAGTTCATTGCATGGTTGCAGTACCATATTCATAACTCAAAAAATTATTTTCTGCAGTATTGAATAGAATAATACAGAAGTAAAATACGCAAGCTGTTTCCTCATTGATTTTATGTTAGTTAATGGTTGACACCAGGAATTATTACTTTTTGTATGAAATAAAACTTTATCTCTAGCGTCATTTTATTGTTTAAAATAAAAAAGTTTCCCTGACCACCAATGTTGCTAATGGTGTTACATAATCGAGAAATTTATCAGCAAATATTTTTTTAGCCTTCTTAGTGTTGCAATTAATAGTATTGCAGCCAATAGTGTCACAATAGTATTGCAGGTATTTTTAAAGTGTCATGAATTATTAAAAAGTACAGTAAAATGTCACATTTCTGTAAAACGGAAACATGAAAAATTTTCAATTTGTTTATTTTTTAGATTTGGTTATCCGATTGGTTAGCATGCAATAATCCAAACCGACCTTGTGTAGTTGAACCAACAAATCCTATCGTTCAAGAACCGATGTAATGTTTTTGCCAATCACTGAATGGCAAAATTTAGAAATAATCGATTATATCAACTTCACCTTCTTGCGTTTCATCCCAAAATAAAATCCCTACTGGTTTGATTTATTTCAGAGTTAATTGTAAGCAACTTTTTACTGTAAATAAATGAATTTTTTTTTTCTCTTTCAATAATAAACATTCTACTTGAAGTTCATTTTCGCTTTTGTAAGAAGTCATAAGGTGTTTTTAGACAAGCATTTTTACAATCAGTAAAGTATACAACAGTATTTGTTCCCTTTTCCAACTAGCATATTAACCCACTCTTAGTCCTTATCCCTGTTTCACTGTTTTACTTGATTGCTATCCTCTTTCTTAGCATCAAAAAGCAGCAATTGTACATCACAAAAATTATTCAAAAAGTATTGCTTGTCTCATTATAGGCGGTTTTAGTTTCGATTCCCCTTGTATTGTAAAGCGTATACCTCGATCGAAACTGAAAGTCTTCATTTTTTTATTTAGCTAAAGTGTTTATTTTTTTCTATCAGCGATCAAACGCAACCCACCCATGGATCATACCTTAATCCATTGTTTGCATTGTCTAGAATATTAGTTCTCTCGATTTCAAATCGGAAACGTACAAAGAGTATAAGTTTTTTCCTCGAATAAGCATTCATCTCACGTGTTCTTATGTTTATGATTTAGCCTTTGTCTTAGAATTTAAATAAAAACCAGAACAACTTTACATAGTTTACTCAGTAAGTTATCCCAGTAAATATTCTACAAGAATCGCTCGATAGTGTGGTATTAAAAAATAGGTAGCCACTTACAACTCTTATTGATAACGTCGGGTATCAATAATATAAGCCTCACTAGTGTCGTAAAATACATGTAATTGACTAAATTTACTAAATTTAATTGTTTTTGATGTCTTATTTAATTTGTTTTTGATGTTTTAAAATAAATGTATTTAAGAAAATTTAGTAAATTTAATTATTTTTGATGAATGGCTGAGTTTGTTAAAAACGTCATTTTCCATCGGTTTATTTTTTTTTACCCGTAAAATTTGTAAGTGTTATTTTGGCTGACTAATCAACTAACAAATGACTAAAGGTAAGCACTAAAATCTAAACACCGTCTACATGAATTAAAAAAAACAGGCGGTTAAAAAGTTGAGTCAAGATTTTAAAGAACGTGGAAAATATATTTTTCTAAGTCGTCATTGTAATATTCTTTCGAGAAAGTTAAATTTGTCGGTAATGACCCAAACTTGGAATTACAACTTTTTCAAAGATTTTTCATGAAAACATTAAATTCTACAAAATAGTTCAAAAGTTGTAATACAGAAGTTTGGCACAAGAAACTTAGAAATTAGCAAAGAAAATCGACAACATTAGAAGGTGCCACTTTTTTATCAATTTTTGAAGTAAATTACGGAGCAGATTATAATTTGAATTAAACAAAAATCCATGGCTTCATAGACAGTCATTAAAATTTCTGATTCCGCTTTACACACTCCTTGTATTGACGAAATTTACAAGTCTCCGACGATTCGATATTCTCGTCTAGCTGTTCTGTTCCTTTGCCCATTCCTAGAATTATATAACCCCCCCAGAAAAATGCCTAATAAGAGAAAGATAACAAAGTTGATCTCAAAAATACGCGAAAGTCTTATCTCAGAGGTTCTTATGAACTTTAACATTGAATCTTATAGTTTACAAAAGCTATTTTAGATAAACAATTTAATGCAATTTTTTACATTGCTTATATTAAGAAAGCTTTTTACTGATAAAAAAAATTTAGACTTTGGCACGAGAATTGGAATACGAAGTGTGTTCCAGTTTATGAGTTTGTTTCTTTGACGCCTTAAAGAACTGGGATTACTTAAAAGAGAAGTACACTTCAAAACACTATATATTTTCAAAACAAAACACTATATATTTTCCTACATTTTTAAGACCTTTGTGTAAAAAAATTCATATTACAGAAGAGTTTTTTTTTTAAGTCATTTAACATAAATTAATATTATTATTACTAACATTAACATAAATCACAGAGCAAGAGATTTGACTTGATATTTCCACATGGCATTTCTTAGTTTTTTCTAAATGAATAGCATTAAATTCAAGTGAATGATAACTGCGAATAATTTTGATAAGCTATACTGTTCTTGTAGCTCTAAAGTTGGAGTCAATTTTAAAGTGGCTAAACAAATTAAACTTTATTGCCTATCTAATAAAATTAGAATTTGTTGTTTTGCTTATATGTGTTTCTTTCTCAGGAAATCATGTTGGGTGATGAAGAATATTTATGAATTAAATTTCTGTTTTAAGTGAAAAGTTGTGAAGCAGATTAAGTTTAATTAAAAATTTTCTATTTACAGACAAATGCAGAAATGTAGTTTATGAAATATACATAGAATGAAAATACTTTGGTTTTTACTGAACTTATTCTGCATAACATTTGTATCAATGAAATCTGATTGGTCTATTGCAACTCAAGGGCAATGCCAATTTACAATTAACAATGGATTTTCAATAATTTTTACGGTACATCCTGCATTATTTATACACAAAGAAAAAACCCGTGATCTGGCAAGTTGCAGAATGGTATGCTGTAGTCATGATACATGCAATGGATATGTCTGGGATATCTTTGATTTGGCAGAGAACTGCAAACTATTGAAGTGTTCCAGTGAAGGACAAGATTGTAAAAATGCTCTGACTATCACTAATATTGTGGGATCTGGGCAAGTTGGATTTGTTACTGGATACAATGAGATTTCTCCAGCAGGTACCCATTAAATCACTTTTACTGTCAATTACTTATTTTGCCTAGAAATGAGTTTTATGTGTAAATTATTTGCTCGAGATGTTAATGAAGGCCTTCCTGATCTTGGTGGGTATTATGGGTAGAAAATCTTATTTATTTTCCCTTAAACACCTTTGTAAGATATTTTCAGTTTCTTTGCAATTTCTCTAATAGAATAATGTTCTTTTGTAAGGTGATTATTGCACTTCTGTTTGCAATCCTTATCTTTTTTGACTTTTTTATTTTTCTAAAAATCTGTACCATTATATGTTAAATCATTTTAAAGTTTACTTTAAAGCTACTTTAGTCACTTTTTAAAAAAAAGACTAAAGTAGCAGGTAGAATGTTGATATATATATATATATATATATATATATATATATATATATATATATATATATATATATATATATATATATATATATATATATATATATATATATGTTGATATTTATCTGATACTTTCTTCTTCTTTTTTTTTTCTTAAAAAAATCAAAAAAATTGTTTAGATCAGCGGTTCCTAGACTGTTTTGTTCAACTCAGAGAATATTCTGTTTAAAAAAACATTTTTTAGTTTAACTTTAAAACAGTTGATGAAATTTATGAGCTTGCTTCTTGCACACAAGGTCTTCAATGTCTGGCTCATTTATAGATAGTGTGGTGCAACTATCTGACTCCATATGTAGTCTGTTTTGATGTTCAGTTTTTTATGATACTATTTTGGCCAAAAAAAATAGCCAAAAATTGATTTTTATACTTTTTTAAAAAATTAACAATTTTACCAATTTTCATTCTCCCTTTAAAATGTCAAATTCCCCTCTGGGAGTGCGTGGGAAATTTTCCCCTGTTTAGTTAAGATAGTTAAAAAAAAGACAAAAAATGAAAACTTGATACCAAAAATTAGTACTAATGTGCATTAAACATGATTTGTTATATGGTACAATAATGACCATTCATCTTAATGTTATGACTATTTGTCTTATTATTATATAACTCTTATTTTTAACACTTATTGCAAATTTGTATAAAAAAAAGTTATATATATTCTGTGATTTATTCAAGTTGATTTAAGGCAATAGTTATTTTGTTGCAACTTAAGCACTTTCTGAAATTTTTTTAAATTTTTATATTAAGTTAAATAAGTGTTATATAGTAATAAGACAAATAGTTATAATATTAAGGTATGTTATGGCTGTGTTGAAAACCTCATGATATTGATTTAAAAAGAGGCTATTAGATTTGCAGTAGCCAGGATATGAGGAGAATCAAAAAATTCATTCAGGTGATTGTTATTTTTGTAGTATTGATGTGACTGGACAAACCTCCATAAATAATATTTATCTATCCTTCAGCTGTTTAGCTAGTCTGGACTTCCTGTTCCCACAAAAAGTCCAGACTAGCTAAACAGCTTAATGCATAAGTTAGTTGAGAAATTATTAAAAAATAAATTTTCTTTCAATTAAATATTTTGACAAAAAAAGTTATAAACGTAAAAGGTAGCTGTTTCACTGAAGCATTAAAGTGGTAGAGAAATACAAGAGGTGGTGGAATGTCACCATGATAGATAATTACTGCTGGTTATTTCACTGAGAACAGCAAAAGGCTTCACATCAGAGAAAAAGCTGCATAAGAAGCTTAATTAACAAAAGAAAAAAGAAATACAAGAAATAAATGTTTTAAATATGTATAGAAGTGGTATATGTCAAGTTAAGTTTGATAAAATCTCTAATAAAACAAAATTACAGTATTAGCTTAGATATTTTAGTTTTTCATATAGTCTGTGTAGTTTTTATACAGTCTATGTAGTTTTTTATATTTTTTTTATGTAGTTTTTTTTGCAACAAATCAATGATAACAATATTCTTTTCAAACAAAAACCTCTTTTTACAATTTTTTCCCTTTTTACATACCAGACAACATCCCTCAAAAATGTCATAAAAACCAACACATATTTACAATTGTTTTTGTAATAACTATCAAAATGATTAATTCTATACTGTCATTTAATGTTCTAGCAATTTTTGCAACAGATAAACAGTCCATTTGCCCTTTTTTAAAATAGAGTTAAGGTCATTATAAGAGATCTGCAGATTAAAGAAAAAAACTAATGCCAGGTTTCAGCACACAAAAATGTATAAGATTCTGGTACATTATTTTTGAAATGTTTTCACAGTGTATTTTTGTTGGCCTGTGTTATATATTAAGCTGAAAACTTGTGATTTTTGCATCAGCTCATGTTTTCCTGTTTAAAGTTATAAAAAAAAAGTTCAAAATGGGTTATGAATGGATTAAATTTGTTGATAAAGTACCAAATATCAAAGTTTATAGCATTAGTAATATTTTCTTTTTTTTAACTTTAAGAATTTTTTAATGGAAAAAAAAAAATTCAAAATTTGAGCATGCTGTGTGAGATTTTATCTTTATAATGACATCTAAAATAGATAATTAAATTGCAAGCAAGGAAATGCTTAAATTACATTGGTATGAGGGGAGTTGTTAGCAAGCTTGAATTTTGTAAGTATAAACAATCAAAGTTCTCATTTAGTGTTTAATATATCTGTAAAAATAATTATATTTCTTGTTAATTTTTTGGATCTTTTTTCTAATTTTAATATTAATGATGATGTAAAGAATGTCATAAATTATTTTTAAAATTTTTGAATTTTCAAGCAAGTTATTATGAAAGGTTATTGTCTAAAATAAAAAAATTTTGCTTTTCTTTATTTTAGATAATTTCATACTAAATCAACTAAAATAAAGTAAATCTTGGCATCCATTTTATAACTTTGCAAATCTTTTAAGCTCATGGAGCCATTGTATGTATGCATGTATGTATGTATGTATGTATGTATGTATGTATGTATGTATGTATGTATGTATGTATGTATGTATGTATGTATGTATGTCTAAAATGCTAACTTTATAAGAAAGAAAAAAAAACTAATTATTAAATAAAAAATTGAGGTTTAAAAAGATTATTTGTATATTTCAAAGCTTTACAATGCAAATGACTTAGAAAGAACATTTGTAGGTTTCATACATTTACAAACCAACATGCTTTAATACAATTAAGTTTTTATAAAGGTTTAATACATTTAATAATAAAAATGCAATTTTTTGCTTATGTGCTTAAGTTTGCTGACTGTAAAATTACTAAAAATTCTTAATAATATCTTAATATTCATTGTGTTTTAGTAATATTCTTTTATGCCCTATTATTATTTGCCACTTTGTATTAGTAATATTCTTATATGCCCAATTATTACTGATTTAGTTAAATTACTAACATGAATTACTGATATACTGATGCATTTATCTGAGATGTAAAATTATTTCTATGAATTACAATATTTCCATGCTGATACTTATTGCTAACAAAAATTCGACTGATAATTTTTGTGACCCCCTCATTTTTACTGTCATAATTTAAAAACAGCCAGGCTTTTGAAAAAGTTGTTATACAATTACGGAAAAAAAAAGCACTTGATTTTTTTTTTTTTTTTAAATCTTGTTCAATAATCTATTTCAGTGAAAACCACTTCAACCACCCCTATAAAAATGAAGTTATCTACTTTACAAAAAACAAGCAAACCCTACTTTGATCAACATGTACCTAAAGAAAAAGGTCTGCCAATCAATTTTAAAAAAGCAGCAGTTGCGGTTGGTGCTGCTCCCAAAATCTCGAACTGGTTATTGCAAAAGTTTAGCGCTCTTGATGGCAACACGGTGAGTGATGCATTATTTACAGAATGCGAAACTTATTTCATCAAACATCAATTAAATCTTTTATAAATACTGATATTTTTTTTTTTTTTTTTAATTAGTAAGTTTTGCTTTTCCTATTTAGTGTTTATCTAAATTTGAAAAAAACTTTTTGTATGTTTTGTGATAGACTGACGAATCATCAGCGACAATAAACAAAAAACTAAATGTAAACGAAGGTTTGTTACTAAAGAAATTATATTTTTGTTTTTTTTTTACTATCAGAATTGCATGATGTTTAAATTTAACGATTTCTTTTAGAAAAGGATGCTCCAACTTTAAGTAACAAGACGGTTATTAAGCAAACTTTGACTGTTTTGAAAAAGCGGAGAGCTAGCAGTCATACTGATAGCGTTTCTTTGGTTACGGCGACATTCATTGGTATTGGGTTCCTAATTGCTATAATAATTATGGTGGGTCAAAGATGGATCGAAGGTTTAAGAGATTTACAAAAACGTGATTACAGCAGACTTTCCTATTTACTGAATGGCAATGACTAAATTTGAACATCAAGTTTTTTTTTTTATTTAATTCCTGCAATATCAGTTTTTTTTTTGAGAAAATTTGAAAAGACTTAAAGGATTTGCACAAATTCTTTATCTTCGACGCTTTTCTGATACATTTTTTTAAATTGAATATTTATTTTTTAGATTAATCGTTGCATTTATTTACATATTTATTGCTATATACAAAAAAGATGCAGTCAAATACTTACCCAAAATTAATTTTTAGTTATAATAATTTTGACCTTAATGGTCCTTTTATTTCAAGCCTTATAAGGCTTTGTCTTAAAAAAGAGGACACTTATTTTGTTGCCTACAGACCTTATTTTAGGGAAAATGAAAGACGTACGCCCCTTAACTTGTTGTTAATATATTTGAAGAATTTTTTTTTTCAAAAAAATGAAATAAATTATAGTTTAATAGCTAGAATCTGATTTTTTCTTCACGGAGGATATTTGATCTATCTCTCTCAAAAGAATGAGAAAGTGAAAGACGTGCGATGCGCCTTTCTAGAGTATTTATATCGAAGTGCCATGGTTAAGCTACATTGGCAGCATCTCCTTCAAAACTAACGAATAATACTTCAATATCTGTAATCAAACTGCTTTACTTTGCTTACTTTCTTTCTTTTTTTTTTTTTTTTTTTTTTTCAGAAGTAGCAGTGAATTACCTATCCTTCTGTTCTAATTGTAATTCAGGTAATTCAGAACAACGATTGTAAAAAGATCTTTTCTATTAGATTCCATTAGATGCTGTTGTGGTGTTAGGCCTACTGGTTGTGTCTGGACATTTAATTGCGCATCGAGAATGTGGTTGACACCAGAGTAATCTTTGCTGCTGGTTGTAAGCTCCTTTGAGCTGATAGAGTTCCACTGCTGCTGGACTAAATGAGTGGAAAGAAACTTTTCCTGAGAAGTAAGCTGTACCGGTACTATTTGACTCGGTTGTGCAAAATTTTTTAATAGAAGAATATCCCTTGAACTAAATCAAAATCCACATGAGGCAAAGCTAATTATTGCTATTGTCATAGTTGCACCCTTGGTGTACGCAATATGGAATGGATTTGCCACTTGATATGAGTTGACAGAACATTCTGGATTTAGTCGCAGCCATTTTTCGACTTTCTGGTCGTAGTAATTTTCTAGAGGGTTGAAAAAAGATCTGTCTAGCGGCTGTAACTTGTGAGCTGTGTGAGGTGGGAGAGAAAGCATAATGAGATTGTCTTTGGCGAACTTTATGGCATCTAGGTTTTTTGTAAGCATCTAATATCAGCTGCACCTTTTTTTCTTTAGAGAGCTTTACAAAATTAACCAACTGTTCCAATCATTCGACAAAAAGATCTGAATTTTTCCAGTCAGAGCCAAAACAAGTTACAATGTTGGTTTCTGGCGTACCATCTCCAAGATCATTTAGTAGCCTTTGGGGTTTGATATAATCATGGTTGGAACATACTGAGTTCCACTAGTATTAAAACAGCACATAACTGTTGTATTTACCCTTCCCTACTCGCAACTGAGCAGACTTTCTAGGAACCTCTAGGACCGGATCTTCAATTCGTATCCAAATCGTCGATTTCCTGGTCAACATTTGGCGGAAGCACAGTGTTCCTGCTAAGCTTTTTAAAGCCAATTGAAAACTGATTTTGATTGTGAATATGTCTCTTTAAAGTCACTTTAGGAATGGTATATGCTGCTGCACATTTATCTCTAAGTTGCCATTTTTAAAAAGTATCAATAGCATGCTGAACATCTTCATTACTCCAGCAGCATCCGATGAAAAATTAATAATTGTTACGACACAAGACTTTATTGTCTACAGACAACTGTGGTGAACAAAGTGAACAAAGCCTATAAACATTATTCTATTTTCATGCTACTACTAATTTACAATCTACATGCTTAGACTTCTGTAATTATTTTTAAGTAGGCTGCTTAATTTAATAACTTAGGTTACTAAGTAAGTACTAAATCAAGTCACCATTTATTTATTTTAGGTCTTAGAGTTTTAGTATTGCATCTACAACAGCCAACTAGATCCTCCTTCACACAAAAAGTTAGCGCTTCCCAATATAGAGTGTTTCTTGCGTTTCCTATTTTGGAAACAATTTAACTAAAGCAGCTGGTCCATAATAGGAAAACCGCATGGGGCATAAAATTTTGCAAATAAAATCTATCTACTACATTACAATTGAACACGCTTGTATTTTCGTGAAAATAAATCTCTTGATTTAATTTTTCTTAATCATAGAAAAATCTAAATAGGTTTTTTGTTGAACTACAAACAAAAATGTGAAAGTGTTTTTTTAGATTAAAAATAACCAAAATAGAACCAAACTTACTTCTCCGAAGAACGGACGTTGACCGCAATTGCGATGTTTGCTTCAACGAAAGTCATTTTTTAATATTGAGTTCGCAAATTTATAAAAAAGAATTCGTAATTCTTTGTTTTAATGGTGGTCCATAAAAGAGAACTGTTCATAATGGGCGAATCTCTCCTAAAATTTAAAATTCTACACAAAAATATATAAAACATAAACACCATCGCATGAAAAGTCTTGAAAATAATTTTTTGTCAAATAGATAAAAACGACTATTGATATAAAAAAATTATTCCTACTTTTAGTTTGTATTTATCTGACGGCAATTACACTATCAGTTTTTGGATTTTTGTAAGGGTGTTATATTCCAGTATTATTCGGAAGTCAGAATTTATACTCGTATAGTTAAACGGTAACTTTATATTCTGAATTTTACGATCACTACTTTCGATTTTTCTCTACTCGAATCGTTTGTTATTTCTTAAAAAGATTCAAAAGACGGATTATGCGGTCTCAGTAACCTATATTTACAAATAAACTGATGTTTTGCTTAAAATAATTATGCTAAAAAGGTCAGTTGCGTTTAAATTGCTCGAAAAACTGTTTACGTTTTTTTTCGCGAAAAAATTTAAAAACTTGCAATCGTGTTGAAGTTTAAAAAAGTCAATAAATCCGAGGTTTTCACATAAACAAATTAGGCGCTACTGCAGTTTCTCCCCCCCCCCCCCCCTTTTTTATTTTTGATTATGATAGAGAATTTTATGCTGATTCAGAAAAATATAAAAACATGGACCTGAAAATCAACGGAAAGTGCTCTATTTCGAAGTCAAAGTTGAAAAAAATCCCACTAAAAACCCTAATATTCGCCATTTTTTTTCAAAACGCTTTCATTTTTAACGAAAGTTAATTACCGTTACATTGCGCAATAAAAAGACCTGGTTTCCATCAGCCTTCGCATTACTATTTTAAAGTGTTATAACGAAAGTGTAATAAACGAAAAGAAATTAATGGAAGATTTCAAATAAAAGTTGAACGTAGAGTGTGGGAATGTAGACAAACTGATGAATAATTATTATTGTATTGTACGCTGGTTTTTTTTATTAAAAAAAACGGTTTAAAGATGACATTTTCTAAATTTTACATGTGATAAAACAACTATGAACTAAGTTTCAAAAGTTCTTCTTTTAGGAAACAAAACTGCTGAATTCTTTTTTAAAATTCATTACAAAAGTACATTACTTGCAATATAGTTTATTCTCTAATAAATCAAAAAACGGCTATTTTCATTGCCACGAAAATTGCGCGAGATAAACATACTTTAACAACTTTTTTTAATGTAAAAACCATGCTATAAATGTATTGCTTTTGTCAGCTAAAAAATCATTAACTTAATATTCTCAAAATGGCGAATATTAGGGTTTTTAGTGGGATTTTTTTCAACTTTGACTTCGAAATAGAGCACTTTCCGTTGATTTTCAGGTCCATGTTTTTATATTTTTCTGAATCAGCATAAAATTCTCTATCATAATCAAAAATAAAAAAAAGGGGGGGGGGGGGGAGAAACTGCAGTAGCGCCACAAATTATAATAGTAGTTATTAATATTGTTATTATTATTACTATTATATCATCATCATCATCATCATCATCATCATCATCATCATCATCATCATCATCATCATCATCATCATCATCATCATCATCATTGGTATTTTTAGTATTATTATTGTTGTTGTTGTTGTTGTTATTATTGCTATATATTTTTATACATTTTATTATATATATTATGGTTATACATACATACATACATACATACATACATACATACATACATACATACATACATACATACATACATACATACATACATACATACATACATACATACATACATACATACATACATACATACATACATACATACATACATACATACATACATACATACATACATACATACATGCACACACATGTTTTATGATTTTTCTTTTTTTAAAGATAAATGGCTAATTTCAAGATAATTAGCTCTTTTAGAAAAATGAAATGGGTTGAAATCTGCTCTGCATTAAAAAATATGAAAAAATCTAATGTGTGTTCAGTTTCTTGTGTTGGATTTGCTGTTATTCTTTACTTATTTGGTTGGCTTCAGATTTTCATTTCCTGGTTGATGGTTATTTTAATTATGGTATTCAGTCTGATATCAGGATTAGCTTTAGTATTATGTCGAGGAAAACACCGTGAACCTCCTGCTCCAAGTCCTTTGCAAGAAGAACAAAAAGTATCTGAATTCCTTAATCGAATGGCAAGAAATTATAATAAACATTACTATAAGCATCATGTTGTTATATCAAAGGATTTAGATGCCACAATTCAGCAAGTTATTGATTTAGTGATTCATGACTTTTGTTTGTCATGGTTTAGAGGTGTCGGGAAAGATGAAACTGCATTTGTGGAGATTTTAAATAAGGAAATGTGGACAGTTATTGAGAATTTAATAAAACGACTTAATGAAGTTGACAACTTAAATTTTTTATGCAATGAACTTGTAATGGTTTTTCATAACCATTTTCGTGATTTAAGGTTATCAGATGCAAGGCAGTTTCCTGGCCAAACTAAACCTTTTCTTCTTCATCCTTGTTTAAAAGATCATGACTCTGAAGTGAGATATATGCGATTATGTGCAGACTGTCTCCTTGTAACATTATTACCAGAAAGTGACTCAAAATGCCTTCTTATGAGATATATAATTCGAGAAGTAATTGCAAGTTGTATTTTTCTTGTAACTGCAGAATCTGTGTGTGATCCTGATTACATAAACCAAACACTTGTAATTTACCTTGAGGATAGAGAAAAGAATACAGAAACAAGAAAACAGCAGTATGCCTATGCTGAGACATATGAAGAGTTTATAAAAATGATAAATACAACATCAGATATTGAAACACTGAAGCAAATAAGGTGATATTTTTCAAATTTTATATATGATAAGTTATCAACATTATGGTTAAATAAACAAAAATGATAACTATTTTCTATAATATAACAAATGTTTGCATTTCACGTGAAACTAACTCATTTTGAATCTATGGATGATAAGTTTTTTTACGAAAAAAAATTTATTTACTAACTTTTGTAAAGGTATCACACAATAGCAGAAATTATGCAGGCTACAGTAATCCATAACTCCAAAGATATAACTGAACATGATGGTGCCTCCAAAAATAATAAAAAAAGTAAAAAGGATGCCCTCCGAGATCGCAATCTTAAACGTTATATCAACCAGTGTCGTGTATCAAAACTACAATGTGAAAAACGTATTCGACACCTTGGTGGTCCAGATTATCGTGTTTATGGATTGGGACATGGCCAACCTTTTCAAGCAAATAAAGATCAGGATACTCCTAGGAAAAGTTATGGTGCAAAATCCAGTAAAGTTCTTGCATTTAATGATATAATGGATAATAGTTTGGCAAGAAGTTTTTTCATGCTTTATTTGCAGAGGAATGAAAAAGAAAACCTCCTTGGGTGAGTTGTTTTATTTTGTTTAAAAATATGTGTAATTAATTTTTAAAGATGAATATTTAATAAGTTTATAAAAACAATTTTTTGTAAACAACTATTTTTATAAAGAACATTTTGGGATGATAGTAATATGGCTGGCCAAAATTATAACATAGTAGAAAAATTAATTATTTGTTTAGAATATGAATGATTTAGCATTTTACATATTTAAAGAATATGAATGATTTAGCATTTTACATATTGAAATTTATTCTGTTGAATATTTTTGTTGCCCTAATGACCTTTTATTGATCCATAATAATGGGTGTTCCCTCAAAAAGGGAACTACAATAATACATTAAAAAACAAGTATTAGTATATTGTTTATTTTTAATCAAATTGAGTTTATTTTGATGGATTAAAGTACATTTAGTATTCTTAATTGATTTTTTTCTGATAATCTTGTAAAACAAACTGCATTCAATTCTCTTTTAGTCAAGCTTCGAAACTATCGTTCTACCTCTAGAGTGACTTATTTCACATTTTACTTGATTCTTCAAATTAACTTTTGCAGATTTTTGGCTTCCCGCTTTCCCTTCAGGCTAGACCTTTAAAATACCTCCAAAAGTCTTACATTGGATTTATCTCAGAACATTTGGCAGGGTTATCCTTTTTATGAACATAATACTTTCACTAGCAAACCAATGATGTTTTTGGCAAAATTAGCTGAAGCTAAGTCAAGCCAAAAGATATAACTGTCATCAGAATATTATTATGTATGAACAAAATCAAAATATTTTAAATGCAATCTTTTTTATATGTATTTTGGTTTACTGAATAACCAGATTGCTTAACTAATGGTTTAGTCATACCTTTGGAACTAATGGTAAACCATACCAATTTAGCTTTTCTTTTGTTCTTGATGTCTGGAGATGCATTCTTGGCGTCACTGGAGTAATAACCAACATTCCCAACAACTGTGGAGCTTGACAAAGTAAAAATAAGATTTGTCATCTGAAATATGATTTTTGTTGAAAAACTTTTTATACAAGCATTTGCATTTAGGGCAAGTAACAGCTCTTTGCTACTCAAACCATTTCACTGGTAATTCCCATTGATGGCATTTGATATTTGTTTTTTTTTTAACAATCTATGAATGTGTGTAGTCAAAATTTTTCATTTTTAGAGAGTTTTCCTCATGTAATGTTTTTGTAAAATTTGTTCATGTATGTTCATACCATTTTTGAGCTCATTTTTATAAATAAAATACGTTTATTTTTAAGACACTTTTTTTGTAATTACTTATTGTCAGTTCACATAAAAATAAACATATTTTTATTTAAACATTTGCACATTTGGCATTCATTTTGAGTTCCGTTTTTCAAGACATTACATTAACCCATCTCTTATTGTCAAATGAAATGTGTTAACTGCACAGTGTGTAAGTTAGGTCAAAAATTCCATCTAAAATGTAAATTCAGAGAAAAATGTAGAAAAAGGTCTGCTTGTTCAATGAAATTTAATGTTTTAAGTCTAACAGCAATAAATGTGGCATTACTTTAACTATGTCAAAGTTGGAGTTGATTTTACTGACTTTGACTCTGGCAGCTCCATTATTAATTCACAGCCCTGGTACAAACATCTTATATTTAAGGCATTATGTGCAAAGTTTTTAAAGAAACATTTAGGAACTTGACCAGATGTTTTGTTCTTTGATCTAATAGTATAATAGTAATTATATTTATCTTGTAACATATAAGAAATAAGAGAAATAAGATTTGATTTTGCTTTCTGTAAACTATATTTATAACTTGTTTTTAGGTTTTGAAATAGTCCTTTATTTTATAGAATTTGGATTGCAATTGAGAAACTTCGTCTTACACCATTATCTAAACAGCATCAAAGTGCTAATGAAATATTCCAAGAATATGTCACACCTTCTGCTGACAAAGCCATTAAATTTAACTCAAGGCTTGTTAGAGGAATGGAAGAATTCATTTATGGTAAAGTCTTTAAGACTGTGAGTATGAAAAAATAGAATTTATAAAAATCAATTTACTAATCTAATCAAACTTTTAATGTATTTAAATCTCAGTAATTGTTTTTCTGCTTTTCTTTATTTTGCTTATTTTCACTGTCATTTATCAGAAAAACTTGACAAAAACATTTATATTACTGATGGGTAAATCCATCTAAAACATTCAAAATATTTTGGATATGCAACCTGTACTCTCAGAGTTATTTTTTGCAGTTTGTAAGATTTACTTAAAATTTTACAAATCCCAAAATTTGACGAAGTATTGTTAGATTTTTTCTTATTAGTTTGGATCTAAAAAAATATCAAAAACCTTAAAAAAAAGGCTTACAAATACTTTTAAAAACTGATAAAAATTATTTTTAAAAAATATTTTCTAAGAAAGTCCATTTATAAAATAAGTTTGAGAAAAGCTTTCTGTTTATTTAGCGGGTTTTTTTTCAGCAAGCTTGCTTTTGGTACTCATGGTAAATTAAATGTACAGTTTAAAAAATAATTTACAAATTGTGCCAGAAAAAAGTAAAAATAGTAGGACCCACTACCTTTGCTCTTAGGCATCATTTAACAAAAATGCATCCTAGCTTCAGACTTTATTAACTGAAGAATAAAGATAAGTGCAACAATTGAAATTGCTGAAGGGGTATGCTGAGGAGGAGAGGGAATATGAGAAGAAGTATTTGGTAATATTCTTTTAGTGTCACTAAGAGAAAGTTAGAATTCCAGAATATCCACAAATTATTCCAAATAAAAAAGAATTTGAGTAGGGTCAATTTACACTTCTTTGCAAGAACATCTTAGGAAGGTATACTGTAAAAAAACCTTTGAAAAAAAAAGCATTTTGATTGATATCAATTGAGTGATAAATGTGCCTAAAAATATTTGCTGCCATGGCAATGCAGCTAGTAGGAATGCAGCAACAAGATCTTCAAATGAATTGAATCATTTTTTAGCATGGGCCTTATCTTGATTAGTAGTATTCATAAAGTTGATTTAAGAAGGACTCATCAAAGATCCCTTTTATACTAAGCTTTAGTTTGGGCATGTGAGGAACAAGTTGTGTAAGATATTACTCATCAAAATTGTAAGTAGACTGAATTAAGCAATTCATAAAAATTCTCAAAAAACAAACTGGGGTATGAGAAAACTTTTTTAATAAAGTATATAAAAATCTATATTTTAATTGGAGAAACCATTAAAGGCTCAATTCACAAAAATAAGAAAAATTGGAAACTTAAAGTTTTTCAAAGACTAAGAAATTTAAAGATCAATGAACTAATTAGATATTCTATTTATAAAAAATGTGTATATAATATTACATGCCAGGCTATTTGTATTTTTAAACTAATTTTTGCTAATTTTTTATAAATAACTTTCCATAAGTCTAATTTCTGAAACATAAATCAATAAAAAAGAGATTCTGATATTATTAAGTTATTAAATTTTGAAAATTAATCTTACTTAATAGAGATAGATATAGTAAGAATATTTAATGGATACTTTTTATTTATTAATTTCTTGTTTAGAGTTTTTAAGCACTTGATGGTAATCCACACAGGTTGACATTACTTTATTTGGTTCATACTGTAAATGAAATGTTTTTATTTTCAGGAAATGGAGACCCAGAGGTTTTTTATGAAGCTCAAAAAGAAGTCTACTCTTTAATGGAAGAAAGTATATACCCTGAGTTTGTTCTCAGTCATGATTATACACAGTTTGTGTGCCAGTTAGAATCTGCTATGGATGATATGCGTGCACAGCTAGGAGAGGATCTTGAAATGCAGTTAGATTGGAGTGATGGATTAAACTTCAAAGAAAGAGTAAATTAATTTTATCGTAACCTAAAGATTTTTATTACTAGTTTAGTAAGTTTCTATAAAGTTTTGTTTTGCATATTTTTAAAGCCTTTTTTATCCTTTATAGGTAATTTTTACTTGCTGAATTGTTCTCATATTGAAATATTTACATTTATATTTTATTTGTAAAAAAGTTTGCATGCTATGGCTGTTTGACAAAGTATGCATTTTTTGGTTTTGAATTTTTTTTTTATGGTTGTTTTTCTTTAGAGAAATGCTGAAGCTTTAAGAGCAGGTTAAATTTTATCTAGCTTTATCTTACAGTGTGATTTCTTCAAGAATATATAAGAATTTTTATGTATAAGCATTTTTGATTTAAATTAAAGTTTTTCATTTTTAAATCAGCTATGCCGAGCAACATTGAGGAGCGAAATGATTTTGCTGTTAGAGCTTTGAAAACACTTGATCAAAAAATTAATGCAAAGGTTTTAAAATTTTAAAGTTTAAATTTCATAATGTAAATATTGCTATTGTTAAAAATTACAATAGCAGTATTTACATTAGGAAATTTAAACTTTAAAATGTTTTGTGTAATATAGACTCAAGCACTGGAGTTACTGCAACGAGCTTTACCTGTAGATGAACAGGTACTGTATTTTATTTTTGCGTTTTTCAAATGCACCAACAAAAAACAGTTTTCATTACATAAACTACCTAACAGAGAACAAATGAAAGAATAATAGAAAACACTAAGTAATATTACAAATTGCCCTAACATCACTAAGAACTTGGGGACACCAGTTAATTTTATTGATGTTAAGATAATCATTAGTGACTGTAATGTTTGATGTTGGTAATTATAATGAAAGATATTTTGTTAACAGCAATCATAGGTGTATAGTAATAACAATCTTAATGTTGATTTTGATTTTGTAAAAAAGTAATATGGAATTTTGAAAATATTATTAACAAAGTTTGGTGTTTGTAATGATGAGTAATATTTATTAAAAAGTGAATGTTAATGATGATTTAGTAATGTTGGTATTAATTCATTTTTTTATACAAATTTTTCTTTTTCAGGAATTAAAAAAACTCATATCTGAAATTGATGATTTAAACACTGACCGCAGACACTTAGAGTTTCACATTGAAAGAACAGGTAAAATGAGTATTTATATTGCATATGTAAAATAATTGTGTCCATTTTTTTTTTTTTTTTTTTTTTTTTTTTTTTTTTTCTCTTCTAGTTTTTTTTTTCTGTTAATTGGACCAAGAAAGTTTATAATTGATGAATAAAAATTTAAAAATTATTTAACAGATCTTTGGTGTGAAATGTTGGGTCATTGGAAAGCGAGTATTGTCAGCGTGCAGGTTACCACATAAAAAATAATACCTTTTGAAATATTGTTTGAAATATTTTATCATATAAATATGGTAAATGCAATTTCTGAAGCAGTTGAATTTTGACACAAAATTGATCTTTTTGCACATATTTTTAATCTTTTGTTTTAAGAATAAAACAGATGAAGAAAACATTCCAATATTTGTCATTTGTGTATCTTGTGATGAAAATGAAGAAAGCGATCCAAAAAGTATTGCAACAGGATGGGTAGTATGCAGAACGTTAAATGATTTTAAAAATCTACATGATAAGCTTAGAGAAGTATGAAATAAAGTATATTTTTTATCATATTTTATATAACAAAATATTGAAATGTGACAGTGTTAACAATTTAATAATTGTAAATGATGCATTTCTTTTGTGTTTATCAGTGTTGTAGCTGGATGAGCAAGGAGTTACCAGTGTCATCCAAAAAATGGTACCATAGAAAACTTGTTGCAGAAAATTTAGAGGCTCTGAAAGAATCATTGCAGGAGTATCTTGATGTTTGTTTTTTTTTTTTCTCCTTTTTTTTTTTTCTTAATTGTTGTTTATAAGTAAATAATGATTTTAGTTAATCCCCCTTTAATACATAAGTTAATAATGATTTTAGTTAATCCCCCTTTAATACATAAGTAAATAATGATTTTAGTTAATCCCCCTTTAATACATAAGATATTATTCTGTGAAAGCAGAAGTAAATATTGTTTGTAAAGAAAGACATTTTGTAAATCTTGAAAAATATTTTCCAATAAAAAAACTATTGAAAAAAATAAAGCAGTTTGCCTGAATCAACTCTTAGATGAATATATTTTTTTGATGTAAATTATATTTTTTTTGATGCAAGTAAAATGATTCTTTTGCTAAAATATCATTGGTGAAAAGCTATTAAAATAATTCTTTTGCTTGGCATGCAAAACTTTTTGGGCCACTTTAAAATCTTATAATATTTTGAGTAGATCTTCCTCCTCTTGATTTAATGGGATTTTTTTACTATACCATTTTGTTTTTTGCAACATATCTTAAGTTTTCATCTTTTTCATCATCAGTATCTATGTCTTCTTGTTCACTTTTGCTATTTTGTTCTCCTATCAGTCTATTACTGTCTTCATTCAGATCAATTTCATTGAAGTTGCATCTGTTTTCTTTTCTATGTAAAGATATTTGTAATAATTTTTCACCAATGAATTCCATAATCTCCAAAATAGATTCAAACAATGCAGGAAGGAAAAAATCATTAGAAACACTTTAAAATCATAAAAAAAACCCTCTTAATTGACATTTATTATTACTTTCTTGGAAGAGAAAGGGTCCATTAGGCACAAGTAATTAAGGTTTAAACTTTTTATAAAATATGTCAAAAGTAATAATGTTTCTAATTTACTTTATGAATGTATTGCTACTCATCTACATATTATTCTAGTAAATAAATTTAGATTTACTACCTTTCTTTCTGCAAGAATCATAGAAATTCGAGAAGTATATTACATAATTTTAGATCAGTTGATCTCATAAGTCTCCTGTACCTGTGGTGCAGTTGTTAAAATAAAGATTTTGTTTCCTCCAGAATCTTGAGAGGCTTTTAGTAAAAAAACCATTGATGCATGATTCTTGATGTCTAACTTTTTTTTTTTTTTTTTGTTAAAAACATACTTTCATAAACTCACCACTCACCACCCAACATGTACCATTTGTACCACCATTTACCTTTACTAAGATTTTTATTGCAAAGTTTTATCCAACAGATACAATATACAAGCTCCTTATTGTGCAAATCACTGTAGGGTGAATTATTAGTAATTTTTATAAACATGTCATTTAGGAAGTAACCTTTTTTTCTCTGCCTAAATTAGATAATGCAGACTCTTTTAAAAAATGATGATTATTATTTTATTTATATATTTATATATTCTTTTTGTTTTATACTTTCTTTCTTTTTGTGCCACATTTTTATCCTAATTGAACTTTTAAATTCTTTAAAACCTTTAATTTTTAAACTTTAGATTATTCTTGCAGATGAGCGACTTTCTCAAAGTGACGAAATTTATGTCTTTCTTATACCTAGTCCAGATCACCTTCGTGTTCAGTCCACTAAGAGTCGGTAACAAATGTTTTTGTGTAATCATATTTTATGTTGTTTTAAATCTCTTGTCTAGAGTATTTTAAATTGTGTATTTTTTACTTTGTTGATTTTTTACTTCATTTTGGATTTTTTTTTTTTGGATTTTTCATTTTTGGATTTACATTTTGATTTTTATCTATTTACATTTTGATTTTTATATATTTTGTTTTAGACTTATTTGATTTTATTTTGTATGTTACTAACACAGTTTAGCTTTTTACTTTCAAAACGAGTAAAAATTGTAATAGAAATTATCATTGAGAGCTTTTAATTTATGATTAATTAAATGATCCATGATTCATTTTTTTAAATTTAAAATTGAAGTGGTTTTTATTTTTTTTAGTCCTCTGGCAGAGAAAAAGACTCCTTTTTCTTTAATAAAGACAATTAAAGGGTAAGTAAATAAATTCATGTGAAATTTTTTGAAATTTAATTTGTAATCTTGATAGTTAATTGACCATTGTAAAGTGTATTATAGCTGTCCAAATCTGCTTTTAGTTTAAAATGAATTTTTTTATGGCTTTGCAAGTGCTAAATGCAGTGCTAAATTATTTAAAACTGTGCAACGATAAATTTAAATAAAAAATAAAACTATCTTTGCATAAATTTGTTTAAAAATACAATTGAGCTACTTTTTTTTATTTAGATCTATTCAAAACATATCATTTCCTGATGTCTTGACCGATGCTGTAGATGGTAGCGAAATGGTTTGTTCTTTTTTTTTTAAGCAGTTTTTTTAATATTTTTTTTTTAAACTTTTCTATCAAGTAAATCAAGTAAAATTGTAGATTAAATTTTTCTCAGAAAAAAGTTATTTTATAAAATATTCTAAATGTAAATTACCTAAAAATTTTCTTTGGTCTTTAATTTCAGGAAACTGGAGTGGAAGAAAAGTTTGTAAATTTATTTGAACTATTTCATTTACTTAACCCACATGTGTTGTTGAAAGTATATAAAAAAATAGTTTTAACAATCACTTATATTATTATTATTACTTATATTAATTACTAACAAGATGGAGCAAGAAATTAACTCATTAATGCTGTTGATGATTGGTTTAAGATATTATCTTTCTTCCTGATATTTATTGAATTTTATTTTTAATCTCAGTAATGTAGATAGAAAAGATTCCATTGCTGAACCCATGTACGCACTTATTGGAGAACTGTTTGAACTCAAAGGAGGTGAAAATATGTAGCAATATGTTTTGTAATTTTACAAACAGTATAAGCACATAGTTCTCTTTATAATAAGTTTGATAAATTCAGTTTTTAAGGTACTTCGAAAAACATTGATATCATTTGTGCAAGTAACTTTTGGAGGGACTATAAATAGGTAATTTTTTCTTCTTTGCTTCTGCTTAAGGTAATCCTCATTTTAAGTACTGCTCACCTGATCTGTTATTTTGTAACAGTTTTTTTTTTTTTTTTGCAACTGGTTAGTTTTTACTTTTTACAGGCACCTCCGTGAATTTGTTGGTTGGCTCTTATCCGAGCCAATGCTGATATATTACATTGACAACTTTAAACAGTCTATGTGGCCTAAAGGGAAACTAGCCCCGTACCCACCGCCAAGAACAGACCTCGTATGTCAATTAAGATGCATCTTTTTTTTTCTTTTTTTTTTTAGTTACTATTCTATATTTTTATCTTTTCATTTTCAATTAAATTTACAAAATAAAACGAGTTGGTGATGTCAAGAGGGTAAAAGAACTTTGCAGTTTAAAAAGATGTTACGGTGTGTATTGTATAAAAAATTTCAGTGCTTTTATTGTATTAATAATAATTTATAAAATTAGGAAAAATTACGGACACGAGAACAAGCTAAAGAAAAAGTAATGAAAAGTATCCCAGGTACCATGAACTTTTGTTATTCTTTATTTTTTGTTTGCTTTTAATTTCCATTAATTTTGTATCTGCTTGATTACTTTGACATCTTCTTTGCATCATGCTTGTTGAATTTTTCGGGTAGGAGGGGAGAGGGAGTAAAAAATCACTGTTGCCATAGAAGAATGTTTAGAGAAGAAACCGGCAAAAGCAACATGCATTTGCAAAAGCTCAAATAACTTTTTTATAAATGATTTTAAAAAAAAGAAAAGTATATGAAGTTAATTTTAAATATATCAATTATCACTGATGGATAGGATTCTCAGATTTCATGATTTTGGGTAAGAGAGCGTGATACAAATTTCTAAACACCAAATAAACTGTTAAAATGAGTTAAAATTTTGATTAAAACTTAACAACTTTTTATTTGCATCATAAAAATTTTATGTTTAATGTTTATGAAAATAGGTATGCGTTTTTAAAATCGTACCTTATCGTTTCGTTTAATCATACCGTGTCGTTTTAGAATCGTACCTTTCCTTATTTTAACTCTTGCGAACTTTTTGTCTTTAAATATTATCGAGTAATGAAATTCTCCTGATTAGATAGAATTATTTAGGATACGCATAGCGCTCTCGCAAACGTCTAGAGGGAATTAGAAATTGAGAGAAAATCTCCTTAAGATAATTGATATTCTCGCGAGACCTTATTAGGTTTTCGATATTAAATAATATTTTTATGTAAAGCTATAACGAGGAAAATTTGAAAGTTGCTTTGACAGTTTTATTGTTTAGTGTTTATTGTTTATTATTTGTAGACGTTCTTCAAAATCTTGTAGGAAAGAGAAACAGTAGATTGGGTTTTTTAAAGGTATTTTGCAATATTTGTTTAAAAAATGATAAAATTTTTGTGCTTTATTATTCAGATTGTACTTATCTATTAGTTTGGAATTAGTGTGTTATTCTCTTTCACATTAAAGTGCTTGCGCTTATCCTAACTAGATATATGATTGACTTTTATCCAGATTTGTTTAGAGTTCATTAACTAACCATGCATTTCGCTATGCGACTGTTATTTATATCAGTAATTTTTTAATTTTTTAATTTTGTAAAATGAGTTATATTCTGCAAAATGAGTTATATTCTGCAAAATGAGAAACAGCAACTTTGTTCAATAAGTTGACTAAAATTATTTCTTGGTTTTTTATTCCATTTTCTTTTCATGTTTCGGATTCCTTACTTATCACCATTAAAAAACTATTGTTGAAATCTTAAATTCTTAAAATTTATGAATTTATCTGATGCATCAAAAAAATTTGCGACTGTAAATTTTTGATCTAAAGAAACGTTTATATTATCTTTTTCTTTTAACTAACGGACAAAGAAAATAGTAAATTGACAGTTTAAATATGTGGAGTTTCGCTTTTTTTTTTTTTTTTTTTTTTTTTTTTAGCTTTTTGAAGCTTTTCAAGATTTCCGTTCAAACAAACATTTATACTACGTGAGTTTTTTTTAAACGAATTTTCAAATTTTTTCCTCATTCCTAACTAATTTTTTTTTTTAATTCATTTTCATTCACCTCTTTTCAGCAATGTTTAGTAGAGTTCGATTCGTTTTAGATGGTGTTAGAACTAATCATAGTTACCATATGTCCGGAAATAAAGAGCACCGAACTTTCTCAGAATATTCAACAGAAGTTTGGGAAAGAAAGTTGACAAGTTTGTCTCAGATGTCAATCCTTCTTATGCGCTGATGAATACATGTCTAATCCGTGTCGTGCGAGATTAGTTGTCACTCTGTATACTTTATCTGAATTTCGAACCTTTTATTGTTCGCGTTTTTACCAAAAAAAATCTTTGAGGGTGATTTTGCCCCTGAGCGAAATTATTACTAATATAAATTCTAAGTTTTAATAACGCTTTGACGTTTTTTGTTTGTTTTTTTTAAAAAAAAATATTTAACGTTGTAATGGAGCAGCACAGTTGAAATTAATCCATAAACTTCAAACTTGATTTTTTGCTAACTATGTCAAGAGTTTCGTCATGTTTAAGCTTTCAAACGGGTTAAACCTTTCGCTACGCTGGAATAGAATCTTGATATGTTTCGACTGATCCATTTCCCCTGGTGTGTTTTAAGTATGTACAATAGCTCTTTGCTTTACCGCGCTGCACTAAGTGCCGTAGCTCTAGTTCGGTAACCCGGACTTGTCTGACGCATTATCGACAACTGAAAAAATCGTTACTAGCGGAATAATCTAACAGAGTTTCATTATGCTTGTAAAAAAGTCAAAACAAATCGTTCGTAAATTCCGCTAATTTTACCGCATCGACTCGATATAAAATATTTTTCCAGATGAATTGTTTATAGTAAATCAATCAATATCAATATATTTCGTGTTAAGGATGTTACAAAAAACACAGGTCATTGCAAATAGTAACTCACTAATAAAACGCAATGACTTAAATAAGATAAAGAAAAGACAAGAGAAAAACAAACTCTGAAACCACTTGATTTGCTACAATTTTTATTGTGTGCTTATTAATAAAAACCGACATCGATAAAACTTGCTAAACGACAGCCACTCCTGTTGGAACTTTAAAAGAAAAACGTTAAAAACAAACGGCAAAACAACTTAATAATTATGAAAATTCTTAAACAAAATTACTGTAAAATCTTTAAAAAATAATTAAATTCTTCTTTGATGGTCTCATACCTTTGTAGATGATGAAGAATGCAGTTGTATCCGTAGGCATTTCACGGACTACTTTAGTTAAAAAGTCATCGACTGACAATTTGGTACCAAATTACAAATATTAGGTGGTGCATTCGTCAGAACAGGAGAATTTATTTGTAGAATATCTGGAGAACTACTCCAAAATGTTTCACGGGCTAACATTAGCTAATGTGAGGTCATTGGCATATGAATTTATAATTGTGAACAGAATAAAAATACCGCGACATGACATGACAAGAAATCGGCTGGAAAAGAATGACTTTTTGGTTTTCGAGTTTTCCATCAGCTGTAGTTTCTTCGCCAGACAATCTCTTTCACAATCTTGAAGCAGCCATATCATCGTTGAACATGTCTAGGGGATAAATTTACAATTTTGGACAGGTTTAACAACAGTTCAGAGGGCCCCCAAGTTTCTTGCTTCTAAAGGCTTGAAATGGATTGGACAAGTGGCGTCTAGAGAGAGGGGTGAGTTTGTGACATTGTGTGTCATGCCTATTTTAACTTTATCTTCAGTGTTTCACCTGAACATTTTTGAGGCTACCCTAAAGCTGGACCCTTAAAGGTCAAGAATGCTAAGACGGAAAAGGTAGTCGATGATTACAACTTCGTTCCCTGAAATAAAAGTTATTCAAACAAATGTTCAAAAACAGCAAATAAAGTATTATTTGACATTAGTGAGTGAGACCTAGACTTAACTATGAACAACACTAGTGATTTAGTTGACTTTATTTTTGACTTACCGGGCGTGACAAATACAGCTACTTGTGTGGATATGCAAGATGTTGATAATGTGGTGAAAGATGGTTGTGTTCTGTGTGAACATGGCGTGAAATTGTCTATTTTGTTTTATACTGCTATCATAAGAATGGAACTGGATATGGATGGAGATGTGGAAGTAGAGTTTTTAAGAAAAAGTGAGAAAGTGACAGATAAATCTTTGAGACTTCATGTTAAACACATTGAGTGTGTGCCTATAAAAGGCATAAAATGTTAAGTGACAAAGCTAGATAAGACATGTTTAGGAAATTTAGGACCAAGAATGGTTTTTTTTTTTCATAGAGAACTTAAATACATTAAATGTTAAGTATACGTTGTTTTGCTGAAATGTGAATTGTCTAACAAATATTAACATAAATGATAAAGTTTAACCTTTTAATTTTGTGTGTGTGTTTGCATGTTGCTTTACAAATGATATATTTTACATGCATAAATAGTAAGATAAAAAGTAAAGATTTTAAATTTGAAAATGCTCATAAAATGTGTTTTGAACAAGATGGTTATTTCTCCCCACACTATGACCATTTCTCCTCACCTACATATATTTACTTATCTTTTAAATTTAACAAAAACTGTTCTAGTTATATGAATATAAATTATATTGTTACGTGTACATATGGCCTAAGTGTACATATATACTTATCACAGAGAAAATGTCCATATATACTTATCACAGAGAAAAATTTCATATGCCCATATATACTTATCACAGAGAAAAATTTCATACTTGTGACTATTTATTGAAATAGTCACAAGTATGAAATTTTTACTGTTGTCAAATTTTTACTGTGGTTAACTTACTTTCTTTTACTGTGGTCAACTTAGTTGACCATTTCTCCTCGCTCTCCTCTACACCCCACTTTGTTTAAGCTGATTCTTACTCGTCTAGAAGGTCCTTTACAAAATTTATGAAATAATTTTAAAAATTCCTTTATTGAGTATAACAAATTCTAAAACAACTGATCTTTTTATATTAAAAATACATAAAACTGTCGACTTCCTCTTTTATAACATCAAGTTAACATTCCGCGTTTTTTTTTTTTTTTTTTTTATTAAGTGCCATATAAAAAGAAAAGTTTCAAAATAAGTTAAAAAAAGATTTAAAAAGATCTTTTTTTAAAAAAATAGTCATTTATTTTGTTATAAAATTCAAAATCAGAAGAATAGAATCACATTCTTTATAAGAATTGCATGTTTCAAAAGAATAATTTGCTTCAAAGATCATTTGTGTTTGATTACACTCGAAAGAATTTTGGTATTTGTAATAAATCAAAAGAATTTTTTTTAATTTTTATAATAAAAACGAGGCTGACAATGTAATGCTTTTGAAAATAAAATCAACCGTAAAGTTAGTTAGATGAGAAATATTAGCGATTTACTATAGATTTTCTCCACTTTCAACTTCAGATTAGAGTACTTTACTTTGATTTTAAGACCTTTACATACTTCATAATCCTTCATAATCAGCATAAAATTTTCTATTATAATCAATAAATAAAAATTTACTAGCGCCATTGATTTAAAATAACTTTCAATTTCTTAGATACATTTAAAATATTATTGCGTGCTTCTCATGCTTCTGCACATTAAAACCAATAAAACCTACCCCCCCCCCCCCCCTTTTTTTTTTTTTTTTTTTTTTTTGATAATACTTGTTCTCTGTTTTACTTTAACAAAAATCAGTAGTTTTTTTCTCATTTTCTTGTAAAATTAGTAGGTTTTTCTCATATTCTTGTAAATGTTTTGCATAAAGTAGCTTTTGATAACTTGATAAAATTGTATTTAGGAGCAATTTTAATGGCCTATCTTTGAATATAAAAAGGAATAAATTGTTAAAAAGCAAATTGGATGTAAATACAAAGTTTTTGATTAAAACTAAGTTAGGGTAAGCAAAAAAAAAAAGACACATTCACTCTGTTACTATACGCGTTGCTATGAACATTTTTTACTTATGCCAAAATAACAAAAATTAGGTACCAATCTATCGAGAAATATAATCTTTTTTTTTTTTTTTTTTTTGCACATTAGAAATCTGCATAAAACTTTGTTCTATATTTATTAGCAAAAAAAATCAAATTTTTAAAAAACTCTGACGATAATTGTCCCTTATGATTTGAGGTAACTAACAAGAAGTATAAATGATTCAAAGAAATTTTTTTGATGCTCTTCAACAAGTAGATTTTACTGTTAAATCAATTTTAAAAATTTCCCTTATTAAACCTTTTTTATAAAATCACATAATTGGCTTGAATTCTTTTCTTCATTTTCAACAATCGATAAACTTTTGCCATTTTAATGGCCAACCTGAGAACATTTTTAGTTGCCTGATACCATTTTTTGATCGTGTAATTATGACACCGTTTTTTTGATCGTGTAGTTATGACACCATTTTTTGATCGTGTAATTATGACACCATTTTTTGATCGTGTAGTTATGACACCATTTTTTGATCGTGTAATTATGACACCATTTTTTGATCGTGTAATTATGACACCGTTTTTTTGATCGTGTAGTTATGACACCATTTTTTGATCGTGTAATTATGACACCATTTTTTGATCGTGTAATTATGATAGTATTCTGCCTGTATTTATGTTAGTATTCTGACTTCAATTTGTCGTATCTTCAAGTAGTTTTCAATTTGTCGTAGTCTTCAAGTAATCTTCAAGTAGTTTTCAATTTGTCGTAGTCTTCAAGTAATCTTCAAGTAGTTTTCAATTGTCGTAGTCTTCAAGTTGTCTTCAATTTGTCGACATTATTATTTCTATTTCAATCCTTTTGTATTAAAATTTGGTTTTTTACTCGCTTACATTGTCTCCATTTTAGAATAAAATAAAAAAAGAAAGAAAAAACGATAGTTGCAAAGTTTTGCAATTTACAGTTAAAAAAAAATTTTTAACTGTAAAATTAAATTATCAGAAAAATTATTTTTGAAGCAATTAAAAGGAATTGTGTCTGAGAAAGAAATAAATCCAGCTATGCTTTAACGTTTCTGAAAGTTTGATTCACTCAGATCCTAGTGGTGCGTTTTGCCAAGCGCAAGTTATACACACTGTTAAATATTGGAGAAACGTATAATCGTTTACTTTAAGCTTTTTCTGTTGAAAACAATGAGTTGAACAAAAAGTGTTTAATAAAAATAAAATAAAAATAAAAAGTGTTTAATAAAAAGAAAATAAAAATAAAAAGTGTTTAATAAATGGGATGCGAAACAAAGAAGTTACTTTAAAAGTTAAAGTGGGTTTTTTTTTTTTTTTTTTTTTTTTTCAGTTTAATTTTTCAAATATGCCAGAATATTACTATAGAGTTTATGACTTATGAAAAATTCCAGTGTGGTGTTTTTGAAGTATCAGGCCTCGAAGTTGTGTTTTTAATCTCTTTCCTGTCATATGTAGTCTTTATAAATAAAACTTTTTTGAATTCCTTATCATAACCCTATGAGCGCGTCACTGGTAATTTAATAGTGATTCAACACTTATTCTTAATAGAGATTGAGTGCTTATTCACATCAGAAGACTTTTGATCACCTGTGATTGAGTGGGGACTTGTCACTAGTGGGTAAGTAGTGATAATCACCGTTGATTTAATACCAATTCACTTGTGATTTAGTTGCGGTTGCTAGTTGTAGTTGAGTACTTATTCACTGGTTATCTGAGTAAACCTTGCTCTAATGACATTTTCATCACCATTCTTTTTATTCATCTTCTTCAAAATATTTAAAATTTCCCATATCCTTAGATGGTAGTACGCAAGACACAAAAGAAGCGGAGTCGGTATCATTTTCAACACAAACCTCTTTCTTATTAGCATTAAATAACTTTTTAAAACTTCTATATTCTCTCATGCAATTTTTCATAAAGTTCTTGCTCTTGTTTTCTACCATATTTTACTCAAGTTTCGTGATATTGATTACACGAAACAATCAACACTAAATGTACATTGAATCATCTCTAACAAAATTTTATCTGTTTGAATTTTACGTATTCGCGACGATTGAGTGGTGATTGTGTGGCGATCACTAGTGATCGTCACTCAATCATCACTGAGCAGTACTAAATCACCAGTAATGCGCACATAAGGAAGAACTTTCTAGAAGCTAAGTTTCATAACTTTTAAAGCATTTATTTTATAATAACTTTATAATGAAATCAGATGACAAAAAGTCGGGTATTTAATGGAAACCAGTTCAAATTCGAGCCTCTCTTGAACTCTTTTATATCTTCTAAGCTGAAATTTTACATATCTACTTCTCATTACTAATTCGAATGTATCTTTTTAAAGGCGCTTACTTCAATTTGTAACTGTTCCAAAAAATTCAAGATAGTCGGAGCTGAACACAACAGTCAACGGTACATCTGACCAATAAAAGTAAACGCTACAGTTAATAATAATAATAATAAAAAAAAAAATTGAAGAATTAATTACATTGTTTTATCTGTGCATAGAGCGTTCAAAAATTTAACGGTTGTCTTGATTGTTCAACAATTTTAATTTCATCGCAGACAAAGCTTAAAATAAATAACTTCTTTTTCCTTTCGATAAACTAGACAAGTAATATTCCATACAGAGGTAATATCATAACAGTAATCGTGTTCAACACAGAGTAATGCACAAAACGGAAATTGGAAAAAGCCGTCATTTTGAAAAACAAAATTTTCCAATTAAACAAAATTTTTTTAGCCCGTTTAAGTAGAACAGGAAACTCCATATGAACGCGGAACGAAAATCATTTCACCAAATCGAGACAGCCCGCTCAAAAAGCCAGCCCTGCAAGCACACAACGTTGATCGACGTTAATCAACGTTATTTCAACGTTGTGTGCTTGCTAGGAGCTCACCTAGTATGAAGAACCACATACTATGTTTATGAAGGTGAACTTTTACTTATTTTACAAAATACCAGAGTTCGCAATTTAACTCACTGTTACTGGCAGACAAACTACAGACGCACACAAGATAATTACTTTGCCTATCATTGTTTATACTCGCAATTTTAACACACACACACACCCCTGAACGTATTTTAAAAATATATAGCTATTAAAAAACATTTCCCAAGAGTAAAGAAACAAATTTACTTCACAGATGAAGAAAGAAGTAAGAAACTGTAATTCATTAAATTTTTGAAAAGCGAATACAAAAATCATCGTTTAATTTGATGTCTCAAATGAATATTATGATTATTAACTTGGGATATCAGCTCCTAAAAATAAAAAACTTCCACAAACCTAAGAAACCAAAAAAAGACAACAAATCACAAGTAACTCTTGGGTGGCATTATTCGATCATGAAATATTTAAATAAACAAAGATTCACAAGATAAAAATTATCCAGAAGCTCAAAAATGGTATAATAACTATATAATCAAGATATTTAAAAGTTTCTAATTTGATATTGTCATTTAGAATAGACCGACGGAGACATCTTTAGAGTTTTTTTCTTGCCTATCGTTCAGAATGTTGATATCAAAACTCACAAATATTTGAAAAATCACCATAGCAACAATCAACAATGGAATAAAAATCTAACTTGAAGCGTTATTTAGTTACCTATATATAGAATTAGTGATAAGAATTAGAAAGCTATTTAAACGTTAACATGAGTAATGCGCCCACACCCAGACCCGCCAGAGCAGATACCAAGAAAGCGCTCTGATTTCCCTGTTCATCGTTGTCTTTTTTCGTCTTTTCAAAGAAATCTAAAAAGCCATCCTAAAGAAAAACTATAGTAATTAGATATTTAAGCAATGCAAGTTTTCACACATTTAAAAAGTCTGAAAACGGGGTATAAATCGTCCCCCACATGTTTACGTTTAAAAAATACGTCATTTCTAGTTAAACAAGTCTAATGAGAAAAGAACATTTCAACACATATTTGACATTTTTGCAAATAAAAAAATAAAACATTAAACACATAAAACCAAAAATAGCAAATTAGCGTCGACGTCTTACTAAGGTTGTTCCACCACAGATTTTTTTACGCATTATTAAATTTATTTAGGAACTATTTCTTCATTAACCTTTAATGATCTCCAGCAAATTAAAATTAAATACCCTGCATCAAACTCAAATAGACTAATGAAAGTTGTCCTATTAGTGACTAATAAACGGAGTAATGAGAGTCGTTATACTAATAAACATACAGCATTTTATCGTGACAGAAAAAAACACGTGATTAAAAGGATATATCCCGGTGTTATGGTATAGATGGTAATAGCGGAAGAAGCATGACGGTGTTGAACTAAATATGTTAAGTTCATACAAAATGTTTATCAAATGATGCTATTTCATCTTATTAGAGTTTTTTATTTCTTGCATTTCACTTAAAACAAATTACTTTTAAAATGAAAAGAATGCGAGTAAGCGATTTGGGATTGCATTATGACGCTAAGTAACTTTAATTTCAGTTTTTACAAGAAACATTTAAAGTGATTTCATAATTAACAAAATCAGGTAAAAATAAAGTTACTTAATGACGATTTTCTCACGAATAGTTTATATACAAGGAAACCACGAGCATTAATCCACAATTCAAGAGAATTTCTTTACATAATCTGAATTCTGACGCAACCAAAACGAGATTTATAATTAATTTCATAATAATAACGCTAAACAACACTGAAGGAGAGTTGAAACATTCCTAGAAGCTATAAGCGGATTTTGAAGAGGATCATAATTATCATCTTGATCACGATCATTGTTATTTATATGTAATGACCTAAACTTAAAAAAAGAAAGCGCAGCTAAAATTTTGCTTAATAAACAAATTGAATGTTAACAGCCATTGTTTTTGAATGATGTAAATTAAAAAAATGCTAATATGCAAAACATTTTAAACCTCTCCTCAATATTCACATTTAATGAGTCTAACCAAATTATCAATTCATCAGCTGTTAAAAAGCAAAAAAAACTAACTCCATTTTATTCCATAAACTTAAAATTGCTTTGGAAGTCTATGCTGACAACTTTTACAATTAATTTCACAAATATACAAATTTTCAAATGTTTCAAAATTAAACTTTAAAAACCAAAATGTGATTTCATAGTTAAGTAGGGAAAATTCAATAAGAGAATAAAGAGAAAAAGAGACTTCTCCAAGCAAAAAAAGTTACCAAAACACGTTTTGTTAAGAACACTGCATGTTTTGTAGGAAAAATATATTTCGCCTCCAAAGTATGTAATAAGATAGAGGAAAGAGTAACAGATTTATAAAGATGAATCAAAATCAGATTAGTTATATTAATTAGCTTACCAACCCTTTAATAGCAATTTAATTCAAAAAGAGATTTCCATTTTTAATTCAAAAACCAATTCCTAACAGAAGACTAGAACTGCCATCAACCTTCATTTAAAATATATCTTTTCCAGATATATTACAGTCAATATATTAAAATCTTTTATAGATTGATAGCATTCAGATAATAAAAAATAAATAGATTAATAATAAAAAAAAATTGTTTGCATATTGCTTTATTGGTAAGAGAAAGAGAACTTGGTTTAGTTGGTGTAGGTTGCTACTGGTAAAAAGAAAAAAAAAATTCTATTCTAATGAAAGAGATGTAGAAATGTTAAAGAATGTTATTCAAACAGTGAATTTACCAATAAATATATCATTAATATACCCAATAATATACCTATTAATATACTGCTTAATTTTAATAACTTTTATATAAGTATAAATAGTAACAGTAGAAACAATAGTAGTGAAAAGTGCTTTAAGAAAAGTAGCAAAAAAAAACCCTATAAAACAATGGAAAGATTTTTAGGAGATATTGGCTTCATTAAGTGAGGCATTTAGTTTTTTTTCTCTAAAAGTGCTTATAATACAGGTAACAGCTATGAGTTTACCAATCTTCCAGAGCTCAATTAAAATCAAACAAAACAAAAAAAAAAGGTGTATTCACCAAATTAAAAATTTCTCTGAAGATATTTATAATAACAATGATTATCCCAAAAATTTTCAATTATCCCATAAATGGTCAAATATAGTAATTTCTTATCTCAGACAATGTTCCTTATAAGTATATTTACTCAAGGCATCTATGTAATGCAATAGATATTTATGGTATACCATCAGTCTATCATTTAAAACTTGCAAATCTACATATGGCCTAAAAAAATATTTTTATTGTGTTTAAAAGTATAGGTAAAAGCCTGTATCTCTAGCAAATTACTTTAAAATTATCATCTCCAAAAGACTTTTAAATTCTATCCATATAAAAACAAAATTTGCCATTTTGAAAAAAAAAGTGAATTTGGATTTACAGTTTTACAAGATAGACTGACCATATATATCAATTTCTAGAACACATTCAGTACTTGACACACATACAATACTTAACGCACATACAATACTTGACATACATACAATACTTGACATACATACAAAATGACACAATAACTGACATACATACAAAATGACACACAATAACTGACACAAACAAATACATGACACACATGCTAAAACCTGGAGTTTGGTTTTTAATTGCACACCAATGCTCTGTTCTTAAGTTAAGTCTATACAGGGGTAGAGTTGACTATGGTTAGTACAGTGATGGTAATCAATAATACTAAAAATTTTTAGATAAATTCCATAGATTTAAAACTTCATTACACATAAAATATCAGTAATTATTCTCTATGTAAATTTACACAACAACTTATTTTAGAAATTTAACCATAGAGCTTTTACCCAACATACATTATTGGAATTTTATAGCTCACTGAATATGATGTAAAAAATGTAAAGAACTGATAAAATATTCACTATTTTTTATTTACTCAACTATTTCTTATTTTCATGTTTTCTAATACTGTAATTCTATAGAAACAAGAGCACAGCATAATTTATACAAGTTAAAAAATAAATGTGAAGTCACTATATTTAGCATTATATTCCAAATTCTGACCAATTTTTTATAATTTCTTTAATAAAAGATGTTTACAAAAAAATTACACTTAATTGAATTTTCTATAAAAAAAATTTCCCACATAAGGACAAGAATCAATACATCAAAGTTTATTTTTTAGCAACCATTTTTAGTAGACATCTTTTAACCTGTTTTAACTATTTTGAAGTATTTGCAAAGTAAATGAATCTTTGTAAATAAATTTTTGTTTTCACTTACATGTTTTCACCTTTGACATTTCAGTTCATAGATGCTTTATCACAAACATATCAGGACTTTTTAAACATCTATAACTTGAAGTAATGCCAGTTGCCCTTATTTTTTAGAGAAGCAACTGGCATTTACTAAATGTACCTGTTTCTGATGTATTTTTAAATTTTCTTCTCAAAATTTAAACTTAATAAACTTTTAACACATTCTTTCTATATTAAATATAAATTAACATTATTCAATTTTATTATGTATGTATGTATGTATGTATGTATGTATGTATGTATGTATGTATGTATGTATGTATGTATGTATGTATGTATGTATGTATGTATGTATGTATGTATGTATGTATGTATGTATGTATGTATGCATGTATGTATGTATGTATGAAAAAATAATAACTTGGCTTTTTAACTTATCACTTACCCATCCACCTTGTTGATTAATCCAATAATCTAAATTAATAGCCATGTATTTAGAAATCCAATTAACAACTCTGTCAACATAGTCCACTCCCATATCTACTCTTTGAGCACAGTGTACAGCAAAATTACCCCCAAAAGTTAAAAATGCTACTATTCTTCCCCAATTTTTCCCCGAAACAAATATTTCATCTGCAATTGACAAAAATGTGGTATGAGCAGTATTTGGTGTTACTTGTAATTGGTCACACATATTTCTGAAAAAGTCTGTATTGGCTGATTCAAGTTCATCTCCAACTCTTTGTAATGTTTTTGCTATTTCAATAACAGGTGGCTTTAATTCTTCTCTATCATAACCACGAATTTCTATTCCTTTTTGACGTAACTTTTGTCCAACATAACTTTTAATTATTCGTTTATAATTATCTTCTTGAGCATTAGGAGGTCCAGCCATTACTAAAATAATAGCAGCCTCCAGCTTCAGATTATTAAAAAATTATTTCCCAGGATTCTCAATTAAAAGACAAACATCCATTTTTTGAAAGACAGGCTGTACTACTAGCTACCAGTTTGGTATGATAGACACGTCCTCTTGTATTTGAAGGTAATCAAGCAAACGATTAATTTTGTATGATAGGTAGGTTGATTGTATTACCTATGTAGACAGAATTCTTATTTTTAAAGCAAATTTGTCTTACACAAAAAGTTCAAGATATATTCAATAAGTTAATTTCTAAAAAAAAAATACTAAATGAAGAATAAGTAAATAAATAAACCAAAATTTCTTCTTAAAAAAAAAAAGTATATAATTTCTTTTCAAAACTCAAAACCGATGGCAATCTTTTAGCTTTTACCAAATGTATTCAACAAAGTAAAACTTCCGTAATTTTCAAAGATGGAGGGTGTAAATAAAAATAATCAGGGAAAAACCATTAATGAAGAAGATCTTTTACATAATATAAAATTTTACTGGTCGTTAGGATTATTTATTTGTCCATACTCTAAGTAAGCGAATAAAATTTCTTTATTTCATGAAAGTCTTTTGTCAAAACAATGTTTTGAAAAAAAATCACAGTAACTGATATAAAATGAAACTTAGATAATTATATAAATAGATCAAGAGACCAAACCAAACAGCACCTGCATTGAAACTCAAGTAATTCGAGCAATTGTCGAACATCTTAAAATCCACATTTAAAAGTCACAATATTAAAAATAAATATCTGAACAGACTGAGCGTATACGGAGGGTTATCATTTAAATTCTTATTATGGAGTTTGTGATTGGCTGTGCTCTTTCGTTTCATCGACCTTTAATTTTTATATTGAAATATATTTTCTCAGCTATCAAAACTAACCTTAAAGCTTGTGTTAAAGTTTTTAAATGTAAAAATATTGCCGAAATTATTTCTTCATAAAAATGATCGTAGTATATTACTCGTATATTACTCGTATATTATTCGTATATTACTCGTACTGGAGCCTACAGGATGCCGAGATCGAAAAAAAAAAAAACAAACGCAAAATGAATTATTTAAAAAGACGGAAATTCTTCGAAGATTTCTGCTTCTTGTGAAATAATTTTAGACTGGAATGTTCGAATCAATAAGAGATAAAATACTTTTCCAAAATCCAGATTCAGATATTCTTACGCACTTTTGGTATTGGAAATACAGTTTTAATTGAAAAATCTTGCTTTTTCTATATAAACGAACGCTATAAATCAAATAAGTTTTCACAAGTTCATTTATCAAAGTTGCTCAGATTTTATGTACAGAAACAGTTTTAAAACAGTATTTTTTTTCTCTCCCTCTGAGTTATAAGAAAAGGGATTTTAATAGATATTGGATCCTTTTTTTTTAGGAGACTCGAAAAAGTATAACTCTTTAAAAGGGAAGAAGTTGAAAGAGTACAATTTAATTATGAAAGTAAATAATGGGATTGTGCTGAATACAAACCATATATTATTTCCTTTGATTTGGGCTGATCATCTTATTTCCAATGCGATACTGAAAAAACTATACTCTTGCCATAAACCAAAAATAAAAAATGGAATAAAAAAAAAAAAAACATGATTAGAAGATGTTTAAAATCTATAAAGTTGATTTTTTTCGAACCTCTTTAGTTTAAGTTAGTTCCCTTTGCTAACAAAAATGTCTTTGAAAATATTTTTTTTATTAGTTATCGTCAAATTTCTCTCTCATGTATATGACTCATAAATGTAGACTTAGTATCACGGGGGTTAGTATTTTACCTCAAAAAGTTTTGTTTTGAAATATTAAAGTTTTTCATTTAATTCAACGCGATGTTTCTGAGTGTATTTGACAAGCATTATACATTTTCACAAGAACACGCACTTTCAAACCGCCACACTACTAAATTGTTTCGTTAGCTATTACACTTTGCATTAATTGCGTTATTTCTTCGGTTATAAAGTAAAGAAAAAAACAATAATCGAACTGCACTAAATCGAAATGATTTGGTCTATTTTTACGGAGGTTATTTATTGAGAAATTTGATTTTCTTAACTTAGTAAAGGTAAAGATGTTGCTGGCGAAATTCTCAGATTCATTTTTCCACAGCCGAACCCCCTTGAAAAGATTCAAATGAATTTTTCCAGATGCGTTTTTCGTGGCCTAAAAAATTTATTGTTCTATTTTGCAAACCGTGGAAAAAAACATATTTTGATCTGGATGACTCATGCTTCAGATCATTTAAAATAGCCTCCAACTTTTATCGCTTGTTGTTGAATTAAATATCAGTAGTCAAAATTACTAGTAGTAAAGTTAAAAAAAAAAAAAAAAAAAAAAAGGTTAAGATTTTTCTCTTTCGAAGAAAAACTTCGATTACTCATTGTTCTTGCTGAGGAACCGAATTGCACTTAAACATGAGTTTATTATTAACTTCTTTAGAAATTTTAGACACTGAAAAAACATTTTATGTTAAGGGATTCGATTTTTTATGCAACAATTTGTAATGTGATTTACAAAGTTTTATAACGTTTTGAGAATTTGAAATACCATGTAGTATTTTCATGAAGAAAAACTCATGCAGCGACACTGAATCTATTTTACTACTTCTTTGTTGCAGCCTCCTTCACCCACAAAAATCCATTCAAATACTGTTGCAGCCTCGTTCAACCAAAATAATGCGTTTAAATATTGTGTAACTAAATGTATCCTTTTTACGAGGAAGAAAATTTAAGAAACAAATTTTGTGATAAGAACCAAGACTATGTTTTCATGGTCAACGTATTTGTTTCTTAAAATTAGATAAGATTGAATCCAAACAAACTCAACTTGTATAACTAAGTATAAAAGCTTAAAAACGGACTTTAACGTGATTATTTTTAAAAAAAGGCATGTTATTCGTAATAAAAAACGAACCAATAGTAGCTCACATTTTTAGTAAAAATAATAATAATAATAATAATAATAATAATAATAATAATAATAATAATAATAACAATAATAATAATAATAATAATAATAATAATAATATTAATAATAATAATAATAACAATAATAATAACAACAACAACAACAACAATAATAATAATAATAATAAAAATAATAATAATAATAATAATAATATTAATAATAATAATAATAATAATAATAATAATAATGCCATTTAGTTTTTAAAAATACTTTTAAATCGAAAATCTTAGATCAAAGATGTAACTCTCTAGAAGCTAACCCTTCTATTTTAATTCAAAGATGCAACTCTCTACTAGCAGACCCATTTATTTTAGTTCAAAGATGTAAATGCAGCATACATATAATTAATTTTAAGCATATTTACAATAAATTTTTGAACAACATTTTCATAAGAATAAATGGTTTAGTATATAAACAGAGGAAAAAATTATAAATATAATACAGATATAAAAGCCGAAAACTGATCAATGGCATGCTAAAAAAAATATTTTCTTTAAACAATCGAAACAATATTAAGAAGTTGATGTTTTATGAACAAATGGAATCTTGGGAAAAAATTTGATTTTTTTAAAATACCTGTCGTAAGTACTTCAGAAAAAAAAAAAACAAAAAAAAAACTTCATATTAAAAAGTATTCAGAAAATAAACACTAAAACAAAAAACAAAAAATTAAAAAACAAAAAAACGAAACAAAAAAAAAAACAAAAACAAACAAAAACAAAAAGAAACAAAAAAGTTGTTTAAAAATGACATATATAGCAAATAATAAAGACGATAATAATAACAAAAAATAATAATAATAATAATAATAAATAATATTATAACAATAATTAATATTATTATTAATATAAAATAAAAAAAAGCATAATAAATTTTGGTTAGCCATAACTATTTATTCAAAAAATAAGCTCTTATTTAAGTCAATCGAAACGAAGATCTTTATATTTACTACCTCCATTATCCACCAATGGAAACCTCATTTAATGAAGCAGATGTTTATGGGAAAGCTTTAGATCCTAATGCAGTATTCGAGATGATTGTTTTTTTTTAAATGCATCTTTTTCTTAATTTCTCACATCTTCTTTCATTAAGTTATTAAAATCTTGCAATATAAAGTCTTCTTTTTCATCAACTTGTACGCGTTCGGGCATTCGGTAGTTTAGATATAGTATCGTATAAATTTTTAGCGTCAATGGCCAGAGCATGAGCTGCAGCAAGCATATTTTTTCTATTCTGCTGATCTACAGTTGTATCAGCATATCTTTGCGCAATTTCCATTTTGGTAATCAGTTCTTTCATGTCTGAAGAAAGAACCTTTTGAGCCATCTCGATCTACAGAAGGAGAACCAATTTTAAATTATTCTTATAGTAGGGGAGACTGGGACTAGTTGGCTACAGGGGTAAGTTGACACACTGCGTTTAACTTTGGGATTTTCCATCAGAAATTTTTAGAATTCACATGAAATCTTCCTAAACAACTAATTCATCTTCCAATGTAGTGTCAGGGTAATTAGCGCACGCGCATAGAAGTTATAGCGTTTTTTGTGTCTTTTTACTAATTTTGTAACTTTTGTAACTAATACTTTTTCAATTTTAAAAAGCAATAGGATTAGCTTCAAGTAAACTCGAATAGATGTAAGTGTATTATGGTTCACTCTAACCTGAACTATTTTGTGATTTTCAACATTTTGCGTTCTGAGGGATCTGTAGGACATTTTGTGAACAACTAGTTTTTGGGATTAGTTGACACAATGATTGCGGGGCTAGTTGGCAACATGTGCCAACTTACCCCTGATTCACATAGGCCGTAAATTCACTAAAGTTGGATAATATTGAAAATCTATAAACAGACACTAGGTTACATCAAATCTAGACAGTTAAGCTTAACCTTTTTTATGTATGTGTGTATGTGTGTATGTGTGTATGTGTGCATGTATGTATGTATGTATGTATGTATGTATGTATGTATGTATGTATGTATGTATGTATGTATGTATGTATGTATGTATGTATGTATGTATGTATGTATGTATGTATGTATGTATGTATGTATTTATACATACATACATGACTTTCATAAAAGAAGTGAGGAAATTAGCTTTTCAGTATGGAAAAGCTAATTACATCAAATTGCCACAGAATTGAAGCAAAAATGAAACAGCAGGAAGAGACTGGTTCACTGTTTACCTCAAAAGACACAAAATGCTGTCAATAAAAAAAACTGAAGCAACAAGTCAAGCACATGCTTCCAGTTTTAAACCCACGAATGTTAGAAAGCTTTTACAACAATTTAGAAGCTCTGTTTAATGGCTTAAAGCTGGAAAATGGAGATATTTGGAATATGGATGAAACTGGTATTACTACAGTTCAAACTCCAGATCATTTTGTAGCTCATAAAGGTTTTAAATAAGTTGGACGTTTTACTTCTGCTGAGAGAGGCAATTTAGTAACTGTTGCAGTTGCAGTCTCTGCCAGTGGGAATTCTATTCCAGCCTTTTTTTTATTTCCACAAGTGAAGTTTAGAGAGTATTTTTTAAATGGTGCTCCCAATCGAAGTGCAGGTGCTGCAAACCCTTCCGGTTGGATGACTGAAGTTCAGTTTTTACAGTTTTCCCATCATTTTGCCAAATATACTAGAAGCTCAAAAGAAAGACCTGTTTTGTTACTATTAGATAATCATGACTCCCACCTCTCAATAGAAGCTTTAGACTACTTCAAAGAAAATGGTGTATCAGCTTGTTCATCTCCTCCTGATTGCAGCCACAAACTGCAGCCCCTAGATCTCAATATAACTGATCCTTTTAAAAAGTACACAAACACAGCTTGTGATGCATGGATGACAATGCACCCTGGTTCAACAATGACAATTTACAATATACCAAGCATTATGAGTAATTCCTTTCCACTGGGATGCACCCCAAACAATATCACAACTGGGTTTAAAAAAACAGGAATTTTTTCCACTAAATGTTAACATTTTCAATGAACATGATTTTATGCCTTCATATTTACTACCGATAGACTAAATTCAGAACCAGGCCCTGCTATGGAAAGTTTAGTGTTATATGTAAGTAATGTTACTCATGTTGACTAAACTTTATAAGAAAATGATTAGCCAGAAGTTAATTTGCTCAAAAAACTTAAAAATATTGCCATGTCTAGTCTTCAGACAATAATGATGAGCCAACTGCAATTCTAACTCCTGAAGATTTAAGCTAAAGCAAGAAAAAGAATTTTAAATAAAAAGGGTAAGAAAAAAAGAAGCATGTCAATATTTTAACAGATTCACCAAATATGAGCAATATTAACAGATTCACCAAATATGAGTATCTTAAAAGAAGAAAAAGTTAGATATGGAAGAGAAAAAGAAAAGAAAAAAGTTTAACAAGTTTAAAATTGAGGATGAGTAAAAAGCCATCATGTAAAAGAAGCAGATACCTAATAGAAAAAAGTCTGGATCATGAAAATTACTTTGACAATGAGGTACCTTTTCTAAAAGTAAGCCTGAGGAAATCTGGGTTCAGTGCAATAAAAATGTCACCTTTGGTCTCATGAGTCGTGCATAACTAGAAACACATTATTTTACATTTGTGACAACTTTAATGATATCGATCAGTAGTGTAATTGTTACTATTCTTATTGTATAATAATGAAGTTAATTGATATTTTCACTTTTGTTTTGAACTTTAAATTGGCTTAGGAACTAAAAAACTTAATTTACATAAAAAAGATACACTTGAAAAAATGCTTAATGTTGCTAAACTTATCACTTTTAATATGTGATGCCAATTTACCTTGATGGTGTAGCAACTTAACCCAAGACAGGATAAGTCAACACACATTTTTTTTTTTTGAGGTCTTTTTTGGGCCACTAAATATTTTTTTTATGTTTGACACTTGAACATGATTGCTACATTCATTTTCTTTTGAACTGCAGTTAGATATTTTCAAAAAAATTCACCAAGAAATGCATAGAGCTCATAAATTAAAACAGTAGCCAACTAGCCCCAGTCTCCCCTACACCACGGTTCTTAAAAACTTCAAATTAAAAATTATTATAGAAATATTTTTTTAATAACTAAGAAAGTTAAATAATTTTTCATAAGCCTCAGGTCATTTTAATATGAGGATTATTTATAAAACTGGAAGAATGCGAAAACAAATGCTAAGCAGAGTAAAGGAATAAAAAGTTGACTCTCATTATTTTTACTACATAAAGAAAGTTCACTACATACCTCCTTGTAGGTAATTAAATTAACTTCTGCCAATAAATCACGCAAATTTAGACCAACCACCTGAAGTGACAAAAACACTTGAGAGCAAACTTAAAATAGTGTGATAATTTTTAACTGGTAAACAAATATTACCTTCACTAAGTCTAAAAACTCTTCAGGTTGGGCATGCTGAACACCTGTACTTAATTCAATAACAGATTTGACAACATTCTTAGTATGTAATAAAACTTTTTCAACGTCTATATTTATATCCTGTTGAACAGAAAATGGTGCAGATTCCTCTGCAGGAGCGAGATGTTCAGAAGCACCTGGTGCAAAAGTGACACTGTGAGGCGGACCAACTGGGCCACTACGAGCAGTTGCAGTAGGTTTAAAAGATGATGCGTATACTTCATTATTTCCTACTGTGTTACTGCAGTTAATGGAGTTACTATTGGTACTAGTAGATAGTAAAGAATGTGATCGGTCATCTGCTGATGTTTTAGGGTTTTCTACCTTTTGGTCAGAATTACGAGATAACGGTGACGGAACCTTTACACATAAAAAATACACATAATAGTTTAGTTAGTCTTGATATCTTAAATATAAAAAGTTAAAAAAATAAAAACAAAGTTAAAAAAATTAACAATAATAATTAATTTAAATGTTAAATGCAAACTTACATATGTAGTTGAAGAATGTTTATCAAAACTCCATAGAGGTATACTTCTTCGTAATGGAGCTATACAAAAAAAACAAAGGCTAAATCATGACTGATCAAAATTTTTTCTGCTGAGTTGTAAATTATGTTTTTTCAAATGTCAATAAAGAACTTACATGAACTTTTTTTAAGAAGCTTTTGTTCAAGTAAATCGCGTGCATACTCGTCCTTGTACAAATCGTATCCAAGTTGTTCTGAATTATTTTTTGAACTGCTGGGATTCACCTGTAGTGGAAAAAAAAAATGAAGTTAACTGTTGTTTTTTTTAAATCTGAATTTTAATTATTTGACTTATATTACTAGGAAAAAATAAAAACAACCTGAGACGTGTCTTTCTGAGATTGTTCAGCTACAGAAAAACTTTTCGTTTCTTCGCTTTGCAACCACTCGTTATCTGCTTCTGTTTGTTGCTGTTGTTCTTGAAGCTTCATTTGTATATTTTCGTGCTCTCTGAGTGAGTCACGAGTAGCACGATTCTTGTTTTCTGACTCTTGTTTATGCTTTTCCTTTAATTTCAAAAGATTCAGTTTCATTAATATATCATCACCAACTTTGATGTCATATTTGTCATCAGCCATATTTTAAGGTAATTTTATAAAATTGATTACTATTTGACTTTTGAATTTAAAAATCTTGCATAGATATCTAATGATATGGAGATAATTTAAAGAAGGGAAACATTAAAAATCATGACATCCGAATTTTTATATTGCAGAACTACACAAAATTCTCCCAAAAACATTAGGGTAGGTCAATTTTACCATTTTTTTAAAATATCAAATTGAAATATATTGCAGTTAGTGTAACTAGGATATAGCTATAACTTCACTAAATTTCAGGTATGCTGTATTAAAAACGGCTTGCATAATTGCCTTTTAAGTCCTCAGTTAAAGACTACTTTTGCTGTGTTCCTAAGTTATTTTAAATTTCAGTCTTAGAAATTTTAAATTTTGAATTAGTTATTTCAAATATCTTGCTTTGAATGTAAAATTCAACCAATAAAAGTGTTTCTTGCAAAAAGGGACCAATAAAGTTTAGTGTATCTGGATGATTATGCTTTGGAACCTATCAAGTTTTTAACCATTGCTCATTTACATTATTGAAAATTGATTTTAAAATTAGATGTACATTTTAAGTAAATGTTTGCTATTTTAACAAGTAATATTTTTATTTACTTGATATTTAATAAAGGTTTTTGTTTACGTTTTTTTTTTTCATTTTATCAAAGCATTGGATTGTGATATTTCTCATTTCTATAAATATAGAATTACATAAAGTAAAATACTCAACATAAAAACAGAAATTATAAACATTATAAACACAATGAAAATGGCAAAAGTAATAATTACAAAAAAAAGTGAAAAGAAGTATGGCTTTGGTCCATGTGAATTATTAATAACAAACCCAAGTACTTTCAGACAGGTTATTCATTAGTACTATTATTTTATTCATGTAAAGCCTAGTGTAAATATCTTAGATATAACTCAGCAAATAACTTAAAATCATATTTGGGCCACAGTAAATCATAATATAATATACCTAAATAACTAATACCTAAATAAATATACCTAAAATAACTGATAAGAGTAAAAGATCTTCCTCATTCTCGTGAAAGACATAAATCATAGGCAAGTGCCAAATGCATTAACAGTCTCAAAGGGTAGTTGATAAAGCAGAATCTCTCATATAACATACAGAGCCATCCAAAGGAAACAGCAATTTATTTAAAATGGATAAATTGTAATTTTATTCAAATATTGTAATTTTATTTAAGTATTTCAAGAACATGAAAAAAAAAAACCATTTTATGGTGTATTTATCTTCCAAAAGAAATTCAATGGTAACCAATAAAGAATCTTCAAAGAAGAAGTGTGAAGGTGAATACTGCAACTTAATTAAACTTCCCAGATTTTCTATGAAATCAGAAGTGAATGTCCATCAAGCTGATGGTGTATTACATTAAAAATATCTTGAGAAATGATGTTGATAATCACATCTTTATTAACAAGTGCAAATTAGGTAGGACTAAAGCACAAGTAAAGATAGTAAAAGTGTAGATTTAAAAAGAAAAAAAAAGTTAATTTGCCTCGGTGTGGATGTAAACTTGATCAAACCACTGAACTTCTAGAATAAAAACTTACCTGAAAGGAAATTGCTTAAAATATCTATTGAACCTGAATATCACCTCGCATTTACTTATGAAGACAGAAAATCTACTGCAACCTGTTTGACTTATAAAACAATTCATGCTATTGATACAACTGGTTTAATACTTGCAAAGAACATTTCATGTTTTAAAAGAATTTAATCTCCAGGATACACATCAAGTACAAGAGACAATAAACAAATCCAATCTTTAAAAAAAACTAGTCTGTTTAATTGTTTAACTTTATGCTCCACCATGATTTGAAACAAAGATATCTATTAGCTGCATGAGTCTCCTTACCATCTTTTTTCTGCAATAATTCAACTAAATATTCTCTCATTTAACAATGTGCTAGCTGTGAAGCAGAATATTATGCCATGGTTAAAGATGAAGAAAAGAAAATCTGAAATCATGGTTTCAATCATTACTGACTACTAGATAAAAGTATTTTTTTAAATTGTTTATTTTACTTGGTAACTTGATAAATTAAAATATTTTTAAAATTTTTAAACAATCATAATGCAGTATTGATCACAATTTTATATTTGCAGAATAAACATGAAGAGTCAGCAAAGTAAATTGAAATAAATTTTAATTCTAATCACTGGATGAATAAGTTGATTGATCTCACTGCTCCAGATGTTACAGAACCTCCTACCTCACAACATTTTTCAAATCAAGAAATTCAATACTTCATAGCCAACTATGTTAAGCCAGATACCTGCTAAATTATTATCTGAAGGATCCTGTCATGTTTTTGGGTTTATGAATCAACATAGCTGCATGTTGACAAAATTAATTACCTAAACGAAGTGTTAACATGTATGTCAAAAGGATATTATTTTCATGCATACAATGTTTTTGAATGATATTTTTAAAAGATTCAAAAAGTTACAATAATTGTGACTTAAATCTTAATAAAAAAGTGAAATTAATGTGTATCTAACTAAACATTTCAGGATTAAAGTTTTTACTGCTGAAAAATTTACTAAGCTAGATAATCAACTTATAAATTTGGAACGATGGATGATAAAGATAGCAAGGCAAATATGTATAGAAAACTATATAAAATATTTTCACAATCAAATTTTTTCATTTCTGCTTAGAGAGTATTTTAAAGCATTTTTTTTTTATCACAATTATCTTTAAGATTACGTCTACAAACAATTCTTCACCCAAAACCTCTGAAATTTTATGAGGTATCTTATTTCAATTGCCTCCAACTACTGCAACATTGACAATATGCAGGAGTAAAAATGACCTACCCTACTAAACATGGTCAACTTAGACTAATAGTATTGATTTTAAAAATAGCAAGACTAAAATGTCATAAATAATTTTGAAGATCTATTTAGCTTATTATATCTTAAATAACTATTAGATATATACTGTAATTACAGTATGTAATGTATTACCTAACTTAATTTGTTTTGATAAAAAGCTCCAATAAAAATAATAAACTTACTTGTGAATTTACTTTAGGATTACACCATGACATCCTTTGTATATTGAAAGGGCTCTGATTCTTTGTGTATGGTCTTGGTAACGTGCTGATACCTATCTTATCAAAACTTGAGACAGAGTTAGTTAGACGTGTTGAACGTGGTAGGGTTACAGACCGAGTACCTAAAAAACCATTTTCATAGAAGTTGAATTGTTTGAAAGCATCCATGACATGAAAACATCCATGAAATGAAAGCATCCATGAATGTAGCCTCAATAATGGGATTAAACACTTGCATAAACTATAACAATTTAAAATATCAGGAATAGGTGTGGTAATGTCAAAACCTATAAGGAGAATTAGGAAGAAATGAAAAGACTGGAGAGAGTTGAATCTCTAAAGATTTTTAAAAAAATACCTGAAAATAGTGGTTCTATGTTTGCAGTTGGTCGTGCAGGCTAGTAAAAATTTAACAAAATATGAATTATTACATTTGCAAAAAAGCTAATAAATTTTATACTTTTATTTTTTGTAAGGGTTAAAAAATGATTTTACATATAAAGTTTATCAAGATACATTCTTTTATTCAATTTTAGGTAACTTTTCTTTCCTTTTTAAATTTTAAATTGAATTGATGCTCATTTCAAAATTTTAGGCAACCCAAATAAGTTAAAAGAACTTTTTATGAAGAAAGTTAAATTATAATGACCGAAAACAAATTAACAATTATTTGTAAATATTTGTAGAGGATATGAATGAGTAACAACAACTTTGTGGATAAAATCAACTTTATAAAAATTATTTTGTAAACGTAATACTTTTAATGTTAAAGTATTCAAAAAAAAAAAAAAATTCATATAATGTGGAGTACTCTCCAAAAGAACATCTATTTGGCAGCCAACTCTTACACTATAATACCAATCTCCATACCAATACTATAATACCAATCTCCATACCAATACTATAATACCAATCTCCATACCAATACTATAATACCAATCTCCATACCAATACTATAATACCAATCTCCATACCAATACTATAATACCAATCTCCATACCAATACTATAATACCAATCTCCATACCAATACTATAATACCAATCTCCATACCAATACTATAATACCAATCTCCATTCAAATATTTTATTCAAAAAGTTTAAATACATCAACACCATGCTCAAATTTCAATAAAATTTACTTTATAATATCCATAATTAGCAAATCTTTCTCATTTAAAGTACTGTTATTTGGTTCACAAAGGGTCCACAAAACTGACTGCTGCAAAATAACTACTAGCAAAAATGACCAGTCATATTACTAGCAGTCATTTTTGGCAGTCAATTGTTACTCTCTCTATATAAGATTATTAAATGAGAATTGTTGCTAAATAATTTGAACAGTAATATTTCAATAGAAACAAAAGCACAAAATACCTTTGGAGGAGCATTTTCATTATCACTACCTAAAAGAAAGAAAAAGGTTCTTGTTTTTAAGGGAAATGTTATGGGAATTGCTCATTAATCATTTTGGTTTAAAAAGTATACACAAAATGTTGTATGCAGGAATAATATAAAAAACACTTTTAATACTTGTATTAGCCCCCTACTTTATTTTGGTTTAAAAGTATACACAAATATGTTGTATGCAGGAATTATTTAAAAAAAACTTTTAATATTAAGATTGTATTATTAAGATTTAATATTAAGATTGCCCCCTACTTTATTTTGACCAACATAAATGTGAAACTACATCTAACAAAAGATTGCCATGCTTTAATACACTACATAACTTTTTAATTATCTAAGTAACCATTTTAACAAGGGAAAAACCTAAAAGCAGCAAAGTAAGAGCTTTATACAAAAACAAAAAAAGTGTGTTAATTTTTAAAAGAACTTAGTAAATTTATTTAAGTTTTTTTTTAATAATTAGTTTAACAGGCAAGATGCTTGTATTTTACAAAAATTTAGGCCTGAAACTGTTAAAGAAAGGTTAAAAGAAAACATAAAAAAATTGTAGGAATTCAACAGGTTACTAATACATTTTGCTAATTAAACTTTTATCAACTAATACCTACTTAAAGGTTTGGCATTCATTCTTCGTTCTTCCTTTTTCTTTCTTTCCTGACCAGAATTTTTTTCTTCTTCAACAATAGCACTAAATTTTTTTTTTTTCACAAAATCACAACAAATTTTTTTTGACTAGCAAGACAAAATAAACTCCAATCACTTACTATGTAAACCAATTAACATTTTTATGAAATCTATATAAACTTATATAAATGTAGAAAATCTACCTAAGCCTGGTTTTCATTTCTTGAAATGTTGGACGTTTAGCAGGATCATAAAACCAGGCTTCAGTCATTATATGGTACAATGTTGGTGGACAATTAGGTGGTAGCTGTAGTCTCTCCCCATTTTCAATTTTCCCAATAACCTTTTCATTGGGAACCCCCTGGAAAGGTTTTACTCCATACATGAGTATTTCCCAACAACAAACTCCAAACATCCATACATCAGACTTGGATGAAAACCGTCGAAAGTTAATTGATTCAGGAGCCATCCATTTTATTGGAAGTTTTCCTTTTGATGCTAGACCAAAAACAAAAAATAATAAAGTAAATAAAATCTAGATATAAAAATTTTTTATTTAATGATTTTTATTTCATTTGATAGTAAAATGTGACAAGTTATCATTCTTTTTTAAAAGCAGAGACTTTCTCTTAAATAAGTTGTTGAACATGTTTGTTTGTTTGTTTGTTTGTTTAAAATAAGTTTAACAAACTGTTGTACAAGTTTTTTTAAAAACATATCACCTAAAAAAAAAATCTTTATATTCTACAAAGCATTCTGTATCTTAGTTTTAAACGAGAAAGCAATAAACTCCTCTATTACAAAATTTACAATTCTTAAGAGCAATAGATACAATACCTAATTAGCACACAAAGAAAATTCAAATTTAGAAAAAGATAAAACCTCCAAAACAAATTCCTAAAAAAAGTGTGACAATCTTTTTTGAATATTTACTAATATTTCAAAAAAAAAAGGCAATCAATTTTGAATATTTACTAATATTTCAAAAAAAAAGGCAATCATACTACAAACATTAAGTAAAACAAACTATGTATTTTATCCAGCAATTTATCAAGAAAAACAGCTCGTTTTAAAACAGAAATTTTTAAATAGAAAATGTGTTACCTTTATAGTATAGTTGCTCTTCTTCAATCCACCTTGATAATCCAAAATCAGCTAGCTTCACTGTTAGTGGGTCAACTACAAGAATATTCCTTGCAGCAACATCTCTAAATTAATTATAATTCTTAAGTTTTGTTAAAAAATTTAATCGCTAAGTGGTATTCAAAAGAATAAATTAATAATTAAATTTTTGATAACTCATAAACAGAAAAAAGCATTCTTTTAATCACCTATGTACAAAATTTCTGCTTTCCAAATAAGATAATGCTGTGCTGAGTTGGTAAATGTAAACTACCAAGCGCTCAAGGTCTGTTTGTATCCTGTAAGCTTGCAAGTATGAGCGCAACTAAAGAGTTTTAACTGTTTTGACAATGTGGAGTGTGTAAGATAAAAATTGCATAAAATAATAAAATGAGGAAGCTTTCTTATCAGCTGTTAGGTCGGTCAAATCACTTATAGCTCCCTTTAAACTGTCAGTTACTTCTGATAAAATAAATTTAAAAATTTAAGTCATTCGTAAAAAGAGATATCACCTCTCCATAAGCTGCAAGCTCCATTATAATATAAGGTGGGCTCTCAGAGCATATGCCAATTAATTTAATGATGTGTGGATGGTCAAATTGTTTCATTATATCTAGTAAAGAAATGACTGCTAAGTAAGATTTTCAGCAAATTAAACCTACCATATATGCAAGTGTATAAATTAAGACTTTAAGTTGTATAGAATAGGTAAAATGATTTTATCTTATACACTGAGTCAAATATATAAATCGACTGTCTTTAAGTTGAGGCCTTAATTTTGATCCATTCTAAACTTAAAGCCTTAAGTCTATACCTTAAGTATGGAAAGTCTTAACTTATGCACCCGGGGTTTAAAATTTTATATTGACTTTAAACAAATACTTAAAATTGTCAATTCAATTTACTAAAATTGTAAAGGACTTAAATTATTTAAAAATTTGCACATGAAAATTGGAGATATTTAATTCACATACAAAACTGTAAAGCTTTAAAACTATAAAATAATCAAAAAATAATTTTCAAATGACATAACTTAAAAAAAAAAAAAAACATTTGAAAAAGTTAAACAAGTATTTTAAGTTTTTAAATTTTCAAGAACAAAAATTATGCAAAAAACATTTTAACATACAAGCCTCTTCCAAGAACTTTTCAGCACGAGTAGCATCCTCTTGCTCTTTTTCAAGTTCAACTTTATAAGTTTTCACTGCAACAGGCAGCTCACTATTGTACTAAAGTCAACATTTCAAAACATAAACCCAAAAGTAAAAATCCTTTAACAAGATTTTAACATTATTCCTTTTCAAAAGGTTTTATTTCTGCATCCTTTTTATTTATTTGTAACAAAAACAGTTCCTCATAATTTATAATTGCAAAATCTTAACTTAAAAATATAATTAATATGATTTTTTGAAAAAATAATTAAAAAATGAATGATAAAAGAGAGTCTATCTGTTTGATAAAAAGGAGTCTGTTTCAAGCCCAGTTGCCTATTAAAGAAATTGTGGAAGTGCTAAAAGTGTCAAAAACAATCATTTACAAAATGAAAAGGCCATGGGTACTAAAGCATCATTTCCCAACTTGGGATCCATGCCTCTTTTAGGGGAGCAGTTTGATTGTTAAAAGGACAATTCAAAAACCTAATTTAACTTTCTTGAGTAAAAGAATTAAGTTTTTGAATATTGAAAAATCTTTCTACATAGAGGACAAAAGAATTTTAGAAAGGCTTTGGTGGAGATGACACAAAAAAGTTGGAAAACACTGTACTTTTTGCCTAGTAAACTAAAAGAAGATACTTTTAGAAATAAAAACCTAAAATTAGGAGGCAACTATCAGATGAGTTGACAAAAATGCCATGGGGCTAAGTTAGATTAGTTGCTTGTTGAAATTTTAAAGGCTGACAGGCTCAACATTGAGGTTTATGCTAATACCTTGGTAGCCAAGGCTCTTCTCTCAGTGAAGCCAAATCAAACCTCCCCAAATTTATTTTTATTAATAATAGAGATCCATGCCACACCTCAAAAAAGATCCAGACATGGCTCTAAAAAAATCTTTAGTACTTGGCAAAAACTATGAGGCCTCCCAGCTCCCCAGATCTAACCACCCACTGAGGCACAAGGTGGAGACTTTATTGAGCAGAATATTTCTTTACAGGTACAAAATAGCTTTAAAATTTTTAAAATCTCTTTAGAGATGGTGAAGTTATGATGGGTTTTTCTTTGTGACACAGCCAGTGTAATGTATGCACCCATTTCAAATGACCATTTATTATTTTAATCACATTTTAATATTTTACTTTAAATTTAAAAATACATGAGACTTTTATGAGAACTACTTGCTGATTTTGACTGCTTTCTTTCTTTTTCTTAACTGTGGTATTTTATAAATTTTTAAAGCACTTAACAGAAATCTCAAAGATTATTTTGTTACCTTTTTAAATTTTCAATTTTAAAACAGTATTTAAATTATATAATTATTGATACAACAGAATTAAAATCAAACAGAATATCACAAAAAAAAGTATGTGGTACAAACAAGACTGTAAATCAATTATTCAATGTCAAACCGTTAAGCACTGTAGAAGACCCATAATAGTTTCAAACATATCCTTGATCAAGTTATGTACAAGAAAGAATAAGGTTTTTTTTTTATTGCAAAAAGCTCATTAAAGCAAATATATAATTCAAAATGGTCTCATTTCTTTGGACATAATTAAACTGAAGGTACTTTTTTTTTGTTTTTTTTTTTTCTCAAAAACTTTAGTAAATAAAAATTGAAAGTATTTATCTTGAACTCTATTGGGTACGCTAATGCTACAGATATAAAGAACAAGTTCTTACTGTTGTTTTACAAATGCCACGGTAAACATCACCAAACTGGCCTTGACCAATAATCTCAATCAAATTCAAATTTTTATGTGGGACCAAGTAATCTTGAGCTACAATGAAAGAGTAGGTCTAAAGTAGGTTGTAAAAAATAAAAATAAAAAATCAAACACTTTTAAATAAAATTTTAAACTATAAAAGACTAAAAGAATTATAAATGGATTTTAAATACAGTCGACTCTCGATATCTCGAACAGTAAGGGGACCGGAAAAAAAGTTCGAGATATCGAGAGTTTGAGATATCAAGAAAAGGGTTGAAAATAAATAAAATTGCCCGACTTTCATTAAAACAAGTTATTTTTCTGACAAAAATCATTAACAACAAAAACTACAACTTTTGGAAAAAATCTGTTATCTGATATTGCTTTAAATTATCCATCTTTTCCATCTTCATTAAATCCTCAAGTTTTAGTGCTAGGGATTGTATTTCATTTCCGTATTTTGAGCTGTATAGCGAAGCATTTTGAATTGTTTCAAAAGCAATTTCTTATTGAATATCAGATGGGCGTGGCGGGGCTTTGACGTCAATAGCTTCGTCAACGCTATCTTCAACTTCATTATCGTCGTTTTCAAAATTAGGGTCTAAAATCTGAGCAATGATTTCAGCATCAGTAGCAAGTGAACCGGTGGTTACTACATCGCAATCTAAACCAATGTAAGATTCTGCTGAGAGATCTTCTTGGGCGGCACGAGGATCTAACTCTCGCAAACGGTTAAGTTCTTCTGTCAAAAATTTAAAAGAATGATCATCATCAGCTTCTTCAATACTCTTGTTTGTTTTGCTGATACCAGCTTTTTTAAAGCAGTTGATGACAGTCTCCTTCGACACAGCATTCCACAAAGAAACAAGATCTTTCATTGCTTGAAGTATAGAAATTTTTGGCATGGGTTCGTTATCATCGACAGCCTTGATACACAAACGCACAATTTTGTGACAATAATGAGCTTTAAGACTTCGTATTACGCCTTGATCCATGGGCTGAAGGACAGATGTGGTGTTAGGGGGGAAAAATATTAGGTTGATGTTGCTTAGCCCTTCAATGTGTGGGTGGGCAGAACAGTTATCCACCAGGAGTGCTACTTTCCTGTCTTGAGCACGAAAAAATGAGTCAAGTTTCATTACCCATTCTGTAAAAAGGTCTCCGGTCATCCAACTTTTTAGCTAATTTTTATATGTGCAAGGAAGTTGTTTAATGTGCTTAAAACACCGTGGGTTTTTAGATTTTCCAATAACAAACTTAGGTAATTTTTCTCCCGTTGCACTCCCTGCTGCTATGCCTGTTAGTCTGACTTTACTATTTTTTCCCCCAAAACATTTTTCTCGTGATAAATGGTATGTTTTGTTTGGTAGGCACTGGTAAAATAGTCCAAACTCATCGGCATTGAAAATGTTTTCAAGCTTGTAATTCAAAAGCAATGTTGGAAGTGTAGTTTCATTCCACGAAGCAGTCGTATTATTCGTCACGGCGGCACTTTCGCCTGAGATTATTTTAAAGCTGATGCCGTTCCTAAAAATAGGAACAGAATAATTGAATTTTAATTACACGTTTAAAAAACTAAATAAATTAAATATAAACAGATACATGTTATTTGTTAATATTAAAATTGAACAAGATTTGACAAAATTTAACTGACCTTTCTTTCCAATTATGAAACCAACAATCAGATGCTTTAAAATCCAACTCTCCTACTGCTTCTGCGAATTTTAGTGCCTTTTCTTTTAGTATGGTACCATCAATTGGTACTTGTTGACTTCTTTTTGCAACGAACCACGTGTATATGGCCTTGTCTACATTTTTGAAATTACCACTACGAAGTTTCTTCCGTTTAGATTTTGTGCCATTTTTTTCCAGTGAGGTTAATAACTTGGTTTTATTTTTAATCCAGGTTGATAATGTGTTCTTTGGGACTCCATACTTTTTGGCAACCTCTTTGTTAGACATCCCAGTCTCTAGGTCTTTTAATGCCTTGCATTTTTCTATTATAGATTTGTTCGTGAGTTTTCGTTTAACGAGCGGCATGTTGCTGCGTTTGACAAAAAGAATAAATTATATATTAAAGGAAAACTTTTCAGAAATTCGATTCTTAAAAAAAATCGAATTTAAAAATCGAATTAAAAATTTTTTTTTTTCGAAAATTGGAATTTAAAAAAATTAAATTTTATTAAAACATTTTTGAAAAAAAAAATGTTGAAAAGTTCGAGATAACGAGAGAAAATTGCCCTGTGGACCGAAAACAATGTTCGAGATACCAAAAAGTTCGAGATAATAAGGTTCGAGATATCGAGAGGATTTTAGCCTAAACTAGTACGTTATGTCCATGGGACCGCTAAAAAAGTTCGAGATACTCAAAAGTTCGAGATATCAAGTATTCGAGATATCGAGAGTCAACTGTATTTATGATTGATTTTTACCTGCTTTTGGCAGAGCATAATTATTATCAGAATTATCATCGATTTCAGCATAGTCAGCAAAATCTCCATTTTTGCTGGAGTTCAATATCAATGAAGATGAAGAAATTCGACTGGGAATAATTGCTACTGAACTTTCACTGCATATAGTAAAATAAAAAACAACTAAATAAAAAATTAAATAGTTCATTGAATAAAATCCAGCACCAATTTGAAAAGGGCTAAAAAAGTATAAAAGATGTTAAGAAGCAAAATAAAGTTTTACTTAAAAACAAATGTAAATGCAATAAAAAAAATTAATGTTTCTGATTAAGCTTTAAAAAAAAAAACCTTTTCTTTTAAATAGATTAATTATTCTTTTCTGGAGTAGACAAGTTTTTCTGATTTATTTTTGAGCAGAAAACAACTGACAATTCAACACACCTGTTGCAATGAAATAATCAACTTTAAAAATTTCTTTTTTTTTTATTAAGTTAAAATTAAGTTTCATTAATTTAAATAAATTTTTTTTTCATTAAGATTATGCTTCACAGTCTGATGAAAAGTTGACTGATTTCAAATGCTAGACAGCTATGTGTAAATTTTTTTTTCATTAAGATTATACTTCTCAGTCTGTTGAATTCAAAAGTTGACTGATTTCAAATGCTAGACAGGTATGTGTAAATTTATGAATACTCATATATGCCTTTTGATTTTTAAACTGGTAAATATCACTTTAAATTATTAAAAGATAGGTAATTTCTTTTTGGAAAATATTGTAATAAAACTCCTTTTGAAACTTTTTTCATGCAAAAAAAAAGCGTTCATCAAAGATCCAAATTAATAAAAAAGCTGAATAAAAATGTACCCAGGAACTGATGGAAGATTTCTGTAGCTATCTAAAAATAGAGTAAATAAAGTATACATTAAAACTGTAAGGTTGAGTAATTTATAAGTTTTTGTTAAAATGAAACTTAAGGAAACTTTAATGGAGTTGCACTTTGGTCAAAAATATGCACTGATGTTTTTAAAAATTTGATTTTGAAAACCAACAAAGTTATCTACACTTAAAAAATATTTAAAGTTGTTTGACATTTTACATGGGGGATGTGAATTTAAAAGAAAATACATACCAGCTCTTTTTACAATTAGTGATTTAGAAAATGGACCATTTATAATGTGACAGTACCCATCAATTAAATCTGCAAGTTCAATTGCTTTGTTTATAGAACCCAGCATGAAAACTAATGGCTAAAAATATAACACAGCCAACATAAAAAAGTGCTTTCATTTTTTTTTGTCAGCAATTTTCTAGAATTTAATAAGTTTTTCAACAAAAAAATAAATTTAAAGTACTTCTTTGCTCCCTTCAACTTGAATTGTAAGTGATGCCTTTCCAGGCATTGCACCAACTTTTGAAGAGTGGATTTTAGAAATCTGCTTAAACTCAGCCATGCGATTAATCTAAAAAATAGAATACAAGAAAAAAATCTTCAACATTAGGTTTGGTTTCAAACAGATTACAATAAGTTACACCTATTATGCTATAAGAATATATACTAAAATTACATAATAATATAATAAAATTATAAAAAATAAAAACACTATTATGTTTTGTAAAACAATGACAGTTTAAAAACCTTAGATCCTTGTTCTGGACGATAACTTATTCCATCATTAGGTCCCACAACAACATCAACAGCAATTGACCAAACACTCTTAAAGATTTAAATGCATAAAATACATATTGAATCCACTAAATCATTTCAAAGATTTTAAAGAATTTAATTGAATGCAATTTAGAGAGCTTTCCCCATTGATACAAGTAAGTTGATACATGACCAACTGATTTGAAATAAAAAAAAAAAATCATTAAAATAACATCATACCCCTAGTGAGCATTTATAGACTTCTAAATCAAAACGATGGACTGCAATCAGCAGCTCATAAAACTTAAAACAGCAGGTATCTTCTTTGTAATTTGAATACTGCTTAAATAACTTCTGAATTTGTTTTCTAATATCTTTATTCTAAATCATATAAATAATGAAGCATTTAGAATAAAGTTTGAAAAAAAAAATTTTTTCCTAATAAAGTTGAAATAACTCTTTGAACTTTAATTTTTAATTGCTATAGATGTTCCTACAAAATTAAAAACATGAATAACAAAAAAAACTTATCTCTTTAAGACAAAGCATTTTATAAACACCATATAAGAAAAATAGATGATAAAAAAATTTATACCAATATAAAATTTAAAAAAACAAATTTGAAATTGGAAAGTTAACAAAACAAGCAAATTTTTATGAATTTGTTAAACAAAAAAAAAAAAACACTTTTCAAAATGCTTAACTTTTAAAAGTAAATTCTAAGAGAGACATTTTTTATATCAACCAAAAAGTTAGATTTTGTTTACAATAGATTTGTTACACAAATAAGTTATATAAGAGAACTAGGCTTAGTAAAGTATCCATTTAGATTAGGTAAACATAGGTATATTCCATTGTTTTTTGGTGTTAAAGGCCTTATAAATATTTGTTGAATGCCTGTTTTATATAATATATTAACTAATATAAATTACTTGTATTGTAATCGAACAAAAAAATTATTATAGCAACTTATCTATGTGTAAAGAACATTAATAATAAATGAATCACCTTCCATGTTTCTATAATGGAGTTCGGAAGAAATCTTGACAATCCAAACTCTTTTCTATTTAAAATAAAAATCTTAAATTATAAAACTTAAAAGAAAAAAATTTTTTTAACACATATATTTAAAAATAATCAATCGTTGTTAAACATATAATTTAAAAAAAACAACAACCATGAGAAAGAAGTTTTGATGTTCTTACGCTCGAGTTGAATCAAACAGCTGAAATCTGTTTAATTCACTTTAAAAATTTGATCAAGCACTTTTGATAAAAAGTTATAAGTGGATTGTCATTAAAAGAGAAACACTAATTTTGCAGTAAAAAATACTAATATTGTAGTAAAGAATAATTGAAACTGCCAAGCTGAAAGGTTGCTTGAACAGATTATCAAACATCAAAAAAAAAAATTTTATCTGGGAAGTTTTTTTCCTTTCTATATTCATCAATCAGTTAAAATAAAAGTATAAAAAACAAAAACATGACAAAGATCTTCAAAGAGAGGTAAGGAATGAGGGTTAATGTAGAATTTTTGTTTGCTTAGTTTAATGAGCCTGAATGAAATTATTCTAGCTTTTTTCTAGGCTAATTTTGATAAATTTAAAGGAACCTAAGAAGCTAACAGAGTTGATGTAGTCAAGCATGTTATATAACTGATGTAACAGTTGTAGAGAGAATCCCAGCTTTTTTGAAAATGCACTTGGTGTTTGAATTGAATAGGAGTAAACAGTTTAATCAATTATGGGACAATATTGAAAGTGAGGGCAGATTCTCTACTGTAATATCTTAAAAAAATTCATATCAAATATATATTGCATATCATTATTATTTTTTTTTTTCATCTAAACATTAAGGTATTCTATTGAAGTAGCAAAGTTGTACAATTTTAAAAAATTGAAAGAAAAACCTTTTTCTTTTAATTTAAAAAAATTGATAGAAAAAGATTTCTAAGCAAACTTACAAAAACTTGACCGGTAGAAATGAAGTAAAAAATTGAGAAAGGTGAAAGAGACTGATACTTTGGACAAAAAACAATAAAAAAAATTAAACACAAGGAGATTGGTTTGCAATTAAAATGCGGAATGATAACAAACTATTCTACAAAGATTTAATTCTTACTCTATAAAATCTAAATTTGACTTTTTATCCAAAGCAGATTGAGCCATATTGTTAAAGAACTTCTTCATCTCTAATACACCTAGTTGAAATGCTAAATCAGTATCTACTTGATCAGCTAAGTTCTTCATGTAATCAGAACGCACCTAAATCAGAAGAATTTAAGAATGTTTGGAAAGTATGTACAAAAAGAAAATAGATTAAGTAAAAGATCATTAGTAACTAATGCCTTACACCAAGTTCAAATTTAACAGAATGAGGCATTGTAATCACAAATATTGAATACACTGAGTTTTTTTTTTTTTGCTTTTCTTTGACTTATACCCTTCTGATTCTCACTAGCTCATATAAAACAATAAATGCAAAAAAGACAGAAGCCTGAAACCTACAAATGTGAACTTAAATTTCTTTAGTAGTATTTTTTTTCTTATTACATTACTTTTTTTTTTAACATATAAAATGTAAAATGAAGAATAAGTTATTAGGTTGGAGAGCTTTATCCATAGTTCTTAGTTCCCAATTGTAGGGCAAGAATTTTTTATTATTTTGGTTCTTTTATTTTTAAAATGTAAAAATTATTGGTTTAAAAGTTAGTTCAAAAACATAAAAAAAAGGACAAAAAAACACCTGCAAAGACAAATTGAGATATTTATATGAAGGCAGTTTAAAACCTTACAATCAATCGTAGCACACAAAACAAAAGCTTATTAACCATCTAAAATTTGTACTTGAACACCCTAAGCTAGATCCTTGCAATTAGTTTAAAAGCTCTGATTTTCCATGTTTTTAAGAAAGCTTTAATGATCATACCAATAATGTTAAGGTACTTTTACACTAATTGGTAGTGTGACAATTTGTCTATTTAATTTTAAGGTTGATCAAAATATTCCATTTATGAAAGCCTCAAGGCTGAAAAATACAGAATTCTGTAATACTTGATACCAACCACTATTCTTTTTTCTTTATGTGTTAGCTGTTTTATACAACTGTTACACACAAGAAGTCTCTTAATCTCATACACTACTTGAATATCTAAACTAAATCTTGTAAATTCTGGAAACTAATTTGTATATATTTGACCTTACCACAATATCATACCTAAAGAAAATAACATCACAATCCCAAGTATTTTAAATGTATAATATACAATTATGTTTATTTACAAATATACTTTTAAATTCATTATACTATATATTGTTATAAATATATGTTGATGAAGACAAAAACATCATCACTTTTATGCCAGCATGGATTATTTAAAAAACCAATCCTTTTTGGGTTTTATTGCAAGCACAGATCATCTTGAACATACTTTTTTTAAATTGGTCAAAAGCACAACAAGAAATTTTTCAAGTACAATCACAAATGCATTTTCACCAAAATAAAGATATGATTATTTGCTGTCATGTAAATATGTAAAACAAAACGAGATGTTTTTAAAATCAATAACAAAACATTTAATTTATTACTCACTAACAAAAAGCTTAGCAAAAAATTTTTGAATCAGTAAAACTTTAAAAATTAGATTTTTTTACCTGATCATATAAAAAGTAGAAAGTTGTTTTATCGATGCTGTATAAATCTGTGAATGAACTGGAGATGAATCGCACACGAAGGTTGTATCTTAATATTTTAAAGGATAAATTTTAGTTAAACCAAATAATAAGAAAGACTAAAAAATTATTCAATTCTGATTAAAAACTTTTAAATTTGCTAAAAAAAGCTCTTTGCAGAAAATTATTATCTTTAAAGATAACTGTGGCTCTAAATTCTAACTTTAATATTAATTTTTGCACAAAATCTGTTGTCAAATACAAAAACAATTTAATTAAAAATGAAAAAATAAAAAGAATAATCATCTCAAATCTTTACTTTATTCCATCATAAGTATTTAGAAAGGTATTAATAAAGATAACAATCATGTTTTTTTTAATATAAATGATACAAAAACTCGAAATATTGAATATAAAAGTTAACAAAGTAAAAAAATGTAATTTTTTTTGGAAACTAATCATTTAGGAATCTTCAAAGATTGAATTGAATTCGGTTGTTTCAGTTGAAAATTTACAATAGTGAAATCTAATTGTGTGCTCACCCTAAACAATACTGTAAACCAGGGGTGGGCATGAGGCCTATGAGACCTGCATTCCAATTTTTCATATCTTGTAAAGAGTCACACTCTAGCTTCATAGTATAAAGTGCTTAAATTAAATATTCATTTAGTTTAATTAACATCATTACATACTCCATATCCTTAGCAATATACTGCATGGTTTATACTCCATGCCTTAAGTGCTGTAATGTGTGATTACATACCTTATGTCTTAAGTGATATACTTTGTGCATAGGATTGCATAGCTCTTTTTTGGTAAAAATTAATACTTTAAATAAAAATGTGTGTAGATGTTGCTTCTCACCAGGATTTTGGTCTTTAATAACAAAACTTAAAAGAATCTTTAAGTTTAAAGGTTTTAAATGCTGTGTAAATTACACAGCAGTAAACCTTTTTATTATTTGCTTTAACAACAACTTTTTCCCATAGTATCAAAATCTTTCAATCATGACAATAGCTGAAAATATTTGCATAAACTCAACATTGGTATAAACTCATCTACAATTTTTCTTACAAGTATAAGTGCCACAAAAGCTGGACAAAAATTGAGTCACCTTAAATATTTTTATAGACTTAATGGATGCTATTTTTTCCTGGTTTTTTAAAAACCTAAAACTGTTTCTTTCAGAGGGGCCTCATCTGAAATGTCTGTCTATTTTATTTTTACTCAAGTTTTGAATTTTGTACATATTTTTTGTAAGTACCCTAAAAATCACACCCTTACAATCAAAAAGAAAAGGTTTTAACTGCAAAAAAAAAAAAAAAAAAACCCAGTTAAAAAAAACTTTTATTTACAGTTTCATTCTTAATACTTTGCATAATTCAAATTTTAAAAGACTCTTTAATTGTCCTGCATAGTTTACAATAATAACAACTTTTAGAACTGATAGTTTAAAAGCAGACAGGTGAAAAGTGATCATATAAAAATTAAGATTGGTCTAAGGACTTTCTGAGAAAAACTTATCTGATAAACTTACACAGTATTTAGCAGGACTTTAAGATTGTTTTTAATAAATCGGATAGAAAGTTACTCTCTAGATGACTGTTTGTTTGAGAGTTCGAAATGAAATTAAAAATGTGTTCTCCTATACAGCAGGACAATTAATATAATTTAGCGTAATAGCTAACTTGAAAAAGTAGCTTTTTTATGTCTATATCATATAGCATGAGGTGTTTGAGAAAAGAATATTATACTACTGCTACTTCATATCAAAATGAGTCTAAAGAAAAAGTGTGTGAAATACCAAGATAAACAAATGGATTTGTGTACATTCTACAACATCCCCTGCTCAATTACAAAATAGTGAAAACTGGTGTTTTAAAGTATAACTCAACACTAAGTTAAAATCTAAAGAGTTTCCTTGAAAATCCCTAAATGATAAATAAAAGGAATGACTTTACTAGTAAACTAATATAATGGAGGAACGTTGGATGAAAAAATGATACCAGACTTATTTTAGTGCTTAAAAAGAGACTGTCAATGTTCTTTATTGATGAAAGGTAAAAAAATACTTTTTACGCAAATCTGATTTGATTCTGTAACTTTTCCAGGTGGAAATAGCAATTTCTACTATAAAACTGATTTTTCAAAAAATTTCAACATTATAAAAATAGACTTGAAGAAAAAAAAGGACTTGATTATTGTATTTACACTTCAAAAATTTAAAAAATGTCAGGAATGAACAATTAAAACTGCTTTCTTTTTATTATTTATTTACAGCTATTATCAAAATGTTACAAATAAAACATGATAAATACCTCCATTTCTCATCATTGTGTTCTTTATCATATTTGGTTTTTACTTCACTCATTGTAAGAGAAGAACTAAGCCAAAAAAAGTCTTTGCTAGCAACATTTTCCAACTTTAAAGCATAAAACTTTGAAGCTGCAGAGATATTAGCACCTAACCTCCTTATCACAGTTTCAACAATACTCTAGATATAGTAAATAAACAAACCAGCTTGAAAATAAATCAAAATGATACAAGCTTATCACACTATATTGAAAATAACATAATAATACAAGAATTGTCAAAATATTGAAGATATAACATAACAATACAGGCTTATCATAAAATATTTAAAAAGTAATATAACAATACAAACTTATTACAAAATATTGAAAATATAGCATAATTATGTAAGCTCATCACACAATATTTTTACATACTTTCAAATCAGAACTATCAGCAAACTTCACTGCTCGAAATTCCCCATTAGGAAGAAAAACATGAAGCATACTCTTTAATGTGCTCTGGTTTCTTTCAAGTTTTGTAGGATTGATCCCGGTGTCATTTCTTGACGGATTTGTTACTGGCATAATTGCCACCAAAAATTATAAACGCATTTTTATATTTTTATTTCGGTTTCGCACTTAATAAAAACAATTATTAAACTTATATGTTAAACACATATGTACTAACTATATCCTGGTTATAAGGAGCTATAAATATAAGCCTTCAATTATGTTTAAAATTATAACTAAAACTAGCATCTTTTTTATGTTTTAAAAAAAAGTAGGAAAGTAGGAAAAGCATAAAAGTTTTGAAATATTCCACAAAGTAGGAAAAGCATAAAAGTTTTGAAATATTCCATAGTTCAACATAGCACTATCACAAATATTACATTTATAATGCTAAATATATTGCTATTATTGCTTTTAACGTTTATGACAAAACAGTAGAAAATGATGAGAGAAAAGTTACTTTAAATGATAGTTTTTTAAAAATAAATCTTTTTGGTTTTTGAAAAAATAAAAAAAATTAATAGAGACAATAATTGTATATTACATTTCTTCTAAAATGTCTTTTAGACAAGACACTTTATACAAAGCTATAGTTTTGGAATCTTTTTTACAAATAAGATTACAACTATAAATTAAGAGGATGCTGCAAGTATGACTAATTATAAAAAAATATTTTAGCTGCTATCAAGTACACCAACAATGAGAGAATTTACTTGAGATTATTTTCTAGACTATTCTTGGCAGTTTCAGATAGAAAGATAATAGGAGGGTATAATCATGATTTAAAAAATTAACAGCATTCTATTTGATATTTGTGTTATATCCAGTACAGAATTATATCAAAAGCAAAGTAATGTTTTAGTTATCTCAGTTAGATTCTTTCCTTAAAAATTAACTTTATTTAACTAATCCCTATATAATTTGATGTATTTAGTGACTAGCGAGATTTCTACTTATTTATGTATGCATACAGAACAGCTGCATAGCATACCGGTTAAAAACCTGACTAAAATTGAATTCTGATAAACAAACTAACCAAGAAAGGACAAAAACTGTTGTTAAATACTAACTTAAAAATCACTTTATAAGGTAAGTAAACACATTAAAAGAATTCATACATATTAAATGTATATAGATTACAACGTTTATTTCAAACTAATTTTGATAACAGATGTCTTAGATAGAGATAAAGAAGAACTCATCAGCCATATAATAACGAATGTTTATCCTATTTGCACAAATCCAGTGAATGATTTCTTGGTCAGCGGTAAAGTATTTTTTATACTTCTAGACACAACTTCTCACAATGACGTCACAGGTATTGCATTTTCTGTTATTGGAATGACAATTGAATTTCTTGTTGATTATTAAGTTAGAACAAGTAGGTTAAAAATAAATGAATATTGAACTTTATTTTTGGTTAAAGAAGGTATTTCTGGTTAGGCAATACTCATCTCAATATCCATAACGCAAAAGTTAGATATTATCAAGACTGAGATAAAAATGCGACAAAACCCTAAACTCTGTTTCCCAACCTTTTCCATACCACCCACTTAAACCTTTCTAAAACTCCATATGCAAAATGTAGATGATTTTTTAAAGTTCAAAAAATTGAATTGTTTATTGAAAAAACAGACAGCCCCCATATGGTTAATTTAAACTTTTGCCCCACTTCGGAAACATTCCCTTAAACTATCTATAAAAGTTGTAAAATTTTTCAACCTTTGGAAAAATCCATTGTATAGGCTTTAGATGGAAGTAGCATTGTGGTGAGACTTCTTTTTATTTATAAATTACATATTTTGAAATATTAACTGACAAAAAAAGATGATTATCTTTCTTCTTAATCAGCCTTTTTTTAAAAAATTTGATAAAATACCAATAAAATAGAAAATGAGTTTATCGTGAGTTAATTAATCTTTTCTTTCTACTTCTTGTTTTTTTATTAGGAAAGTTTTTTTGGTTAAAGTTTGTTTCCTTTCCTTTAAAAAAATCGTGCGGTTAAACTTGTTACAGTATGTCATCATGCGTATTACTGTTTGCTATTGTCAAGTTTTAATGAGTTTCAACTATTTTTTAATTGCGCAACTCTTTTATGAAATGTTAATTTTTATTCGTAGCCAGGAAATTTTTAAATCAAATTTTGTAAAATACTTTTTAAAAGGGTTTCGTTAGCTTTAAACTTCATCATAAAGCAGTTTAGAATGTTAATGTTTTGCTCGTTCTAATGGAAGTTTTATGGATGAGGTATTTTTACTCATGCTAGTATTTCATCTTTGTGTCAATTGTATGCTATATATATAGCTACATGCAACCTTGGTTATAAAACAGAGCGACTAGCACGTTTTCATAGCTGCCATTAGGGTTTGAATTAGTTTTTACTCCGCTTTAGACAGTTTTTTTGTGAAGTTAAAATAATTTGAAAGATATGCATTAGCGTTATTTTTTAAAGTTTTTCAATTGAACTCTTGTGACTAAAAGTAACTTTTAACTTTAAAGTAACGTCTCAAAAATGGCATATTTACTAATTTACTAATTTACTGACGCATGAGTTGTAACTTGCTACACTTTAACATTTGTGGCATAATCCGTGGTCACCTCCTCCAACTTACTTTTGAATGGAACAACACTTTAGCTTTCCACAATATCCTTCTTTAACTTTCTTTACGACAAAGGAATTGTACTTACCTGTGTCATTCTTTCTTTGGATAATATTCCGGTTTACTCAAAGTAGCTTTCTTCAGCATTTTTTTTTTAGTTGTTTTTTTTTTTTTTTTTCTGCATAAGTACAAGATATAAAATGTTTAACAATGTATGCAAAAAAAAAACAAACTGCACAAAATTAAATTTTAAATAATAAAGTAAGTAAGTTCATTCAATTAGCATGAAATTTAAAATACGTTTTCTTTATTACATTATATTTAATGAATAAGTTATGTCTGGACTGTATTTTGAACCCCACTCATTGGACCTGTAAAAATGGAAAGATCTATATCATTCAATATACTTTTTATTTATCTAATAAAATTTGTTACTTTTTTCGCTGAAAAATTATTTCCATAAATTTTTCTTTTTTATATTTGCCCATAACTTTTATATGCCCATAATTTTTCTTTTTTATATTTGCCCATAACTTTTATATGCCCATAATTTTTCTTTTTTATATTTTCCCATAACTCTTCGATGGGTTGCTGAATATTTAGCGGATTTTCGTCTTTTAGAACAAATGATGTTTATAACTTTCTCAATTTTCAAAATTTTTTTTCTGTACCTGTTGTTAATATTTTCAATTTTTACCCCTTAAAATTTAAACTTTATAAAAAAAAAAAAAGATTTAAGAAGAAACCTTTTTTCTGCTCATTAGAAAAACCTCAAAATCTTTGGTTCTGGCCCTTAGAACAATCTTCTTCTCAATAGACTAAATCTACTACAAGTAATTTATATGAATTAACTTGTAAAAACAAAAAAAAAAAAGCATTTTAACTTTAAAAGTTTAAAAGCTTACTGAAACTTATATATAGTTTAAACCAAATGTTTAGAAATACTTGGTCATATTTAACGACGGAAAATATTCATGATACCTTCTATTATTCAAAAAGGAACGAGAAAAAGAAGGAAGCTACCAAGAGAGCTGTCACCTACAATGGCAAAAAATGATTTTGGGACTTTTTTGAAAGAAAATAAATAAAAAAATATAATATAAAAAATTAAGTTATTTATTCAAAAATATTTCTCAAAAGGTTTTTTTTAATTTAAATTTTTTTTTTTTTTATCTTTTCTGTAAAATACTGAGAAATTCGAAAAGCTAAGCACAAAATAGTCTTAATAAACTTAATAATAATAAATATAATAAACTTAGACTTCAAAATTAGATTTATTCAGTAGTTAGCTGCAAGTTAAGACATTCAGCTACATTCTTTATTCAATATAGCTCCATGAGTACTCTCAAAAATTTAACAGCAATAAGTCAACAGGAAAGATAAGAGCCAATCGAAACATTATTTAAAAACAGGTATAAAAATACTAGAGAAATATCTTTAAACTGTAAGCATACTGATAAAAGTAATGCCTGTGTACGTCATATGTGCTGAGCCGCCAAAGAGCGAATTAGTCTTTTTTAAATTTGTTATTTCTCCTCAGACTGCCACCCCTTGCAGTAATGAAAAAATCTTCAGCCAAAAAGGCTTCATCCTTCTTGGAGTTGTTAAAGCAAGATATGTACGGGGTTTATAACTTAGATTTTGCCCCAGAGGTTTGATATGAACTTTAATCTGGAGCCTAAAAATGGAAATGGGAAACAGCTCAGAAGTTAATTAGAATATAGCCCATAAAACATTTCTGCTACTTTAACAACACTGTCCAACAGTGATTTTGTAGTTATTTCCACCTGCTGGATTTAAAAATGACATTAAAAATTGTATACTAGCTCCAGTTTAAGAAACAAAACTAAAAAGGATATAAATTTTCATTTTTTAAAGAAAAAATTTTTATGTTTATTTTTGACTATCCATGTTTTATTCGTGTTTAAAATTTGTGATATGAGTTGTGTGTTTGCTAAAGTAAAAAGTTTGCTAAATAGGAATAGTCAAATATCTGAATCCTTCTATCTGCCATTCGACCTATTCCACATTCGGATAGTTTACCAGCTTCTACTCCACCACAAAGATATGAGTTAGAAGCAGAAAATGAAGGTAGAAATAAAGTAGAAATAGAAGAAAAAGAAGAAAACAAACCTTCAACAAATGATCCTGATTTTGTGTTAACAGATGATGCACCACAGATTGAGTTAAGTAGAATTAAGTGATCCTATTAGAGATGTACTTGTCATAGGAAAAGGAAGAACTTATTGGGTCAAGACTAAAGCAGTGAAATCTTCTCTAATTTGATTTCAAAGTTTCACATTACAGAAAACGGCAGCAGAATCTGTTGTTTTTTTTTGAGAAGAACAATCTTGTTGTTTGAATTGATGTCTTTGGATGTATTTTCTCAATTTGAACTATGATCCAACTGAATGGAGATTATTCATAGACTCATCTAAGCTAAGCTTAAAAGCTGTATTACTGCACAATGGAAATTGTCTTCCTTCTATTCCTATTGGCCATGCAGTTCACATGAAAAGGACTTATACAAACATAAAAGCTCTCCTCTACTCAATTAATTACAATCAACACAAATGGAAAATTTGTGATGATATAAAAGCCATGGCTACACTTATAGAAATGCAATTAAGGATAATAAATACTGCTGCTTTTTGTGTAAACGGGACAATAGAGACTGAGGTTCAGTTACATAAAAGAAGACTGGCCTGTAAGAAATCTCAACACAGATGAAAAAAATGTTATTGTTGAACCGCTCTTGGATACAAAAGATGTTCTTCTTTTACCCTTATATATTAAGTTAGGTTTAATGAAATAATTTGTCAAAGGTATGAACAAAGAAGGACAGGATTTTAGGTATATAAAAAACAAATTTCCAAAATTAAGTGATGTAAAAGCTTAAGAGGGTATTTTTGTTAGGCTACAAAAACGTCAACTTGAGAAAGCTTGGGAAGTACTTTGTAATTGAGTGATTTTTAGACAACGAAATAGATATCTACATTCAATTGGTAACATTACTTCTACAAAAACACTATCAACTTTGATGTAGCATGTCCCTCAAGATTTATTTCCTCCTGATTGGAAAACTTCGTTGTCGTTCTATTTTTCATAGCTCAAAAATAGTATTATTTGAATAAAAAAACTTAAAGATACATAATTCTTGACCAGTGCAACATTGTTTATTTGAGAGTACTTCACTAAACTTTACTTGCACATGCCTTTCTTTCTTAAAGAAAATTTATTTTTTGTTAGCGAATGAATAGATGTACATCATCTCACTGAATCTTTTACTTGTAGGTAGCTAGACCCTACTAGTGTAATTGTCTATTAGAATAATATTTGAATTTGTATTTTGTCATTTTTATTTGTCTATATCTATTAATGGCTTAAGTCATATTCTATTTTAACTTTTTATGGTTCTGGCGACAAGATCAATAGATCTTCTATCAGACACCAAGTTTTTATTTAAATTAGTCTATATATCACGGATTTTATTGCACCACGAAAGCATATATCTCGGATTTTGATGTATTACGAGAACATATGTCACGGATTTTGTTGTATTACGAGAGCATATATCACGGACTTTATTGTATTACGACTAATTAAATGTAAAACTGAAAAAAAATAAATAATTGTGTGATTTTGAATTGCAGTATGAGAATTTCAATGACAGTTGTCTATATTCATAGACTAACGCAAAATTGTAAGATACACATAACCACGTTGGGGTAGTACGAGTCTATTGCTTAGCTAAAACGGCTTTTCCAAACCCCTCCTCCCAAATGAAGGATATGATCCAAATTAAAACTCATACAAAAATTAACAGCGATTTAGATTTACTCAAAATTGATAGTATAAAATTGGAGCCATACCCTGACTCTACTTAGAAGCTTCACTTCCGTAATTAATAATCCAATGGTTGCGCAAGAATACACAAGGGATGAGATATTCTCATTTCATCAGAAAATTTTATTTTGTAAAGGTTTTCTTATAAAGGAATGTGTACAAGTCAGCGGACTTCAACTTAAAAATAAACTATACTCCTAAAATTATTTTGAAAAGATTACTAGAGCAATTTGGGACTTGAATCTCAATTACACACAAAACAACAAATTTAAACCAAAAGTGCATTTTTTTTTTTTAAATCAATGAATCACAAGAAAATATTTTCACACAAATCTAAGCCTCAAAATTTAGACTAAGTCCAAGCTTGTGACCTCCTTGCTCAAAAGATTTTGCATTAATCAGTGATGACAGAGTAAGCTGAACACCAGGTCGAATTCTTTGGACATAGGATAAACCAAGATGCAGATCATTATTGATTTTGGTCTAAATATTAAAAATATATATTGTTAAAACAATTTAAACAAAGATCATATTAAAAATGAACTAAAGGATGCTGCAAATGTTATTTTCTTAAGTACAAAACAGATAAAAGTATAAACAATTACTGTATATACTCATGTATTAACCGCAGGTAAAAATTAATATTCTAAAATATTTTCACAGTAAAAATAATATTTTATGAGCATTTTAATTTTCTGGCTCAAGCATTAACTGCAACATGAAACCAGTTTTGTTTGAATTTCGCTAAACATTCCAACTCAAGTTTTGATTAAATAAAATGAGTGCCCAAGCTTGAAAATCAGTGTCTAAATGTTTCTAAATATTTCTTTGTAGAACTTGGAAGAGAAAGAGTTCTGAAATTTTTATTCAACTAAAAGCTTCAAACAAATTTCTTTATGCAGATTTAATAAACTTATATCTTCAACTTACTATATTTATGACACTCTCAAACTTGACACAAAAGATCAGATTCACAATGAGAAAAACTTTAAATTAAACCTTGTTATGGTAATTAAATTTTGATAGTAATTTTATTTGTTTTTATGACGTGCTTTTTTTTAGATATAAATTTTGATCTCATCTTTATGATTAATGTATTTAAAATAACCTTCAAGAAAGTATCTTTGTCAATGTCATATTTGGCAGCAACTGTGAGGGAAGTGGCATTTACACCAGATGTCCATCTCAATAATGCAGCAGCAGCCAAGTTTTGGTTGACTTGGTGGTGGACTGAACCAACAAATTTACTTGCATCTGCTCTATAAGTAAAGAATAATTTTAAAGAATATAGAAAGAAAATAATTTATGCAGAAAAACCTTTAAGCCTGAACTTCATTCACCAAAATTGCAAAACATTTTACCAATCAAAAATGTTCTCCACATAACTTATCTTGTAAATGAAAATCAGGCTTTATGCATATTTGTAAAAGAGATCTGGTATTAAAAGTTGTGCTTACACTCCAGAATGAACAACCAAATCACCATCTTTGTATGATAAACTAAGATTGTTTGAAGTCAATTTTGAACTGGCAGAATTAAAAGAAGCTTGATAACCAGCATGCCATCCTTTGTAAGCAAAAACTGCAGACCCATGAACAGTAGGCCCAGCAAAATCAAAATCAACATCAGTGGTGGCATGCAAATTTTCATGCACGTATGCACTTTTAACTTTGGCTGATTTCTTCCCAGTAAGAGGTGCAAATGTAGTATCAAAATCAACTTTTAGACCTTGGGCTATTTTGTTATCAATACTAATTGTTGTTGCAATTACATTGTCTGTGCTCCATTTTTCAGTAAAAGTGAGACCATAATCAGCATATTTAAATTTAGTTTCAAGAGAACCAGCAACATTACCAGTGTCTGTAGTATGAGATCCCTCAGCAGTAAATTCCTTTCATAAAAAAAAAAACAAAAAGATGATTAGAGGACATCCATCACCCGCCCCAGTATTATATACAAGTTGTGCACTATTTTAACTAATTATTGTAACTAGAAATGAAAGCCTAAAAGGAAACTTACTACTCCATTTTTTGCTTTTGTCTTAGCCTCTAACTTAAAGACACCAAAATGGAAATTTTTTTGAATAAGATCTCTGGCTTCTTTGCCCAAATCATCAAATTTTTGAGGAGCCATTGTTCTGTAAAATTATTACAAAAAAATCATTTGACAGATATTTTATTTAGAACATAAAACCGCTATTCATGCATCATTATTAAACTCTAGTTGTTTTTATTTTGTAAGATAGGAAAACAGGAAGTAAATTCAGATTTTTTACAAAAAAAAAAAAAAAAAAGTACACAAAAATACTTTCAGCACGAAACATCTTCATCACTAGAATTATAATGAAGACTTACAAAAAAAAAAAAATTTGAGAATTGTTTCAAGATAAGCTCTGAACAAAAATGTCCAGACAGTTTATTAAGGCATTTTATATATAAATATATATGTAAATTTTTATTCTATGAAGATTAATTGTTTAAGAGCTAAAAACTTCTTGTTATAAGAATTCATTCAGTCTTTTTTTTTTTTTCACAAATTTTTTATCTATTTAAAAATTACAAGTAGAGGTATTACTTATAATTTTTAAATAAAATTTTAGATATAAAAATCATTTTGGTTAACTAATTTTTATTTAAAAAGGTACTAGAGAATTTATTGGTATAAAATCTCGCTTCTATTTCTCCAAACTAACTTAACAAAATGCACCACTCATTTCTTGCACTTTATTTTGAGGTGTTAAAATACTATTTAAATTTCAAAACCTAAATGGAAGCTAAAAATACTTTTAAAATTATTATAGCAGGTAAGCTGTTTGCTATTATAATTTTATCAACCTGTATTTCTTTTAAAAACTTCTTTTTTAAAAGTAAGCTTTTACTTTAACACTATAATTGGTTTTTGCAACATAGAAATTCAAAATAGAATAACTAGCTAGTATGCGTTTTGTATATAAAACACATTTGCAGATGCTATAAATATGAGAAATATATTGACAAAATATTGGTGAATATTGACAGGATGGCTATTTCTTACATAATTGTCCATAAAGCAAAAAAAACTGAGGATTTGAGCATTAAAATATAGAGAATTACTTATTAGCTAACAAGTAAATAGAATAAAGGTTTAACAACTCTGGAGTTACTTAAATAGAACATACTTTCCTGTTGTTGATATTACGTACCGGTCTTACACTTTCGACGTGTGTAAGAAGAAAGGAGCTGTCGAAGAGAATATTATTATGGAAAAGAGGTCTATGCTTTCATTATAAGGGAGATAACAAAAAAAGTCAGAAAAACGACGGAATACGGTATTTACTCTCTAATTACGAGCTATGTATTTTAAACGCAACTTGTGTAACTTGTTGAGTATTGTGTATAGCAATAGGAGATTACAACTAGGAAAAACATTAACAAGAAAATTTTTTTTTCAGAACCAGTTGTTTATATTATATATTTGTGTAACTTTTTTTATTCGTATCTTGATTTTGTTTTTTATATTAAGTAGCATGACCTTGTGCGTTCTAAACTAATAGTGAAAAACTATTGAAACATGCATGTTGCTTGATGTTTCATATTGCGTTAATATTTGAAAGATTTATTCAAAATTATTTTAAACGCTTTGATGAGTTCTTTAATAAGGTTGCAATGTTTCTTATTTTTGTAGTGAATTTTTGCAGAGAAATGTTGTCCTGAATTTGTGAAGTGTGTTTTATTTTTGTAGCGAATTAAGTTCTACGCATATTAGGTTATTTAAAACTGATTATGCACTTCGTTCTTGCAAGAATTTTGCAGTTTTATGGTCTCCTTAAATTAGGTCCTCTTGAGAAGATAAGTGAGACCAACTCACATTTTTGGGATTCTTTGCACCCTAGCTGTTAAAGTAGGCGTAGCTTTCATCTCACCACCCTATCTGCAGTATTTTTTTGTCTAGTTATATTTCGTGAGTGTGTGTGTTTTCGTTTGTTTTTTTGTTTAAAATTATACATTTACAAATTTATCAATTTACAAAAAACTTTTATAAAGCAACAAATGCCTTGAAGAAAATCACTCTAATTGGTGGGCCCTCACCCAGCTTGAGGCCCAGGGCCAATCCCCACCCCTTTCAATTGATTTGCCTCAAATTTCCTTATGTAAATTTATTGAATTTATATACACATGACGTATTTTATATACACATGACGTATTTTGTATACACATGACGTTTTTTATTGATTCAATGAATATCACTTGAACAGCATGGTTGGAAAAATTCCCAATCAATGTGATTAGAACAATGTGATTGGAAAAACTTCTAGTGAATTTTATTAGAACAGCATGGTTGGAATAACTACCAGTGAAAATGTGCCATTGGAAAAACTCCTAGTGAACATAAAAAAGAAATGTAGTTATTGTGTTTTCACAATGACATAAACAAGATATATCTATATTTAAATATAAGATTAAACATTGAGAAGAATGGAAGCACACTATCTAACAACTGAAAAAATTTAAAAACACGTTTCTGCTGGAATATTTACAGGGCTAAATCAACAAACCCTTGATTACGTTGCTACCTCAGTCTGTTTAAAAACCAGTTCCAGTCCACCAAAAGTTTCCTTTTTTAAATTTTCATTATCAACCTGATGTTGAGTTTCTATAACCTTGTTTCTATAAGCAGGTGTTTTTGTCTTTTCTTAGATTTTCCATGATATCCAGTTCTTTATTTTCCACCTTTGTGTTTATTATAACAAGTAGAACTCAAAGTTTGTTACATTTTCCGCTTATAGCTATAAGCAGAAAATGTATATATTGTTAACTGTGCTTTTAGGTATTAATTTTCCTATATAATTTACGTCTCCTGTTTTTACCCCGTAATTTTAAGTCTTCCGTAACTATCTTGTAATTACGTTAAGAAGGTGTGGCAAAATCTGGATTCACTGAGATTCACAGAGTATCTTTATAAAGAACTACAATATATCCATTTATTTATTTACAACTTTTTGACTTTTGAAGAGTACAAAGTAATATTACTTTATAACAACGTAAGTTACTTCTTTCGTTACATCTGCCATCAGATTGGTAGCCCCAATCTGATGGCAGATTTTTCCTTGCAAAAGAAATACTTAATCTTTGCGGAAATGAAATTTTAGCTTCCTGTAAGATCTACATAAGTAAATAGCCTTTCAAGTGGAAGCGAAACAAATTTTCTTAAACTAACGGGTGGCCCAAGATAAATGGCATCGGTAGCATTTTTATTATAACTTTGTTATTTTTTTGGCTAGAACAGTGAATTTTTTTTTAAAAGATTTATTGTTAAATTCTCTATAAATCTGTTTTAATGGCTTTGTTTTATGGTTTTTAATTTTATTTGTAGATAATAAAATCTAAAGATTTTCAAAAGCTTGTACTTTCTGAATACCAAAATGATGATTGTCCATCAAAAATATTTGCTGATATTAAGGGTGTCATTGGGATTTGTACAATAAATCGGTGGTGTTAAATGATAAGAGAGACAGGCTCTATCGAGTTGAAATGTCCATCAGGTGGTCCAAGATCAGTTCGAACAAATGCAAACATTCAAAAAATCAGAAGTCGTCTGAAACGTAGAAAGAGGATTTCATCTCGAAAATTAGCTAATGAACTCAATATATACTCAATATAGCAATATACTCAAAGAATACTTCAAAAGGATCTCAATTTGCAGGCATACAAACACAGAGTTGACCCAGTAAACATCGAACAATTGGTAAGTAGTTGGCCCGATCCTAATAACCAACTATTAGCTACAGTTGGGCCAACAGTCGGCTATTTAGTTGGTACCGTGAAAAAAACGTAACGCTTTTACCAACACTTAGCCAACTGTTTTTAAACTATTGGTTGCCGTTAACGGCCCAACAGTAATAAAACAGTTGGCTAACAGTTGGTACCATTACCGGCCCAACTATATGATTTTTTTTCGCGATTTTTTAAATTCGCTTTTGCGCTTAAATTAAAAGTGCAAAAGTTATAAATCATGTTTTGAATATTGCTTAATAACAAAGTATAACTTTGCTTTTTAATATTTAATTTTCTATCTAATAGTGATTGTTTGTATATCAGATTTTACCAGTCAAACAGTACTACTGTCCACACAAAATATTGTATTATTTATTGATAACTTAGTTGAATACACAAAATAAACAAATTTTTAATCATTACACTTTTATTTCCAGATCATTAAAGAAAAATATTTACAAATAAAAAACTGAAAATATTCTATTATTGTAGTTAATATTATTAAAGGTTTGAAATTAATATTGGCAGCTTTAATTAAAAACAATATTTTAAAACGCTAGTATTTAAAAACGTGGCGATTTATTAGATAATTATTAATAATAATTAAGAAAAATTAGAATTATAAATAAAATCAAGATAAATAAGCTTTTATAAATTTGCAAATGAAAATAATAACTAAATATTCTTTTCATTAATTAACTGCAACTGATTTTTTATAACCTTGCTTTTCATCTTTCTATTTATTCGCCCATCTCCTTGATCAATTGCGCCCTAAAACCATCTTGAAACTATGGGGTAAATATCTTTATCCTTGGAATTCAGATACTGAATTCTTACTGTTGCTAAAAGAATAAAATGAAAATAAATTTAAAAACTCAATTTATTTTTTGTTTAAATATAAATTATTTTTAAGTTATTTTTAAGTTTTTACACGTATACTTTGCAAATCAAGAATTACATTAACTGGTTAGCAGTTTTAAAAATAAGTGCATATGATAACCGAGAGCAATAAGCTTATAGGTTCAAGACAAACTTCTATATGCTCTTTAAGAATCATATAGTTGAATACTAATAAATCATGGTCTACATTGGCAATTAACGTCTCTAGTTAACAATAAAATACGGCATTAATAAGTTCAAGACACCAAGGGAGAATATAATATCTTACAATGTCACAACTAATAACACCACTGGTAATTGTCATAAGTACTAACATATTATATTCTTTCTTAGTGTTGTAAACATATTTTTGTAAATATAATAATACAGTTGACTTTAATAGACTAAAAATTTACATAATTAGTAATACTTACATAATAAGCACTTTAACACAAAATGATAAAAGTGCAACTTAATCTTGCTCATTCCAGTAGCTATCATCTTACTTGAAGATCTGTTTAGATTAGAAAAAACGCTAAAGTTTTTGGAAAACATGGCTCCCAACACACGTCGTATGTATTTTGGACATTCAACTTTACTGCCAATAGAACGCAGATATTCGACCTAAAAACAAATAATGCTACATATTACAACTTTTTTTATTTAAATTATTTTTTCAAAGGTAAATGAAAATTTAATGGGGTATAATATAACTAAAGTATTATTAAATTACCTTTGATAATTTACAATTATAAGATTTATAAAAAAATTATCTTTGATCTTATAAAATAATAGTTACTAGTTTAAACTCAACCTGTAGACTGGTAGAAACATAATATAAAAAATAATTTCAAATTACATAGAGAGCCATCTCAGATTTCATCTAAAGCATAAAGTTAAGCCTCTCCAAATCTTCCTTACTTTCCATTGGAAGGCCAAGGGGAACAACAATGTCTTCATTATCCAAAAAACTTTGAACTTCTAAAAACTTATTTTTTTGCTCCAGTTCTTTTAATCTTAACTCCAAAGCTGCTAACTTCTCTACAAACATACATAAATAATTAAATAATATTTCATTGCATTTGAATCTTATTGGAAAACTGGTTTCAAAAACACAATCTAGTTATTAAATTGAAGACACACATAGATGAAGGTGTTATGGAACTCAAATATTTGGAGTTACAGTTTTAAACATTCATGTTATTTATCCCTGTAGGTGAACTGATTGCTGTGAAAATGGTATTCTAGCACATTTTTGTGCTGTGTTATTAAGGTCACGCGAAAGAGCATTACTTAAAACCTTTATCTGCATAAAAAAGTAGAAATGTGTATTTTTGTAACATGAAATATGTATTTTTTTAAAGCCTTCATCCATTTATGACTTAAATTAAAAAACAAATTTTTTTTTACATAAAATATAAATAGTTTTCTTTTGTCAATACATGTCAGCATCTTAATCAATGTATGTATGCCTAACACATATACAATGTATAACAAGTAGTAAAACAAAAAAAAAACAAAAAAACAAATAGTTTATCCAAAACCTTACTTTACTGATCCCCAAAATTTTGAACAGTTTTCTCATAGTTTTTAGAAGTCGATGCCCCTTTTAATGAAATGCTATAATTATATGCATTATATGAATATATATATATATACACACACATATATACATATAAATATATATATGGGTCATTCCAGCTCAATTCAATTTATGCTTGGCACCATGCCATCTCAGATTTTGCTGATTTTTGGAATACAAGCTTGAATTAATAAAAGGAAACTTCACTCCAAATTTTAGTGTCTGACTCCTTACGGTTTCAGAGATACTGATACTTGGTCCCAGTCTCTTTTTTGACTATTTTTTTCAGCGCCATTTATTTTTTAGGCTTATTGCATGACACAATTAGCTTTAACTTATGAAATACTTGTTTAATAGTGGTAAAAATTTCTACCTAACTATTTTTTAGGGTGAGGAACTCAAAAATCATGGGTAAAATACACAAAAATTTAAGCTTCTATATGAAAATTCAATTTCAAAATGGTGTAACACTTTTTGTAAGTTTTTTGATGCCCCGTACAAAAAAATGTTTATCTCCAGATGCTTAAAAGATAAAGTTCTGAAATTTTTTCCTAATGTTCTATATGTAACAAACTCCATAATACAAAAAAACTGCAGGGTTTTTTTTTTTTAAATCAGATTTATTTTTATTCAAAGTTTTATAAAAAAATTAGGAAAAAATTGTTATTTTATAATGAAAAAAAATTATTTGCATTTATTTTTTGCATTTTTTTAAAAGATTTTTAGAATCTTGCTGTCTCAGGTGCAGTTCTAACATATAAACTTGTTTGCATTTCACATCTAAGATCATTATGTTTAATAGCTAAAGGATTTTCTATTTTCAAATCTTCAAACAATAATTATTTTAAAATTGTTTCTTACAGAACTAAAAAATATGAATGATAAAGAAATATGTTCAATTGGAATAACAAATAAAGAAATTTGTAACAAACAAACATATGTAAAATCCCATGATATCAAGAAAGTTTCAAGTCTTAATGATGTTGAAAAAGACTTGATAATTAGTCGTTCTGGCATTCAATATGATGAAAATGCAACGGTTTGCCTACACCATGAATATGTTTATTTAAAACGTTATTCGGCAATCCACATAACTTGCTGTGATCCATTTAATTCACACAAAGGAAAAAGAAGAAAAGGTATTATTACTTAATCATGAAACGTTTTGAAAACTTTATTGTAATTTTATATAAATTATATATATTTTTACAAAATATTTACTGAAGCAGTAGTTATCACTTATGTTTTTAGGAGGATGTAAAGAAATTAATATGCAACTTGCTAGGAAATTGAAAAATATTGGTATTAATGTTATTCCTGGAGAAAAGATATGTCCTTCATGTATGATTAAATTTATGTCATTTAAGGATGATGGACAAATGGAACCAACTTGTAGCCAGGTTTATGAAGATGAAGATAATGATCCTAATATAAACGAGTTGCTAAAAAAAAATCTTAATTCTTCTTTGACGATTATGAACATAAGTCCTCTCAAAATGCATGCAGTAAATAGTCACTCTAGAGTTGCTCTTGGCAAAATATAGAAAAAGAATTTAATGTTACTAATTACATGGTGCAGATATCACGCAAATTGCTGCAGAAAAATGGTATTTTATCTTTTCCTGAAAAAAAAAAAGGAAAGAAAACACCTCAAGAATCAGTAGATAAAATTATTGAATTTTATTGTAATGATGAAAATAGCAGACTAATGTCTGGTAAAAAAGATTTTGTTAGTATAGCTCGAAGATCTCACATGCAAAAACATTTGATTCTCTCAAATCTAAAAGAGCTATATGCAAAGTTTAAAACCTGTTATCCAGATATAAAGACTTGTTTTTCTAACTTTTGCTCACATCGTCCAAAATGGTGCATTACAGTAGGAGCATCTGGTACGCATACAGTATGTGTGTGCACCTACCATCAAAATGTTAAGTTAATGATTAGTGCAGTTGAATTATCAAAGGATTATCACGAACTTATTTATATGCTTGTTTTTAGTAGGGCTAACAAGAATTGCATGATACATCGTTGCCCTATGTGCCCAGAAGATTCTGCATTAGTACATTATCTTGAAAATGAGTTATACTCTCAAGACGATATTGATGAAGATGATGATTATTGTATAGATTATAAACAATGGAAAACAACAGACCGATCTGAGCTATTAAGTCTAACAGAAACGACAAGTAGCTTTATTAATATTTTGAAAAATAAGTTACAAAAACTTACTGTTCATTCTTACATTGCAAAAAGTCAAGCTGCTTCTTTAAGAAAGTTAAAAAATGAGTTAAGTAGTACTGAGGTTGTTGTCCTTTTAGATTTCTCAGAAAATTATGAGTTTGTTGTACAAGACGAAATACAAAGTTTTCACTGGAACAAAATTCAAGCAACATTGCATCCAACAGTAATTTATTATAAAGAAAATAATGTCCTCAAATGTGATTCATTATGTTTCATCTCAGATGATTTACTGCATGATGTAGATATGGTTTATCATGTGATGAAGCTAGCAATTGAACATATTAAAAGCAATATTTCTCATCAAATAGAAACTGTCCATTACTTTTCAGATGGGTGTGTTGGCCAGTACAAAAACTGCAAACACTTCATAAATATATGCCACCATGAACAAGATTTTGGTATGAAATGTACATGGTCTTTCTTTGCAACAAGTCACGGTAAATCACCCTGTGATGGTATTGGCGGGACTGTAAAAAGACTAACTTCAATTGCTAGCCTTCATCGAACAACAACAAATCATATTCTTACAGCATCTGCAATGTTTAATTTTTGCCAAAACGAAATCAAAGGAATTAATTTTTATTACATATCTAAGGAGTCAAACACAATAATTCGAAGTGAAATGGAGCAAAGATATGCAACTGCAAAAACATTACCAGGCACTCGCACCTATCAAAATTTTGTTCCAATAAGTAACACAAAAATTGGAACTAAAATTGTTTCTGAACAATTGGAGTATTCATTTGTTTTTAATTTTCAAACTGATGAAATTATTAAAGAATTCTTGTCTAATATAAGCATTGGCGCGTTTGTATGTTTGATATATGATAACAATCCATGGATCGGACTAGTTGAAACTGATGTTGAAAATAAAGACTTTCTAGTTAGATTCATGCATCCATGTTACCCTTCAAGGTCATACTATTGGCCTTCTAGAGATGATGTGTGCTGGGTTCCATCAACAAACTTATTGTTAATGATTAATATTCCAACAACTGTTACAGGAAGACAATACAAAATCAGTGAAATAGATCACCAGAGCATTGAAGATAGCTGGGCAAACTTTAAACCAGAGAACTAATTTGTTATCTTTCAAAGATTTTTTATTTTTATTAAATGTGGAAGATTGTCAATTCTTATTGCCTATTAGTTTTAGTTTTTCTCATTGCAATTTAATTATTTTCATGGTTTTAGTGTAATTTTGAAACTTTTTGGGTTTATTATTATAAGACTTTGAATGCGAATAAATCTGATTTAAAAAAAAAAACCCTTGCAGTTTTTTTGTATTATGGAGTTTGTTACATATAGAACATTAGGAAAAAATTTCAGAATTTTATCTTTTAGGCATCTCGAGATCAAAAAACTTACAAAAAGTGTTACACCATTTTGAAATTGAATTTTCATATAGAAGCTTAAATTTTTGTGTATTTTACCCATGATTTTTGAGTTCCTCACCCTAAAAAATAGTTAGATAGAAATTTTTACCACTATTAAACAAGTATTTTATAAGTTAAAGCTAATTGTGTCATGCAATAAGCCTAAAAAATAAATGGCGCTGAAAAAAATAGTCAAAAAAGAGACTGGGACCAAGTATCAGTATCTCTGAAACCGTAAGGAGTCAGACACTAAAATTTGGAGTGAAGTTTCCTTTTATTAATTCAAGCTTGTATTCCAAAAATCAGCAAAATCTAAGATGGTATGGTGCCGAATTATTTTTTTTTTAGTTGATTTGACATGGAATGACCCATTTACATATAAATGTATATACATATAAATATATATACATATAAATATCAGGGTGTTAGCCAGCCTGACAACATCACATACAACAAAATTCCCAATCATTACAAAACTCCCAAAAGGTCAAAAAGCAAAAGATAAAAACAAACAAAAAATAAAAAACAAAAAACATACCATGTCTTTAATGTGTTAAGTTATTTTATGTTATAAAACATTATAAAATGTGCATTATATACGAACTACTTAGTAAAAATACGTAGTGGGTACGCCCAAATACTCTGTTTATACTGACAATAAAGCACATTTTATTTGTATGTATCTATGTGTATATATATATATGTATATGTATATATATATATATATATATATATATATATATATATATATATATATATATATATATATATATATATATATATATATATATATACATAGATACATACAGAAATATACACGTAAACATACTACTTTACACGCACATATACATTTTAGCTGTATTTTAACTTTTAATAATAGTTATAATAGAGCTAAAATGTCTAATACAAATACAACAATGGTGTCATCATAAAAATAAATTAAAAAACTCAACCAATGTCAAAAATTATATCTGAATGTGTAACTAATGGATAAATGTAAAATATTTGTACTTACCAGCGTAAAGGTTATATTAAGAAGTGTAGTAGAGTTTGAGTTTAAAAGTTTAATTAAACGGTAAAAAAAGCGTTTGAAAGAAAAAAAAAGATAAATAGCTTCAAACTAAACTAACTCTATTGAATAGTTTTAATTATTGAATGAATCTATTTGGATAATTTTAATTATTAGTCGCATGGTCTCAGTGAATATATTCACTTAGACCATGAGACTTATTTTTAAAATACATTTATAAAACTTACGGGAAACTTTAACAATTCAAAAACACGCGGTACACAGTCGGTTAATGGTTGGCACGAAATGCCAATAGTTAGCCAACTATAGCCGATACTGGCCCATCAGTTGGACCAACTAAAGCTTGTTTACTGGGGAACCACTGCTTACAAATGGTCAAAAAGTCAAGAGAATTAAATTTGCACATTGGATAAGAAACCATTTTCGAAAAGAACTAACACTGAAAATTCTGTTTTCAGATGAAAAAATTTTTGATTTAAATGGTATGTACAATGCCCAAAACGATCGCATATGGTCTACCAATCGTAATGAAGCTAATAAAGATGGTGGTATTAAACAGAAACAAAAATTCCCTCAAAAGGTAATGGTTTGGTTGGGAGCTTGTTCAAAAGGTGTTACACCACTGGTTATTTTGGATAAAGATACAGTAAATCATGACTGGTATATAAAAAAAGTGTTGCCAGTGGCCTTGAAATATGGAAACGAGATGTTTGGTGATGATTGGACATTTCAAGAAGATGGAGCAACCTCACATACGCATCATTTAACTCAACAATGGTGTCATGATAATTTTCCTGCTTTTATTGACAAAAACCACTGGCCTCCTAATTCCCCGATCTCAATCCTTTAGATTACTCAATATGGGATGAACTCATTCACCTAATGAAATGGAATATAATTAAATCAAAATTAACATTAATTCAAGAACTTAAACGAGCTGTAAAAAACATTAGAGTAAATGTAGCTTTAGAAAGTAGTACTATTTGGACCAATCGCTTATATCGTATGTCAAAAAATAATGGAGACTACTTACATTAAGTAAATCATTTCATTTTGTAGAGAATTTAATAATAAATCTTTTTAAAAAAAGTTCACTTTTCTAGCTTAAAAAATTATAAAGTTATAATAAAAATACTACCAATGCCATTTATCTTGGGCCACCCGTTATAAGACTTAAACAGAGTCTAAAGATGAATCATATCAATAACGCAATAAGCCTTGAAGTTTAAGCTTTACCGGCTTGTTTGAAATCAACTACCTATAGCAGTTTTTGGACTAACAGCTTTTGTTGCTAGTGATCCTTGTCTCTGGTTTAACTTTCCAAATGGACAATATTGAAATGCTATAGCAAACCATACAATGAAAACTAAAATATTCTCAAATGAATTCTACATTACTAAACATGCTTCACTGCATGATCTACTTTGTCGATGGTATTAAACTTGATGCATTGTGGATTTTCAATAATTTATTTGATAAGAATGATACAAGTTCAGCTGATCCACGCAGCTAGCGGACCACTATATTTTAGCGGACCACTATATTTTAGCGGACCACCATATTTTAAACATAAGTGAACATTTTTAACTTATTTTCTTTAAATTTTTTTTCCGGAGCAATTTTCAAGCTTTTTTAGTGCTTTAGGATGATCAGAAATGATTAAAAACAATCATTTCTAGTAATCTTAAAGCACTAAAAAAGGGGAAAAGTTCATTAAACTAAATGAATTGTAACTGCGACCAGCGAAATCAAACTGCTGCAGTTTACTAATGCCAAGATGTTTAAGTTTCCAGTTGTAATTTTTCAATGAAATTGTTCGACGTCTTCACTTTTTCTCTTTTATGCAAATATATTTGATATCAAGGGACGATAAATTCGGTGCTTGCTGTTTGACCACTCTTTAATCGAGTTGGTAAAAACGTTCGCACTTTCGCCATTCATATTCTTATAAATTTGAATGGCGAAATTTCACTTCACATTGATCATTACTTCTATAAAAAAGGAAATTTAACTTTAACTCGATAGAATATTTTTAGTGTGCAAGCTTTTAATAGTTTTTGAATTTTGCCTACAAACAAGTATTATGGTTTTTTCTGTATGAAGCATAAAGAACATCGTGACAAGTGAGAAAAGTTTTAAAAATTTAGCTTAATCATCGAGCACGCAAACTGCACGTTGACTACCATTGACAAATCTATAGATAAGTTTTAGCAACGTGGAAGACGTTTGTTTTTAGGTAGTGATGTTTTTGATGAAGTTTTTTTGGTACTAGTTGATGACATCAGAAGAATTTGCAAAAAATTACCTTCAATTATTTTTCTAGCGTGTGGTAATTAGGGAAATTCTATACCCTGTTTAATTTTGTAACACTACAACCTAAGATAAAAAAAAAACAAAAAAAGAAAATAAATTGAAAACTATCCCCCATGTGTTGACAATGTTTTAAACAAAAAGTCTACTGGTGCAGTAAAAAATTTATTTCATCCTTGAGATCAATTCTTTAGATCGAGAATAAGAAACAAATAACTAAAGTAACAAAAGAAGTTGAGCATAAATCATCGGGAATGTCAATTAGTATGAAATGACGATTTGATTAAAGAAATTTATAAATAACATGCACTCATGTAGTATGATATCACATTATCTTAAACAAAAAATTTTTCAGATAGTTCTCAGCTTAAAGACTGTTGTTAACCTTTCGTTTCTTTTAGTTCACTCGACTCACTTTTAAGTATGCAAATACACAGGATATTAGTTTAATACAGAGTATTGCGAAGAATAAAATGCTATAAATCTGTGTATTTCAGAGTAATGTGTATCAAAAAAAAAACTATGAATCTATGTATCACAAACTACTATCAATCTGTGTATTACAGAATACTATGAACCTGTGTATATTACAGAATACTATGAACCTGTGTATCAAAGTACTATGTATCATAAAATATTGTGATATATTAATATTGTAAATTATTTTTTTTTTAATTATAAAAAAATCATTTAAAACTTTAATATTAAAATTATTTGTTTTGTACTTTTCTTCACGAGCTTGATAATCTTATCGATTTTAGATCACAATTTTTATTTGCGCCATATGGTAAGAAAACCTCAAGTTGTGAATATATCGTACCTGGCTTCTCTATCTTGTGTTGTACCTCCTAATTTTTTCTGAATTCAAATTTTATACAAACACAGTTTTTTTTATACAATGCATGATGGTAGTTTGTTTGCAAATTGCAAAATACGTCTTTAGATACGCGAGTGTATGCGTGCGCGTGTACGCGTGTAAGATTACATTTACTGAGACTTTTTTTTTTACAACATTAAAGTGTTTAATAAAAAAATTATCAGCTGCAATCGTATGTTTCATACGTTCGGTTTTTTATCTGATGAAAATTTTATGAAATTTTAATGAGTATAAAAAAGATGTCAAACTGAAAAACGAAAAAAAGTCAATAAACGAAATATGCTCATACCTACGCAACTAAGTAGAAAGTTTTACAATTTTGAGGAAAATCAATAAATCTTCAGCAATGTCCCTTATAACTGGCAGCATCAAAGATATTCTTTCAATTAAGCTCAAAAGCCGACAAGATGCTTACACAGATCAATTCAGTCGAATATTCATGACGAAAATGTTCATTATATCTGCCCTGATTATGAGTGTTGACTTCTTTAACGACAAAGTTTCCTGCATAGAGAGCAACTCTAAAATGTCATCCGAATTCGTTCACAGCGCTTGTTGGATACGAGGTTTTTATACTTTTGCCGAGTTAAAGAACTGTACGAAACATTGCGGTTACTTTGGAATCCCTAAAGATATTCAAATGGATGGAAAGAATAAGAAAGATGTATTGTGTGATACAAAAAAGGACGGAAATGATTGTCTTCCAATGACAAAACTATTTTTTCTGCAATATCAATACTTTCCATTTTACATTGCGTCATTAGCGGTCTTCTACTTTATACCTTATATATTTTTTCGCGCCGTAAATTCAGACATAGTGAGTTTAAAGTCTTATATGAAGTCTTCCAGTATCACTTGTCCAAAAAAGATTGCGGAAACCTACTTTAATTACAAAATGAACGGTGGACAATCAAAATTACGTTTAAAAGTTGTTTTGAATATTGGAGTTAAATTCCTGTACGTCGTAGTTAACGTGGTTGGTTTCCTTTGTACAGACATTCTGCTAAATTACAACTTCAAATCATACGGTCTGAAGTGGATTCAATGGGCACAATCAAACGACTCTCTTGTCATTAACAACAGCGGCTTAACTTTTTTTCCAAAACCTGGTAACCTCATTCTTCCGGCGATGGGTATATGTGAACTTCATGAGGGATCAATGAATGAAGTTGATCGTGTGGATAATAACCACAAGTTTATTTGTGAAATAAGTCCTAACGTTTTATATCAATATGTGATGATTGTTTTGTGGTTCATTTTCACGCTAGGAATCGTGGTATCTTGTACAGGATTCTTTTTAAATATATCATCCTACCTTGTAATATATTCAAACAGATTCTTAAAATGTCGGAGACAAAGTATTAACATGGTATATTATAATTTATCAATAAGGGAGATTGAATATCTCCGATATATCCGCAATAAAGATTTGTCATTGTATAGTGATGTACAGAGATGGTTGAAAAAAACAAGATTTAACAAAGAAGCCGCACACGATGCATCAGAGCACAATGCAAAACCAATCACTACGTTACCAAACCATAAAACTTCCGAATAAAAGTGAACAGTTGTCGTTGTTGTTTTGAATATATTCCGGAGATAAAATTACTTCGAGTACAACATCCGATATTGTCAGTCCAACTTCCAAATTTCTTAATAAAACATTACTTTTTGCATTTGTTTGTAATATAATTATGAAAAGATATAAATTATAATACATATTTGACTTAAATCAACTTGAGTTCATTTGATATTGGAGTAAAACTCTTGTACCAAGTAAAAATCCGTTGAACAACTTTTTTGTAGATCGAATTAAATTTCGTATAAGAATCGAAGTTAAAATATAAAGAATAAAATTTTACTTAATGTGTAATGGTAAAATAATGTAAAAAGAAAAAGCATTTTTAAAGTTCTTTTTAAATTCGCCTTTTCG